>NC_133666.1:636220641-636910446 GCF_037893015.1 Macrotis lagotis | reverse complement strand
TACCCACAAGCAAAGACATAGGCATACATGCTTAAAAAAAGATTCATAGAAATACAAATATATGTGGACACATGGGCACATGGACAGACAGTCAATCTCACACCTGCATTCATAGGCAGCTATATGTTAAGGTGAACTCAGGACCTTGGGAAATCCTTGTGGCCCTATTTAACTTGCAGCAAATTGCCTTTAACTGCCCACCCACCTCTTGGAGACAATTACATATTGCTGGATACTGTTGAGAAGAGGGCACTGGGGGATCCCTAAGGATCCTAGTTAGCTGACCAGCCTGAAGGAGCTGAATCATGCTAATATTTATGGAACAGGAAAGTGAGTCAGATACTAGGCACCAGGCAGTTGATGCCCATTCTTCCCCCTGCCCTTTCTCCTGCTTCTGCACTTTCCCTAGGGCTCTAAATCCTCAAGAAGGTTAGGTTCACACCATCAAAATTATCCAAATAATGTTGAATGACCTGATTCCATCAAATAATCGACACTAGGTGGGGACTTCTAAGTGACATCTAATGGAAATTTATATTATTCAGATTAACTTGACTATTACCTTCAGAGGGCACAGGATGAGAAGGAAGTAATCTGCAATGGCAGAGAAAAGAGCTACAGATAATCCTTAAAAATATTCAAATATTACCTCTATTTCTGAGTGCTATATATACTCTTCTGTTCTAGTTTGGTGAAGAAACCAACACTCTTTCTCTGGGCAAAGAAAAAAGAATCTTTAGCCTACGTTTTCCATACAACTGAAGCAAAAGTGTATGTCTGCCTAGAACAGTCTGGGTATAGAAAGCAATGTAATACTCTGATAGCATAGAAGACAAAGGACCTGGAATCTAGACCCTATTCTTCCAGTGATGCAATGTAACCTTGGGTAAATTACTGAGACCTTTGGTCTCAGTTTCCAGATCTGTAAAGTGGAGCTGATTATCCCTGTCCTACCTCCCTCAAAGAGCTTGTGGATCAAATATAATAGGAAATGGGGAAGTTATTTGAAAACTTTAAATGAACCCAAACATGTGGGCGATTCTTTGATTGTGATTGAAATTTTCTGTTGGTGCTGGTAGCCACATCAGATCTAAACATGGGTTGGGAGAAGAGATTGTATCTTTGCTACCAGACCAGGCAGTTTCCTGTCTCTCCCCACCACCCACCCTTCATCTAGGAGCTGGATTTGGATGTTACTAAGAGTATCCATTTAACAAAAGCAAGTTCAACATTCATTTAACAGCTACTATGTACACAGTTTTGTGCTAGGGTTAGGGACATGAAACTGTGGCTTACTTCAAGGAGTTTTCAATTTATTGGGGGGGGAGGGGAATATAGCTTGTAAGTACCGGGTGAGACAAGGTTAGAGATAGTATTAGCATCTGGGGGGGGGGCATTGTTTGGGACACTTGAGTGCATCCCCTAAAAAAAATATGAAAATCAAAAGAACTCCAGGCTAGCTTTCACAGTGGGCATTAAAGTATGCTTTTCCTTTGTTCATTTATTTGAACCTCACAACAACCCTGTGAGTAAAGTGGCTAGTAGTGACTGGCCCCGAAGTCAGGAGGACCTGAATTCAAATGTGATCTGACTGTAACTGTGTGATCTTTGGCAAGTCGCTTAATCCTAATTATCTTAACGCAGGGTCATCTCTGGTTGTCCTGATTCATATCTTACCACTGAACTCATTTGGTTCCAGAGGAGAAAGTGAGTCTGGTGACTTAGCACAGTACTGCCTCACTTAAATCCAATTCTCATGCATGCCATGGCATAATCTCTCTAATGTCATGGTCTTCTTCAAAACTGAAGGACAAACATCACCATCATCAACTCCATTTTACAGATGAGGTAACTGAAACTGAGAAGTTAAGTGACTTGCCCAGGGGTCTTACAGATAGTTTGTGGCCTAAAGTCTATATCTGAGGCTGGATTGGGATTTAGACCTTCCTAAATTGAGAAATGTATCCAATGAACCACCTAATTTCAACAAGTAGTCTAGGGACAGGGGAAACTGAAGAAAAGATCTGGTTAAAAATAATAATTAAAGTGAGGAGTAAAAGAAAAAAAGAGAGAAAAGTCTATAGGGAGCAGAGAGGACAGAGGGATGCACAGATCTAGGAAATAGAAGGAAAAGACACTGAATGTTATAGCCTGTGCTACTATCTTGTGTCTGGGATGGTTTGAAAGGACTGTAACAATTACCTCTATCCTCCTGCCCTCCTCCCTTCTTTCCAAGTCAGATGAGCAGTTCTGAGTATCTTTTTAGAGCCTCCTTTGAGGCCTCAAGGTTGGGGTCTCCTGGGTGCTGGGGTCTGGTCAGATGTTAGAAGTCTTTGGCACAACACTTATGTTATGGCTCTGAGTCAGGTCCACCTAAGTCCCAACCCTACTTTAGACACTAGCTATATGATCCTAGATCAGTCACTTCTTCAGCCTGCCTCATCAGTTTTCTCATCTATAAAATGAACTGTAGAAGGAAATCTTTTTCAGTAACTTTTTCAAGAAATCTCAAATGGAGTCATAGCAGGGGTTCTTAACCTGGGGGGAAGAGATAGAAGGGACATCTGTGGACAAAAACCAGAGGGTCCATGAACTTAGGTAGGAAAAATTATATCTTTTGTTTTTACTAACCTTTAGCTGAAATTTCACGTTTCCTCTCATTATGATTTAAAAAAAAACAACACTACATTATTTGAAGGAAGTGCTTCTCCAGACTACTAATGAGGGAAAATAGATTAAGACTTAAAGGTTGGAGCAGCTAGGTGGCACAGTAGAAGAGCACTGGCCCTGGAGTTAGGAGGACCTGAGTTCAAATCCAGCCTCAGATACTTAATAATTGCCTAGCTGTGTGACCTTGGGCAAATCACTTAATCCCGTTGCCTTAAATAAATAAAAAACATTTTTTTTAAGATTTAAAGGTTAAGAAATCCTGGATTCTACAGAAAGTTGATGTCCAGAGAGCTAAAGTGAAGGGAACCTGGAACAATCAGGCAATACTAGAAGATTCTTGGTCACTTTCTAATCTGGTTGGTATTATAGGTCTTGTTTAGTTATGTACATTTGTAAAATGAGGGAAGATATAAAATAAGATGGGAAAGACTCGATGATCTAGAAGGGCTCCCCAAACCTTATGTGCAATGATCTCCTACTAGCCTTAGTTCATTGACCTTTCTCCATATTGTTTCCTAACCCCCAATGACACCCAGTCTAGATTGCCCTTGTCACTGTTCAGTCTCCTCCTCTTAACCCTGATCCACACTCCTGGTCTCCATCCCTATTCCTCTCAGCTTCATCTACTTCATTTTGCTATCCAGCCCCTCTGGCCCTCAGCTTCCTTATCTTTAAAATGAGAAATTGAAGAGAAGTCCCTTCAAGGCCCAGATGACCTTCTATAATATACTTACCCATTAACCAAAGTGCCTAGTGTCCCATCTAACCTCAGTCCTTAGACTTCTTGGACAGGGCTATCCTCCACTTCTCTTCCAAAAGGATCCCTTTTGGGGGGATGGATCAGTGCTGGACTCAGTAGATAGAAAGAGATTAGAAATCAGAGATTATGGATGAGCCTGCAAAATGGAGGTGGGGAGGGAGAGGAATCTCTCTGTCTGCCCCTTAGTTTACCCTTTATTAGTTAAAGATGAAGAAAACCCCATCAGAATTTATCAAGGATGCAGCTGGACCCAGTCTTAAAGCCAGAAAAGCAGGGATGCAAGTGGGGAAAGCAGAGAGTGGACTAGGGTTTGTCCTGAAAGAGGAGAGAGGAGCAACTGAAAGAAGTAAACAGCAGCACAGACCCGTTAGCCCATGGCTTATCTACACTATCACAATACAGATGAGCACAGGGGCACCAACACAAATAGACGAGGCAGAGCCATAAACACATTGGCACACACAAACAAAACAAATCGATCCAAAAGCACACAAACTAACACTCTCCACCACTCATACACAACTCACCAGACACAGATAGTAAACATATACCTGTAAATGAGTCTCGGCGCTTGCGCATGCACACACACACACACACACACACACACACACACACACACACACAGTGATGGGGCAGAGGAGCCCAAGGCAGGCAGGTGATCTCTCGTGGTCCTCACATCTCCCCTTCCCTAAACCAGAATCTTCCCAGTTTTCAGTGGGAGGGGGCGATCTCTACCCAGACCTAGGCAGACCACCTCCCTTCTTTCTTTCCCGACTTCAGGGGGGCTCGTGGTCTTTCTGTCTCTCCTCTTTCTCCCTCCCTACCCTCCTAGCTGAGACTTGAATTTAAAGGGTCAAACCCTGGGCAAAGGCAGAGGAGCCGAAGAAGAATCTCCCTGCCTCCCCTCCCATCGTCCCCAGGTTTCAGACACCCCACCATCTATTCTGGCCCCTCAGTTTCCTCACCAACTTCCCATTTCCCCCGATGAACTGTGCCGGGAGGAGGGGGAGAGGAAGGGAGAAAGACGGCCCATCCATCAACTTCTCCCTCCTCTCCTGGACTTTCAATCCCTCACGACCCCGGCTGTAACGGACTTTGCCCCCGCAACGAACCTCTTGCCCGTAGTCAGAGCCTTGGCTTCTCCTCTATGGATCCCGACAGACCTCCCGACCCCGGCTGGAGCCCCGGGCCCTGTGTCAGGCCCAGCCCCAGTCCCTTTAGTCCTTCCTGCAGAAGAGGGATGGGGAGGGGAGAGGCTCGTGATAGGAGGTTAAAAAGGGCGAGACAGACCCGAAGACAGAGCGAGAGAGGAAGGCGAACAGGCCCCCTTCTCACATCCACGCTTGCACGCACCCACATGCATCCATCCATCCATCCATCCATCCATCCATCCATCCATCCATCCATCCATCCATCCATCCATCCATCCATCCATCCAGAGAACGGAGAGGGACCGAGGGACCGAGGGACCGGGCAGAGAGGGAGAGAGGGAGAGAGGAAGAGGCGGTGGCCGAGGGAGGAGAGAGCCGAGGAAGGGGAGGGGCCGCCGGAGCCAGGGGGCCGGCTCCCAGCTTCCAAGCCCGAGCGGACCGGCTCGGAGCTGGGCCACCGGCGGCTCTCCAGCCTCTCTCCCCCGGGCCAGGAGAGCAGCGACCCCAGGAGCCTGCTGGGCCCGTTCCCGAAGCCTCCCGGGCCCGAGGGAAGCGCAGGCCCCGGGCTCAGGGAACGCAGGCCCCGGGCTGCTCTGAGCCGCCTCCCACACCTTCGCTAGTGGTATTCTGTCATCCGTGGTTATTATTATTAGTAATGTGAAGAGCAACAATAATAATAACTCGTTATTTTCATCTGCCTCCCCTTCCTTCCGTCCCACACTCTAAGCATTTGTCTCTGATTCTCCCCGATCCCTGGCATTCGGGAGCAGAACCTCGGGAACCTCTTGGACCTTTCCACCTGCGCCTTCTCTTAGGCTCTCCCCTTCACTCGTTTGCCTCTTGTGCCACCCACCTAAACGCTCCCCTCTGCTCGGTCTCCTTCCATCTCCGTTTCTCCCCCTCTCCGTGTCAATTGCCTTCCTCTTCATTTGGTCTCCTCATTTCTCTCTTAATCCATCTCTTTTTTCCTTCTGTTCCATGTCAGCCCTCCTGTGTGTCTCCCCAAATGTCCTGTTTCTCTCCCCACCCCCCTCATCCTTTCCCTGGGAATCTCGCCTCTGTCTCCCTCACTTGTCTCCCTCTTCTCTCGCCTCTTCGGTCTCTCCTGATCCTCTCTCCTCACCTCCGTCTCTCCCTGTCTCTCTGTTTCTATTTCTACCCAGGTCTCTCATGGTTTCTGTCTCTCTCCCCTCGCCGCCGCCGCTGCTGCTGATTTTTTTTCCCATCTTTTTTTTTTTTTTTTTTTTTTTTTTGTAAAATCGCGAAGGTGGATCGGCTCACACAGCAACCCGGGTCCTAGAAGGAAATCGCCCGAGATGATTAAACACTGAGCTAGCAACTCCAACCCCGGGGACACGGAATTGGGGGGGGGAGGGAAGGAGGGCGGGGGGAGGGCCGAGGGGAGGTCCCTCCGTTGGGGGGTGTTGGGTGTTCTGTTTTCCGGAGGGGGGGGCGTGGAGTTTCTCTCCCCCCTCCCCCCCCCCTTGCCGGGACTGCTACTTGCTCGGCGCCGGCCGGATCCGGGGACTATGGTAGGTTTCACGACACTTTCGTTTTCGCCGGACTTTTTTTTCCCCAGCTCTGATCAAAAGTTTGATTGTCTGAGGGAGGGGGTAGAATGTCGAGGGGGTGTCCGATGTTTGGGGACCGGGGGGCCGAAAGGAGCTCTAGGGAGGGGCTCCCCTGCGTCCGCTTGGGGTGAGGAGAGGGGCCAAAACAGGGGGTCGGATGGGGGGCGTCCACCAGCCCCCCCTCCGTGGGTGCCCCTGGTCTCCCCGCTGCCCCCACATCGCGGAGCAGGGAAGAGACAGGGCGGTGGCGGTGTGTCGGAGTTACATTTGGTGAATGAGCCGGGGGGCAGAGCTGGACAGGGCCGGGGCCGGGGGAGCTGTCTCCCCCCCCCCCCCAGAAGATGCCGGGGACCGCTCCATCCGTGCAGAGGGGGAGGGGGCTTTACCCAAGCGCTGGGGGCGCGGGCCGCGGGAGAGGGGGAGGGGAGGTCAGCCCCTGGAGCTGGCTGCAAGAAGAGGAGAGGGAGGGGAGGGGAGGAGAGAGGTGCGGAGGGGAGGGGAGCTGGGCGGGGGGAGCCGCCGCAGCCCCCCAAGCCCACACCGCAGGCAGGAGAGGGTGGATGTAGCGGAAAATGGCCGCTGTGGAAGGGGGCGGAGAAGGACCGCAGCCCCGAACCGACTTGAACTTGAAAGGAAAGCGAGGGGAGGGAGAGAGGAGGGGGAAGCGCGTCCGGGGCCTGCGGGGCCTCTAGGTACTGGAGCTGGGGTGCCCCCTGCCCCTAGGGCACCCCCTAGCCTACCACCCTCCCCCTGTGGCCTCCCCGGGGCGTTCTTCCCCCCCGCCCCCCCCCAGGCCCGGGAGGGCGCTCCACGCTCCATCCGCAGACGCCAGCTCGCCGAGCTGCTCCTCCCCTCCCCTCCTCTCCCCTCCCCTCGCCTCTCCTCCCCACGCGCGGCCCCGAGCCTGGCCCGGCAGGAGGAGGGGGAAAGAAAGGTGGGGGGCGCCAAATTGCCCCGCCTGCAGCCCGTCCTCCTGGGTCAGCGTGGACTCCCCAAAGTTCTAGGGAACCCCATCTTCAGCAAAGTTCGCTCAGACTCTGCAACTTGAGTCCCTAGCCCCAGAATCATCCCTCTCTGGGGGTCTGGGAGCTTCCTCCTCTAAGAACTCGGGGTGGACAGGGGTCCTGAGAGTGGAAGGGGGCTCCCGGGTCCCACCTGTCTCTCTCCTCTTCCCTCTCCGGTCTGGAATCCCAGTGCATCCCGTCGCCTACCCCCCCCCCCGTCCTCAATTCCTGTTCAACTTTCCATCTTTTCCTTTCTTGCCTCCTTCTTCCTCTTCTTTCTTTCGTCTCCTCTCTCCCCTTCCCTCTTTCCGCACTTTTCTCATCTCTTCCTGCCCCCTCTTTTCTCCCCTTTCCCCTTTGTTCTTTTCACTTTTCTCACTTTCTCTCTTCACTTTCCCCCTTCACTTTCCCTCATCTCTTTCCTCTCCTAGTCTCCGTTTCTCCTCTTTGCTACTGTTTCCCAGCTACTCTGCCTCTCTACGAGCCATGCCCTTTCTCTTGTTCTTCCTTTCCTCTCCTGGGCTCTTCCCTTCTCCTTTCTTCTCACCCGCTTTCCCCTTCCTTTTCATCTCCCTTTCCTTCCCCTCCTAGTATGCCCTCGTCTTCTTACAAGCAGGGTAGGCCATGGCCCGCGAAGTATCGCGGGGTGAGCAAAGGTGTGTCTTCTTGGTAACTATCCCTTTGGGGTATTTAGAATATGGAAAGAGAACGAGGAGACCTTCGTTTCTCCCAGGGGAGAAAGGAGGCCAGACAGCAGCGCCGTTTCTCTAGGGATGAGGGTTACATAAGCACCTGGACGTGAGGGGGACATGCACACTGTTGAGGCCTGGGGTTCACATCCTGAGGCCCGGGCTGCCCACGTGTAGGAAAAGCTGGCCATGGGCTAGCTGCGAACCCGTGTGTCCACGGCCTCCAATCAGACTCCGGCAGCGATCCTAGGCTCCCTCGCTGCCTCTCTCAGGCAGGGGCCTACGGTGTTTACATCTGCGGATTGCGACTGGATTCCGCAGCGGGCGGGCGAGTGAGGAGAGCTGGGGGAAAAGTGACCAGAGCCCACCGTTCGGGCTTCCCACAGAGCCTTCTATTGGCGCCACCGGCCTGCCTAAGCGCGCCTAAGTTTCTGCACGAGCCTGTGTCCCTAGAATTAGCCCTCGGCCCATTGCAACCCCAACTTCTGATCCCCGCCCCAACTTCTGCCATCCCCACCGGCTTCAGTCTCCGATGGATCCTTCGCCCCAGTTCCGACTCCAGCCCCAACCCTAGCACCGGTCTCTGCACCAGTCTCCGGTCCAGGCTCTGCCCTGCCCCAGGCCCTGATCCATACCCAGCCCCCGTTCCTGCCCCGGTCGCAGTAGTCTTCCCTACCCCTGCCCCCGCCTCTCCGTCCTGGCCCCAGCCCCAGGTGTTGCCCGGGCCGCAGGTATGTTGCTTCTAGCTCTGCAGACAGTTGGTACAGAAAGGAGTTGCTTTCTCACCTCCTGGGAAAATTCGCAAGTCTCTACCTCTCGGTCCCGTTTTAATGCGTTCCTCTAACTACATAAATACTCGCACGCATCCTTACCTAGGCACGGATACGCACGAAACCTACCCAAACACCATTGGCCTCTGGGTTTCACACTTTTCCTCTACCCCAACATCCCGGAAGGCCAAGCCAAAGCCGGGTCCAGAAAGTTTTCCAGCAGCCGCATCATCTATCCGGGGTGGGGAGAAATCGGGAAAAATATACCTACCTGGAGATAGAAATAGACCCCCCCCCCCCCTTCAGTCGACCTTCAGGCTCCCTGACTGCGGGAGGGCGGCGGAGGGTGCGGTGTCACTTTCAGGTGGAGCAGCCCTGAGAGGATGGTGGAAGACAGTGTGAATTGGACCCGAGGGCTGGGCCGTTTGCTGGTGTCTAAACACACAAACTCACGTCCATCCGTACAGACAGGCACACGCATATCCCAATGCGCAGGTGCCTGCCTAAAACCTCCAAAGGCTGGAGGAGTGTGTGGACTGTCGCCCACTGGATAGCCTAAAGCCTCTCGCCCCTTACCCTCGGTTTAGCCGACTAGAAGCAGATGCAGTGGCCTTAAAAAGTAATAGAGGCGGGGCGGCTAGGTGGCGCAGTGGATAAAGCACCGGCCCTGGAGTCAGGAGTACCTGGGTTCAAATCCGGTCTCAGACACTTACTAATTACCTAGCTGTGTGGCCTTGGGCAAGCCACTTAACCCTATTTGCCTTGCAAAAACCTTTAAAAAAGTAATAGAGGGGCCAGGCAGTGTAGCTGTCTCCCATACTGGTCGGGAAAGTCGGAGTCCTAGATTCCAGTTCGGTTCCAGGCTATTGGACTCCTGAAAATTAGGAACTTCTCAGGACCAATCTCCGTTTCTCTAATTTTCCGAAAGGGTCGAATCACCATAGAGTTACACTATAACTGTGTGCACTTGGGATGCCCATTTCCATCTCTGATTTAGATTTCCTCGACGGAAAAAAGGAATTGAGAGTATTTAGGCTATCTACCTTTAGGAGGTTACAATTAGAAAAGTGCATTGTCAATGCGCTATAGAAATAAATCATCCATATTTGTTTATACCACAAGAGAAAATACAGGTACAATGGGAGCTGCTGATGGGAGCGGGATCTATCAAAGAATACTGCATGGAGGTGGTGGCATTTGAACTTTATATGAAGGATGGGAAATTTTCAACAGGTTTGGCGTGAGAGAAGGCAGAGAAGAAGGCAGGGAAGAGCAGGGGAATGGTTGGATTTAAGGAGAGAATGCCCCCCCCCCCAAAGCTAAGAGGGTGGCATGAACCATGGTGGGTCTCCACCTCCAGGCTTCAGAATAAGGACTTTATGCTGTAGGCAACTAGAAGCCATTCATTGTATCAGAGCAAGGGAGAAACATGATCAAAATTAGCCTTTGGGAAGAGGACTGGGGGAAGAGGGGAAGGATTGGAAGAGTCCATTGTTGGAGAACCTACTGGAATATTGCAAAAATCCAGGTGAGCATAGATGAGGCCTATAATAATAATAATAATTTGCATAGATCTATCACTTTGAAGTTTTCAAAGTTTTTCAGTCTCAATCTCATTTGAATATTCTTTTGAAGAAGAATAGAGTCTATTCTGGGTTCTGGCAGTGAGAGTGGAGAGGACAGGTTGTGAATGATTTGGAGGAGGTAAAGTGTCTAGGACTTCCTAACTGACTACATTTTGGGAAGGAAGGAACCAGAGATGATTCTCAAATTGTGGTCCTTAGGGACCAGGATGCCATTCAAGGTCAGAGATCTATCTAGTGGAACCAGACTACCTGGGTTCAAATCCCAGCTGGGTTCCTATTATATGACCTTAAGGCAAATCTCTGAGTCTCATTTGAAAAAAGGGAGGAGGGGGGGGACTGAAGATGACCTATAAGTTTCCCATCAGTTATAAATACTGCAATCCTAAGAAAAGTCAGGAGGAGTAAGATTGGGTGTGTGTGGGGGGGATACCAAGTTTTGTTTGAAACATAGTGAGTTTGAGATACCCATGGGGCATGTAAGTGTATAACTATAAGGGACTATAATTATGATGGTGTGTATTTGTATATGAATAGGAATAGACAATTTGCATGTTGATTATTCACATATGTGTCTGGGTATATGTGCATGATGCGATGCTTGTATAAATATATATGACATCTGTACATGTGACTGTGTCTGTGAATTTATTTCCATGGTAGTGTTTAGTCCTTCTGCTGGAGTTTAGCTTCCAATTTTGATGAAGACAGTTGCTCCAGGGGGATGAGCTGTATAGCCTATGAGGGATTTGAGAACTGGAACTAAATCTTACCTAAATTTATATTCCCCCCACCCCCACCCCTGGTTCTTTTTACACAATAGCCATTTAATAAACAATTGTTGATTTCCAATTTTCCTGAGCTGGAAGCAGTATGTTGTTCTGGAAAAGCACTATACTTGAAGTCAGAAAATTGGGGTTTGGTTTCTGCCTCTTTCACCAACTTGGGACCTTAGCCAAGTCACCTATAACCTGCAAGCCTTCCGTTTTCCCATCCAATAGGGACACGAATACTCCTGCGCTGCCTCAGACCCTTCTAGGGCCGAGGTGGCAGAGACGGTTATGTATAAATTAATGCATATACATATATACATATATAGGTGTCTACACCCTGTTTGCCAGTGAGAGCTAAAAGGCCAACTTTGCTGAGGCTAGACATTTGAGGAGAGCTGAGTTCCTGCTCATCCTGAGGCTGAGGGAACCAAATTCCCCAATTCTCAATCCCTTGTTTCTGTTCGTTAGCCACAGGTGTGGGGGGTTTTGGGGGGAGGGAGTAGAAGGAATGAGACGTTGGCTAGGGTAAAGGGGCAGGTGTGCTGGGAACTCCCTGACTCAGATGCCCTTCAATTACCCCCCCCATTCAAGGCACCCCCCCCCCATTATAGGAAACTGCAATTTCTACAACTGGAGTGGGGTAAGGGCTCCAAATGTCTGGAGCAATTCCCTTCTTATTCCTGAGCCAGAGATGTGGGCACCTCTCCTGAGCAAAGGGGATGCCCTGGCTCCCCGAGTCTTGCCCCATCTACAGTTTTCAACAGGGTTTCAGAGTTTTCCGGCCTTTTATTTTTTTATATTTCCCCTTCTTTGCCCCCCCCCCCGTTTCTCCTCTATTCCCAATTATTCCAACTCAGTCGGCCTCCCCTAGCAGTGAGCAAAGAGCTGGGGGAGGGGGGAACCAACAATGCCCCTCCTTTATTTAAAGGAACATTTCAACCCTCCACACCTGCTTGGGGAGGGGGTGTGAACTGGATTGTTAAGGTTCGATTCCCCCCCCACCCCAGATTCGACCCCTTCCTAGCCCTCCTTCCCTTCCCTCTGCTGATTCTAGCCAAAGACTCTTATTTCTGTTCATCATCAGTAATAATTATTGCTAATTATTATTAAGCGTTGTTCCTTAGTCTAGGGAGGGGAGGGGAGGTTGGGATGGGGGGAGGCAAGTTACGGTTTCCTTCTCTCAGCTCTCTCGGCTTTTTCCGCGTTTCTTTGAAAGTTGGATGTTGGAAAGTGGGTGGTTCGTGTTTAAAAAAAAATTGGGGGGAGGGAGGGAGGACTGAGATTTCCGAGATCCTGAGCCAAGAAAGAGGGAGAAAGGGAGAGAGAGGGAGAGAGGGAGAGAGGGAGGGAGGGAGAGAGAGAGAGAGAGAGAGAGAGAGAGAGAGAGAGAGAGAGAGGTGGAGGAGGAGGAGGAGGAGGAGGAGGGAGAGAGAGAGAGAGAGAGAGAGAGAGAGAGAGAGAGAGAGAGAGAGACTGAGAGGAGAGGGAGACAGAAGAGACAGACAGAGACAGGGAAAGGAGAGAGACAGCAAGAGGAGAGAGACAAAGGAGAGATCCAGAGACCCAGAGAAGGACAGAGACGGGGAGCGAGCCCGAGGCGGGGTGGGGGGTGGGGGGTGAACATATGACTCAGTAACTTTGGAGCCGCCGTGTTTTCTCCCCTGCGAACCCGGGAGCCTCCCAGGCCCGCTCGGCATGTATTCGTCCCCGCTGTGCCTGACCCAGGTAAGGCAGTCCCGGCTCGGCCCCCCTCCCCCTTCCTCTCCCTCGTCCCTGCAAAAATAGTTTTCCAGTTGCAGGGAGAAGGGGCGAGAAAAACACACACACACACAAAAAGGCGGGATTTCGTCGTCTCCTGCGGCTGCCGGGGCCACGGCTGCCAGCTCCCCGCCCCCCCACCCCCACCCTAGGGCCTCGATTTTCCGGGGCCCGGTTAAATACGGGAGGGGGGAGTCCTCTGGGACGGCTCCCGGCCTGACAGCCCGAACTGGGGCCACTGTTTGAACTGGGACCTCTCAGTCCTTTTGGGGAGGGGAAGCGGCTGCGGGGTACCCCCTCCCTCTCCCGCGGGGGGCCTGGGAGCGCGCGGGGCTTTGGGAGGAGGAGGGGGGCTCGGCGCACGTGCGCTGGGCAAAGCCTGGGGGATGGGGGCAGCGGAGTAATGCGGGGGGCAGGGGCGGGGGAGGGCGGGTTGGGAGCCTTGGCAGAGTGCGCAAAGTTGCAGCGGCTCGAAGTTTGGGGGCCGAGCGCTCCCGAGCGCCGCGTTATACCGGGGGGGGGGGGCGAGGGAGAGGGTTCGTTCGGCTCCTCCCGGCCCGAAACGCGCTGCAGCCCCCTCCCCCTCCTTGGAAGGGGGCCCAGGCTGAGAGAGAGCTGGGCGCGGGCAGCCCCCCCTCCGGACGGGGGATGTGTGTGTCCAGGGGGGACGGGGGGAAGGGGAGGGAGGTCCTGAGCGCTCTCCCTTCTCGCCCCCCCTCCCCCTCGGTTGAGCGCGGCTCCTTATCGCCCGCATCCATTCTGGATTTTCAATTATTGATCAGCGGCCGGCGCCCGTTAACCCCTGCGGCGCCTCCCGGTCCCTCCCGGGACCCTCGGCCCACCCTCCGGGAGGCTCGGAGCGGCCCTGCTCCTGGGACTGGTGCGCCGCTCCTGAAGGAGCCTCGGTTCCCCGCGGCCGGCACCCCCGCGCCTCGCCAGCCGCGGCCCCCTCCCTGCGGTGTCCCGGGCCGTGGGCTTCCGCAGGCACTGCAGAGGCGGCGGCCGCGGCTCCGCTTCCCGCGCCCTCCCTGCGGCCACACTGGGCTGCCTCCCCCCCCCAGGGTCTTAGCCTGCTCTGCCTTCTGGCCCCCGCACCCGAACCCCCCAGCCCCTTTACTACACCACCCCCTGCCGTAGGAGGCAGTCATTCCTCTCCCCTTCTCCCAGCAGATGGGGGGGGGGGGGCCCTTCCTGCCGCAGGACAGAGAACTCAGACCCCTTGGTCCCCCCTCTCCCCTACCCCCCACTTGGCTCCTTGTGTCTAGTCTTTCCTGACCCGGGTTTGCTCCCTGTGGTGCAATGGAAACTCAGACCTGTGCTGAGAACAGGAGATCCGTCCCTTCTGGCTTTGTATTGACCTTGGGCAAGTCATTTTCCCATTAAGCCTCAGTTTTCTCGACTGTAAAATGGGGAGAATCATTACCTTTCCAGGGATATGGGGAAACTCAAATAAACCCCTGGAATGGAAACCGGGAGCAAATATAAAGCATTATAATCTTAGAATTATCTCCTCCTCTAAGGTCCTCTCCATCTGTTTCCCAAAGATTTAGAAGAAACCTCCCCCTCCAGGGTGAGGGGGGCCACCTCTCCTTCCCTTCACCCCTATGGCCCAGATCTCAGGTCTCCCCAGAGTGGAGGAGGAGGCATTGTGTAATACCCTCAGGGCCCAAGGAGTGGGCCAGAGGGCCTGGCACAGGGGAGGTGCCTAATAGGCACTCTCTCTCTCTCTCTCTCTTTCTCTCCCCTTCTTTATCCCTTACCCCATAAACCAGACCGTATCAGACCAGGTAGGTCTTTCCTATTTTGTTAAAGGAGAGCAGTCTCCAGAGCAGGTCCAGTAGCCCACATATACCTATACCTATACCTTATAGTACACTTCACTATCTATTGCTCATTACTGTCCACTTCCCAATTTGAGATCTAAAACACACCACTGGAGGTCCCTTTCTCCTCCAAACTCCTCATCTCCACTTGCCCAGGCTGAGCCAAGAGACCCCAAGGCCCAGAGCTAGGACTTCCCAACTCTTCTCTGCTCTCAGCAATAGACTTAGTTCCTCTTCTCACTCCCTGTGAACTGTGCCCAGCCCAGTATGCCCTAATCTCTATGGGGATAACAGAAAGAAGCCAGGGAATTAGGAGACTTCATTTCTAATTCCAAATCTATCACTGACTCACCTTTCTGTGCCTCGGTTCCCTCAGCTATAAATAAATATCTTTACATGTCTCACAAGGTTGTGAGAGAGCAAATAATGGACTCAACAAAGTTGACACACAAATGTACTAACTGGGGGTTTCTGGGGAAAAGAGGAAATCCCCCTCCTAGTGGAAGGGGCTCTGACTACTGAAATTCCTTCCAATTCTGACATTTTATAATTTTGAGTGATGATGAGTTCCTCGTCACTGAGGGCTTTCAGTTAAAGGTTGCACTACCATTTATCTTCCTATATTCCTATCCAGGTATGGTTTGGGCTAAGTAAACTGAGATCCCCTCCAAAAGTACCACCAATCTGGGTGGCAAATGGGAGAGATAGCTGGACCTGAGGTCAGGAGTCCCAGGTTCTGATTTTGTATTGTCCCCCAGTTCACTATATAATTTAAGCAATTTACTTTTCTTCTCCAGACATTCAAAATTGGCCTCATTATGTCTATACTGATCCTAACGTTTTACCCCAAGGGTTAAAAGAATCAAATGGGGCATGGAAAGATGTTGGGAAGTAGGAATCCCATCCAATATAGCCTAACAATTATTAAGCATCTGCTATCCACAGTGAAACAAAGGAAAGGTAAACAAAAAGCCCCTGTCCTCAAAGAGCTTACATTTTGATGGAGGACTCACATATATGTACACAGTTCAGGTATATCTCAATATAATCTAAGTAGGAAGAAAGCAAGGACATGAGGGGGACCCCATAGGAATTGAACTGATCCTGGAAGAATGTTGAAGCTAGAAAGCTAGATGGAGGTGAGGAAGGCTAAAACCAGACTCATAGGATCTTTCTGATGAAGGGCTTTTTTTCTGGTTTCCTTCCAACTGTAGCACTCCTCTGAAGGAAGGGAAACTAAGGAAAAGGAATTTTTTAGGTTATCTGAGGGAAGGATCATCTGAACTGGGCAGGGTAGATGATTTGGGAAACATGGCAGGGGAAATGGTTGCAATGGGTATGGATGGGAGGAATAGAAGTAAGGAAATCTGAGTCATTTAACTGGAGAAGAAGTATCTTGCTCTGCAAATATGCTCTGTCCTTCAAGAGGTCTGAGTTCAAATCCTGTCATTTCTTTCAATGATATTTCATCCATTTGTAAAATGATTAGGTTATGGGGCAACTGGGTAGTATCATGGATAGAGCTGTGGGCCTGAACTTTTTACTGAGTTCAAATCCAGCCTCAGACATGAGATCATGACCCTGGGCAAGTCACTTAACTTTTGTGGTCTCAGTTTCTTCATCTCTAAATGGAGATAATAATAGTAACATCACCTGCCAGGATTGTGAGATTCAAATAAGCTAATAATTGTATAGTTTGAAGGACAGTATCTGGCATATATTTTGCACTATATAAATGTTGAGTATTATTATATTATTGAATTGGCTTTACTGACTTCTAAGTCTGTACTTTGTTTATGATCAGGAATTCTCAGATAGGGTTTGACCATTCCTACTTGCTCCAGGAGATAAGATTGGGATGAATTCTGAGGTCTTTACCATAGCTGGATTTCAGGAGAGATACCCTTTTTTAGCTCAGTTCTATTTGAAGGTAGTAAGATGAGGCAGTGTCTGGGGTGGGGGGTGTTAGGCCCCTGAGTTTCTGAAAGTTGACCACTCTCCATGTTTTAACTTGGATCAAACTCACCCATGGTTTCCCTCTCTGTCCCTAGGTCAGGCCAAAAATTGGTTGGGATCTCCTAGGGGTGAGGGGTGAGAAACCTTTTAAAGAGAGAATAGAGGTCCTCATCCCCACCCCTCACATTCAGCCCAGACTAAATCAAGGGCATCCCACAAGGAGTCAGGACAATGGACAAGAGGTTCAGGGGTCAAGATCTTTGCACTGACTCCTGTTGGGATTAATGTCCAAGGGGTCTTTCCTCAACTCAGCTCCAAGCAGCTGTTGTGGCATGGACCACACCCTGGGTGATTGTGTATGTGTGGAATTTGGAATCTGGGGCCTCTGAGAGCCAAGGGAGGGGAAAGGGGGGGTACAGGGGACAGATGTCCCTCTTCTACTCACAGGAAACCCTTTGATTTAGGAACCCAAGGACTACAGTATAGTTAGGGAAAAGAGAAACACCAATTTCTAGTTTAGGAAGCCTTTCTCCTGCCACCAAGAAGGGGACATTGCATTGCTCTCAGAGCCTGCTAAACCTCACCCCTTAAACACACATAATTAGGCCAAAAACTTCATTTGACAATTAAGGAAAAAGATCTGGAAAAGTTAAGTGTTTTAGAGCAGGAAGAACTTTCTGAAACCACTCTACCACTAAGTTTTATAGATGGGTAAACTGAGACCCCTCAAATGAGAAGGGAATTGCCTAAATCATGTTGGCAGCAAATGGGAGAAGTTAGATTAGAACCCAGGTTTGTTGAATCCCCAGTTAGGCTCCTTCTTCGACCTGGAACTGAGCTGAGTTGAGCGGAAGCTATTTTCCCTTGTCTTTCTTCTCCCTGGGGCTCGGTGTGTGGTCTAATTTTAAAACCTGTGCCCGACCCAAAATAGATCCCCTTTTAATACAATCCCTGAACCCGGATATGTTTGGGAGAGAAGAGTCCGCCAAGGAGGAGGATTGGGGAGGGGGAATGTCAGACTGGCAAGCTCTGTAGGTGAGAGAGGCAGGAGCTGGGCATAGCTTCCGGCTCAGGGCTATGCCAGCTTCCTCAGGGCACTACTCCTCCCCCCATTCCTCCTCCAGGTGGGAGGGGGGCCCAAGGGCCCTGAGAGCAGGGGGCTGATGAATGTCTCCTTAAGAGCTTTTAGCCATAGGTCCCAAAGGATTCTGGGAATTGTAGTTGACTGGCCTCAAACATTATTTTTAAACTGTTACTCTTAAAAGGAACTATTTGGAGAGCTGCTATATTACTTCCATGAATCGTGGCCTGGCCTGGGCTGGGATGAGGCAGGGAGCTGGCGGGGTCTCGGGTCCAGGGCCCAGGGCCAACCCCATTGCCCAGCCCAAACACTGCTCCACCCACCCAAGACCGCCACGTTATTCTGTCTTTGGGTCCAAATCCAATTTGGCCTAGAGTTTCCTGCCTGGCTTCCCTGGTCCAGAATGATACCAAGGAGAAGTGGGAACTTTGATGGTTAGCTAGGCCTCCCTGGTGGATGGGATCCCCCTTTTTTTTTTATTCCCCCTTCTCACCATTAAAGAACCTTTCTCTTTTTCTTAGCCATAAAAGATTAATCTTTTCTCTCACCAAAGAAGTATCCTCTTGGCCAAACCCCCGACAGAATACTCATTCCCTAGATGGCAAAGCAGATAAGAGTGCTGGACTTGGGTTTAGGAAGAACTGAATTCAAATCCTGCTTCAGACACATAGCTGTGGGATCTAGGGTAAATCATTTAACCTCTGCCAGCCTCAGTTTCCTCATTTGCAAGGTGGAGATAATGATGGGGATACCACCTATCTTCCATTGTAGTGGTAGGGATAAAATGAGACACTTTTTGTAAAGTGCTTTTCAAAATGCTAGTTATTGTCATCATCAACACCATCATCCTTATTATTACTGGGGGAACCAATCTCTCTTGTAGCCTATCTCCCAAGAGTCTCCTTCTACCACACTTTCCCATGGCATAGCTTCCTTTTCTCCTTTAAGATGCTGGGGGAAGGTACTCACCCTCTTAGCATTTTTCCCCCTCCTCCCTTTTCCAATTTCTGGTCCTCCTCTTTCCTTTCCTCTAAGGCATCATTTATTCATTTAGTGATTAGATACCTATTATGGATAAGAGGGCTCTAGTTGTGCAAGCATTTGCCCTCATGAAGCTTAGTAGGAACTTGAGACATGTTGCACCACCTTTGGGTTTATTCTTCCCAACTAGCACTGGCAGGTTGGATTCCCAGAGCCCAAGATTGCTACCTCAGCTTCTGGTGACTCCACCTAACACTGATGGGGAACACCCTTATAGACACAGACTGGTGAATTGGGGGACCTTCATAATAAACTCACACATACACAGAGCTGTCACCCTTTATCCTTACCCCTTCTCACCAGACTCAGGTCTGGAGGGAGATAGCTTCCTTTCCCATCTCCCATCTGATGCTTCAATTCCTCAAGGAGTGCTGGGCCTAGACCTTCCTCACACTTCAGCCTGCCTTCCATGCTGGTTGCCCTCCTTGGATTTCCCCAGGATTCCACTGAGAAGCTGGTCAGGGACAGTCCTAGCAGCAGCCCCTCCAATTCCATCCTCCGTCTTCCCACCACATATGGCTTTAGAACCTTTTTCCCACTCCCCCCCTTGCATCCTTCAACTTGGTCTCTCCCATACCTGAGGCTCAGGGGGGAAAGGGGGAAGCCTCCCCTAAACTCTCTGTCCTGTTTAGTCTGGAAAAGGAAAGATTTCGAGGAGGAGCTCATCACTGTTTGCATTCGTCTGAAAGGTTGTCATGTGAAAGAGGGATTAAATTGGTGCTGCTGGGCCCCAGTGAGGGGAATTGCAGGGAGGCAGATTTTGGCTGGATATTAGAAAGAATTTCCTAACAATCAGAGCTGTCCAAAAGTAGAATTCCTCAGGCAGAGGCTGTATAACCCTTGTGGTGGGTGTCATCAAGGGGGTTCCTGCTCAGATTGGGCTAAAGCTAGCTACTTTCCTAAGGTCTTTTCCAGCTCCAGGCCTCTATAGAAATGGGCTCAGACTCACAGACTATCCATATCTCCAGTCAGATTTCTCCCATTTTACTTTCTGGCCTCCAACTCTGAAACAAGTCCAGTGACTTCACACACTATGATTTATCCCAGGGAAGAAAAATATTCATTCTTTCTCCCCAACTTCCTAAGAGTTTGAGGATCCATTGAAACTGCACAATTTAATTCCAAATGATGATGATAGCAATAAGGTTACACTTTAAGCAGAGGCAGATTGGAAAGCAGTTATTTATTGTTCCTCCCAGTCCCAGTCAACCCACTGCCCCTTTCAAACATTGTCTCATCTCCTCCTGTGCTTTAGCATCCTCACCCCCCCCCCCCATTTCCCAAGGTCAAGAACAAGATATTCCAGAATTTTTAGTTGTCTCTTTAGCCCAGAAAATAAACTGAACACCAGACACTGGGCAATGTAGAAAGACAATTTCTCTCTCCTTTTAAGCCTGGATACTGACTTCAAAGCCTAGGATCTTGGGTCTGATGGAAAATTTGGGAGTGGGAGAAGGATATGATGTCCATGGAATCTCACCATGATTCCTTTTTCAGAAAAGTAGGGATGGATTTCTCTTTATTTTCTCCCAGTTTAGGCCAGGAATTTGGTTTGAGATAGAAGTTCCTGAGGTGACCTATGACACTTAGATACTATGTTCCTGTGATATAATGTGGCAGCCCTCTTTTACACTGAACTGTTACTTCTACCCTGGGGGTGGAATTCCTTGATCCTAAACAGTGAAAATCACTCTCAGGCTCTTGATCAAGGGCAGGTGCTTATGTCAGGGTCAGGGTTTCAGTTTGGGCTTGGGGTTAGAGGTTAAATGTTAGATATGGGTCAAGGCTCAGTCTGGGATCAGGTTTGGGGGCTTAGTCTGAGACTAAGGTCAGGGCAGGAGAGCAAGGACTCAGTCTGGGACTGTGAAACAGGAAAAATGACTAATTGCATGACTGAAAAAAATCTAGCTTATAACCCTAGAGACTTGTATTGGTTAACAGGGAGAAAATCCAGGCCCCCAATCAGGAAGACAGTGGTATTGCTTTCGGGGTGGGGGGCTCCTAGTGCCTTTGTGTCCTTACTAGTATGCATGTGGCCAGGCCAGGACCAAAGGGGAGACTAGGGAAGGGAGAGTGAAATCATCTCGGGCTTCTCCTTCCAGGCAGGGACAGTCTCAGAGCTCAAGCCTGGTGTGGCTGCTGCTGCCCATGCTCAGTGTTAGCCTAGTAAATCATGGTGGGCATTCTGGCCGAGTCAGCATTCTGTTCTCTATCACCCCAGGTCACGTGCAGCCCTGAGCCTCCTGCCTTGCATCAAACGGATCCGAAAAGCTGCTTCCCTTTAACCTTCTCCTCTGACTCTCCCTCAGTGCAGTTTGGCAGGCACTCCTGGAGCCCCACATGTACACTGACCACCCCCCTATCCAACACACATGTACAGTCAACTCTCCTGAGTCAATCCCATATATAAACATATATATTAACCCCTGCCTATGCATTGACAGACCTGTACACACACACTCTCACATATACTGAATCCAAGGCCCACATACACACGTATACTCACACATATAACTTCTAACTTCTAAAACACACATACACATATGCACATTCAAATCTCCTGAACCAATTCCATATATAAACATACACATTAACCCCCTCTGGTACACAAACAGGCCTACATACACACTCTCTATTTCTCTCTCTCATATATACTGAATCAAAGATCCACATATACCCCTATATTCATATGTATAAAATTTCTAAAACACACACACACACACACACACACACACACACACAATCCTAGAATCTCAAAGTTAGGAGGACCCAGTGAGATAATTTAGTTCAACTAATTTCACAGATAGGGAAACTGAGGCTAAAGAGGGAAGTGACTTGCCTAGGTTGTCACAAAAAGTCAAGAGCTATGCCCATGTACAGGTTTTCCTGATGACTTCCATTTTAATGATTATGGGGAAAACTAAGGATGGAAGCAGTCTCCCTCTCTCCTAATCTGAGCCTTTCAGAAGTCCAAGGTTGGGGCAGGAAGCAGTATAGCATTATACTATAGAGACCCAGTCTCCTGGCGTTACCTTACACCACCTTGCTGTGGCCAGGACTTCCTTCCCTATTATGACTTGTTCTACCCTGAGCCCTGCCCAAGGGCTCCACCCCCACTATTCCCCACTATTTGGGTTTGAGAGACTGAGAGGAGACTAGACTTGATCTGTGCTAAACAGAGGAATTGAAAGTCAGTGGAGAGAGTGGAGCCGATTCAGTTCGACTAACATCTATTGAAAGACTGGGGGTGGGGGTGGGGGTGGGGGTGGGCAACAGCTATCTGGTTCAGTGGACAGATCATTAGGTCCTATCCCCAGGAGAACCTTCATTCAAATAGTCTCAGACACTTGACACTTAGTAATTGTGTGACCCTGGGCAAGTCACTTAACCCCAATTGTCTCAAGAAAAAAAGAAAGTAAGACTAGAATCTCTGGGATAGTAGAATCTTGTAAGGAAAGATGGAATCCTTTGAGAAAGGTGGTCTTTGAGAATGGCAGCGTCCATTTGAAAGCTTGTAGAATCCTTTGCAGAGAGGATGAAGTCCTATGAAGAAGAATGGAATCCTTTGCAAAAAGGATGAATCTCTTTGAGAAAGGATGTAATTCTTTGAAAACAGAATCCTTTGTAGAGGGAATGGAATCCTATGAAAAGGTCAAAAAAAGTACCATTCTTATCTAATAAATGGATTGCAATCTTTTGTATGTCAAAGTACTTCCATAAAAATTTAACCTTGAAGGAGACCCCAGCAGAGGCATAGGTTACAGTGAGTTATCCACAGTATCTCTTTCCTACTGAGGACAGCTTTAAAGCTGGAAGTGGGTTGGGCCTCATTGCTTAGGCCTCCAGCTTAGAATTAAAGTGGGATCTTCAGCTTGTAGATAGGAAGTTCAGGGAGAAGGGCCAGAAGACAGGTTGAGAGGAAAAATAGTCATCCTCTTTTAGGTTTGCAATTTGAGAATATTGGTATTACCTTTGTCAAAGATAGGAAAGTTAGGAAGAGGAATTAGTTTAAGGGGAAGTAATATGAGTTGCGTTTTGGACATGTTGAGTTTGAGATTCAGTTAGAAGCTTGGGATTAGAACCTAGGTAATTGGGGTGGGGGTAGGGAGGATTAGGGAAATCATATTATCTTAGAATACCAAAGCAGAAAATGCTCTGAAAACATATACCCTCAGACATGAGAGCTGGAACCAGTTGGGCTCTTTACTAGTCTTCAAAGAATTTGGATACCTTATATGTTTTTGTATTCATTTTTCAGTGATGCCTAACTCTTTGTGACCCCATTTGGGGTTTCCTTGGCAAAGATATTGCAGTAATTTGCCTTTTCCTTCTCCAGTTCATTTTACAGAAAATTGAGGCAAATGAGGGGGAAGTGACTTGTCCAGAGTCACACAGCTATTTAGACTCTGAGAGTAGATTTATACTCAGAAAGATTTCTCACTCCAGATCTAGCATTCTCTCCACTGCACCACCTAGCTTCTGGGGTACCCCATTGGTCCCTTGCAAATGGCAAGCCTCATTCCAGTGATAATGGTGATGATAACAGTGATAATACTGATAATAAAAACTTCTACTCTTCACTTCCTGGCATCCCTGGCTTTCTTAAAGTTTCAGATAAATTTCTACCTTCTTCAAGAAGCCTCCCCCCCCTCCTTAATCTTAGTGTCTTTCCTCCAAGATTACTTCCAGTTCATTCTGTATAATCGCATTTGTAAATAATTGTTTGCATGCTCTGTTTGAGTGTAGACTGTGAGCTCCCTGAAAGAACCTTTTTTTGGCCCCTCTTTAAATCCCTGGTGCTTAATGCTAACTCCTAAGGTTTAGAGAGCATTTTACGAGATCCTAAGTATTTTCCCCAAATTAGCCCTGTGAGGTTCATTCCTTTCCCATTTTACAGATGAGAAAACTGAGGCTGAGATCTAGGAAACAATGGGTGATTTCCTACTTGCCACCATCCTAGAAGGCCCCTAGCCCCAGATGATCCAGGGAAGTGCCCAGGGCAGAAACCAAGGATCCTGGGTTGAGACTTGGGGAAAACTAGTCCACACTGTTGACCTTGGAACAGTGGGACCCAGGACTGCAGTCCCACATCCGCCCTTGGCCCAGCCGGTTGGAAGGCGGTTTATTTCCCCAGCCTGAGCCAAACACAGCTGCCAGGGAGGCTAGGGCCTGCGGGGAGGGGGGAAGGGTGGAGGAGGAGGAGGGAGGGGCCACTTTGTTCCAATTCAAACTGACCCCCAGAGGAGATGGGGCAGGGATTGAGGAGGTGGGGGGTTATGGGAGGGTGAGAAAGTGGCCCCACCTGTGCGTCTATGACACCCAGATTCTGGCCCTAGAGCTTTAGAGACCTGACTCTGAAGAAAGATTAGCACTTCCTAGTCAGCTCTCTAAGCACTGTTCAGATTCAGCCCGGACTCTAAGCATTAGGGGGGAGGGGAAGGGAAGGGAAAATCATTCTTCTGATGCGCAGAAGGATCCAGGCTCTCCCCCCTCCCCCCCCCATGCCCCTTCTTCCCTCCAAACCTAGTAACCCCTCTGATGATTTGGTTTAGAATGATGCCTGCAAATTTATTCAGAATGGAAGGCAAATTAGGCAGGCCAGGTTGGTAAGTGGAGTATAGGCTACCCTCCTTCCCTCCTTCTTCTTCCTCTCTGTCCCACCCCCCAAAACTATTCCAACTCCAGTGTGACTGATCAATCTTGCCCAATTTGCCTTGCTCTTAGTCTAGACTGGCCTGCAGCCTGTGGTGAAGAGTTAACTCTCTCCCCCCACCCCCAAATCCCATGATCTCTCACAGGGAGCCACCAACCCCGACAGTCTCACCTTTTCCTCCAAAGAGCCCCTTCCCACTCTGCCCTCTTTCCTAGCTTCCTAGGAACCTTTCCATCCTGCCAAGCTCCAGTTGACCAACAGACTTTTCGTGGACAGTCAAAACATGATTGTCTCTGAGCCTGCTACCTCCCCCCCACCCCCACCTCTCCCTGCCTGCTAAAAGCAACAATGAATAAATCAACCAACAATCACCTAGGCACCTAGGTGCTGAGCTAGTTGCTGGGACATCCACTGCCTTGAAAAAAATTTATATTCTATTGAGAAGGTGCAACAAGTAAGAAACAAAGACTAGAGGAATAGAGGCTGGACCTCCTAAGGAAGTCCCTCTTATTCAAGTCACTACTTTCTCTGTACTCTGTAGTCTTAGAGAATTGTCTAGAACACTTAGACGTTAAGAGATTTACTCAGAATCCCACAGGAAAGCAGTAAGGTGTCAGAAGCAGAATCTGAACTCAGCTCTTCCTACTTCCTACTACAACACTTTACCTTTCAAATCCAGGAGATATACAAAATAGATACAAAATGTTTGGGGGAAGGAGGAGACATGGGACATGGCTCAAGACTAATAAAGTATGAAAATCAAGAAAGGATTCTTCAGCACAGCTAGGTGGTGCAGTGGATAAAGTACGGACCCTAGTGTCTGGAGGACCTGAGTTCAAGTGTGACCTCATTAATAATAAATGCCTGGCTGTATGACCTTGGGCAAGTCATTTAATTCCATTGCCTTACCAAAAAAAAAAAAAAGGATTCTTCAAGGAGATGGTATTTGAACTGATTTTCAAAAAAAACTGGGGTTCCTTCCAAGAGCTGGAAGTGAGGAAGAGGAGTTTAGAAATAAGGGAGATAGACAGACTGCAAGGATTTAAAGGTGAGAGATGAAATGACATTGTAGGGATAGTCAGCTTGACTAAAAGCAAGAATGTTGTGTCTATAAGCCTGAAAAAAATGGGTTGGAGTCAGATTTTGAAGGTTTTTAAATACTAGGCAGGAGAAATTGCATTTTATCCCAGAGGTAATAGGGAACCACTGGAATTTTCAGAGCAAAAATGACAAGACAGCCCCCCTCCTCTTTTTTAGAAATATTAATTTGGCAGCTGTGTATGGATTGGAGAGATTAGCATTAGAGAGACCAATTTGGAATTTACTACAATAGTTCAGACAAGAAGTGATGAGACTCTGAACAAGGGTGATTTTGGTATGAGTAGAAAAAAAGACTTCTTAGCTTGAGGGGAAGAGTGGGGTTAACCTTGTTAGAAATGGGAAAATTGGGATGAGGGAAAAATTTAAGGGGAAAGAAAATAAATTCCATTTTGGACATGTTGGGTTTGAGATGCTTATGGGACATCCAAGTGAAAATGTCTAGTTTGCAATTGGAGATTTGGAACTGGAACTGGAGTGGTATGGGGAGATCCTATGATTCCAGAATGCCAGAGAAATTATTCTGAGAACATAGAACCCCAAATGTGAGAACTGGAAGGGACCTAGAACAAAAGAATGACAGATGGCTTGGGAAGAACCTCATTTACTCCATCTCACCCAACCTCTTAATGTTGGAGATGAGGAAACTGAGACCTAGAGATTTGCCCAAGGTCACAGAAGAGGGTCTGTGGCTAGTATGAGGTTCCCTTTAAAATCTCGCCTAAGGAAGGATCTCACACACCAAAGAATCCTGTTTCCATGGTCGCTTCCAGACCCTCCCCCACCCCCTGCATTCCTCCTTAATTAGAACTCTCAGCCAATTCTCTCCCTCTGCTTTGTGGGTTCTCCATGGGGAATTTTTAATCCTGGCTGCGACTTTCTACAGCCCCCCCCCATCTCCTCCCCATAACCCCCAACTTAACTTGTATACAAGGTACCCATTGCAAAGGGGGGAGAGGATTTTCATATAATTAGATTTTGATTTACCCTCCTCTCCCCAGTCCCAAAAGTGGTGACCTCAAAAAACCCCAACCAAAAGATAATTCCCAAATCCCTTCAGGTGAGCTTGATAGATACTGTGTAAGAGTCATATACATTTATATGTTAGGGCATCCATCCTAAATTCTTTCATGGAATTTTAGAGATGGAAGGTACCTTAATGATAATCTAGTCCAAACCTCATATTTTGTAGTTAGAGAAACTGAGGCCCAGAGACGGAGTCTCCAGCTGGAGACTAGAAATCTGGTTTCTTGAATCTCAGTTTAGGACTTCTTCCTTTGTATTGTACTATCTGTCTCAGCTACCAAGGAGTTTCCTTTTCCAAACTATGGGCTGGTTACAAGCCTGCTGGGAGACACACACTTGGCTTCCCACCATCTTCCACCCCCACCTCGACTGCCCTCTGGGAGGTGGAGGAGTAGAGGAGGCTTTCAGGGCCAAAATCGGGTCTGGATTTTCCTGTCTCAGACGTCAGGCAGCAGTGATTTGAGTCAGATCCATAGGAAACAGGAGGTGCTTGAATTCTTTCTTTGGATTCTGATGTGTGGAAGGGATTTGGAGAGGCCTGGGAAGCAGCCTAGAGGAGGAGAGATTGCCTCCCCCAATCCTTACCACTGGAGTATTCCCCTGCAAGGAACTTCTCAGTTCCCTCCTTCTGGATCACCTGCAATAAGCTTTCCCCAGTAAGGGTCAGAGGTATTTAAATCAGCTAGGGAGGCCAGAGTTGGAAGGAGCCTCAGAAATCATCTAGTGCAGCCCATGCCTGCACAAAAAGTCCCTTTCCAACAGTGGCCAAATTATAGTCTTTTTTTTTCTTTTTTTAGTTTTTGCAAGGCAAATGGGGTTAAGTGACTTGCTGAAGGCCACACAGCTAGGTAATTATTAAGTGTCTGAGTCTGAATTTGAACTCAGGTACTGCTGACTCCACGGCTGGTGCTCTATCCACTGCGCCACCTAGCTGCCCCAGACAATATAGTCTTGAAGATTTTGGAACCCACCACCTCCTGGGGCAGCCCTATCCCATTTTCCATTAGCTTTGATAGGAGCATGCTCTATTGGCAAGTTGGGCATCACATCTTTCTTCGTTTCCTTTGTTTCTTTCCTTTCTTTTCTTTCTTTCTCTGTTTCTTTCTCTCTCTGCTTCTTTCTTTCAATGTTTCTTTCATTAGTCCTTCCTTCCTTCTTTCTCTTCTTTTCTTTCTTCTTGTGTCTATGGGTACTCTGTCTAAAAACCTGGTAAGCTATCTTGAGATTTACAAATTACTCTGACTCTCCTTGATTGTCCAACAATGGTTCTTAGGCTTGGACATCATTTGGTCCTTGACTGGTTCAGAATGATATTTTCTGTTTTGGTCAGAAATCTGGAAGGTCTTACCTTCCCAGCTTCATCTTTGTTTCTTTGTTTTTAGTTTTTTGTTTTTTGTTTTTTTTTAATAGTCACTCTTGGGGGCGGCTAGGTGGAGCAGTGGATAGAGCACCAGCCCTGGAGTAAGGAGTACCTGAGTTCAAATCCAGCCTCAGACACTTCATAATTACCTAGCTATATGGCCTTGGGCAAGCTACTTAACCCCATTGCCTTGCAAAAAAAGGAAAACTAAAAAAAAAAAATTAAATAGTCACTCTTGATCTCTTCTCATTTCTCTCTTATCTAACCTTAATCACTGAATGGGCATTGCTTCAATCCAACTGAGTCCTGTTAAGGACTTTAAATAAAAAAGAACAAGGTCTTCCCCTGCCTCCAGTGCCATCTCCAGTGTTCTGCTCCATATCTGATCACTGGGACCCAGATGGTTCCAAAGGAGAGAGTGAGGCTGGTGACTTTTCACATCCCTGATGTCATGGTCTTCTTTGAGAAAAAGTGACAAACAAATATCAGCTCTGAATCATTAGGAAGTTTTCCTTCTCCACTTCTCTAGGACTCCTCTTTGCTTTTGCCTTCTGGAGTCCAGCCCAACAAGCCTAATCCCTTTTCCATGTGATAGCCCTTCAAACAGTTGGCAGACAGCTCTCCTGTCATCCCCCCAACCTAACTTACCCTCTCCCCCCACCCCCCAAAATGACAGAACACAATGTATTAGCCAGAAGAAACTTTAGAGCCCCAAACTTAGAATGTAGAACTGCCAGTAGGGACTCTAAGAACCTAGACCCTAGCTTGGCAAGAGTGGAGAGAAGCTTAGAGTTCATCTTGGCCCGTTGCAGCTTAATTTACAGAACCTGAGAATCAGAAGGACAGTGATTTACTCAAGGTCATCCAGCTTGTTTGTGGGAGAGCCCAATCCTCCCTCAGCTATATCAGGGGGTCAGGAAATAGGGCCTTTCTCTGTTTTCAAATTTCTGGCTTCCCTAACTTCCTTTCCCAGCAGTCCCAGGAGGCAGACCCTGTTGGCTACCTCCAGAGCAGGGAGAGGTGAATTCTAGAGCCTGCCTCTTCTCACCTGACCTGACCTCCCCCAGGGACCAGAAAGGGGAGGCGGGGTGGGGTTTGAAACATGTGGACCAGTTATCTGTTGTTTGTCTTTCTTCGGTGAGTGCCAGGATAGTCATCACTGACGCTTGGCCTCCCCCAGGGCCTGGCCCCTCACCAGTGCCTCCTCAGGCCTTGTTCCTGGAGAGCCAGTGCCAGGCTAGAGGTCCCAAGGAATGGAGGAGGGGAGAGGCAGAGGCCCCTTCCTCATAACCCCAAGCTGTCCTGGCCTCTTCCTCCATGGGCCTAGGCTCTAAGTCCTATCTCAAAACTCAGCCAAGAGCATAGCAAAAGTGGCCATAGACTGGGGAATGAGTGGCCATTGAGGGGATGGGTGCCTAATAAATAGGAAAAGAGAACTCAGCCAACATGCCAACAAGTAGACATGAAGCACTGGGCCTCTGCTAAGCTTCATGAGGAAATGAAGGGTTAGGAGAGTCAGGAGAGAAGAGGAACTCTCTGAGGGTGATGAAGGGTCACTGAAGGGGTTGATGACTCTGTATAGGGACAGATAGAAGGCTGGGCTTGGAATCGGGAAGATGCGACTTCACGGTCAAATTCAGCCTCAGACACTTAGAAACTTGTATGATCTTGGCAAGTCACTTCACCTGTTTGCCTCTGTTTCCTCATTTGTAAAATGAGCTGGGGAAGGAAATGGCAAACTACTCCAGTATCTTTGCCAAGAAAACCCCAAATGAGGTCACGAAGAGTCAGACTGGACTGAACAGCAGGAGGAGGAGGGGGGTGCTTAAGTAGACAGGATCATGAATACTTTTACATGGACAAACCCAGTGGTCTCAGAACATCCAAGCACCCTTGGTTGTTTTCTGAGAGCTACCCCTCTGATCCGTGTTTTTGACTTGGCCGTGGGAGTATCCCACCATGGGCAAACTCCATATCTTATCAATGTCCTGGTGTGGGGGGGGAGATAAGAGGCCTGTGCTTACCGCCACCTGATGTCAGGGGATTCTTATCAGGAACAAGCGTCACCTCCTCCTCCCCGGCTCAGGCCTGGGACACTGATTTAATTGATCAACCAGCCCAGTATTGAAGGGCCCCCTCTAACCACCTCTGTTCCTCAAGGCTTCCCTCACTGAGGTGGGCAATGGGGGGTTAAGAGGAAAGACGAGTAGGGAGTCATCATCCCAGCCTGGGAAACCAGGACTGGACATCCCTGCTTTTGATCAAATCATCCTCATTCCCATTCCAGTCTTCACCTTGGCCCCCTGCACCCAAATAATCATACAGAGGAGCAGACCATCCAAATTAAGGGTTTATCCTGGCTCTGATACTTCTCAGTTGTGTGATAGTGGTCATGTTACTTGACTTTCCCAAGCCATGGTGAGATACTATGGAAATCATAGAAGAAACATTGCCCTTAAAATCAGAAGATTTAGAACTGGAAGGATCATTAGAGACCAGTGAATTCAACTGGCTCATCTTAAAGATGAAAAAGCTGAGGCCAGTGACTAAGGCTGGATGGGAGCTCCGAGATCTTCCTAAGGCCAAGTGGAGCACTGTAGCTACCCACAGTACCATGAGGCTATCTCAATGACCCCTTTGCCCACCTCCCAGCCTCATATCTGGTTCTGACCTGGTCCATTGTCTCATTGGACATGTCCTTTCCCTCTCTGGGTCTTATCTGTAAACTTGATGAAAGATTCTAAAGGGGAATCTTTCCAGCTCTTATAGTATGGGCGTCTCTCTCTCTCTCTCAGAGGGCTGCCTGTTGGGGAAAACAGAATGGAATATCAACCTAGCTCTTCTGACTTCCATTTTCACCCTCCTCTCACTCATCTGTGCTTCAGGATTCCCCCAGTGTGGGAGGATCCTGCTTACGGTAGATATGTATTTCCTGACTGGGCTGGGGATAGGGAGGAAGGGATGGAGGAGGTGGGGTAGGGAAGAGAGGAGGAGGATGTGGGGGGAGTAGGATCCTCAAAGTTGACCTGGAGTCGGGAAGGGGGCAGTACTTCACCAGCCATGGGGCAGTGGGATAGAGTGGAGAGGCCCCTGGGCTGGTTTCTATTTCCCAGCCTTGCCCCAGACTGCTCTCCTGACTAGGGATGTCTTCTTGCTCTGTCAAATGAGGAGATTGTACTTTATGAGCCTTTCGCTAGCTCCCATCTTCCACCCAGGATTTTGTGACCATCTCTCCCCTCCCCCTTTCCTTATCTTCTTTAAAAGAGGCTCATAAAGTCAGGCTCCATAGAAGTTTAGAGCTGGAAAAGACCTGTACTGGGCTCCAGCAAGTCTGGAGCCCTCAAAGATTTTCTTTCTCCAGGCCCCCCACCTTCCACAATGTGCTTGTCCCCACTTGACTTTAGGGTGATGAGAGCTTAAGCCACCCTCCTTCCAGCTGCCACACTAGTCAGAGCTCTTGGCAGGGACCTGTCTTTTCTGCAGGGTCCCCCTACCCTGCCTAGGTCCGATGGCAAAGTCACCTTATCCAGTCCCCTGATTCTCTGGAAAAGAATTGCATTGCCCCCTAACTAGAGAGTGAAAGTGGAAAGATCAGGAGTCTGGAAGGACTGAGTTCCGATCCTATCTCAGATTCTTACTAGCAGTGTGACCCTCAGTTTTCTTATCTGTTAAGTGAAGATAATAAAAGAACTTGGTTGTTGCCAGGATTAAATGAAGAGGTATATCACTATTAGTTATTGTCATCATCAATACCCCTCGACCACCCATCTGAGAGTTCCCTCTATGATCCCTTCTCAATCTAGTAATCCTCTTTTCCCAGGGATCCTAAGATCCTGGGGTTAGAGTTCAGAGACATCTTAGAGATCCCCTCTACTCCCTTTCCTGGGGTTCAAGGCTTAGAGTGAGGGGTGGACTAGTGAAGTTGTGCTTCCAGGTTGGGGACTTCAGGAAAGGCACTTATATAATAAAAGCCCAAAAGGATTGGAAGTCTGGTGACCCAGTCTCAAATGGCACTTCTCACTATGGCCTCAGGCAAATTGCTCACTTCTCTGTAAAGTGAGAGAATTGGACCAGATGCCCTACGGAGGGTCTTTCAGGTCCAGATGCCATGGCTCAAGAGGTAGGGTAGCAGTGCCGGGTTAGGGGGAAGGGTCTGATGAATGGCCAGAGAGATTGGGGCCATTTCTCATGCTGCATTACTTTCAGAAGCTCATCTTTGCTCCCCTGCAGCTACTGTCTCTACCCTGGGTCCCAAAACTTGTGGGCAATCCAAGCAGTGGGGAGGGTAGCCCACATGGGTACTCTGCTGCCCTCCCAATCCCTGGCACCCACATCCCCAATCTGTCCTCCCCCACTGGCCTAGCCCAGCTGGTACCAAGGAGAAAGGGGGTGGTGAGGAAGGCCACAGGCTATATTAAGAACTTCTCTATTTGGGGGAAAATTAATGGGGATGAAATTTGTGCTCCCTCTTATACCACTCCCTCTCGCTGATCCTAGGAGATCTAGCCCTGGGGAGAATGAACAACCAGAGCAGGAAGGGTGGGTTAATTCACTGGCTAAAAAGACCATAAGAGAAAGGAAAAACACCTCCTGTAGGCTGGACCCTGGACTTGCCTCCCCTAGGGGGGGAGAGAGAGTGAGGGACAGTCCCAGCCTGGGCCCTGAGCCCGGCCTGTCTGACATGCCGGAAGCTCAGGGGGAGGGCAAGAAAGAAACAAGTGCTAGACTATGAGCTAGAGCTCGGTGAAGGAGAGGAGATCCCTGTGGGCTGGTGCTTGGGAGCTTGGGACAAGTCCCAACTGCTAGGCTGGCATCCTGAGGAGCTGACCAGGAAGACAGTGGGGCCATTGAGCCAAGAGCAAGAGAAGAGAGGAAGAGAGACAGGTCTGGGCAAAGCAGCCCTCGACCCTCCACATCTGGGCAGGGAGGCTCTTATATTAGCTACACGACCATGAGCAAGTCATTTCTCTTTCTCTGGCCCTCAATTTTCTTATCTGTGAAATGGGAAAGTTAAACTAGATAATGTCAAAGGACCCTTTCAGTTCAGGGATTCTATGGGCAGCCTAATGGGAAGAAGCTAGGATTTGGATTCAAGAGATCTAAATTTGTATCACAACTCTGCTATTTAACAGCTTATGAGTTGGATGGAAATTCACTTTACCCCTCTGGGCTTTACCTTTTCATCTTGTAAATTGGGTATCAAAGGTAGAGGTTTTCACAGGTATGGAACACTGAATCTGTCGGAAAAAATTTTTATTTTTGATCAGTTTTGTTGAATTTTTTTTCTCCTTTCATCTTTATTATAAAGGATGACTCTCTGGGAGGGGAGAAAAGGAAGAAATGTAAAAACAAAAGATGGGGGGCTGCTAGGTGGCACAGTGGGTAGAGCACTGGCCCTGGAGTCAGGAGTACCTGAGTTCAAATTTGGTCTCAGACACTTAATAATTACCTAGCTGTGTGGTCTTGGGCAAGTCATTTAACCCCATTTGCCTTGCCGATAAAAACATAAAAAAAAAAGAAATGAAAAGATCAGGCAAAGTTCTTCCTAAGGTACCTTACAACTTTAAATCCTATGATCCTAAAATGAAGCTTTTGATTTTGAACACCTCAGCTTCACCCTCCAGTGCTCTTAATCTCAGTTAGCTTCCCTATAAGTCTGACACCCTCCCTGAGTTCTCAGTTTCTACTTGGGTCTAATGTTCTCATTAGAACCTCATTTCCCAGAGGTTACACAGTAAATGAATGACGGGATGAGCTCTTCTGATGAGGAGCAGGATGGGGGGGTGTACTAGGTGGGCAGGTGAGGGCACTGGGAAATTCTCTGGATGACTCCATTTTGTCTGATGTCCCTACTGACCTCTAAAGGAATCAGAAAATCGTCTAGTTCTGCTCTCTCCTCTATCTCAGAATACAGTACTTGTGGGAGGGGGTAGGGACAGGGAACAGGGACAGGAACCCAGAATTAATTCCTAAGCAGGGCCTAGGGTCTAAGGAACTGAGGGGCCCACCTTGGGCTGAGGAAACCCCACTCCAGATCAATTTGAATTGTAGACAAAAGGTTCAGCCTTGATTCTTTCTCCCCTTTCATGAGCAGAATGCCCTGCTTTCCTTCTCTCCTCTCCGCTGCCCCCACATATTCCCATATCATCCTTATCTTTCAAGACCCAACTCAAACCCTGGGCATTTCCTTGGTCACCCCAGCACACAACCATCAGAACTGGGAGGGCTCTTAGAACACAGAATGTCAGAGCTGGGAAGGACTTCAGAATTCCTTTTATTCAAACCTCTCATATTACAAGCAAGGAAACTGAGAACCCAAGAGGGGAAGGAACTTCCCCAAGGTCATATGCTAACATAACTGGCCCTAGAATCTACAATTTCCTGAATCCCAGTATTTTGCCCTGTTCCACAAATTACAAAGCAGTCTCCCTCTTCAAATCCCCATATCCAAGCCTAGTGCTTGTCCCCACTCATCCATTCCCTCCTTCTTGGACTATTACTTCACTCTACCTCCAGTCTCCGTCTTCACCTCCCACTTGCGCAAGATAACAGAGTAATCCAACATCCCTTGGTGTGAACCATGGTCACATACTATCCAGAGGAAAAAGTCACAAGTGCATAGAATATGGAGATGGAAATAAGGTCACAAGATTTAGAAAAGATAGGGACTTTAGATATCATCTAGTCCAATGCCTTAATTCTAAAGTGGAGAAAACTGAGTCTCAGAGAAGTGAAATGGTTTTCTGAAGGTCCCATGGGTAATTAGCTTAAACCCAGCTTTCTTATTCCAAATCCAATATCCTTTTCCCCACTATCCTATCTTGAAACTCTTCCAATTTGGTATTCAAGATGCTCTAAAATCTGGCTTCAGACACTTACTAGCTGTGTGACACTGGACAAGTTACTTAACTCTGCCTCAGTTTCCTTATCTATAAAATGGGATTAATGATAGAACCTAAATCCCAGGACAGTTATAAAGCTCAAACAAGATATTTACAAAGCTCTTAGCACAGTGTCTGGCTTATTGCAAGTACTTAATAAATGTTGTTTTCTTCTTTCCTTAAAAAAAAATGATTTTTGACTCCAACCTCATCCTTTTTTTACACATCTCTGCTCCAAACAGGCTGGGAAATTTTCTGGTTCCACCCGCAAGGCTAGGTAATCTAACTATTGCCATTTTTATAAGCACATTACATATAATATATATATATATATATATATATATATTTCCATTTTACAGATAAAAAAGCTGAGGCTCAGAGAATTAAGTGATTTATTCATGTCCACATAACCTATAAGTTATAAGGAACCTTGGAGGCCTAGTGGATAAAGTGCTAGCCTTGTAATGCTTCCTCAGACACTTGTTAGTTATGTGACCCTGGGTAAGTTACTTAAGTATTTCCAAGTTTTAATTTCCTCTCTGTAAAAAATGGCAATAATAATAACACCTGCCTCCCATGATTGCTGTGAAAATCAAATGGGATGACAGTATTTGTAAAAACCTTTGCCAAATAAATGCCAGCTATAATTAGTGTTGGAGGTAGAATTCAAACCCAGGGTTTCCTGACCTTAATAAATAGAACATTCAAACCTCTCCTTTCTGTTTTGGTGCTTCCCATTCCCTGGCTGGAATGTTTCCTCCACTCTGAAATCCTGTTCTTTAAATTCTAGTTGATGTTCAGTGCTTTGCCAACCTTGTAATACTGTCCTATTATTATTAAGAAAAAAAATATCCCACCTCTTTCAGAAAGCCTCCTAGAACTCCTCCAATCTAAAGCCCGAACTAACTCTGGGAGTCATTTTCTAGCTCTGTTTCCCAATCTTTCTTGGGCAGTAATTAACCTGGGTCTTATTTACACCCACACCATCACCACCCAGCAGCCTTCACCTATCAACCCATACCACCCATGCCACCACCATCCATCAGAGTTCCCTAAGAGAAGGTAGGGTGGTCCAGGCTTGGGGGTAGGGGGCCTTGACTGATATGTACTTTATCAAAGAATTCTATAGAAGGAATTTCTGCATGTTGTGGGAGGTTGGAACAGATGCCCTTTTGGGGCACGGATGGGCCTGGAGAGGAGCTATGTCTGACCATATAAGGGAAATTCTTTAGGTCTCTTCTGTGTCCCAGTGAATTTCTAGAATGAAGATTAAGTTTAATTCTGTCCCAAGGAGGAAACTTTGTCCTGAGCCCTATTCCCCACTTTGTAAAGACTGTTGATCAAATCCTCTCATTTTATAGATAATAAAACTAGGGCACCAGAGGTGAAATACATGGGGCATATGTAGCAGAATTCAGATTTGAATATTTGAAATTAGACCTTCTGACTACCTAGAGAGTAGAGTTGGAAAGTGGTAGATTTAGATTTTGTGGAAGGAAAAACTAGTTAGAGAAATAGTACTTGGATTTGTAGTCAAGAGATCAAGGTTCAAATCCTGCCCTCTAGTGCTTATTAGCTATGTGACCCCTGGCAAATCATTTAATCTCACTGAGCTTCACTTTACTCATTTCATAATATCTGTATCACCTACTTACTTCACCAAATTATTTAAAGGAATCATAAGATTAGGGATATAAAAGAGTACAAACTTTAAAGCTTCATATAAATGTTTTCTAATAACAATAAAAATTTCAACAGTTGATGCTAGTCAGATATAGACCTCAAAAAAGGTGTTGCTTTGAGAGATGATAGGTCCTATTTCACCTGAGGTGTTCAGCAGAGGGCTGATGACCACTCATTTGGTGGGGGGGTTGGACTCTCTATCAGGCTCAGACTGGAGGTGCAGAAACTACTTGGAATCCTACCTGCCCTCCTCACTAGTCAGCACAGAAGCTTTGAATGACTCTGCCTCCAATCTGGACTGGTTTGCCCCCACCTCAAGCAGCCTAGATATTAGTCCAGCTTCCCAGGGCTTCCCTAATCAGCTTAGCCCTACTCTAGTTTGGAACTCCAGAACTCAAGTTATCCATCAGGTTCAGGCTCCCCAATAGCAGGGAATGCAGGCATATTGCTACCATGACTGGCTCCCCAGATTGGATGATTGTTCTTCTGGGATGCTAGGGGTGGGGGGAAGAAACCTGTTCAGGTGAATGTCAGCATGAGGTCCTTTCCAACTATGTGATGTTATAATATAGGTACCAAACCTATCTTCCTGTCTCCGGGATCTTTAAGATGGATTGATCACCTCCCCAAAGGTCCCCATCATTTCTACTATAGCAACTAATTCTTTCTTGCTGCTGAGGATCAATTCCAGAATAGAATTAGGTTCCCTTGTCAATATCGCCACTTTTTTGAAGGGTAAAATTACCACGAAGGCATTCCAAGAAATAATTAGCTATTCTGTCGCTGGCAGAGAAAGAGTTCCAACACATAGCCCAATAATTTAAGTTCCCACTCCTATTACAATAATAATAATAATAATAATAATAATAGCAATAGTAATAGAGACCATTTATATAGTGCTTCAAGGTTTGTGAAATGCTTGGTATACATTACATTATGTGAATCTCACAAGAGTTCTTTGCATGGACAGTCAACCAAAGAAATATTAATTTACTGAAGAAATGAATGATCTTCATAACCTTCAATTGTAAAGTTGGCATTTAAAGGCCTTCCACAGTCTGACTCCAACTTATCTTTTCATCCTCATTTCTCATTACTTTCCTTCTAAATTTTCCTAGAACATTTTGTCTGGATCTCTTCTCTGTCTCCATTGCAATCTACCTTGGATTACACTTATATGTCATATCTTCCCATCTCCAACCTAAGAAACTTGAAGGCAGGGGCTGTTTCATTTTTTATCTTCATAGTTCATTGCCCAGAATCAATGCTCTGATTTTATACAAATCAAGTTCAATTTTAGGAGTTTGTCAGTAATCATATTCTTTGGTTTATGTTTCTACTAAATGCTTCCCTTGAAAACATCAAAATTTGGCTTAGTTCTAGGTTTTTACAAAAACACAGAAAGGGTTTCTCAGTTCTCATGTAACCCTTCAAGCTAACATATTTTATATATGTATATATATATATACATATATATATATATGTATGTATACAGGATTGGTATTTAAATTGATTAAAACAATAACAGCAAAAATCCCACTTATATCCAGACCCATAAAGAACCCAGTCTCCTCCACCTTTCTCTCTCTCAGGTGGATCTCTCCCTTTTCTAGAAATTTATATCATCCAGACTTACCTTATCCTAAGTGAGTCACCAGAGTCAAGCAATCTACCAAGACTGAACTTCACTATTTGATGCTAGAGTATCCTTGCACATAGTATTTTTTTCCCAAAACTTTTATCCTGGGGCAGCTGAGTGGCACAGTGGCCTGGAGTCAGAAGGACCTGAGTTCAAATCCAGAATACTTCTAAACTGTGTGACCTTGGGCAAGTCACTTAACCCCACTGCCTCACAAACTCTCCCCCACCTCCAATTTTTTTAATCTTAGTTTTTTGATGTCTTTTGTTTTTATAACTCATTCCTTCTAAATGTATCCCTCTCCTTTCCCTATACAAGAAATCATCATTTGTAACAAAGAATAAAAAAGAGAAAAAAAGTAGCACTGTAAAGCTACTGACTAGGTATGACCATATTTGCAATATTCCATATAATCTCCCAGCTCTGCCATGAAGGGAGAAAGCTACATATTTTCTCAACTCTTCTCCATCCAAAATTCTTGGTTATTATCATTTCTTAATATCCAATTTCAGGATTTTTGCTGTTATTGTTGTGGTTTAAATTTATGTTTTTGTAGTCATTGTATTTGTTGTTTTCCTGATTCTGCTTATTTAATTTTGCATCTATTTGTATAGTTTCCTGTGCTTATCAGAATTCTCTAGATTTTTTGTTTCTTCTAACAGTAATATTCTATTACATTCACATCTCATAATTTCCTTAACCAGTTGATGGAATCTACTTTTTTGTTTCCAGTTTTTTACTGTTACAAAAGTGCTGATACGAATATTTTGGTATATGGGGGGGATCTTTATTTTTGTCTTTGACCTCCACACATAGTGGTATCATAATAAATGTTTACTGAATTTGAATTTGTTGACTAGCTTGATTATGATATAAACTCCTTGTGAGCAATGAACTGTTGTATTTTTTCATTCTTGTGTCTTGCACATGGTAGATTCTCAATAAATATTTGTTGAATTGAAAAATGACAGGGAAATAGGGAAGTGAGAGGGTAGAAAGAGAGGAGGTGGAAAAATGAAAGTTTTGTGTGTGTGTGTGTGTGTGTGTGTGTGTGTGTGTGTGTGTGAGAGAGAGAGAGAGAGAGAGAGAGAGAGAGAGAGATTTGTGATAGAAATTCCTCATTCTACCTGGATCCAGGGTCAATCTCCCAATAAAGTACTCAGCTCATTCCTAGGCTTTCTGCCTTTCCCACATGACCTCTCTTCCTGAAGGAGTAAGGAATCTTGATGTAGTAATAGTAGTAGTGGTGGTAGTAGTAGTAGTAGTAGTAGTAGTAGTAGTAGTAGTAGTAGTAGTAGTAGTAGTAGTAGTAATAATCGTAGTAGTCTTAGTAGTAGTAGTGGTAGTGGTAGTGATGGAGGTGATGGTGGAGGTAGTGGTGGTGGTGGTACTATTACTAATACTAGTACTGGTAGTAATAACAACTAGTAGTTAAGCATTTTACTTTATTGCAACAGCCCTAAACTGAGTATCAGTAGACCTACTTGGATTTGAATTTCCATTGTATTCCTAACTTGCTTTGTATAAGTTTCTTTTTTTCTGCCTTGGGTCTCAGTTTCTCTAACTATAATATGAGACTGGTCCAAATGATTTTTTTTTTAACAACTCTAGCTTTCTATAATCTGCTTTCAAAAGTTTCTTTTCCTTCTGACATTCCATAGTCTAAGATCCATTCCAGATCTGGCATTCTATATTCCAAGTTCTAAGGATAGTCCCAACTCTGACTTTCTGTGTTCTATGTTCTCAGGGTCCTTCTGGGTCCATTGTTCTGTGTTTTATGTTCTCAGGGTCCTCTCAGTTCTGACTTTCTGTGTTCTTTATTCTAAGAGCCCTAAAGGTTCTGAGATTCCTTCAGTCCTTCTCATTGTAATATTCTTTTCCCAACTCTGATATTCTGTGTGCTCTCTACTAAGTACCATTTCATTTCTGATATTCTGTGTTCTCTGCTTCTAGGATGAGTTCCACCCATTTATTGAGGCCTTGCTGCCCCACGTCCGAGCATTTGCCTACACCTGGTTCAACCTCCAGGCTCGGAAACGCAAGTACTTCAAGAAGCACGAGAAGCGTATGACGAAGGATGAGGAGCGGGCAGTGAAGGATGAGCTGCTGGGGGAGAAGCCTGAGGTCAAGCAGAAGTGGGCATCCCGCCTCCTGGCCAAGCTGCGCAAGGACATCCGGCCAGAGTGCCGAGAGGACTTCGTCCTAGCCATCACAGGCAAGAAGCCTCCGGGATGCGTCCTCTCGAATCCCGACCAGAAGGGCAAGATGAGGAGAATCGACTGCCTGCGCCAGGCAGACAAGGTGTGGCGGCTTGACCTCGTCATGGTCATCCTCTTCAAGGGCATCCCCCTGGAGAGCACCGATGGGGAGCGGCTTGTCAAAGCTGCCCAGTGTGGTCACCCGGTGCTTTGTGTCCAGCCCCATCACATCAGTGTCTCGGTGAAGGAGCTTGACCTGTACCTGGCCTATTTCATCAGAGAGAGAGGTAGGGAACACCCAGCAATGACCCACCTTTGAGACATGTTTCTGTGTGTGTGTGTGTGTGTGTGTGTGTGTGTGTGTGTGTGTGTGTGTGTTTGTATGACCCAGACTTAAGATATGGAGATAGATCTGAGGGAGAGACACTTCCTTAAGGGAATTCTCAGTTTAAGGGGAGGTGAAGTCTCATCTTTCCCAATCTGAGAAGGAAGATGCTACCCTGCCCTCAGGGAACCTCCAATCTTAAGAATGGAGCCAGAACAAATTTGGTAACTATAACTGGTAATTACTGAATAGAGGACAAATTCATTTGTGGAGCAGAGAGGACAGCAGTTCCTATAGGAATAAAAGGTAGCTCATTCAAGACAACAATCATTTATTTAGCGCCTACTCTGTACTTGAGTTGTACTAAGTGTTTGGGTTATGAAGAAAGGCAAAAATAGTTCTGACCTGGAGGAGTTCCCAATCTAATGGGGACAAGGGGCAGTCAATGTACAAACAATAAAGAACCAACAAAATATAGACAGGATAAACTGGAGCTTATCTGAGGGGGAAGGTGCTAGCATTAAGTGGGAGGAAGGGGGTGTCAAGAAAGACTTCTTGCAGAAGGTGGGATTTTATTTAAGACCTAAAGGAAGCCAGGAGGTGGAGATGAGGAGGGAATGAATTCTAGACAAGAGGGACAGATGATGAAAAGTTAATAGAATTGGGAGGTGGGATGTCCTTTGTGAGGAATGGCAAGAAGCTCAGTCATAGATTGAAAAGAAGATGGAAGGGAAAAGGTTTAGGAAAGAAAGGAAGGTGCAGATGGTGAAAGGACTTTATAAAGGCAAACAGGATTTTATTTTTCCTCCCATAAGGCAATAGGGAACTTTGGAGGTTATTCTTTAGGGGAAGTTTTATGGTCAGACCTGCTCATTCCTCAATGGTTCTGGTGCTTGCCCTCAAGGACATTGGAGATAAGGGAGGGCCCCTGTAGGGGATGCTGTGGAAATGGGGAACAGCCAGGGCAAATCTTGCCTTGTAGCACCATGGGTCATGGTGGAGGACTGAGAGGCCAAGAAGAGGGATAATAGACATGGGGGGAAAGGGCCTGCTCACTATTGAATGTTGCTATCCAAAGGTAATTCCCAATTGCTCCATGTTCATTCTCTACATAGCAAGTACATATGAGAGACATGAGATCAAGGTCGACAGGGGCTGGACCCAACAGAGTAGCTCTACATGCTGGTGCTAGTGAGTGACTAGACTGGGTAGATGAGGGTGAATATGGGGCAGCTTCTTGGAGAAGGGAAATTTTGAGAAGAATCTGGTGGAGAAGAACAAGTGAACAGAGTAGAAGTTTCCCCCCAAGTTTCTTCTGTGTTCTAGGAATCCTCCCAAAGGTTGAACAACAGGCAGAAGATAGAACCAGTTTCTATCCTCTTCCTTTTCAATCAGAGAAAGGATACTTCCTCAAGGTAGACAGACTAAGGCTTAATGGAATAGCACCTATAAAGTCCTGAAAGGAAGGAAAAAGGAGTAAAGATCCATTCCCCAGACCTCGGAATTGAGGCCTCAGAGGCTGGAGAGAGAAGTTTCAGACCTCAGACCAGAAACTACATAGTATCATGGAAAGAGCCATGGACTGAGAATAATGGGGGTAGATTAGTAGATGGGGAGCAAGATTAGAATCAAAAGGAGCTGAATTCAAATCCTGTCCTCACCAATGACACTAGACAGGTGACAACTTTTTTCAGCCTCAGTTTTGTCATCTGTGTTTTACTCAGTTGTTTTCAGTCATGTCCAGCTTTTTGTGACCCCATTTGGGGTTTTTCTTGTCAAAGATACTGGAATGGTTTGCCACTTCCTTCTCCAGTTCATTTTACAGATGAGGAAATTGAGGCAAATAAAGTGAAGTGACCTGCTGAGGGTCACACAGCTAGACATATTTGAGACCAGATTTGAACTCAGGAAAATGACTCTTTCTGACTCCAGGACTGGTACTCTATGCACTGTGCAACCCAGCTGCCCAATCCTCTTTGGTAAAATGGTGCTATTAATAGAATCTACCTTCTCTGGGATGTTGGGAGGATCAAGTGAGGTAACATATGTTTGTAAACTTTAAATTGCTATGTAAATGTCAGCTATTATTAATGACCATTTCTTGGAGATAAACAATCCAGCTTCTAATTCCAAATGTGCTGCCAACTTCTTGTGTGACCTTGGATAAGTCTTTTCCCCTAAATGATTCTCTACATCTTTATTTCTAAGGTGAGAGAGTTGGTCTTGTTTCAAAGATTCCATGTTCCATGTTACCAAGGCTCTATGAGGAGCTATAGACAGAGTATACAATGGACAAAAGAGATCCAAGAAGACTTCCAAGAGTAGATACTCCTTGAGGGAGACCTTAGTGGGTAGGTAGCATTCTCATCAATGGAGATTAGGAGAGGGGGAGGGGGAGTCTAGGCTATGGTGGAGGGGGTATATCTGAGAAAGCAGGGGAAGATGAGACAGGAGAGAGAAGTGGAGTCACATAGTAGATGGTCACAAATGCCAAGCCCATGGACAAAAATAAGCATATTCATATGTCAATACATCAAAAATTTGTGCTTTTGAAATGATGGGTCCTCCTATCCTTACCTGTAGACAGAAATCCCTCTAGGGTTTAGGAGATAGTCTGAGAGTTGTTGTGACCTAAAAATTCCTATGTGTTCCCAGCACACACATTTCCTTAACCAATCTGAAGAATTCTTTAAGCTTAGCAAGAGCAGTTCTCTGAAGATGGACATTTATTTAGTCTATCATCAGAACTATAGTGGGTGGCTAGGTGGCATAGTGGATAAAGCACCAGCCTTGGAGTCAGGAGTACTTGGGTTCAAATCCGGTCTCAGACACTTAATAATTACCTAGCTGTGTGGCCTTGGGCAAGCCACTTAACCCCATTTGCCTTGCAAAAACCTAAAAAAAAAAGAACTATATATGAAACCTTTTCTGATTGGTAAAACTTTTCAGGGTTGGCTTTTTGCTGATTTGGGCTTTGAAGGTTCAGGGTCACCCCTCATATCACAGAGAACAGAAGGAGATATTAGTGGACAATAAATTCTTGTACCCAATAACTCCCAGCCACATAGATCTAACTTCCTTCACCTAGCTCCCCTACTCTGTTTACAAAGGCACACAGGTACCAAATGTGTTGGGTGAAAATGCACACCCAATACACAGACACCTGTCAGACATGATCCAGACACCAACATACAGTCGGGGGATGAGTATACAAACTTATCTTTTGATCATAAGTGGAAATAGATACCCCTCAAGATTGCTTTCAGAGAAGGAGCACACACACACACACACACACACACACACAGAATTAGATATTAGAATGCAGTTCAGATCCCAGACTTTCATTGTTTGAATTTAAGACAGAAGTAGGGATACAGGTAGACAAGGATATATAAAACAGAGAGAGGGAAATTGAGGTTAGAAGAGAGAGGAGTAGGGGAAAGAGTAATTTTAAAAGGGAGAGAGAAAAGGGATGGAGAGGTGATATGAGAAGGAAGAAGGAGAGAGAGAGAGAGAGAGAGAGAGAGAGCAGAAGTTAGAAGATCTGGGTTTGAATCCTGTTTCCACTAGCTAAGTGATCTTGGAGAAGTCACTTACCCTCTGTCTGACTCATTTCCTAAAATGAAAGGGTTAAACTCAGTGACCTTTAACATCCCTTAAAATTCTAAATCTATGAGAGGCCATAGTAAAGGAAGGAGAGAAAAAAATTATTTTTGTGGGTTATGACAATCTGTCTTAATGCCATAGCAAATTGCTTTTTTTTTTCCCCATAAAGTGGCAGGCCAGAGGAAAGAAAACTCAATCCAGGCTGACAGCTTTGGAGTGTGGGAGAAAAGAGAGGGGAAGAGAAATAATGCATATATTTGGGGAAAGAAATATCCATTTGTCCAACCACCTGTAAAAGAGGTCCTTTAAAAAAAAAGTCCTGGGTTTGTTTCTGGGAGTGAGAAGCAGGAATTCAAAAAAGAGGGAAACTCCCCAAAAGCACATTCTATCTTGTAAGTTAGACAATGTGTCATTTTTCTGATTTTTTCATACGGAGAAACTGAGACTCAGGGAAGTTGTGACTTGCCTAAGATAAAAGAGCTAAGTTCCAACCCAAGTCTCCTAGATCTGGTCCAAGGCTTTTTTCCACTAAGTCACCCTGGCCTTTCAGAAGCAGAAATAGTGAGGAGGGGCAGGAGGGGAGGGTGAAGGGCGTGAGGAGGCGGGCCCTTTGTGCTTTGAGATCTCCGGCAGCCCGGAGATAGATCCCGGCTGTCCCAGCTGCCTGGAAGCCCTCAGCCTCCTCCCCTCCTCCCACGCTTCCCTGACCTTGACCTCCCCCCACCCCCACCCCCCAGCGTCTGGGTCCGGGCTTCGGAGTCACCTGATCTGTCTAATTGGTAACAAACTCTGGGCTGTAAATACTCCGGTGATAAGACCTTCTTAGCTTGTCACTTTCCCTGAGCTGAACTGACCAGCTGTTAAGGAGGCCGGGAACTGCTTAAGGTAGACCAGGCTCCGGGGCCAGGGCTGCTGTCTGGGCCTGCCCCGGCGGCCACAAGCTTAAACGCCCAGGGGAGCCAACGACTGGGTAGAAGAGAGGGGTTTTCATTATTAATATGGGACCAGATTGTTTGTTTTTATGAGGGGAATTTTCAGCAAGCTAAACTGACAGGAAGATATTGGATAAAAAAAAAAAAGAGGAGATATTTTCTGTGAAGGAGAGCTGGGCCAGGAACTGGAGGGGCCTGATCCCGATTCCCACTACAATGAGAGGAGAGACCCTCTGTGTGTGTGTGTGTGGGGGGGTCAGAACCAACTCTGTCCCAGACGACCCAGACAGAAGGAAAGGGATTGATTGACCCTTTCCTTCAGCAGGTTAGAAAGATGACAAAACTCACAGCTGGTTTGTGTCACCCAAAGAGTGCCGGTAGCCACTTAATAAATGTTTATTGCATTAAATGAATCCCCTTCCCTAAGATAGATCTTTCCCTACCTCATGTCTTTCCAACCCAAGTCAACCTAGAAGAGTTGAAGTTGCTCAGAAATAGCCCCAAGCCAGAGGCTCTCAAGAGTCAATTTGACTGCAGTAGATGGTATTTTTAGGAGATTAGGGGAAATGAGTATGTGACCAGGTCACCCAGAGTCTTTGAATACCAGGTTAAAGAGTTGAATATTTTATTTGTGGACAGTGGTAGCCATGAAAGGTATTAGAATAGGGGAAGTATTTGATCAGAGTTGGGTTTTGTGATTTTTGTGATTCTGAAAGTCTGAGCAAGAGGAATGGAAAGGAGAAGGGAGGGGATACCCATTAGATTGGAGTCAGAACATAATTTACTCTGAAATCAAAAATAAATACAATGTTAGAGCTGGAAAACAGCCTAGGATTAGGTGTTGGGAGGCATGGATTCTAGGCCTGGCTTTGTCTCTGCTTCTGCCTCCTTCTATGACCTTGGGCATACTACTGTCCATCCCTAAGACTCACTTCAAAATCACTTGTATCTCTAAACATATTCTGAATCCAAGACCATTGCATCAGACTCCCTCATTTCCCACACTGGAAAACCAAGGCCCCCAAAGAAGGGACTTGCCCAAGGGCACACAGCAAGTTAATGACGAAATCAGTACAGGAAGGCAGGTGTTCTGACTCCCAGACCAGGCCTCTTGCCTTCCTTCCCCGTTCTCACAGTTGAGTAGATTGTCACTTCCAAATTACTCCCTCCTTCCCCAAATACACTTTTCACTACTCCCATCACCTCTGTCTTTGAGATTTAGAGGGCTTTGGGGCAGGGGCTTGAAGAGAGCTGCAGGGAAGGGTCTGGGTCTGAGGCTGGCCAAGTGAGCCAAGCCCTTTCTTCTTTTCACCCTGGACTGTGACAATTAAAATCCCCCAGAACTTCTCTGACATTAGGGATTTGGTTAGTTCTCACAGGCTTAGCAAATGTAATCATAAGAAGAACTGCCCCCACCCCACTTCTTTGGAGAGTTCGGATTTTATAGGTTGCTTTTTTTGACTCCAACCTTGTATTTTTTTTAACCCATTTTTTACTAAGGAAGCTGAGACTCAGAAAGGACAGGTCATTGGCCTGGGAGCTCAGACTGAGACCCCCCCCCACCCAGGTTGAATAGTCCTATATAGAGGCAGGAGGATGACTAGGGGGTTTGGGGGTGGGTAGACTTTGTAGCAGAAAACAGAAGAGCCAGCCTAGTGCTGCTACCAAAGGATTTTGGGGTCCAGGTTGAGGGGGAGGATTGGACTGGCTAGTGTGGCTGAGAAGGCCAAGAGCTGGTTAAGATGCAGCCTCCGTTATTTCCCCACTTTATCAATCTGGAACTTGTCTCTAGCAGCTCCCGCCTGCATCCTTTCCTCCCTTCTTCCCCCCTCCCCCCCCCCCCCCCCACATACAGGAGGCACCACCTCAGAGCTGAGCTGATAAAATTTTGAAGAGAGTTTTTTGCTGGTGTCAGCACAATTTCCCAGCCGGCCGCTCCCCCACTCCCCCGATCCCCAGCTCCCTGCTCCCTCCCCTGCTGCTGGAGCCTGGGGGCCCTTAGACCTCATCTTATTCATGGTCTCCCTGGAGGTTCTCTTGGATATCTACTCACCCCCAGTGTGTCCCCACTCTTCTCCCTCCCTCCTCCCTCCCTTCTTTCTTTCCTCTGTTCTTTTCTTTCTTTTCTCTCTTCCTTTTGGTAAGAAGAAAGATGGCATACTGGTTAAGTACCAGAAGATCTGGGTTCTAGTCTCAGTTCTGACCCAGATTCATTATGTGTCCTTGTACCACTCTCATTCTCTCTCTGAGGCTTTGTTTACTCATCTGTAAAATCAGAAGGACTTCATTCAAATTTAATAGTCCCTAGGAGCCCATCTAGCTCAATATTCTGTCCTCTAATTCCTATTGCCTTACTTTAGTTAAGTCTTCTAGCACCCCCAGGGCTGTTTACTTGGGTCCCATCCTCAATTTATCTTGCAAAATAGTGTGGGCACACAGCTTACACAAAGCTTTTGCTTAGTGGAGAAGGATACACGGCAGAGGATATACAGCACTGTGTGGCCTGAGATGTTTCTGCCAATCACTCTGTCAATTATCAATTATTAAGCACCTACTATGGTGCTGCACTAAGCTCTAATAATAATGATGATCACAGTAAAGCATCTGAATTAGATTGGGCACTCTTGTCAGAACTGGAATGTTCTTTAAAATCTAAATTTTCTGAGCTGGGAGGCACCCCAAAGACCACCTAGTCAAATCCTCTCATTTTACTGGACCCTCAACAGAGTCCCAGAGTGACATAAGCCAACCAAAGCCACTTGGTGAGTTGGTGTCAAAGCTGGGACCTTGGCTCCCAAACTCCATGGAGCTAAAGAAGTAAGGGAAGGGTGGACGGGGTAGTGGGAGGAACCTCTCAGGGCCACCTCTTAGGGCATCTGGCATTAATAAGGGCTGGGTTCTGGCTGTTACCGCTCTCCTCAGTTTCATGATTGATGGTAGTAGAAGGGGGAGGCCTGGGCCAAGCCCAGAGGCTTCCTCCCTCTGCCCACTGCAGCCCCCACCTTTGTCTGCTTCTTGAGGGTTGGTGGGGGTGGGGGTAAGCTATGTGCTAAAAAGACAGGGAGACTGGTGGGAAGATTGGATATAGGGACTGGGCAAGAAGACAGAATAGATAATAATCAATACAATGATCTCTTCAATTTGTCTAGTCATTTCTACTTAAATGATAGAATGTTAGACCTAGAAGGACCCTAGAGAACTAGACATGGGAGGACTCCCTGAACAGGAAGGCAAAGGCTCAGAAAGATAAGTCTGATCTGCTCATCTTGCAAATGAGGAGACTGAGGATCAGTAAGAACAAAGGAGTTCTCCTAAAGCCACACATATAAGTCAGTAGTTCAGCCAGGACTGAAGTTCAGTCTCCTGACCCCCTCTCCAAGTTCCTTCTCCCACATCATTCTGACTTGCCCCCTTTCCCCTAGCCCTACCTGCCACATGAGATAAAGGTTTTTCATCAGAACCCCTTGGGAGAAGATGCAATTTCCAGCTCTGCTTCTTACTCTCTATGGGATCTTAAAAAATCAAGTTCAAATGAGCAAACATTTATTAGGTGCATAGCAATTGAATGAGCATTATTAAGTGCAAAATAGTATGCAACATGCTGGATATGCCCTCACAGAGCTTGCATTCTGCTGGGGAGGATTCAGCACATATATGGGGTGTGGGGGGGAAGCATTTACAAAGTGATTTCAAGGAGTAAGGGTGTAGGATTGAAAAAAGGCCTTGTGTATGAGACAGTACCTGGCTGATCTTTGAAGAAAGCTTAGAGATTCTAAAAGAAGGAGGGGAGTAGGGAGGGAGAAAGAAAAAGAAGGAAGGTGAGAAGAAGAAAAGGAAGGAAAGGAAGGAGAGAAGGAGGAAGGAAAGGGAGCAGAGATGAAGAAACGAGGAAAAGAAAAAAGGAAGGAAAGAGGAGGGAAGGAGGAAGAGAAGAGAGGGAGGGAGAGGGGAAAAGGATGAAGGAAGGAAGAGCCAGGGAAATTGTAATGTTATGTTTGATTTTTATCAGGAATAAATTCTTATTATCCTTAATATAAAAATCTATAACATCCTAAATCATAGGATTTAGGTAGGTAAGACACTTCCTATGCCTGAGCCTCAATTTCCTCCTCTATTTAGTTAAGGGTAATAATCCTAGGCTGCCTTAGGAGGCTATGGTGAAGAGCAAATGAGATCTTGGTTGAGAAAGGGCCCTTTACAGATTTAAATGTAAACTATTAAAGAAGGCTTGTTCTAAGAACTCCAGGAAGACCTTAGCTTGGGGGATGGAGTCCTTCACTTCACCGACTTTTGAGTGTTGCTCTATTGCTTGGGCTCAGAATATGAGAAGAATTCCTATACTAGCTCACATTTCCCTAAAGAGGAACATGGTGTAATGGGGAAAATGTTTGTCTTAGAAGAGGGCGAGACTAGCTCCACTTGAGCCAGAGTGGGGGCAGTACAAGAGTGTTCGATTTGGAAAACTGAGTTAAAAAGCTAAATCTGACATTTCCTGCCCATGTAATCAAGTTGCAGCTCTAAGCCTCAGTTGTCTCATCTATAAAATGAGAGGAGTGGCCTTTCAGGGTCATACTTGAGATGTTTTACTAGCTGTGCAGGTGACTATGTCTGAGCCTCAATTTCCTTACCTGGAAAAAGAGAAAAAGAATATTTGTCCTACCGACCTAATCACTTCTGGTTGCTGGTATGAGGATTCAAAGAAAGAATACAGGCAGAGAAAGTGCTGTATCACAGCCATGTGTCCTTTCTGCAGGATAACCCAATGAAACAAGAAAGGATCGCTTGGGAAGGGACCTGCCCGGTGGCAGGGGCTGTAGCCAGTGGGGTGGGGAGTAGGAGGTGAACAGCATGGGTCGAGACCTGGAAAGAACCTCTAAGGTGTTTGTTATCTCCCTCATTTTACAGATGGGGAAATTGAGACAGACCCAGGTTAGGTGACTTGCCCAAGATCACGCAGGTGGTAGGTTCAGGGACGGAATTTGCACTCAGGACTTCTAGTTGCAGATTGGGCATGTAGTCCGATAAATCATGTTTGTGGGGGGGCTAGCAGGGAAAGAGGGGTTGGGGAAGTCTGTGTCTACTGAGAGCTACCCCCACCTGGAGTTGGGGGAGGGAGCCTTGGAAACCTCAGTCCTTCTGGTTCTGGGGTGGGCCGGGAAAGGGGGTTCAACTGAAGACTGGGGCGTGGAGGGGCTGTGGAGGGGCTGTGGAGGGATTGTGGAGGGGTTGTGGCCGTCGCTTCTGTGGCTTCCCCGCTCCGGAGCAGACTGGCAGGCAGGGAGGTCGCTGATGAAAGTCAAAACCCTTGCGGTGTAATGGTAATCAATATCTCCAAATCGATGTGCTGGGGCCGACCTCCGGAGCGGAGGGGGCTGGGGGTGGGGGTGCACCAGAGCCTGCACTCCCACCCTCACACACACACAAACACACACACACACACACACACACACACACACGCACGCACGCACACACACCTGCCACTGCATCAGGGCAGCTCAATTTCCCTTGCCCGGGTTGCTGACTAGGCAGGTTTGCCAGGGAACCATGGGGAGGGGCTTCGAGGAATACCAGCCCCCACAACTGTAGACCTCCCCATCCATCCTTCAAGGTGCAACTCGAAGTTCCCCTCCTTAAAGAAGACTTCTCTGATCTTGTCTCCTTCCCTAACCTTCCATACTCCCCAACACTTTGTTTCCCCAGCTCTTTTCCCACCCTGTCTTGTGTGGTTCCCCTCAAGGCAGAGATGTTTTCGCTCTTCCTTTCCTCAAAGTAGAGTAGTGATGGAGAGTTAACCTCAAATTTGGGAAGATCTGGATTGAAGCCCTGAGACCTACTGACTGTGTGATCCTGGCAAGTCACTGCCCCACTCAGGGTTGTAGGCCATCAGTTCTCCAAGTATGGTATGGGGAGCTCTGGGAATCCTGAGACCCTCTGGGGGGCATCATTGAGGTCAAAACTATTTTCATGCTAATACTAAGAGCTTTTAATTTCCAATGGGATAAATACCTAAAGCTATAACCCGAATAAACAAAAGATCTTGGGTGTGTGTGTATGTGTGTGTGAAGTTGTCAATATTTTTTAAGAGAATAAGTAGGTCTAAGAGCCCAAGATTTGAGAAACACTGCTCTAGGAAACTTTCCAAGATGTTGAGGTGCTTGTCCTGCATTGCTCCTGGGAGTTCTCTCACTTGGAAGATGTCCCTCATGTCAGTGAAATCACAGATTCATGCACAATGTAGATGTTTAATATTTGTTGGATGAATGGATGAATGCACAAGTAGTTCTGAATCCTTGTCTTGTCACCCTAATATACTATAAACTTCTTGAGGGCAAAGACCAGTTTATTCTCAACTCTCCCCTGACTTCCACAGGCCTAGAAGTATAGAATAGTCATCTAGATAGTGACTATTTCTTGAATGAAAGAATGATGTTAGAAAGGTGATAAGCCCAGCAGAGACAGGCAAATGGACAAGTGAAGATACAAATGTACCAAGGTTCATTTAGTCAACAGGCATTTATTTATCAGGTACTTCCCATGTGTTAGGCAATATATGGGTGGTCCATATAGTACAAAGAAGGCAAAAGCTTTGTCCTTGCCCTCAGAGAGCTTGCATCCTTATAAGGAGGACAATGTATAAATGTTACGTAGAGAAAAACAAATATATATATATATATATATATATATATATATATATATATATATATATATATATATCATATATACTTATATCACACACACAATCATTCCAGAGGAAAGGCACTAGAAGGAAAAGCAAAGGGTGAAGGTGAGGAGGAAGATCATTCCAGGTATTTCCAGGGACAAAGAGTGCAAAGGTATGGATGTTCAAGTAGACTCACAGAAACAGGCAGAAGAGGTTAAGTAAAGAGGTTAAGTAAAATTACAGACATGATGTTAAGTAACAAGATCGTGGGGTTAGAAGATGTGCAGGTTCTAAGGGATCTTAGAGACATCATCTGGTTCAAGGCCCTTCTTTTGCAGAGGAGGTTCAGATGGACAGGGACAGGCAGAGCCTTAAGACAAACTGGATCTAGGTCTGGGTCCTGTTAGGGCAATATCAGCCACATGATGGTGGAGGCAGCATGGGCCAGGGAGAAAAGCCACTAACAAATTGTCTGCCTCGGGCAAGTCTCCTTTTCTCTCTGGACCTCAGTTTTGCCATTTGTAAAATGAGAAAGTCAGATCAGATCATCACTAAAGCCTCTTCCAGCTCTGTTATAAGAGACTAGGGTGGGGGGGGATGTTGGCTGTGGGAGTCTGAGGATGTGCTGGGATGACCCCCTGTGGGTCATCTTGTCCAACCCTGCCTTTTGCAGATGAAGAAAATGGGGGCCATGGAGGACAAATGTCTTTCCTAAGAGCATATAGGTACCTCATAGAAGAGGGAGGATTTGAATCGAGGCCTTCAATCCAGAATTCCACCTTCTTTCTACTGTATCAACCTGACTCCCAATACTTAGTGAACTTCTGTTACTGCTGGGGAGAGGCATAGGTATGTGCAGTGGTTCACTCATGTTGTCCGTTTGTGTTTGCATGTGAGAAAAAGGGAGGAATATACTGGTTTAGATATGTGTGAAAAGGGGAGTCAGTGGCCTTGTTGAGAAGGTGAGGCTCTGGGGAGAGCATCCAGGGCTGGGAATGGAGTGAATGTTGGGACCCATTCTAAAGGAGTAGCGTGGGCTAGGAGATGTGTGGACAGTGAGGACCAGGAATCTGAGACCCTCTAGAGCAGACTTCCTATCCTGCCTAGCTCGGGAACCCCAGGGAGAATGGAGGGGAATGAGGCCAGGCTCATCCCAGGCCTTAGCCAGGAGCCCTGCCCCAGCCTAGGGGACAAGAAGTTTGCCCCTGAACTTGAACTCCAGATGTGTTTGGGCTGACGGGAAGTGGGGCCGAGAGACACATACAGAAAGGGAGCCTTTCTGATAGCTGGCTCTTAACCTCTTCCCTTCCCCCCACAGGCCTTCCCTGAGAAATCCAAACCCTGAGAGATGCCAGCAGCGGCGGCAGGGGGGAGGGGCAGGCGGGAGGGGGTGCCAGCGCCGGCTCAGCCGCATCTGCCTCCCGTCAGCCGGCTGCCAGCGTAGCCAGATGGCCTCCATCTGCCCAGAACACTGTGCCCAGCCTCCTGTGCCCATTCTACCTTCTGTCTCTGTCTGTGCCAGACTCCCAAGCGGGCAGTCGGGTGGGAGGATGAGAAGGGGGTGGGGGTCGCCCCCCAGAATGATGGATCAGGATGCTAGGGCCATGAGGATGGTTTAGGAGTGGGGTGCACAGGAGGGGCAACAGGAGATTTCCTAGGCTGGGGATGAGTACCAGCTGTGGAATAATTGTTTGAGTCTTTCTCCAGGGTTAGAGATAAAGACTGGGGAGCCTGGGGAGGCAGAGTTGGGCACTGAGTCTGAGGAGAGAAGTCACAGGCTGGGTGACAGGGACCACAGATGGGACGTCTTCTGTCCTTACCTTAGTAGAATATCTGCCCCAGAACTGAGAACAGGACAAGGGAAAAAGAAGCAGCATGGTGGAAAGGCATGCCCATCAAGAGGGGCAGAGAATTGTCTTCTAGTCCTGGCTTCCTTGCCGTTTGCTTACTGGGTGGCTTTGGGCAAGGCTCTGAACCTCCAAGCTTTAGTTTTATTCTTCTAAAACAGGAATAATTATATGTGAACTAGTGAGAATTATTCACTATTATTAATATCATAGAATCACTTCTAGAATAAAAGAAGGTAGCCCAAGGGATAGAACACTAACTTTAGAGTTGGAGAACCCAGGTTCAAATACCGTCTCTTTAAACCCTAGGCCAGTCACCTACCTTCTCTGGGTCTCAGTTTTCTCATTTGTAAAACAAAGGGAAGAAATCAGAAGTCCATCTAAAGACCACCCCCATTTACAGATGTGGACACTGAGCCCCTGGCCAAGGTCTTGTGCAGGCCAGTGGCAAGATCAGGCCTTGGGTCTAGCCAGGGCTAGTGACTCTCAGACTTACCCTGGTTTATTGATCAGGACAATCTTGTGCATTGGGGGGCTGAGAGGAGGGTCCCCAACCAAGGAGAGGAGCAGACTTGGGTCTCTTCCTCAAGTCTGCCTCCACTGCCTGGGCCTAGAATAAAAAGTGACAGAGTGCCCCTCATCCCAGTCTGTTTCCTGTTCCTGCTGTTACTTGTTGGAACCACTGGCTGTGGTCTGGTCTGGAGAGCAAGGAAGCTTCCTGAATCAATCTGCCAGTGACCTTGAGTCTTCCCTAGGCCTGGTGTTTGGTGTGGGAAAAGGCCCAGACTAAAGGGGCCAGGGAGGAGCCCAAGCTCTTGGCTGCAGCGACTTCAGGCCTCGCCAAGGGATAGCCTTGATTGTCTCCCAAACAAAAACATAGACACGCACACACACACACACACACACACACACACACACACACACATACACAGCCTCCCTAGGGTGATCAAAGGACCTCACACTTATTTATATGCCATTCTACCACTCCAAGCATTCACACCCGTCGCTTCTTTCCTCTGAGTCTTGTCATGGCTCCATGAGGTCTATGGGCCTGGAATTAATAATCTTATCCTTACAGAAGGGGAAACTGAGGTGCAGGAGAGACAATATAGCGGTTTTCCTTCCCCTGGAGGTTTTCCAGTGAAGGACAGATGACCAGTTTTCGAGGATACTATGACCAGTTTTCAAAGAGTAGGGGAATTCCTGCTCAGATAAGGGCTGGAATAGATGGGGTCTATGGTTCTCTTCCATTTTTGAGAGTCTGTGGTTCTGTGGGCTGAATTCACACTTCTTTTATTCTTTTCCTCATGACAAGATAACATGGAACTGTATCTGTCTGCCAAATGTCTGTGTGTCCATCTGTAAGAGGAAATTCCCTTGTGAATCTGTGAATGATGTGTGTGTGTGTGTGTGTGTGTGTGTGTGGAGGGGGGTCTGGGTCACATGTACAGGTCTATTTGTGGAAGAATATTATTGTCTTGTACTATTACATATATTATTGTATCTTTGTCTAGATATTTTTGTGAGAATTTGTCTTTATCTATTTAGAACTGGAAAAGACTGGATGCCATTTAGGCCAAGCCAAGTCCCTCATTTAACAGATATGGGACTTGTCCAATATCACATAGGGAATATGTAGCTAGCCAGTCCGATGGACTTGGAGTCAGGAAGGTACAAATTCAAATGTGACTGTAAACACTGAATAACTGTGACCCTGTCAGATTTCTGCCTCTGTTTCCCCATTTGTAAAATGAGGATGGAATTTCCCAGTATTGTATCAAAGGAGTAGATAATTGTAAAGTGCTTTGTAAACCTCAAAGCACTCTGTAGATTTGAACTCAAGTCCCTTGATTTGAAATTCAACAGTCCATCTGCATGCCGCTCCCTCCTTCTGTTTATACACATGTATGGGGTTTCATTTGTAACAAAATGTATTATTCCAAGTATATATCCATGTATTATTCCAAGTGCAAGTATTTCTGAATATGTGGGTTATATGACATAATCAACTTCTCAAATCTTTAAAAGCAAAAACAAAAAAAAAACCCAAACCCCCCCACCTTTGTTTTTGAGTCCCATTTCATCTCTGTCCTCATCAATGAAAAAATTCAATCTACCTGTTGCCTCCAACTACTCACAAGTTGCTTTCTCCTACTTTCTGTAATTTGGCTTTCACTCCAATCACTCCTAGAACTGCTTATTCAAGGTTCACCAATGACTTGATTGCCAAATTTTTGTTATTGATTAGTCATCTAGTCATGTCTGACTCTTCTTGATCCCATTTGGGATTTTTTTTGACAAAGATTTGCCATTTCCTTCTTCATTGCATTTCACAGATGAGGAAACTGAGGCAAACAGCGTTCAATGACTTGCCTGGAGTCGCTCTCCTGGTTCCCCACCCCGGGCTCTCTTTACTGCACCTTTTTCCAGTTCTCTTCCTTGATCTCTCTGGCTGCTGGCCACTTTCTCTTCCCGTAGCTTCAAAATCCATAGCAGTGTTTTTTTAGTTAGTCTCCTACTTCTCTAAACGCTCCTTCTCTCCTTCTTTGATGCCCCTTCCTCTTCTTGATCCCATAATAAGCACTCCTTACAAATCTGGCTTTAGCTTTCTTCTCTCTTCCCTCTTCAGCTCATTGAGTCCCTCAATGTCCCCTGAATCAAATCAGTTCTGAACTCTTGATCTTCTCCAGATACCAACAGGTCACTTCCACCTGACTGTCCCAACTCAAGCAATATGGTAAAAAACAAACAGCTCCTTATGCTTCCCACTCTGGCTGCATTCCCTCCTGAACTCATTGTTTCTTCCTGTGGTATCACCATTCACCAGGGCTCCCATGTCAACAAGCATGGGGTTCTCTGTCTTCCCACTCCTTCGCCCTCTGTTAATGAGTCTGGTTAGTTAGTTACCATCTCTCACAGCTGCCCCCTCTTCCTCACTTTTTTTTTTCGGTTTTTGAAAGGCAAATGGGGTTAAGTGTCTGAGACCGGATTTGAACCCAGGTACTCCTGACTCCAAGGCTGGTACTTTATCCACTACGCCCAAGACCCTCACTTCTACTCCCTGGTCTATTGTAATTGCCTTTTTTTTAAATTTATTTTTATTTTTTTTTATGTAATTGCTTTTTAAGAGGTCTTCCTGCCTCCACTTCCCCTGCCCCCAACCTCTTCCTATTGAGGCCATAGTATAGATTTAGTCATATCATTTCTCTCTTCAAAAAATCTTCAGTGGCTTCCAAGTAAAGTTCAGACCCTTTAACCTAGCACTGAAGGGCTTCCAGAGTATGATGCTACCCTTATCTTATATTGTTCTTGTCCGAGTGCCTATATATAGGTTCTAGTTATACTGGACCAGTCTCTGTCCTGCCCTCCAATTCTATGCTCTCCTGTCTCTGTAACTTGGCTCATGATGTTCTGTCCTGGAATGCTCTCCCTCCCCTTCTTTACCTATCCATCTTTTAAAGCCCATCTTAAATGTTCTGTGAAGCACACCTTGACCCTATCCCTCAGTTAAGCAAGGCCCCTAATACACTTGGGATCATGAGATCATGAGACATCAGAGATCATCTAGTACAATCATCTTCCCCATTTTACAGATTAGGAAGCTAAGGCCTAGGAAGGTTAAAAGATTCACACCCTATCCCACCCCCTACCCCCCGAAAACATTCACCCAATGCCATACAACTGGTAAACATTGGAGAAATTCTTCTGCTTCAGAGCCAATGGAATACTGTGGATTATAGCTATCTGTGCATATGTCTAGTGACCTTATAGAAAAGATTCATGTATGGAAGTGAATGTTGAAATTTATTTTTGCATGTAACTGGAGGAAAAAATTAAGTTAAATTTTAAAAAAAGAAAAGATTCATGAGGCCAGAGACCTCTGTGGTTTGTATCTGCCAGAGACTCTGTGAATAGTAGGTGCTTTTAAAATATTTGTTCACAAATAAGGGGTTTGTCTGCATCTGGGGGTGTGTTAACCTTTTGAGTTTTTGACCTCTGACTCTAACTTCAGTTCAGTTGTGATCCCTTAAAGGGCTCTGGTTGGTCTCTTATCTAAAGGTGGAGTGAAGAGATAGTGCTGGCCTGGAACAAAAACAACAGCAGCAGCCTACGAAGGCTGAGAAGAGAAGCAGGAAGAGGCTAGGGATGAAGATGAAGGGGCTCTGTCATTTCTGCATGGTTACTGACTCTCTTCTATCCCTGTTCCCCCATAAGGCCCCTCCTGGTGAACTAAGTCCAAGGTTCTGTCTGAGAATGGGGAGGGAAAATGTAGGAAAACCAAGGAATCTTCATAGAATATTATAATTTAATAATAATAATAATAATTCCTATTGATACAGGCATTAACACATTACCTCATTTTGTCATAGTAATCTTATGAAATAGACAGTAAGTTATACTATGCTCATTTTATATAATTAAAAACTGAAGCTCAGATAGAAGAGATTTGCTCAAAGTCAAAAGCTATTAGGTAGCAGAGCCAGGACTTGAACCAGGAGCTCTTTCCATCACACATTGTGGCTTATCCATTCAGAGAGCAAGTTGTTGTGTGTGTCGAAGGTCAGGTCCTTCTTTTGTTTCTTCCCTCTGTCTCTTTCTGGGAAGTTTTGGTATCAGCACTGGATTCCAGTTCTGACCCTACTGCTTGTCACCCTACATTTGTTACTTTCTTCATCTAAGAAGCCAGGAAGCTACTGGTTGTATCTATCATTTTCTATTTTGAAGGATTGATGAGTCTCCAATGAGCTAATAGCTGCAAAAGTGCTTTGTAACTATAGATATTGTAACTAGATGAACGTCAGCTATTAATATTGGGAATCAGCTGTGGCCTAGTGGAGATCCACAGATATAAGAATAGAATAAACATTCATTAAGCATCTCTGGTGTGCTGGGTCTGTGTTCAAAGCATTATCTCCTTTGTGCTTCACAACAACCTGAGGAGGTAGGTGCTATTATTAGGAAACTGAGGAAGTAGGAAGCTGAGGCAGGTGATGATGATGTTTGTCCTTCATTCTAAAAGAAGATCATGACATCAGGGAGGTGATGCCATGACAAGCAAGTGAATTGAATTTGAGTGAGGGGGGCTATGCTAAGTCATCAGCCTCACTTTTTCCTCTAGAGCCATCTGGATCCAGTGGCCAGATATGAATCAAGATGCCTGGAGGTGGTCCTGGATGCAAGGCAATCAGGATTAAGTGACTGGTCCAGGGTCACACAGCTAGTAAGTGTTTGATGTCAGATTTGAATTCAGGTCTTCCTGACTCCAGGCCCAGCTCTTCACTTAGCTGTCTGAAAACCAGGATTTAAATACTTTTCTTGCCAGAATAGTTGTGTGGCCTCTGGACCTTAATTTGCTTTTCTATAAAATGGAAGTAATGATAAGATTTCTACCCCACAAAGTTAGACATATTGTCGGCTATAAAATGCTATAATAATGTTGATTGTTGTTGTTGTTGTTATAGGAGTTGAGAGCTGAAAAGCCAGAGATCTGAATTCAAATCCTATCACCTGCATTCACTATTTGGACTTGGTTAGACAAGCTGCTTGACTTTTTTGGTCTTAGTGACCCCTTCTTTAAAATGTTGTGGGTAACAATACTGAGGAGGAGGGAGATGCTGATTGCCCATCTTTTAAAGAAGTCCAGCTCCACCCTCCCATATCAACCCATCTTCTGCCCAGTCCAGCTCCCCAGCCCCCAGCCTTCAGCCCCATCAGGGCAGTAGCAGTGACAGGGAGGAGCAGAACTTCCCTTTGGCCGGAGACGCCAGGCAATTCAAGGGCTGGAGCCTGGGCCCAGGGTAGCTGGCGTTCCGGCTGGGCCCTATGACAAATGGATCTGCTGTCTGTGCTGGGAACATTGCTTCTCTGTGAGGTTTGTTTATACGGAGCGGCTGTCTCAGACACTGCTGCCATTACTTATTTATAGAGAGCAGGGTGTTGGGGGTGGGAGGCCCTGAGTCTGTGGAAGTGAGAGAGATGAGAGAGAGAGGCCCTCCATCTTCGATTAGCTGACCTGTGGCTTTCTTTGAGGAGAGCCTTCACTGAGAGATTGGGAAGGGAGGCGAGTGACTGGGGAGCCATCCAATTTGGGAGAGGGATGGTACCAGCTATGGAATGAAACCAGGGAAGGACATCCAGGCTCCCTTCTGTCCAGGGACAGACTAGAGACTGGCCTCAGGGCTGAAAGACAAACTGACTATCTTCTGAAAAGGGAAGGCTCAGGAGGATAGGGCTTGCCAAGACATCAAGAAGGAAAGGATGATATAGGTCTGGAGCTGGAAGTCCCTCATTTTGAAAATGAAGAGTCTACCCTCTGGGAGGCTAAGTCATGGGTCCAAGGGGACACAGGTAATATACATAGCAGTTGGGATTTTAACTTGGTTCTTCTCACTCTAAATTCAGTGTTCTCCCCACTGTACCCTACTGTCTCCCCTAAGAGCAGAATCCCAATTAAGAAACACCAGAGGGTTATGTTTCCACCGGGTCATTCAGGGATGGGGGCTTATCTCCTGAAAACAATCCATTTTACTGTTGAACAATTCTAATTGTTAGGATTTTTAAAAATCATTAGATTGGATATCAGACTGCTTTTGTATAACTTTTCCTGACTTCCTCAACTGGCTCTTCTGGGGCCAAGGCAAGTCAACAAGTATTTATTAAGCCCTTACTGTGGAGCAGTCACCATGCTAAGTGGAATCAAAGAAGGGCAAAAAACAATTCCCATTCTCAAGGGCTCACATTGTAAAGGGGAGACAACGTACAAAGGACCAGGCACCAATGAATTACATGTGCCAGATTGGAAAGGCTTGCAGAAAAGAGGGTTTGAGCTGAACCCTGAAAGAAGTCACCCAGGATAATTCTCTTCCTTCTACAGTCATTTAATCATTTGAAGATGCCCATTCTTCTGCCAACTTCTTTTTTCCAAGTCAAACCTCCCTAGATCCTTCAATCATCCTGGAATCCAGTCCTCTCTTCACTCTAGTGACCCTCCTTATAGAACTGAACATGATACTCAGAATGGAGGCAAACCAGAGAGCTCCAATCACAGAGGGACTGTGGTTTCCTTCATTCTGGATACATTCCATATCATGAAATCTGAATTTTGGGCCTAACCCAATCTAAAGAGGAACCTCTTAAAAATCAGAGTTGTCCAATAATGGCCCTTGGAGATAGATATTCAAGTAAAGGCTGATTGATCCTCCTTTTCCTGCCCCAGAAGGCTATAAAGGGAATCCCCCCCCCCTATTATAGAGGGACCAGATGGTTCCCCAAGCCATACCCCAACTGCTAATCAGTCTAACAGAAAAGGACATCTCCTTTTTCTTCCTGATCACCTTAAGGAAAGAGTCCTTGGGATGTCTTTGGAGAACCTAGGTTCTAATTCCAGCTCTACCTGTGACTAGCTCTGTGACCTTGGGCAATATACTTCCCTTCTCTAGGCTTCAATTTCCTTATCTATAAATTGGGTGTCACAGTATTTGTTCCCCTTCCAACTGCAATACAATCCAATTAGCATTAATTATACTATCTACTGTATATAAGGCCTTGTGCCTACTGTATACAAGGATGGTGCCAGATTCTAGGGATATAGAAACAAAATGAAAAATTAGTCCTTACTCTCAAAGAGCTTACATTCATACTCCTGAGAATGGGTGATGGGGAATATAACACACAAACAAGTAAGTCACAAATAAACATATCCATGCAATTTTGAGGAAGAGAGATTTCAGGTCAACTGAAGGGATCTAGATAGGCTCCCTCAAAAAAGGCTCCTAGTGTTGTGAGAGCTGAACCTGACTGAAGGTAGAGGAGGTGAGCTTCCAGGTTAACTCTAAGGACTGCAGCAGAGAGTATGAGGAGATGAATATGCCTTTTAGTTGGAAAGCCACCCTGAAGAGTTCATATTTTAGCTTAGAGGCAATAGAGAATCATTGAGTTTTCTTTAGTGAGGCAGTGACAGTATTGTCAAAGGTTTATCTTGGTGTTGGTGTGGAAGTTAGTTTGCAGAGGGAAGAAGCTGGAAGCAGGGACTTCAATTGCCCTCCCTAGGTGTTGTCAAGATCCTACTAAGAGATTGGATGGGGGGAATAAATGACATGCCTGTTGAGGATAGGATAGTTTCACTGCAAATAACAGTTATGATTATTAATGATGACATCAATCATGAAGCTTTCTGAGGCTCTAAGTAGCTTTCTTCCAATTGTCCCTAGGTGGGCTGGGTAGAGCCCATGGGACTTGACCCATCTTACAGCTGAGAAAGCTAAGGCCCAGAGAAGAAATCACGAGGCATACCAACAGTTTATTTCTCCATAACTCCCTATCTGGACACTAGTGAGAATTTTAGAGCCAAGAGTGGGGGTTTGGGGGAATGTCTGTTTTTGAGGGTATTTGTGTATGTGTATGTGTATGTGTGTACATGTGCATACAGAGAATCCTAGTCATATTTGAACATCTCTATGACCCTAGTTCTCATTTTCTGAGATTCTGGTTGTGTTTCCGTGTGTGTGTGTGTGTGTGTGTGTGTATTTGTGTGTATGTGTACGTGCAAAGTTGTATGTGACCTCTATGTGTACATTCAGAGTGTTGGGGCACTCCAGAGACTAGGAAGAAGTAAGCTGAGTCTTATGGTCTCTTCACAAGGGGGTACACAACTTTGAGAGAGAGAAGTAAAAGCATACTTGACTAAGTCCATATACATATTTGCAGAAATGGAAATCTGGACCTTATTTCCTCCCTCCCCAAAATTACCCCCCTCCCTCCCTAATCCTAGGCCTCCTTGCTATTATTCTTCTGGGGGGGGGGGCACTTCCAGCCTGAGAATGGGGTCTGGGTAAGCTCCCACCTGTCCTCCTTTTTGCCAGCTTCCCTGTCTCTCCCCCTCCCTTGTCCTCCACCCTCCTTGGCATACCCCTTGCCCGATAATGGGTTTGTAGCTGCCATCCTGGCCTGGTGCCCAAGGTAATTGAGGGCTCCAAGGGGTTGGGGGCTGGGCAGCTGGAACATTCTTTCCTTTGCCTCCCACTCCCCTCCCCTTCCATTGCTTACCTTGGAGTATTGCCCACAATTGAGAGAGAATTTATATTCTCAGCACTGGAAGGTCCCCACAAAACTAAACCAACCCCTATATTTTATGGAGCTGGGAACTGAGACCCAGAGGAGGGAAAATGACTTGTCCAAGGTCATTCAATGTGTGAATAGTCCATACACTACACATGGATTTCTTGCTTCTTGTTTTAGAATTCTTTGTATAGATCAGTTGGAGAGGAGAGGAGAGGTTAGGTCCTGGGTCCCCTGTCTTAGGGCAGGACCCAGCTCCATGACACACTCTACTCACATACCTGTGATGCCTCCTTAGCTGAGACCTCCTGGTCCCTTCTTCACCTTCATAGCCTTCCATATGTGCTCCCCAAAAGTGTCCTTACTCTTGACCTTTCAATAAGGCAACCAAACTTTTATAGAGAGCTTATCACAGTGAGAGCAGAGTCACTGTGTTCATACACTGCAGGTGAAGGGATAGAGAAGATGGATGTCTGTGCTCAATTCTCAGGTTTACATAGTCTAGATGGGAAACCAGACTTACACATTGGAGAGGGGAGACAATTACAAGCCAAAATATGTTACCTTGGGTTTCAGTCGCACTTCTATCACTTGCTAGCTGAACAATGGTCCAAATCTAATAAGAAGAAATCTAATAAAATTCAATGTAAAAGCCTTACACTTGAGTTCAAAAAATCAACCACCCAAGATGGAAGGACAAGAGAGACAAGCTTGGACAACATATCACACCAAAAATGATCTGGAGGTTTCAGTGTGGCTCCCAAGTTTAAGATGATTCATCTATGTGGAATGGCAACCCAGAGCTTGAATTCAGTTTTAGGTTGGTTTTTTAAGAAGCATAGGATCCACATATAGGGAGGTAGTAGTCTCCCTAGATCCTGATCAAGCCACATTTGGAGATCATGAACAATTTTGGATGCCCTATTTTAGGAAGGACTTTGACAAATTGGAACTTGTCCAGACAAGGACAACCAGAATGGGAAAGGACTGGAAACTAGGTTTTACAAAGATGAGTTGAAGCAGCTGAGGATATCTATCATGGCAAAGAGAAGTCTTGGGGAGGACATGATTGTTGACTGCAGATGTTTGAAGAGTGAGTCCAGGTAATAGATAATAATAGGTAATAATAGAGGCAGATGTGATCTACAAGGGCAAGTGTCCAAACCTCATAGGGTGGAGATTTTCCCACCAGTGGTCCTAAAGTCAAGTTCCTGCTGCTCTACTCTGAATGTTCACAGAAAGTTAGGGGTTCTTCACCTTGTTTGGTTAGGTCCTGGATCTCTTGGGCAGTCAGTCTAGGGAAGTCTATGGAAGTCTAGGATCACAAAGGAAAGAAATTATGTTAAAATATGATTAACAAAAATAATTTTTAAAGAAGCTTACAGATTCCATGAAATTTAAATTCAGATCTCTTGAGGGTCCCTAGTATAATAACATCTGATGTAAAACATATGGTTTTAAGGGATTGTTCTAGTGTGGTAGGTTCTTGGGACTGGTTCTAAAATGCTGAGCAGTAGGTATCATAGAAAATTAGAACTCCACGTGACCTTAGGGATCAGAAAGCTTCCCCCTTCCCCTCCATCACCACCATTTGACAGATGAGGTACGCATTGGAACTCAGATCTGCTGTTTATAAGTCTTACATGTCCCATTCTCTAATATCATAACTACCTCTAGGTAGAAGCTCTAGAAAAAGAGTATTTTTGCAGATTTTGTGGGAATGGCCTGGACCCATAGGGAAAGGGACTTAGAGAGGATACAAAAAAAGAGGTAGAATAGGGTCCAAGGACAAAGAGAATAAAGCAAAAAAAGCATCAGGGAATGGAGTTCCACTATAGGTGGAACTAGAAGACCTGGATTTGGGACTTGATTCTTTTAGTCATTCACTGTGAGATCTTGGATAAATCACTTCCCTTATCTGAGTACAGTATCACCCTTTGTAAACTGACTGGGGGAGTGTGTGATTTACTGATCTCTAAGCTCTCTTTCATCTCTGAGGTTCGGTATTATAAGGTCCCTCCCAGTTCTAATCTAAATATGAGCTTCTGAGATGCTAAGGTTATTTCCTTATGGACCACACCAGGGTCATATTGGAAGCAGTTAAAGACTCAATTAAAGCAATTAAAGTGGACGGTGCCTCCTCGTTGAGCCAGGGGGAGCTGGCACCTAGTTGTCCAGGCTGGCTTTGCCCAGGGGTGGACGAGTCCCCAGGCCTGGGTCCAGTAAATGAACTGAAATGTCCTACAAAGAGGCAGGATGCAGGAGGGGGCCAGGAAAGCCCGGTGCCAGAGCAGGCAGATGGCATGGCTGGTGGCAAGAAAAGCATGCCCAGGAAGAGGAACTGAAGCCAGGGAGAGGGAAGAGAGACAAAGACTAAGACAGAAATGGGGTTCAAGGGGATCAGAGAAGGAGGCACCTATGTGTACCTATTTTTTATGGGGATGTGTCTTTAAGGGTGGGAGGCAATGTATTTCCGTGGTCATGTGAGTATGTTTGGGACTGTTTTATGTTTGTCAGGGTATGGATATCCCTGCATGTGTCTGTGTGTACATCCGGGTTTGGGAATCCTCTAGAACAATGAGAACTGATTGATCTGATGGCCCTCTTGCATTTGGCTGAAATAAACAGCTGATACCCTCCCGAGGGTCTGGTTGGCCAATTAGGGATGTCCTAGCTCTCAGTTCCTGTCCAATCTGTTTGAAATGGGTTTCCCTGGCTCTAGTAAGAGCTGGCACCAGGCAATAGAAGCTCTGTGCCTTGTCTTCTGCTGCTACTACAGCTTCTCTGGGCATCAGAGAAGGATAGAGGAGAGGAAAAAAGGGCAAGAGGGTGGAAGGAGAAGGGAGAAGTATTGATCCCTCTGTCTCTTCCTCCATCAGGGAACCCTTCCCCCTAGATCCATATGTACCAGGAACTGTGAGGCTGACAGGTGGGGGTCCTCTTTCCTTATGTAGTGGAAAGGGGGGGAAGGAGGGAGAGGCGAGGTTAGAGGAGACCCTGAGGCCCTTCCCCTCCTCCACCACCCCATCCACATCCACAGCTGTGGGCTGCTGCCAGGGTGGTGACCTAGATTTCCTTTTCCTCCAATTACCAAGGGGGATGGGAGAGTGGAGCTCCCAACTGGGAGGGGTCTGGCCAACGCGTTCACCCCGGGTCCCTGGATGGGATTTCACAGCAGCCAGATCCGGGCCCTACCTACAATATCCTCTCCTTCAAAAAGTCTATTAATACTTCGTGTGTGTGTGTGTGTGTGTGTGTGTGTGTGTGTGTGTGTGTCTGTCTGTCTGTGCATGTGTGTGTCTGTATCTGTGTGTTAGTGTTTGTATGTGTGTGAGTCTGTGTTTGTATGTGTGTCTGTATATTTGTGTATGTGTCTCTGTGTGTCTGTTTGTATGTGTGTCTCTGTTTGTATGTGTGTGAGTCTGTGTGTGTTTGTGTATGTGTCTCTGTGAGTCTATGTATGTGTGTCTCTGTATGTGTGTGAGTCTCTGTATGTGTCTGTGTTTGTATGTATGTGTGTCTGTGTTTGTATTGTATGTATGTGTGTCTGTGTTTGTATGTGTGTGTGTCTGTGTTTGTATGTGTGTGTGCCTGTGTGTGTTTGTGTATGTCTGTGTGTCTGTGCCTGTGTGTGTTTGTGTGTATGCATGTCTGTACCTGTGTGTGTTTGTGTATGTGTCTGTATGTCTGTGTGTGTCTGTGTGTCTGTGTGTGTGTCTGTGCCTGTGTGTGTGCCTGTGTGTGTGTCTGTGCCTCTGTGTGTGTGCCTGTGTGTGTCTGTGTGTGTGTGCGTGTGTGTGTGCCTGTGTGTGCGTGTGTCTGTGTGTGTGTGTGTGTGTGTGTGCGTGTGTGTGTGTGCGCGTGTGCGTGTGTGTGTGTGCCTGTGTGTGTGTGCCTGTGTGTGCGTGTGTCTGTGTGTGTGTGCGTGTGTGTGTGTGTGCGTGTGTGTGTGTGCGCGTGTGCGTGTGTGCGCGTGTGCGTGTGTGTGTGTGCGCGCGCGCGCGTCTCCGCTCCGCCCCGTCCCCGCCGCCCCCGGGTCTCCGGGCTCGGTGCCCCCCGCCGCCCCCTCCCCTCCTCCTCTTTTGTCCCCCCGCCCGCCCGGCCCGGGGCTCCCTGTCCCCGCCCGGCGGCGGGTCCGAGCGGAGGCGGCCGGGGGGCGGCGGGGGGGCCCGGCCGGGCGCTCTGGGGGAGGGGAGGAATGTAGGTCAGGAGCGAGGCGGCGGCGGCGGCGGCGGACAAGGGCTCTTTCTGCCGCCGCCCCGGCCGCAGCCACGGGGGGAGCGCGGGCTCCGCGCCGCCCCGCCCCGCCCCGCCCAGGGCCCCGCCCCCAGCTCCCGCCCCGCCCCCGCCGCGCCGGGCCCCGCCCCCGGCTCCCGCCCCGCCCCCCGGCGTCTCCCGCGGGTCACCTGAGGACAGCGCCCGCCCCGCCCCGCCCCGCCCGCCCGCCCGCGGGTCCGGGGCCTCCCAGACGGGGCCGCGCGGAGGGAAGGGCCCGGCCTTGGGCTCTGGGCTTTCCGACCCCCGCCCATCCCCCCGCCGCGCGCGTGCGTGTGTGTCTGCGGGGCGCCCCTCCGGCCGCCCTGCCCCGCGCATCTGCCCCAGGGAAGGGCAGGGAGGGCCCCCCACCCAGACCCGGGGGGCCCCAGAGCTGCGGGCGCTCGGCCCAGCGCGGAGCCCCACGGTCCTGGGGAAGGCCCGAGCAGGCCGGCCCAGGGGCCAGGGCTGCGGGAAGGCCTGCTGGAGGCCGGCGGGGGCCACGCAGGGTTTTTGAGTTATAGGCGCGCCTGGGGAGTGTCCCTTTTATGGAGGAATAGAGGAAAAACCAATTAGCGGGCCGTCCTGGTCCGGGTGCTAGGGTGAGAGGCTGGGCCAGTGGAGAGGCCACACAGACAGGAGACGCCACAGACCCGCGGGTGGTGAGAGATGGGGACAGGAGACGTCAGGGATGACCCCGAGGTTGTGAACCCGGCTCCTCGGAAAGGGGGAACAGAAAACTTTGGGGGAACCAGTAGGTTTGGGGGAAAATAGGATCGGTTCTGTCCCGGATATGTTGGATTTGAGCCGGAACCTACAAGTGGAGACAGTTTGTAACATGAAACCAGGGTTCAGGAGAGACTCGGACTGGACATGGATTTGGGAGTCACGCGCTCGGAGGTGACCCTTGAACCACCGGAGGTGACTTTATCACCAATGCAGAAAGTGTTGAGAGACCACAGAAGAGGTCTCAGGATAGAGCGAAGGAAATGAAAGCCCATGCTTTCTGGGTGGCAGAAGGACATGCTGTAATAAGATCTGGTCATTCCTTACCAGCCTGTTCCAGATATCTTCTCCCTTCAAGACCCAAGCCCAAACAAAAGAGATTCTCGGGCTCAAATAACAGTACTCTCTCCCCTCCTGTCTTAGATGCAAGAGAGCCCCAGCCCACTCCTCTCAGGCTTAACAGGCCACCTTCCTCCATGCAGTCTTTCCCAACTCTCTCTTCAATGACAGATCTTTTCCTTAAACCCCAAGAGAACTTATGTTTGAGCCATAGTTCCTTACTAAATCTAATAATAGTAACAACAATAATGACATTTATATAAGGCTGTAATTTCACAAAGTACTTAACAAATATTATCTCATTTGATCCTCACAACAAGCCTAGTAGGTAGGTACTATTATTATCACCATTTAACAGATGAAGAAATTAAAATAAACAGGTAAAGTGACTTGCACAGGTTTATATAGTCAGTATCTGAAACACGATTTAGATTCAGTTCTTCCTGACTCCCGATCCAAATCTCTATCCACTGAGCCACCTAGAATTAGTGAGGAGTATGATATGTAGAAGAGTATAATAATATATAATAAATTATAACAATAGATTAAGATCACATGATGAGATCATTGCCATTTAGAGTTGGGGACGCATCAGAGAAGGCTTCATGGAGAAGGTGGTATTTGTTTGGGCCTTGAATGATAACTAGGATGCTAACAGTTGAAGATGGAAGAGTAGTGGTTTAAAATGGCAAAGCCATCCAGGCACAAGACATCAAAAGTGACAAAGTAGGGTTGTTGTTTTGGGGGATGACAGCTAATCTAATATAGGATTATCAAGTCTATATTTCTTAGCAACTCCAACACTCCATGACTGTATAATTCTAACCTTTTATGACTCTAAGACTGTAAAGTTCTAGAATCCTAAGACTCCATGACTGCACAGTTTGAAGCCTTTATTGGTTTTAAGACTATGGTCCTAGAGATTCTAAATTTCTGCAACCCCAAAATTCTAGGATTACATGATTACAAAGTTCCATCATTCTACAATTACATGGCTGCTTGATTCTGCAATTCTAAGATTTGCTTCTATGGATTGAAGACAATGGCTTTGAGATTCTAAATTTCTTCAGTCCTAAGGTTCCATGATCATATGTTTCTAAGGTTTTATTATTGTAAGATTCCGTGGCTCTAGGATTCTTTGACAGCACAATTCGTTGCATCTGTGGTTTCAAGAGAATAGTTCTATATCCTGAGATTCAGCATTTGAATTATTCTAAATGTCTATGATTCTAAGAAATCCTAGGACTATGTGATTCTAAAATTCTATGATGGTATTCCAAGATCCTGGAATTGTAAAGGAGATGGTAGGTTTTATGATTTGGTGTTCTCAAGTTCTGGGTCTCAGATTCAATAGTTTTTATCATTCTAAAGGTCCAAAGTTCTCTGAATATTAGATTCTCCTAATTTTGAATCCTTATGGGTCTGAGATTCCACAGTTCTTAATTTCAAGTTCTTTGATTATGTGATTCTTATAGAACCTAGAATTTTCTGGTCTGTGATTCTAAAGTTCTAAAGTTCTCTGATTCTTATAGACTAAGGTGCTGCATTTTTAGATTCTAAAGTACAGATTCTAACAATCTGTGATTCTATAATTCCAATATTTTGAACTCTTAAGATCCTAAAATTCTGTGGGAATTAGGATTCTAAGATGCTTTGAGTCCTAGATTTCATGGTTTTATGGTTCTAAGATTCTGCAGTTCTGTGATCCCATGTCTGATCCTGAAAACTCTTTGGAGGCCTGAGCTCCCTGTTTTTTGCACCCCACTCCTCCCCCAACTGAGAATCTCAGGCAACCCATCCACAGAGCCAGAGCCACACCCAGCTCCCAGCCTTTGAGCTGGGAAGGATTCCAATACAGAACCCTGGAGGCTTCTTCCCTACCCTTCCCGCTCTTCCTCCTCCTCATCCTCCCCAGCCCCTTTATGGTTCAGGCCTTTCCCACTGCCATCCCGTCCTCTCCCCCTCCCAATCCCCACCCCAACCCCCGAGCTGGGCCAGACAGACAGGGACAGGTTGGTCAGAGACTGACAGGCAGGACAGACCAGGCTGTTTCTGGGGAATCATTATATAAGAGGTGGTTACACAAGGCCAGCTGGGCCGGGGGTTATATAAGGGCAGCCTGGACCATCCCCAGCCAGGGAGGAGGCTCTTAAAGAAACAGATTCCCCAAGGGTGGGACTGACAACAAAGATATCAGAGAATCCTAGACTAATCATAGTAAGAACAGACTTAATATAGCATTTTAAAATTTACAAACTCCTTATCTAAGTTGAGCCCCACAGCTGTGGGGTAGATATTATCATCCCCATTTTACAGATGATAAAACTGAGGCTCAGAGAACATAGATGACTTAGCCATGGTGATGTAGCTAATGATTATCAGCAACGATTTCAAACTCAGGCCTAGCAATCTATCTGCAATGACAAACTGACTCTTGAAGACTCTCACAGAGACGGATGATGCCTTAGGAATTGTCCAATAAATTGATCTGGATAGAGAAGCCAGGGTCTATAAAGGGATCCTAGGCAATAAGATCATAGATTTTTCAGGTTGGAAAGGACCTGAGAGAACAATCAAATTTCCAAATTTTACTGATGAGGAAACTGAGATCCTGTTTTTGACCCCCAGTAACTGGTCAGAGGACTGCTGGGGACAGATAGGGTAGAAAGGAGGAGGCTAATTTTACAGAGGCATCTCCAGCTTTTCCAATAATCTAAAGGGGCAAAATTCCTGTTCTCTCTTTGGCTCCGAGCTTCTTAAGGTAGGCCAATAGTCTAGAATAAGGACTTGATCCTTTGCCAGCCCTAGGTCTTAGTGTCTGAGAGGAGTTATAGTGAGATCTAGGGTGCTGCAGAAGCCAGAGGTTCCAGATGCTTGGTGGGGGAAGGCAGAGCCCTTTGTCATCCCTCCCCACTGCCTCAGCTCTGCATTGCAGTGGAATTGATTGCCAGGAGATCGATGGGCCCCTCTGGATTCTTGCCTGGGCAGTGGGCTCCGGAGGCAATGTTGAAACGTTCCCAGAGAGCCCTTTTGTGCCCAGAGCTAGCTTCTAAAGGGGAGGAGGGATCAATGTGAAGCTTCATGGGAGGGGCTAGGTAATAGCACTTCAGTTTTCTTAGGGCTTTAAAGTTTTCTGTGTTCTTTTTGTTTGAACACTATAAGCCAGATAGTATTAATATTATTCTTTCCATTTTACAGATAAGGAAACCGAGGTACAAGGGAAATGGGAAGTGACTTGCTTAGGAATTTTCACAGCTAATAAATAAATGGAAGCCTGAACTCAAACCCAGGTCAAAATCCAGTGGATACTTGGGAGGCAGGACCTATATTTGAACCACTCAGCACCATCCATCCAGGCAGAGGGCCTGGAGGCAGGCCTTGAGCCCTTCCTCCCCCTTTTTTTCACCTGACTTTGGTTTTAAGGATGCAATATAGATTTACACAGTCCTGGGCCATTGTGTATGTGAGGGAGAAAAGGAAAGCAGGAAGAGAGGGCCAGGGTCATAATACTGATCCCAGATAATGATGTCATTTTGGTCTTCTTTGATAAAGGACAAGAACCAACCAACTGACCCCAAAGAAACTATTTCTTATGATGCCCTCCCCGCCATCCATAAGATTGGGCCTATCCGGGACCATCTTCCTCACCCTGACTCTTCCTTGAGGGAGACCCACAGAGTTTGCTCAGTGTACCCCTCTCACCATTGTCTCTTTTGACTTGCTAAGGGAGAGAGCCACATGAGGTTTGGTAAAGCAAGGAGGATCTCAGAGTGGAAGTTACAAATTGTCTCTCCCTTGGGCCTGCCAGAAGCAAGGGTGATAAAATGGAAAAGAATGGTTGCTTTCTTAGTTCTTTGGTAGAATCTCAGATTCCCTAATATTTCAGGTGAAACAATAACTTCTAAGATTTACTAGATGTTTTACAAAGATCTCATTTGATGTTCACAATAACCCTAGCATGCAGGTGCTACTACCTCCATCTTAGAAATGAAAAAACTGAGGAAAACAAAGGTTAAGTGACTTACTAAGGCTCATACAGCCAGTAAATAAGTCTGGAGCGGGATTTGAACTCAGATTTTTCTTAAACTCAGGTCTAACATGCTATGTACTGTGCCAACTAGGTGAAGCCCAATTATAAAATAAATACCAGGAAATTCCTTATCCTGATGGCCTGGGAACCAGGGGGTCAATGTGGACATTTAACATGGTGGTAGGGAAATGGAAATGATCTTTATAGGTTGACAGATGGAGGAAGTTTGCCAAGGAATGGAAACTGAGAGGTACCTGGGAGAGGAAAAGACAGTGGAAAAGAAACTGGATTTGGAGTTAGAAGACCCTCCATTCTGTCACTACCAGTGTGACCTTAGACAAGTCACTTCTCTGGCTTCAGTTTCTTAATTTGTAAAAATAAGAGACCAGATAATCTCCAGCTTTAAATATATGTTTCTATGAATCAAAGAGAAGAGGAAAAAAGATCTTCACGATGGAAAATGGAAAGAGCTGCAGCCTGGGAGTTGGGTAACTTGGATCTTAATCCTGTCTCTCCTATTGAGCATGTTACTCCTGTCCTCTAGGTTCTGTTTCTCGATGGAGAAACTGATGAGTCAAGTGAGAGATTTGCATGGTGATATCTAAGTCCTTTATACACTAAAGTTAATTCTGTATTCTGAGCTCCTTGACTTTACCTAGATGCAGAATATATGTTCAGAGGAAAAAGCAAATATCTTTGGAAGGGTTTAGGTTTCAGAGACAGCAGGACTGATTCCCCTTCCCAACTGCCAAAGTCCAAGATTAGAAAGACAGGATCTTGGCTGCCTGCTAAGGGTCTGCTCTACTCAAGCTATCTCATTGGGTAGCCATGGTCATCCACACCTGAATCACCATGTTTCCCTCAATAGTCCTTCTGTCTGCTGCTTCCTTGTTTTCATGATCTCTTTCTAATATGTCTCTGATGCTTCTGATTTATCGTAGCAAGATTCATAAACAACTCTTAGTTGGATCCCCAGTGCCCAGAAAAGTGACTCACATAGTAGGCTCTTAAGTGAATGTTGCTCAACCAATAGATTTACTGGTCATCAAATACCAGAGTTGTCAGGACCCTTAGAGATCCTTGAGTTTAACATTCTCATTTTGAAGACAAGGAAACTGAGCCCCAGAGAGATCTCATTACTGTACTAGATAAAGTTCCATAAACTTTAAGTGGCCTGCTCTGTGTAATGTACTCCTCGCAGTAGTAGGGATCCAGAGATGAAAAATGTCTCCAATTTTCATTTTTCCAGTTATCTCCAACCACTTGCCTTATGCTCCCAGCTGTCCTTTGCTGAGTTCTTAGGGAGGGGCTCTCTTCATGGCTATTTTATCTCCCTTTCTCCACCCTTTAAACCACTATTTCTGCATCCTTCCTAAATCAGGATTAGATTAGCAGATCAGGACACCTGGAGTAATTCTAGGGGCCAGGAAGTCATGTCAATAAATCTTTATTCACTTGCCATGTGCCTAGCCCTGGCAGCATGGCCCAATGAGTGAATCTGGGACCAGCTTTGAAATCTGGGAGACCAGGAGGCCAGGACTGCTCCTGACACATACTAGCTGTGTGACCATGGGCAGATCAATTAACCTCTCATTTTCCCCAGGCAATTCTCTGCTGACCTATATCTATGGAGAGTTTCCATGCTAGGAATTACCCCCCCCCCAAAAGACTCCCCTTTTCCTCTTATCAATACTTGCTTACCATTATGCATTATAATAAGACCAGAGGGAAAAAAATCCTAGGTTTTTTTGTGTTTTTTTTTTTTGTGAGGCAATGGGATTAAGTGATTTATCTAGGGGTCACACAGCTAGTATTCATCTCAGATCAAATCTGAACTCAGATCTTCCACTGTGCCACTAGGTGCCTCAAAGTCTTAGTCTTTAAGGATGTTGGTCTGGTTGGGGAAACAAGACTAGAGTCATTGAATTTTATGATTCTAAGAGCCCTAAAGCTGAAACTTCCTGTCATTCATCTAGACTAGCTTCTAGCCAAGCAGTCAGCTGGAGGAAGGGGAGGATTAGGAAGAAAACCTAGAAGAAGGCTTTCAATCTTCACTTCGCTATTCAAGTGACCTGGGGCAAATCACTCACCCTTTCTGGGCTAGATCTATAAAATGACAGAATTGGCCTAGATGATCCCTCAGGTCTCCTTCCAACTCGAATTCTGTGATCTTGGATATGACCCTCTAAGGTATCCATCCTCTGACATTGCATGGCAAGAATGCACTATGACTTTGGGTCAGTCCCTTCCCATTCCATCTTCCTCTGTAAAGTGAGAGTATTGGGCTAGATCACCTCCAATTCTCTTTCTATCTATATGATCCCAGGAGACAGGTCTCTGGAAAACTGGAGTAACCGATAGGATCAGCAAGGTGGTCTAGTAACCATGTGGGAAGACTTGTGGTCCAGATAAGAAGTGTTGCAAAATGTCTAAAAGAGGAAAGATCAATGATGGCTGGAATGATCAAGGCAGGTTCCAGAAAGGGGCTAGAATTTGAACTGGACCTTTAAGGATTAATCGGTTTTGGAGAAGAGGAACAAGACTGTTTCAGACAGGCAGAATGATGCAGGAAAAACTCAGAGAGGGGAGAAGACAATCCTTCCATCAGTTCTTCAAGGATCTTTGAGTTGTGATCACTGTGAATGTTCTCCAGTGATGGCATGTTCCCAAGAATCATTCCAGCTTGAGGGGGCCTGTCAGAAGCAATGCTATCATAAGGCACAGCCTTTAGGAGCCCAAGGTTATTGCCATACCCCAAGATGAAATTTCAAAGTAGAACCTCTACCTTCATTGGGAGATAAGGTTCAACTGTCTCATGACCTTCCATCTTCCACCACTTCTTCCTCATGCACTACCCATGAATATTTGTGGAAGAGATTATTGATTGATGGACAAAGGAAAACCAATGAGCATCAGGATATTTTTTTTAAAAAATGAACATGAGAACTTCAGCTCTGAAGTGGGCCAGAGAGGAAATCCTCTTCGCTGGAAGTCAGACTGAGAGAGAGAAAGATCTGATTCCGGAGAAGAAGAAAAAAAGTCTCATGGTTGGGAGCCATGATGTTGCCAGGCCCCAGGACTTATTGTAATGCTTGGGTGAGGAGGTACTTTTATCTTCACCTTAGGACCTGGAGCTAATTGTTGCCCCTTCTCAACCCTACCTCCCACCCCCACAGAGACCTGGAATAGGACCACAGAATTAAAATTGGAAAGGCTCAGAGGGATGATCTAACTGTTCTCACTTCACAGATAGAGATGCCTAACCTCTCAGAGTAGGGAGAGAACCCAGGGGGAATCTAATCTCACCTTCCTTCTAACTCCTCTCCCTACCCCCAGGTCACCTGACCGCTTCATGAACACCTGCCTACCAAGCCCCTTTTGTATAGCTCTGATTGTAGAATGTTCTTCCTTGTATCAAGCTAAAATCTACTTCCTTGTAACTTCCCTCTGTTATCTTAGTTCTTCTCTCTGAGGCCAAACAAAACAAGTTGAAGACCTCTTCCAGCCTGACAGACTTTTAGATATTTGTGATGTCTTTCTCTCTCTACTCCAGCCTGCATCCAAGACTCCTCTAGGTTAAAACCCTAATTCCTTCAACCTGTCACCATTCTTTTTTTTTTAAGGTTTTTTTTTTTTTTTTGGCAAGGCAACCGGGGGTTAAGTGGCTTGCCCAAGGCCACACAGCTAGGTAATTATTAAGTGTCTGAGACCAGATTTGAACCCAGGTACTCCTGACTCCAGGGCTGGTGCTTTATCTGCCCCTGGTTCTCTCTTTAAGTCCTTATTACCCTCTTCTGACTAAGCCCTCAGCTAATCAGTTAAAGCCTTCTTGAAAGTATCCTGGGCAGAGCTGGACAGCCCTCCAGATAGGTCAGGGGCTAGTAGGATCATCTTTATTTTCTCATTTAGACATGAGATGTGAGAATTGGTTTCATAAAGCCTCAGGCTTTCTTTGCTAGTAGATCATGTCATGGACTCCTGTTCACCTTGGGTTAGTCCAAACATTCCAGGTCTTTTTTTTTTTTAATCTACCCTACTCTTCCAAGTGGGCATCCTCATAGTACTCAGAGTACCTTGATGCCCGAATAGACCGTTTCTCTGCCCTACCCCTTCACTACCCCATCTGGCATCTGGATAAACACCTGGCCTGCTTTGAAGTTTGACCCAACCACACCTCTGGGAGGGAGAATCCCCAGGCAATGTAGATAGGGAGACCTGTGAGGTAAAGGGAGAGAGTTGTCTGCTGGGGGACCCACATCCAAGCCCCTTGCCCAGCACAGGGAGAGGATGGTGGCTGGAGCACACTAAGTTTGTTCCTTCACGGAGCCACTCCAAACTGAGATGACCTTCCCCCACTGCCCCCATCACCATGCTCCTCCAACCTTCTGCTCCTCTTCTCTCCCCCCTGGCCTGGCTCCTGTAAGAAGTAGGAGGGTGTTCCAAGTCTATCGAGTGCTAGCTAGCTCATTTGTCAGATGAAGAAACTAAGGCCCAGAGAGAGGAATTCAGAATGGCCCTCAGGCGTCCTGACTCCTGGCTTCTGTGAGGCCAGGATGGGTGTGCGTGTGTGTGTGCACATGTGTGTGTGCGCACGTGTGTGTGTGTGCCTGCATGTGTCAGTGTGTTTCTCTTTCCTCCTCCGGCTCTCTTCTCTGAGCCAGTTTTAGGCTGTGTGTTTTTCCTCCTCCCTCCTTGCCAGCCTCCCATCAGACTCCCCCGACCATCCTTTCCTGGCACAGACCTCCGGTCAGCTTCCCCTCTCCAGTCACCCACCCTCCCTGCCAAGCTTGTGTCGGGTTCCTTTGAGAAATTAAAGAGGGAAAAAGAGAGGGAAGGAGGAGGGAGAAGATTGGGAAGGGGAAGCCATCGGCCTCTGCCCCCCTTGCTGCCTGCCACCTCTTGCCTCAAGCTGGCACCGAGCTCCCCCTGGCAAGGGAGCGCGCTTCTCCCCCGGTGGGCGGCCTGAGCTTCACAGGAGAACCAAAATGGCTTCCAGTGGAAAAACGGTTCCTTCCATGAGCGAGCACATCCGTGTGCCTGGACACGCCTGGTGGGGCACGCACATGTGTGTGCGGCCCCTTGGCAGGGCTCCCCTCCCGGGCTTCCCCCCGGCCCAGGCCCACCCCTCCCTCCCATCCCGCCTCCTCCTCCTCCTCCCTTTGGCTCCTGAAATGGCTGCCAGGAAGTGAGGGGGGGCGGTGGAGGGGGAAAGTGGTTCTCCCGGCCAAGAATTTGTTTCGAAAGTAAACAGCGAGTTATTTCAAGTGGGTCCCTTCCCGCGGCCTCCCCTCCTCCCGCCGCCCTGCACCCCCCGAGGCAGTGGGGGTCCCGGGCGACTCCTCGGAGGGCCTCGGTGCCAGGGCGAGGGAGTGGGTGCGAGCGGGGCCTGGAGGCCCCTCGGCCTCCCCGTGCTCCCCAGGCTTCCTCTTCACCCTCCTCCCCGGAGCCAGTCTGGGGGGGCTGCACGGGGGCGCCATGGGCACCAGGCCTCAGCCCGGCCCGCTGGCTGGCAGGGGCGCACTCCGCTCCCTCCAGAGGAGCTGGTGGGGGCAGGGGGAGGGGAGGCCATCGGGCAACACCCCAGGAGCCCCGGACCGCCCCCGCCCCCCCCAGACCCGCTCCCTGTGCCCAATGCCAGCTCCCTTCTGAGCACAAAATGGCCGCCAGGCCGGAGGGGCGGCCCGGCGGAGACAGGGGGAAGGGAAGAGAAAATGGCTGACGCCGGGGCGGCCCTCGCTGATGACTTCATCAGCCTGCGCGGCCCCCCGGGGCGCTCCCCGGCCACGTGCCGCCCGCCTCGAGCCCTTCCCGGGCCCGGCACGTGGGGCTGAAGGAGGAAGGGGGAAGCCCCCCCAGGCCCACCATCTTGTGCCCTCCGAGGAGAGCCCCCCACGGGCGGCCGCTCCGGGAGCGCGCGAGGCGGGGAGCCCTGTGTCTCCCTCCCCACAGAGCCAAGACGAAAATAGCTGCGACTTAGCACCGTTAGCAGTTTTTTTGGGCGAGGTTTTGAGGGAGAGGGCGGGGATGATGGAGGCAGGGGGATGGTTCGCGAGGGCACCGGCGGGCTGGGTGACCCCCGGGGGGGCCAGGAATGCCAACCCGCCCCCCCCACAGGGCGGACCGAGGAGGGGGGCCCGAGGCAGGAGGAGGAGGAGGAGGAGAGCGGCGGAAAGAAAAGAAACTTTTCTTTGGAAAGAGATTCCGATTCAGGTTGGCTCGGGCCCAGGCTGCAGGCGGAGGAAAGGAAGATGGAAAGTGTGGTCCAGACTCGGAGGAGGCCATCCGGTCAGCCTGCACCGGGGCCGGCGGGGACGAGATGCGGGGAGGCGGGCCCTCCGGGGCCCCCAAAAGACACCATCCCGACTGTAACTCGCAGGCACCCAGCCTGCCATACATGCTCACTCACAGCCACTCTTCTTCCACATTTTTGGATCGTTTATTCCATCCATGAGCGAGCACATACATGTGCCCAGACACGCCTGGTGGGGCATGTGTGTGTGTGTGTGTGTGTGTGTGTGTGGCCCCTTGGCAGAACTCTCCCTCCCGGGCTACTTTGGCAAATGGGGAAACTGAAGCCAAGAGAGGGATGATGACTTCCCTTAGGTCACTCATAGAGGTAGCCCAGCTCCAAGAGGAAACCGGGGTCTCCTTGCTTCCCGGGCCAGGGCTCTTTCAGCTAGAGTTGGCCGCACTCTCTCCCTATAAGACATCATCCCTAATATAAACTTCCAATAATTTTGCCCTGCAGAATTTCATTAGGGCAAACACTTGTCTTTCTAGCCATGAGCATTGCAGCCCTTATAGATTGTAGAAAAACGTTTGAGTTGCTGGCATCTTAAAAACTCATTCTAAGTAGCCAAATGTCTGTTGATAAGTTTTTAAATTTAGCAACACTGGTCCTTGAATGGTAGAAATGCAGTCAGATTCTAGATCTCTTATGGTGGAACCCTTTTTGTCTCCATGGGACCAGTCACCAATGCTTAGAATCTACTGACGTCCCTCTGGATAAGCTGTGCTTCATTCCACATCACCACGAGGCAATGAAGGAGTTTGGGGGCTCCCTTGAATCTTCTATTCTGCAGATTAAGCCCTGGTCATACTTGAGACTTAATGACATTTCTCTTAGCTACAGAAACTAGATGTTTATCTGAAGCAAGGTCTTTGAGTTGGTACTCTTTTTAGTGAGAGTTGGAGAGAACTGGTTAACTCCATTCTATCCAAGAAAAGTAGAATCTAGGAATTGGCAGGGACGCCATTGATCATGTAACCCGTGTCCAAAAGGAATCCTTACTCTAAAGTGGGATTTTTCTTCTGTATATTCAAAGACCTTCAAATTCAATTAGGATCATAGGACCATGGAATTTAGAGCTGAAAGAGAGGTGAATGGGGGTGTGGTGTGGAGTGGGGAGGAATTTGGTTCAACCCCTTCATTTTATAAGCAAAGGCAGGAGGTAGTAAGTGGGAAAATGGAATCTTGGAGCCATGTACACCAGCTCCAAATCCAGTGTTTTCCCCATTGTACTACATCATCTCTTCAACTTTTAAGAATGCATAGGGAAATAGGAGGATAATTAATATGGAAGAAATAATATTGGGAGCAGATTTATGAGACAACTAGGTGGTATAGTGGGTAGAGGCCTAGAATCAGGAAGACTCATCTCCCTGAGTTTAAATCTAGCCTCAGACACTAGCTGTATAACTGGGCAAGTCAGTCACTTAACTCTGTTTTCCTCAGTTTCCTCTTCTGTAAAATGAGCTGGAGAAAGAAATGATAAACCAGTAGTATCCTTGCCAAAAAAATCCCAGATGGGGTGACAAAGAATCAGACACAACTGAAATGACTCAAAAAAACACAAACCCAGATATCTCACAAAAACTACCCAATATCATGAAAAATCTTCTGTAAGATATGGGTTTTAAGCAACAGAACCAGCGTTTGGTTTGTCATTCCCCCACCTCCCAGTGAGAATTGATGCCTCTTGTTTTCTTAAAACTGATTTTTGAGGAGAGGGATCAGTGAGGAAGGTGTAAAAGAGGAATGAAGATGAAACTGTTTGTAAAGGGAGTTAGTGTTCCTCTAGTCTGGTTCCATTGAATGGTGGTATGTAATAAGACATTTGCCAGTTAATGTTGGAAATTAGTCAGTGGTTGGGCATTAACCATGGTGTACTTCAAAATTCCAAAGATCTGTGATTGAGTTGGGTGGACAGAGTCCCTTCTACCCAGCAAATTGCAGACTCTTCTTTTCCTTAATAAGTGGTTTTCATAAGTTACTGTAGTCAAGAGCATTCATCACCCTAGAAGCCAGAGTGGTGATAACCTTCTCTGAACTCGTCTGGACTGCTCCTTGGGAAGCAGATATACAATATAGTTCTCCCTGGAGGCCTTCCAGAATTAGTGGAACCTCCCAGAATTTGTACTCTTGCTATTAAAGCTTTTTTTGAATCCAGGGTCACTAGAGTAGAATGTTAACTGAGACACCTAATGGAGGAAGTGGATAAAGAGATGGTTTTGCAGTCAGAAAGACCATGATTCAAATTCTGCCTCTGATACTTAGCTGAGTGACCCTGGGTGAGTCATTTAAACTTCAGCCGTATGACTGTACATATGTAGCTTATATCAAATTACTTGCCTTCTTGATGAGCGAGGAAGAAAGGGAAGGAGAGAGAGATTTTGGAATTCAATTTTTTTAAATGTTAAAAATTGTTTTTACATGGCAATTGAAAAAAAATAAAATATTTCTTAAAAAAATTTAACTCTAGCAATGAGTTAAATAGAGTGCTGGACCTGAAGTCAGGAAGAGGAGTTCAAATCCAGGCTCTAGTCAAGTCACTTAACCTCTGTTTGCCTTGGTTTCCTCATCTGTAAAATTGAGATAATAATAATAATAATACCTATTAAATTAAAATAAATGGTACCTGTAAAGTTCCTGGCATTATGCCCAGTCTACTAGATGCTTAATAAATATTTGTTTACTTTCCCTATACAACTCAAGCATTTTTAGATCCATCTAATATGTCATAAACTAGATGAGATTAGGTGGGGGTTCCCATGCTGATAGAATCTCAGATCCTTTGAGTATATAATAATAAAAATAATAACATTTCTATAGGACTTCATTCTAGCATTTCTATAGGACTTTAAGGTAGGCAAAGAGCTTTACAAATATTAACTTATTTTAGTTTCATAACCCTGGGATATAAATACTATTATCCTTATTAAATCCCCATATATGCACATAATTATTTATTTAGCTATTTATTGTTAACAAACAACTTTTATATAGAGTATCCCATTTGATATCAGAACTACTGTGGATATATGTGTTGCTGTGGCCTTTTTACATATGAAGAAACTGAGACTCAGAGACATTAAGTGACTTGTCCAAGATTACACAGCTTCAACTTGATAGATATGGGACTCTAAGCCAAATATTCAAACTAAGCCAGTTCCACTACACCAGATTGTTGTTGCCATCATCCAGTTGGTTGGATGGTAGCAAATGTGGATGGATTCTGGTGAGTTCCAAGTTGCTTCATAGACTGGAGAATCCCTGTGCTTATTCAGCCTTCAATCTGATTTGATTCTCTGTGGTATGTTCAAATCCATGGAATAAACTGGGTTGTAACAGGTTAGGGCTGTGTGTGACTCTGAAACATGATCTGGAATAGCCCTTTTAAGGTAAAATAGACCTGTCTACAGATTACACAGATTACCTTAGCAACTTTGTCCTTCATAGAACAAATTGGGGCTAATATATCTGTAAACAGGGAAGAACTGTTAGTACATTTTGTAATTGGGGTCTTGTTTACATTTCTATTGTCTACAATAATCACTGTTTGTTTCAGCTAAGGGGTACTTTGGGTCATAATAGTCATTAGTGGCTACCAGTGAGAGGTTGTAACATCCTGGAATTTCACAAGTCTCCGTGAATTCCACAGGGCAGAACCCAGACTAACTGACGATTTTCACATGAGACTCTTGTAATCAGGGAATAGGGTCTTGTAAACGTGAACAAATCCTGTCTCCCAGATACTAGAAAAAAATATTTTTTTTTCCAATAAGACTTTAGTTAAGGAGTTCTTTATTCTTTCTACTAGGAAAGGGACCTCAGAATAGAGAAAGTCAGCTGGGAGGGACCTAAGAACAAAGAATGTGAGATCTGGAAGGACCCTTAGAACATAGGAGTTCTTGATCTCAGATTCATCCAGTGTCAGAGCTAAGAAGGTCTTTAAATGACAGAATGTTAGGGCTGGGAGGGCTCTGAGAAAACAATGTCAGAACTGAAAAGAACCTTAAAACAAAAATTGTCAGAGCTGGGAGAGCCTGTACAACACAGAAATTTGGGTCTGGGAAGTAACTCAGAACATAGAATATATAAAATAGCAGAAATCTTAGAACATAAAACATGAACTATCCAAGTTGGGAAGGCCTGTGAAGATCCGCTCTCTGTCCCTCTTGTAGTCATATAGTCTCAGAATTTGAATCAATCTAAGAGACCATCTGATCCAATTTGTACCTGGCCCAAGAATTCCTACAACAACATCCCCAATAGGTGATCTTTCATTCAGGCCCTTCTTGGCAAACTTCAACAAGAAAGAGCCCACTATCCCCTTGAGACAATCCATTCCACTTCTGAAATTGTTGAGAAAGGCTTTCCTTACCTTGAACCTAAATCTACCTGTTGGCTCTTGGTTCTGCTCTCTTGGAATCAAATAACCAGGCTAATCCCTCTTGCATGTGATGATGCTTCAGATACTCAAAGGCAGCCGTCATGTTCTCCAAGGTCTTTTCTTCTCTAAGCTCTACAATCCTAGTTTTTTCAAACAACCGTCATCTATTTCTCATGTTGAGGACCTTCAAAACTCTGGTCTTTCTAAAATGTGGTATCCAGAACTGAGCCAAGCATTACAGATATGGTCAGACCAGGGCAGAGGGCAGTAAATCCATCATCTCAATTGCTCTGGACGCTCATTCTCTCCTAATGCAACCTGAGATCAGGTGAGCTCTTTTGGTCACCCCTTCACACAGTTGGGAATCAACTTGGCATAGTGGATTGAGGGGCAATCTTGGATCAGGAGAGATAAGGTTAAATTCTACCTTTTAGACATAGGTTGACTCTAAGCAAGGGTCCCAGGCAACTGTTATCTAAAACTCAAAAGGACAGAGTAGTTGCCCTCTGGTAGACTGCATTGGTAAAAGGAATTTCTTCACTGGGACTTCCCCACACCAATGAGATCATAAGTCAGGGGAAAATTAAAAAAATATTACACAGTTGATTCATATTGAACTTCCAGCCCATACAGATGATCTAGTCCAAATCCCTAATTTTACAAAGACTAGCTTAATAGATAGAGTATCAGACAGACAAATAGATAGCATTTATTGAACCCTTGCTATGTGCTTAATGCCTAGAATGCAAATATAAACAAAAAGAAAGACAATCCCTGTCCTCAAATAGTTTACATTCTTTTTTTTTTTTTTGCAAGGCAATGGGGTTAAATGGCTTGCCCAAGGCCACACAGCTAGGTAATTATTAAGTGTCTGAGGCTGGATTTGAACTCAGGTACTCCTGACTCCAGGGTGGGTGCTCTATCTACTGCACCACCTAGCCACCCAGTAGCTTATATTCTAATGGGAAAAGATGACACATAAAATAGAGATGAATGTGACCAAGGGAGAAACAGTATTAGGGTCAACCAGAGAAGTTAAGGGACTTGCTGGATGTCACCCAACAGAGGTGGGCTGTGAACTGGGGTTTGAATTCAGGTGTTCAGAATCCTAATCCAGCTTTTTTTCTTTTTTTTTTAATCCCAGTAATTCCCTAATAGGTACATAAGGTTGGGCTTACTATTATCCTTGGACAGACAGAATCTGAGACCCCAAGAGAGTGTAGTTGAGTGTAGGACAAATAGGAAATTCCATGGGCAGTGTCTAGGTCCCGTGCTCAATTTAAAGGCCCACACCTAAGGATCACAGAGTTACCAGGCAGCTGTGAAGAGAGTTCTATTTGGAGTTAGGACAATCTGAGTTCAAGTGCTGTCCAGGCTCCCTTAGTGATATGGGACTGAGTAAGTCTCATGTTTTTTCTCAGTCGCTATTTTCTCATCTTTAAAATGAGAATAATAATAGTATCCACGTCACAAGTTTACAAAGTACTATATAGATACTGAGTTTGAATTCTGGCCTCATTTGCCAAGGTTATGACCACTGTAACTCACTGTTACAATCAAATTAGATGTAAAGCACTTTGCAGATCTAGAAATGCTAGCAATTGAATCAATCAATTAATTAATTAATTAGATGGGCAGCTAGGAAGCACAGTGAATAGAACACCAGCCCTTCAAATCTGGCCTCAGACTCTTACTAAGTGCCTAGCTGTGTGACCTTGGGCAAGTCACTTAACTCCATTGCCTTGCAAAAACCTTAAAAAAAAGAATATATTAATTCATTAGATCCAACCTCCTTTTACAAATTAGGAAACTGAGGCCGATAGAGATTGTACCCAAGAAAGTAAGAGACAACACTGGGATTCCCAAGAAGATGTTAAATTAAAATCCGGCCCCCTCTCCATGGCTTTAAGTTGCCTCCCCAAGAGCTAATTTTGCCCTTGGCCCTATTAGCTCAGGGGGATGAAGGCTGGACAAAGTAGTAATGGGTCTATTTCTGTGAACAGAGCAAGGGAAGAGGGAGCCCACCAGGCCCACCCCACTGGCTCTTTGAAGATGGGACTTTGTAGGCAGCAGAGGCGCAGTGAGATGTGGATGATTTATCAATGTCAACAGGCCTCCAGTGCCGCATCCCTAGCGCCATGATTAATCCTGCCTCTTCGGAAGGTGACCCTAGGTGGGGAGGAGAGGCTCCTGCCGTGGCAGGGCAGAGAGCTGGGGCCAGCCAGGCCGCCTCTCCAGAAGTAGCCCAGCAGGGACAGATGGGTCAAGGACAAAGCAGTCAGGCCTGACTAAGAGCTTGCCTCAGAGACTGCTTACCCAACAAAGCTCCTAAAGCACTTCATGAAACAATGTTACTGAGGAAAAGAGAGGCCTGGGAGGAGGAGGGTGGGTGCAGGAGGGATAGCCAGGCTCCCAGGAAAAGCAAAAAGGAAGGGCAGCCAGGAACAGCTATTCCTTCCACCCTAGAAACTCTGGAGACCTGGGCTAGTGTCCTGGATCTGCCCCTAAGATTCTGGGCAAGCTTGAGTACATCACTTCCCATCTCTGGTCTTAGTTTCTTCCTCTACAAAATAAAGCATGTGAAATGGAGGACCTTCAGGTCTTCTTTAGCTGACATTTTGTGATTCAGGAATCCTACCTCGAAGAATCTGGTCTTGAAAATGTAAGTAAGGTGTGTTCTCAGTTCTGGTGAGTGGGTGAGTTTGCATGTGGTTTGGATATTAACTGGCCCGTGTTGGACACTGGCCAGCTCCCTAGCATCAGCTATGACATGCGGCCTGTACGGGTCAAAGGAAAGTTTGTTTTCAGCTACGGGATGTGGGGGCCAAGGTTGAAAGCAGTCCCTGTCTATGGAATAACTATTTTTACATTTCTGGAGCACAACAATCTAGATCAACAGCTGAGGTCTTAGGACTCATCCAGCCCAACTCCCTCATTTTACAAAGGAAGAAATTGGGCCCAAAAATGCTTAAGTCATCAAGATCACCCTGCATATGTGGCAGATGTAGGATTAGAACTCAGAACATCTAATCCCCAAATTCAGCCCTTCTTTTTTTTTACTCTGCTTGGATGGATTAAAAGAAACACCTATGATTAATGGAGGAATGTTTGATGGGAAAGGTGGAAGATCCAGGAAATGTCTAAGAAAGGGGAGAGTGACAGGCTGAGAGAGGAAGGGCATTCCAGGCAAAGCCCAGGAGAGTCATGACAACAGTGTCTGTGGTGCCCCCACTGCTGGGAGGGTCATTTCCCTGTTTCCAAAGTACATGCTGTCCTGGGGCTGACTAAGGGAGGGAAGGAGCAAAGAACTATTTGCTAAAAATACCCCCCTCCCCTCTACATCATTTCCTGGCCCCAGAAGCTTCCCCTCAGCTGAAGGACAAGTCACACCCTGGATGGGGACTCTGGGCAGCCAATCACAAACTCCAGGGCAAGCTGTTTATCCCCCCCCCCCCAATTGCCAAAGTTCTGGGGATTGAATCAAAAGGATCATTTTCATTAATTTACATACCACCTTGACTCTAAATTCACTCCATACAGGAAAGAAAATAAATTGATATGCTAAAAACAATAACATAAGATGTCTTTAGGGCTATATGATTTATAAAGTGATTCCCTCATAACCTTCTTTTGAGATAGGCAGTGCAAAGATAATTGTACCCATGTGATGGGAGAAAACTGAGTCTTGGAGAAGTTAAGTGTCGTTGGTCACATGGTTCTTAGCCTCAAACCCAGGTGGTCCATACAAAGATGTTCCAATGTTTACAAACTACTATTCTTTCTGGGAAAGCGGTGGTGGAGAGGAAGAGGAAGTCAGAATACTTGCCTGTTCAGAGAAACTCAAAAGGCTAGAGTAGGAATTATCTCATCAAATAGACATGTGGCCTAGAGGATAGAGAACAGAAGCTAGAGACAGAAAAACCCAAGTCAAATCCCACCTTAGACACTAGTTGTGTGACACTGGGCAAGTCACTTAACTTCCCTTGTCATATTTCCTTGTGTATAAAATGGAAATAGTAAAAACACCTATCACACAGAGATGCTATGAGGAATTCTCTCTGTCTTTATCTCTTTCTCTGAGGCAGAGGCAAGTCACTAAGACTTGGATGCCAATCCTACTTCTGACATATACTGGCTACAGATCCATTTCTATAAATATGACTATTATTATGAGCTTCCCTTTTCATATATTTATATACAGAGATGGGTTGGGGTAGATACCCTCTGAGATTCTATAGCAAACCTATTTTTTCCTACTGCTTAACCCTCATTCATCTTCAAATATCCTTTGACATCTTCAGCCAGATTCTGGGTTGTTTGAACACAAGTTTTGTCCGTGAGTAACATTTATTACGCCCATCCACCCATCCGTTCATCCATCCATCTTTCCATCTATGCATCTGTTCATTCTTGAGAAGGAAATTCACACACCTCTACTGTGTGACATGATGCCTGAGGCCCTAAGGGAAATGCTATGAAGGACATAAATATGAAGAAGTCATGATCCTTGCCCTCATCCAGCTTACAGTATAGTAAGAAAGATATGATGTGGACACAAATAACTTGAGGGATTTTTTATAATCTATTAAAAGTACCAGTTGCATAAGTAAAGGAGAGAGGACACCTGGATTAGGCAGTGATTCATGTTAAAAAAAAAAAATTGTTGCTTTTCACTGACCTCAGCCTTTCTATAAACCAAGACTATGATGTAGTACCTAAAACAATTCTTATAATCTTAGGCTTCATTAACAGAACCTTAATGTCCAGAGGGAGGAAGGTTGATAGAAAGTCCCAATGCCCTTTATTCTAATAATTATCCTAATTATTTTTGAGAAGGAGAAGAGCTATTTGATATGATTCCAGTACTAGGAAGTCAGGTGCTAGGGATACAAAGGAAGCAAAAACAGTCCCTGCCTTCAAAGGGCTCACAATCCAATGGGGGAGATAATATGCAAACAATTAGATAGATATATATATATATGGAAAATATAAATAATGTTTAATATAGTAATATAAATAACATATGTACTTATAGAAATATACTTCTACACTATATAAATAATATATTTTGCATATATAAAATATATTTCATACATACATACATACATATATGTGTCTATATCTAAACACACATATGTATATAATTGGAGGTAATGTCAAAAGGAAAGTACTAGCAGGGAGTTTAGGGAAGAGGGGATAGAGTGAGATCAAAAAAGACTTCTTGTGGGAGGCAGGATTTGATCTAAGTTTTCAAGGAAGCTGAGCAATTGCCAAAAGACCAATTTTGACTCATTATAAAGTCAAACTTTCTAAGGATCTGAACTGTCTCTACATATAATAGACTACCTCTTGAGGCAGTGATCTCCCTGACTCCAGGGAGAATGACTTTCTCTTAGAGGTGTTTGTAGAAGGGGACTCCCATACTAGAGAAAAGGATGATCAAGTTTCCAAATTGCCAATTCCATGGCACATTTTACTAGCCTGAAAATTATTCACTGTCAAAATATCTCTTCTTTTAAAAGACTTTAAAGGATTGTACCCTTCTCCTTATAACCAATTCAAAATTCATCCTTCTTCTAAGCTCAAAATATCTCCTGCCCAAGATCCTAAAGAGTCTGAAAAAGTCCGAGACACAAGATTTTTATCATTCTCAGCCTAAAGGACAGCTTAGGTTGGAAATTTTATCTTAGAACTGAATTTCTGTGTTCTCAGAGCCCTTGTAGGTCTGACATCATAGATTCTACATTCTATCTTCCTTCCAGCTTTAATAGTCTTTGTTCTAAAGTACTTTCCAGGTCTGATATTCTATCATTCTAGAGAAGTTCCCATTTCCTATTTTCCCACACTTCCAAGTTCATCTGAAGTCAATGGACAACTTGGGTGTTGGAGAATAATACCTCATGTAAGTTGAGCTTGTCCTGGACCTGACTCATATTGCAAGATGGTCCCAGGGAAAGAAGGCAAGGATCTGGAATGGTGAAGTATGGGCAGAGTTAGAATGCTCAGGCCAAAGGAGGCCAGATGGATCCCATAGTGCCAAGCCACTAGGCAGTATTTGCAGCCCACTGCTCTCTGGGAAAATGCCCCAAGGGCCCCCAGTCACATGGCCTAGTGCCCACTGGAGCATTCCCTGCCCTGAATTGGGCCCATGTACTAGAGGCCAGAGGGCCTTAGGCAGCAAGAGGAGCTAGGGAGTGACTGAGACCACATGCCCAGGTTGGTTCAAGCCCAACTGGATGGAAGTCCTTGACTGGGCATCTCCCCAGCTTTGAACGTGTCTGGCTGGTTTTGGGCAAGGGTTACTTCTTAGCCCTTGGCTGGTCCTGAGATGGAGAGACCTCTGGGCAGAGCTTTTCAGATCTGGCCTGTTTTCTGGCCAGTCCCATTCTGGACACCATTGGGATAGACTCCCAGAGAGCTGCTGATTATCTTTCCTTTCTTGTCTTCGCCCCAGCCTCTACCTCAGCCAGGTGTTACTAGTTGCCTGTTGCCACCTGAAGGACTTGAGCCAGCTTTACTGGCATTGGCTTTTGTCCCACGGGAATCATTCAAAACCTCAGGAGCCAGGACAGGTGAAGGCTTGAGTGATCAAGGCTGGTGATGATTCCATTGTCTTCATAATAAGAATAGATGACATTTGTATAGTCCCCTGAAGTTTACATAGTGCTTTACAAAGCACATCTGCTATCTCTTTCAATCTTCACAACAGTCCTGTGAGGTAGGGAGCACAGAGCCCATTGTCCTCATTTTACAGATGAGAAAACCAAGGCACAGAGCACTTACTTTCCCAAGACCACACTTCCCAGGGGAAGAGAGAGGATCCCAAGCCAAAGTCTTCTATCTTCAAATTCAGTCTTCTTTCTAATGGAATATAGGGCCACAAATGAAATATGGTCACTTCGAAGTGCTCCCATTCTGGGAGGGTCACTGCCAAGCTGTAGTATGTCAAAAGGAGGAAGACTGGGATGGGGAAGGAAATGGGGAAGCTCAGTCACATGAGGATCTGTTGGAGGAACCAGGAATGCTTACCATGAAAAATCAATAAATGAAATAGTGTTTATTAAGCACCATTGTGCTAAGCAGTAGGGCCATCAACCCCTACCCTCAATGGGATTATATTCTAATGGAAGAGATAACATGGAAATAAGCAGAAGGATACATAATATATACAGATAAATACAAGGTCACTTTGGAGGAGAAGGCATTAGCAGCTGAGACAGCTGGGAAAGTCCTACAACAAAGAAAGCCAAGGAAAGCAATAGTTGACAGTGAGCAGAAAGAATATTCTGAGCCTAGAAGACAGCCAGAAGAAAGGCATGTGAGGAGTGCTGTAAGTGAGGAAAACCAATAGATTAATATAGTTGGATTGCAGAGCCTGGAAAGGTAAGAATAAGACAGATTGTAAAGAGCTTTAACTATCAAAAAAAAATTTACCTTTGATCCCAGAAGTAATAGGGAGCCACAGGAATTTACTGAATAACTAGAGGGTATCATTGTCAGAATCTTGTATGGGAGATGGTTAAGACAGGGAGACCGATTTGAAGACCATTGCAATAATCTAAGGGAAAGATGTTTAAGGCTTGAATTAATAAAAATATTAATAGCTAGCATTTATATGCTTTAAGGTTTGAGAAGCACTTTATATGTTAACTCATTTGACCCTCACAACAACCTTGGAAAATGGGTTCTCTTCTCCTCATTTTGTAGATGAAGAAATTGAGGACAAGAGAGATTTACTTGTAAATGTATGAGGCAGAATTTGAACTCCAGCCTTCCTGATTCCAAGTCGGTGTGAATGGAAGGAATAGGACACATGAAAGAGATGTTATAAAGGAGGAAATGATTCTATTTTGTAATTGACTGTAGATGTAGGGTGGGCCAGGGTAAGGATTTGATGGTGATGAGCTTTGGAATTTGGGTGACAGAGATGATGATGGTGTCCTTGACAGTAAAAGGGAAGTTCAGAAGACAAGAAATTTTGAGGGGGAGAGAAAAATGAGAAGAGAAGGATTAAGAGGAACATGGTTTTGATCATCCTACACTAGAAGAGATATTCTGCAGAAGAGACTACACGTTTAGGCCATTTGACTAGAGGGCAGAAATAAAGACCCATGGGTGGAAGTGATGAGGATTCAGATTTCAGTTCAGTATTAAGAAAAATGTTTTTCCAATCGGCACAGGCCAACAACAAGCTCTAACTCTATAAGGTCAAGGCAGCTGCCTTAAACCACCTCCTCTCAGCTTCCAGCACAAAGAACTTCAACAAATAGCTACGTAATCAGTTTTTGTTGAATGATTGAGTGCACAAAGAAAAAGCTGTCTCAAGAGGTAATAACTTGTTCTGATTTTAAAATTGCAGCTTTAGAGTTCGAAAGGATCTCAGAAGCCATCTAGTCTTTTGTTGTTCTTTGATCATGTCTGATTCTTCGTGACCCCATTGAGGTTTTCTACTGGAGTAGTTTGTCATTTCCTTCTCCAGCTCATTTTACTGATAAGGAAACTGAGGCAAACAAGGTTAAGAGACTTGCCTAGAGTTACACAGCTAGTAAGTGTCTGAGGCTGGATTTGACCTCAGGAAGAGAAGTCTTCCTGGCTCTAGTCCCCTGCTCTATCCACTGCACTATCCATCTAATTTCTTCCTTTTATAGGTGAGGAACAGAAAACTAGAAAAATCACAGGACTTGCCCATATCACACAGATGCTAAAAGTGGTACTGGTAGAATCTGAGCAAGGTTTCCAAACTCCAGTGTTTTCCACTGCCCCATGTCCCCTTCCTGGAAGTCATTAAGAATAAGCAGAAACTTATCAAGGGATTTCATAGTGGGAATTTCTGTCCCAATCTGGGTTGAATTCAAAGTCCTCTGAAATCTCTTCTAACTCTAAGACACAGTAACTAGCCTCTTTGACAGTAAGATGCACTCTTCTTCCTTTTCTGCCACTTTAGTCATCCCCAGTCATCTTTTTAGAGCCTCCAGTGTGCAGAGGCATGGAGAACAGTGGTATGATAAAATGACTTCTGGATTGCAAACCAGAGGACCAAGCAAATCCTGATTCTGCCATTGATTACCTGAATGACCTTGGACAAATCACATAGCCTCTTTGGAACCTTCTTTTTCTTGTTTATAAAATGAGGCAATCAGACCAAATGGTCTTAAAGGGCCTTTCCAACTCGAAATCTATGAAGGATCAGGCATAGACTTAAATAGATTATCAAGGAAAGGTAGACAGTGCAGACTTTTAGAGGAAATGGGACTTGGCCCATATAAAGTAGGGTTACCTGGGGTGAAGGAGTGGGCCAAAACAAGGAGGTGGGACTGAATTGTGCTGTTTAGGCAATGAGGAGTTTGATTGCAGTAGAGATTTTGTAAAGGGGAAGGTAACAGAATTTTTTTCATCCCCTCTGAGTCAGGAAAGGTAGAAAAACCTCAGATTGTGGAAGCCAAGAACTATGCTTGAAAACTTTTAAAGGTAAAGTGGAAAAAGTTCAGTATTTGTTGTCAGGAGGCCTGGGTTCATATGTCCATTCTGGCCCATTCCAGCTTTGTGACCTTGGATAAATCATTGCTTCTGAGGAATGCTGTCTGAGTTGTATTTTCCTTACCTGTAAAATGGGAAAAATGATACCTGGGAGTTGTGGGAATCAAATGAGATAAAGTATCTTATAAACCATAGAACTCTTATCATTAGTCTAGGGGTCCACAACAGGGTATAACTTAAAAAAAAACCTTTTATTTTTTCAATTACATATAAAAAAATTTTACCATTTGTTTTTTTTAAATTTTGAGTTCCAAATTTTCTCCTACCCTCCCTATACTCTCCCCTCATGAGAAGGCAAGCAACTGGATACAGGCTATGTATGTGTAATCATATAAAATATATTTCCATATTAGTCATGTTGTGAAAGAAAACACAGACTCTTCCTCAATATAAAAACCAAGAAAAATAAAGTTAAAAAACAAAACTAGGGCGGCTAGGTGGCATAGTGGATAAACCACCAGCACTGGAGTCAGGAGTAACTGGGTTCTCAGACACTTAATAATGACCTAGCTGTGTGGCCTTTGGCAAGCCACTTAACCCCATTGCCTTGCAAAAAAAAAAACCCTAAAAAAACAAAACTATGCTTCTATCTGCATTCAAACTCCATAGTTCTTTCTTTGGATGTGGATGGCATTTTACTTCACAAGGGTTTTAAAATTGTCTTTCATTGCTGTATTGCTAAGAAGAACTAAGTCTATCATGGTGGAGCATCATACAATGTTGTTAACTGTGTGTAATATTCTCCTGGTTCAGCTTACTTCACTTTGAATCAGTTCATTTAATTCTTTCCATGTTTTTCTGAAAGTATCTACTCTTCATTTCTTGTAGCACAGTAATATTTCTGTCACAATAATATACCACAACTTGTTCATCCATTTCCCAATTGATGGGCATGCCATCAATTTCCAATATTTTTCTACCACTAAAAGAGTTACTATAAATATTTTTGGACATGTAGGATTTTTTCCTTTTTTATTATCTCTATGGGATATAGACCTAGAAAAGATTTTTCTGCTAAAATGGTATGCACAGTCTTATAGTCCTTTGGCTACAAAAATTCCAAATTACTCCTCAAAATGATTAGATCAGTTCACAACATCATCGGTATCCCAATTTTCCTACATTTGTTATTTTTCTTTTCTGTCATATTAGTCAACCTGAATGTTGTTCTCAGAGAACAATAGGGAATAGAGCTGACCAGGCACTAGATTTGAATTTTAGAGATCTAACACTCCAGATACAGTCTGAACCAGAGTATAATATAGGGGTGATTATTTATTCCCTTTCTCTAGACATTTAGCTTCTATTAATGTAGCCGGTCACACTCTGACACACACATACACACACACACACACACACATACACATATATATATATATCAGAAGTGTGTTGGAGCCAGCTTGTATCTGCTTTAATAGCTAATTATTAATTCAATTCAATGATCATTTACCTCTTAGAAATCAAAAAATGCTGCAAATCAGACTTCAGTTGTGGTTTGGTTGTCACTGTAGATTAAAGAAAATGATGGGGAAAATGTTAATAATGCAGATTCAACTTAAAAAATTTGTCAAGTGTACAGGTTTTCCTTCCAAGAAAGCCAACTGTTACATATTGGCCAGTATATCCCTGTTCATATTGAGCCTACAGTCTACTTAAAACTCCAAAATATTTTTCACAAAAGTCGTCACTCCACTTATATTTCCCCATCTTGCACTTATGCCACTTATTTTTTGAATCCAAGTACTGAACTTTACATTTATTCTAATTAAGTTTTATTTTGCTGGAGTCTGTTGCTTTAGATTGTGTAAATGCATTGGTACTGTCATTCGAGTTGTAAGCTCTTGCTCTTCACTTTGGGTCATCTTCAAATTTGATAGGAGCAGAAATTCAGAGCTAGGAGGGACTTCAGAGGAGCTTGAGATCAGAGAGTTAGAGGATTTAGAACTGGGTTGAATCTCAGAGGTCATTAAGCCTAACACCTTCATTTACCTCAAAGAGGTTAAATGGTTTGTTCAGAATCAAACAGATAAGTGTTTGGCACAGAACTCAAACTTAGGTTTAGGCCGTTTATTAAGTATTTCCCATATGTCATTTTAAGTATTTATGCTATCAAGTGTTTGCTATATGTTATTAAGTGTTTATTATATACTAAACATTGGGGATCCCAAGAAATACAAAAAGACAGGCCCTGTTTTCATGCTCACATTCTAATGAAGAAACTATATTAAAAAACCCAAACAAAAATCTCCATCCCTTACATACAAGATATGATAGAATAAATGAAATGTAATCTCAAAAGGGAGAGACCAGAAAGAGGTGAGGGGGAGATGAGAGAGGAGAATGGGAATGACCTTCTAAAGAAAGAAAGATTTGAGTTGAGTATTGAAGAAAACCAAGGAAGTTGGAGTGGAGGCAAGAGGAAGAGAAGCCCAGGTATGAGATTTAGACAGTGAAAAAGAGAGTCAGGAAAGGGAATGTCATGTATAAAAAATAACAATACCAGTATAATTGGATCACAGAGTATGTGGAGGGAGGTAAGGTGTAAGGAGATTAAAAAGGTAAGGTAGGAAAGGGTGAGATTGTGAGTGAGTTTGTATGCCAAAATAGAAAATTTTCTATTTTATCCTTGAGGTAAGGGATCCTTGAGGGAGCCACTGAAATTTAGTAGATAGAGGGGTGGCATGGTCAGACTTGCATTTTAGAAAAATCCCTTTGGGCATGGAGATCAACCAGAAGGATATTGCAATAGTCCAGGTGTAAGGTGAATGAGAACCTACACCAAGATGATGGCTCTATGAGTGGAGGGAAAGGCTCACATATGAGAAAAATGTGAGGGTAGAAAGGACAAGACTTGGCAACAGATAGGACATGTGAGATGAGTGGGAGTGAGAAGTCAAAGATAACAATTAGGTTGGGAGCTTGGGTAATTGAGAGGATGGTGGTGGCCTCATTAGTAATAGAGAAGTTCAGGAGGTAAAAGATAATGAATTCTGTTTTGATCATGTTGAGTTTGAAATACCTATGGAATATCCAATTTAAGATGCCCATAAGAAAATTATTAATGCGAATATAGGGATCCAGGAGAGAGGTTTGGATATATATATATAGTGAGAGAGAGAGAGAGAGAGAGAGAGAGAGAGAGAGAGAGAGAGCGAGAGCTGGAATCATTTACACAGCTGGTGCAGTGGCTAGTGCTCAGACCTGAAGTCAGGAAGACCTAAGTTCAAATGTATCTTTGTGCCCCTAGACAAATCACTTAACCATTGCCTGCCTTAGTTTCTTCAACTATAAAATAGGGATCTTAATAACACCTATTTCTGGGGGGGGGGGGTTGTGAGGACTGACTGAAATAATATCTGTACATCCCTTAGCAGAGCACCCAGCTCACAGTAGGTGCTTAATATATGCTTATTACCCTTATTCCTTTCCTTCCCATTCTCCATACTATTATAGAGATCAGTGAGAGCAGGTCAAGCAATCCTATCTCTCAGTTCTTTGAGCATATAGTTTATTCATGTATGATTTGAACTCAGTGAGGGCAATTCATTATTTCCTCCCTTTTGTTGGGTTTAACCATTTTTGTGCTTTCCTTCTGAGTCCAAAGATCATTCTTCTTGAGAACTGGATCAGAATTTGGTCTCTTGTGACTTTGGGCAATTCATTTCTCTTCATATGCCTCAATTCCTTCGCCTGTAAATAATGCTTTACTTACCTCCCATGGGTTGTTGTAGGAAAAGCATTTGGCAAACCTTAAGCTGCTATAGACAAAGTAGTGATAGTGGTGGTGGTAATGGTAGTTATCATTGTTATCTCCCAAAATTGTTTTGAGAATCAAATTAGAGACTGTAGGTAAAGGCACCTTGTAAACTTTAAATAAACAAATTGAGCCTTTAGCCAAAAGATCAGAATCTAGTAGGAAGGAAAAGCATGTTCACCAGTAACTGTAACAAGCCAGAATGGGATGGTTACATAAGAGAGGGACAGTCAGAGTTGAAGAATTCTAGTGAGAAGTCCCTGAAGAGAACATCTAGTACAATGCTTCCCCAAAGTATGAGCTCTCAAGCACCATTCATTGTATATGGTTATCTAGTCTCTGTTGGTATACCTCTAATGATGGAAGCTCACCATAGCCTTAGTCTACCTCTTAACCGTGTTGGATGCCTCTCCCAGTTAGGAAGTTCCTCCTTATAAAGTATTGAAATCTGCCTTGCTGGAGCTGCCTCCCATTGCACCAGGTCCTGCCCTCAGAGGTCAAGCAGAATAACCCTAATCCCCCTTCCGTATGACTTCTCAGATAGTTGAAGACAGGGGCAACCAGGTGGTGTGGTGGATAAAGCACTGGTCTTAGAATCAGGAAGGCTCATTGTCTAAACTCAGATCTAGCTGTGTGACCTTGGGCAAATCCCTTAACCCTATTTGACTCAGTTTCCTCACCTGTAAAATGATCTGGAGAAAGAAATGAAAACCACTCCAATATCTTTGTCAAGAAAACTCCAAGTGGGGCCAAGATGAATAGGACACAACAGAAAGAATTGAACAACAGCAAAATTTGAAGCCAGACTTCTTTGAATATTCTTTGAGGTTTTTCTTCTTCTGGTTAAACCTCCATTCCTTTACTTGATCCTGCCATGGGATGGTCTGTAATCCCTTCACAGTTCTCAAAGACACCCTCCATAAAAGAGGAAAGAATGTGGACTGAGGGCAAACTAGAAAGGCTTCAGTGAGGAGATTCATTTGAACTGGACCTTGAAGGATGGAGAAGATGAACAGACATCATAGACTCACAGAAAGTTAGTACTAGAAAGGATTTTAGAGATCATTTAATAGATCCTTCATTTTATTGTTGAGAAAATTGAGTCTCAAAGGATGGAAGTACCTTGACCAAGGTCACACAGCTAGGAAGTGGCAGAGCCTGAATTCAAACAAGGTTTGCTGATCCAAATGGAGTGCTATTTCTATATGCTCACAGCTCCCTAGAGAGCAAAGAAGGGGTCAGAGGTGGATGGGGTAGTAGTGGGGAGGATGAGGAGGGGAATTCTGAGTGAAGGGAACAGTTGTACCAAAGATCCTGATTCAGGAAAGTGTTGAACACATTGTATGCAGAAAATGATGCATTCTGTCCCTAAGAACTCATATCCCTTTAAAATAGGAGCATAACTTCATTTGGTCCTAGGGAAAAAGTCTCTCCCCCAATGATATTGACCTAGCTACCCCTACCTCATCGAGATGTCTTCTTGTTGGAGCAGGGAAGAAGGCTGAGAAAAAGGAAGTAGATCTGGGACTTTAATCTAAGTTGCTCTAGAAACCAATAATGCTGAGCTCAGCGTCTGCTCATGGCCCAAGGAGGTTGATTATTTTTAGATAAGATGAAGGCAAGGGGGATCACTCTGTGTGTGTGTGTGTGTGTGTGTGTGTGTGTTGCTGCTGAGAGCTGGTACAGGAAGTTGCTGAAGGGGGAGGCCAGAGCCCAGCAAGAATCTCTTGCTCTAAATTTCTAACACCTATGGAACATACTGCAAGTTGCATATCCTGGACCAGCCTAATCTCCAGATGCAGAGAGGTGACTTTCAGGGGGAAGGGTAGGATGGAGGCTTGGGGGGTACCCATCACCTGGTTGGGTGGAATGGAGGAGATTCTGTGAGAAGTCACATGGTAACTGGGCAAGGCTAGGGAGAGGAGGGAGCAAAGAACATAGACATGGGCCCCTGCCTTGGCTCATGGGTGACTTTCCAGGAGATGAGGTCACAATAGATGGTAGAAGCAGTTGATGTTGCCTAGTGGGGAGTGGGTACCTATATAACTCAGACTCATAGAATGCCAGAGCTTGAAGGGCCGACCCTTTGAACATGGAATGTTGGAACTTTTTTAAGGGACCTAAAAATATAGAATGTAAAGATCTAGAAGAGAATCATAGAATCATGGAGTTTCTTAATGGAATGAACTAAAATGGACTATTATCTAGTCTAGCCCTTTCATTTTAGCATTTGAGGCTCAAATGGGAAAAGTAACTTCCTAATGGAGTTAACCCTGACCTAGACTCAGAATCCCTTCTGGCTACTCATCCAGTGCTCTTTCCACAGCAGGAAACTCTCTCACATGGGACTGGAAGGGACCTTAGAGATTACTTTTGATTCTGCCCACAATTATGCATCATTCAGTTGCATGGTTCCTTGGAAAGTGCCTAAGACTGGTAGTAAGGAAAGTTGGATTCCTTATTCCATCCCTAATTCTTAGTATGACTATGGGTTGATAAGTCACTGCCCTTTTCTGGGTCTCAGCTCCTCAAATATAAAATATAGAAATTGTTCTATTCTCCAAAGTCCCTTCCACTTTTGACCCTCAGGTATCCTCTTGTCTTGTCAACCCTGATCATCATGTGTACACGTATCTGAGCCTGGCCGTGAGTACGTTCTGTGTGTATGTGAATTCATTTGTGTGTTCTTTGTGTGCTGAGTGGATGTATGCCCCTATGGGGGCAGGCTCACTCCCAGATATCTGTCCCTAATTAGATCCTCCCTGTGTCCAAATGGATTTCTCAGCCTCACTTTATTCATTGGTACAATGGGAATAAAAACATCCTACGGTACTGAGCCTCACTGGGTTATATAGAATGGGATGAAGCATATAAAACACTTTGCAAACTTTGTAGCATTTCATCAGTTATTGTTATTACCCTGAGAAACACAGTTGATGCTTGGACCAGAGAGCCAGGGAGAGGAGAATGACTCACGGCTTCCTTCCTGCCCCTGTGTACATGTGGGTGCCCCCCACCCCAGCTGCTGCTGCTTCCCTGATGAACTGACCTTGTAGCTACTTATCCAGGGCGTCCCAAAAGTCTTAGTGCTGTCTTGCCACCGTTTTTAAAGGAAAGCTCACAACTGAGTCCAGTTTTTGGGCCGTCCTTATTGTTTCCCTTAACAGAATGTTTGTTCCTCAGCACCCGACACATAGTAGGTTCTTAATAAGGGCTTATTGGCTGATTGATCAACCATCACCATCTCTCCCTGCCTCGCTGTGGTCAGGCATTTGGGGGGAGGGGGAGGTGGTTACGTGGAGTTGTGTGGTAGGGAGACCTGGGTTTGAACCCCTTCATCTCTCTGGGCCTCAGTTTCCCCATCCGTACAATGGGGGCAGCGGGCCGGGACAAGGGGTCCCAGTCCAGTTTCCAGGCCTCCGGAGGCCGGGTTGGGACGATCCCTGGTGTCCTCCAGGAGCCCTCGGGGAGGGTGGAAGCTGGAGGCGGATGGGGAGAGGAGGGGGAGGCTCGGCGCAAGCCAGGCCTGGCCCAAGGCGCCACTGGGCCGGAGGTCGGGAGCTTCCTTGATTCCGGGCAGGCGGGTGCTGGGCAGGCGAGGGAGCCCATTTATCACCGTCTGGGCGGGAGAGGGAGCTCTGGCGGGCGGGCAGAGGCCGCAGAGACTGTCCATTAACTCAGCAAATCAGATTACGTCAGGGAGCCATTAGTGTGGGGCTGTCACCATGGCAACGGGCCCAGCACTCCGACCCTGCCTGGTCACCGGCTATTAACTTTTTAACCATCTGTGGTAGGATGGCCTTTCCACATCACCAACGCCCGCCTAGGGGTCCATCACCCCAGCCCCCAACGGGGGCAGGTTGTCACCTCCCCACCTGCTTTTGTCCCACATCCGAAATGGGGCGAGATGCCCTAAAGAAGACCCGAGGCCAGGCCCGGGCTTAGGACACCGTCCCCGCCCCCAGAGGGGGGTCAGCCATCGCAAGAGAGGCAAGCTGGAAATGCCCCAAAGATGCCCCTCTGGGAGCAGAGGGCCCAGGACTTGGCATCTGGAAGACAAACCCCTCCTCTGACTCTTCCAGCCGGGTGATCCTGGCCAAGTCTCTTGTCTTCTCTCTGGCTGACTTTCCTTATCTGTTCGATAAGGTCTCTAGGGTCTAAAGCTATGAGCATCTAGCGTTGGAACCCATGAGGTTGGCACTAAGCTATTCCAGAGGAAGAGGGTTGGGCGTGTGAGCAGCTCCGGGGCCAGCTGGGAGAGACCTGCTAGAAAGGGCTCTAGAAGTCAGGAGACCCGGGGTTCACTCTGTTCTCTCACTTACTATATGCGTGTGGGTGGGGAGTCACTTGACTTGAACCTCAGTTTCTTCATCTGGATACAAATTAATGAAGGATCTGTGATTTTAGCAGTGAATTTTAGTAGTTAGAGCAGGAGGTCCCTCCACCCAAGCAAATCAAAACCAGTCAATGACTTTGTAAATAAGTGGAAAATTGTCTGAATCATAGCGTTTCAGGGACTTGTCCACTGAGTGGTAAGATCTGAATGCCGGTCTTCCTAATTCTAAGCTCAACACTGTGTCCATTATTGCCTCTTTTTTCCTCCTCTATAAAATAGAGATCATCAATTCTGGGGTTCAAGTTAGTATATAAAAAAAGCTTTGAAAATTTAAGCACCGAAAAAAAGGAAGGAAAGTAAAATCATGGGGCAGCTAGGTGGCACAGTGGATAGAGCACTGGCCTTTGAGTCAGGAGGACCTGAGTTCAAATTTGAACTCAGACCCTTAATAATTACCTAGCTGTGTAACCTTGGGCAAGTCACTTAACCCCATTGCCTTGCAAAAAAAAACTAAAAAAAGAAAAAGAAAGAAAAGAAAGAAAATGTAAGTGCCAAAAAATGTGACTATTATTGTTATTCCCTGTGGCTAACAGAGGGGGTAAAGAGTATTCAGTGCCTTGTCTCTCTCCTCTCATTTCAGACTCAGAGCAGAGCAGCAGCCCCCGGGCAGGAATGGGCTCTGACCAAGAGGACAGCAAGCCTATCACACTGGGTAAGTGGAGGAATGAGGACCTTAGGGACCAGGAGAGGACAAGACATCTGGTGCTCCTCACTTGCTGACTGTAACCCCAGACATGGCTGGGGTTGAGACTGAGTCTCAATTTCCTGGGTAATCTTTAAGAGCCTTTCTAACCTATAATATATTAGGAAGAGCACAGGATTGAGAAACAGGACCAGAAATCAAATACCAGTTTTGTTCTTTACCACCTTGTGACTTGGAGCAAATTATTTTATTTCCCTATGCCTCAGTGTCCCCTGTAAAATCTTTAGGGTTCTATCTAGTTCTATCTAACTTCTATGATCCTGTAATGATAAAAATATCTCTTAAGAGACCCCAGTTCTTGAAAAACAAATCATTCTTCCCTCCTCTAATGTCTCAGGGATCTGAATCTTCATCTGCCCCAACCTTCTACTCCCCAGGTTAGTGATGAAGACTGAGTCTCTCTGTTTTGTTATTTCATGTCATTTATTAGACAGTATGACAGATATAGAGATGGATAAGTCTTTGCCCCTCTCCTCAGGGAGTAGACAGGACTATTGTGCAAAACAGTGTACGATCAGAGGTTTAAAAAAAAAAAAAGTAGTGTGATCAGAGGGGCAGGTTCATTAGCATTTAACTTCCCAGACACAGCAGACACTGGCTCCAACTCTCAGTGGCCATATAACCCAGTGGTTAGCCAGGAGCTTGGCAGAGCCTCTGTGGTTGGAGATTCCAGGGCCCCAATCCTCTCCTCTCTCCCTGTCACCCAGTGTGTCCTCTGCCAGCAAGAACCCACAAATCCCAAACCACTACACTTCTGGTGCATAACAGTCATGGCTGGAAGGAACCTTAAGAATCACTTAATAAGACCCCCTCATTTGACAGGAAAGAAAACAGTCTCGTGGAGGGGAAAGGCTCTAGCCAAAGTTGCACAGGTAGCAGTGGGATGTGGCTAGCCAATCTTCTGCTCCTGACTCCTCAGTCCAGGGCTGATTTCACCTCTCCCATGGGCTGCCTTTGTCCACTCCACAAAGAAACTCCCCTTGGACTCAGCCTGTCAGCAGAGGAAGTCCAGGCCCACCCCCTCCCTCTCCAGCCAGGGAGTCCCCCAGAGAGAACGCCTGTCCACTGCAGAAACAGGAAATCCTGGGCCGGGGAGAGGCCGCGGCAGAGGAAGGAGGGAGGAGGGAGGGACTGAGGGAACTGGTGGCTGGCTAAGCAGGAAGAGGGGAAATGCTTTGGTTGCAGTGGGACAGCTGGGGACAGACTGCCAAGAGGAAACTGCTGGCAGGCCCTGCTGGGGGGAGGAGGGCTGGTAGACACTGCCCCAGCAGCCAGTCCCAGCCCCAAGACCCACCCCTAGCCCATGGCCCTGCCTGACCCCTTTCAGAGAGAGGACGTCCCAGTCACATTGGCTCTAGGCAAGAGCAAAGGATCCCCCAGTCCCAAGGGGGAACTGGAAACCAGGCCATTCGGGGATGTGTGGAAGGAACTGGGAATGATTAGCCCTGGGAGGACTTAAGGAAAGACGCTATTTTAACATATCTGGAGGGTTGTTATGGAGAAGAATTACATTGGTTCTGGATGCTCCCAGAAGGGAGGAGCAGTGACAGCCAGCCAGACTTCCTAACCATTTGAGGGATGCCCCTTAAGGGGTCATGAATTCTCTTCCCTCTTCCCCTCCATCTCCATCACTATTGTAGGTCTTCCAGCAGAGCTGTTTGAGGAGAGAATTGTGGAAGGGATTCCTGGTTGGGTTTATAGGCTGCACATCTCTGAGGCCCCTTCCAGCTCTGGGAGGAGAGAACGTTCTAACCCCATAAAGTCCTGCCTTAGTCAATAAGGATTTCCCAAGTAGACGACCTCAGCATTGAGGGAGCTTCTGTTGAGCAGAAAAGACACATAAGCAACAGCTGGGCAGTATGGTGGATGGAGCACCACTGGCCCTGGAGTCAGCAAGACAGCCTCAGATACTTCCTAGCTATGACTTCCTCACCTGTGAAATGGAGATAAGAATAATACCCACCTCCCAGGTTGTCATGATTAAATGAGATAGTAGGGAAGCTCTATTTTATCTATTATTATGACAAGAGGAGACTAGAGGGGCAGTTAGGTGGCACAGTGGATAGAGCACTAGTCCTGAAGTCAGGAGGACCTTAGTTCAAATTCAGCCCAAGATACTTACATGCTGTATGACCCTGGGCAAGGTCACTTGACCCTGATTGCCTGGGGGAAAAAAAGCCATTGTTGGGCTTAGAACAATCAGAGAGGGCTTTCTGTTGGAGGAGGGGTTAAATTGGGCACTAAGGATGAGTGTGATGGAGAGAGGTAGAGATGAGGGGGCATTCTAAGACTCAGATCAGATGACTTAAGGGAACTGACCAGAGAGGACCTATCTGTATGGACTTGGGTGGAGTGAAAGCCCAGGGATAGGGAGATGGTGCAGGAAGTTCCTAGGCTCTAGGTAATATATCCTGAGTTAGGTGAGGAACAGAAGAATGAGGAAGAGGAGAAAGAACTATTTGGAGATATTTTGAAGGAAGAAAGGATAGAATTCCAAGACATACTGAATAAAGGAAATGAAGAGGATAAAGGAAAGGGAAGAAAGGTCATTATTTATGGAGTGATTATTTACCCAAGCCTTGTGCTAAATGATGGGCTTCCAAAATAAAGCCAAAGCATGGGTCCTGCCTCCAAGTGTTCAGAATCTAAGGAGACACCATGCAAACAACTATGGACATAGAAGTATCCATAAGTAGAAAAGACTCAGGAATTTTCAGGCTCCTGGACTCAGGGAGAATGAATGTCAATACTGGCAGTGATAGAGGAAGAATATATTTTCAAAGAAGGTAGAGAGATGAGTTTGAGATGCCAGGATATAAGATGTCCTGCAGAAATGTTCAAACCTGGGACCAGGGCTCAAGAGAAACCAAAAGGTAGGAGATGGAGGATGAGGAATCACTGCAAAGAGATGAGTGGATTGGTCTTTTAGGTAATCTGAGGAAAGCCATCAGTTAGAGGACAAGGCAGACCATTCTTAAGGAATTAGGGGAGCAGAAAAGAGGACATTCTCAAGAAGTCTCTGGGACAATCTAGGAGGATCAAAGATGTGAACAGGGAAAGTAGGGGAGGAATAGAGGCTATATCTAAGAAGGATGAGGACAGACTGTCTCCAGGAGGGCCATCACAGGGGTCAAGGGGGTGGCCAGAACCATACCTAAGGGATGCAGGGGCAAAGCATATATTTAGGGACTCAAGCAACTGCTGCCCCCTGGTGGGGAAAATTGAGGGGGAGCACACACGAACACAGACATGGACACACACACACACACACACACACACACACACACACACACACACACACACAGACCACACAACTCAACCATCTTCCATGACCATCCACAGCCTTAGGACCAGCCCGAGTTCATTGGTACGATGTGTTGCCCCACCTCCAGGGGGAAATTGGTAAAATAAGGGAAAAGAAGAGGGTGGAATCCTGATTTAATCTGTTGGGCAGGTAAATCTTCTCTCAGAACCTTCATTTCTAGTCTGCAGAAGGGGTATAAATGAATCTGTGAGAGGGAAGAGCCTCTCACATGGTACATGATGATGAAGTAGAACCCAAGATCTTAACACAATCCCTGGGAGATACAGCCCAGCCCAGAGGGAAAGGCAGTTTGACAAGTAGTCTGGGAGAGTCCATCCAGTGTGACCTTGACCAAGTCCTTCCTCTTCTCTGCATCTCAGTTTCTAAACTACATAATGAAGGAAGTTACACAAAATTATCTCTAAGGTGCCTCCTAACTCTGACATTCTATGTTCTGAGGTTCTTCCAAACTTCTTTCTGGTCCAAGGTATGTGGCCTTTCCTGCTGTGGGCAGATGGATGAGATCACCCCAAGTCCACTTCACTCCTGGAATTCTTTGAAAAATGAACAAAAGGGCAAATAGGACTAGGTGCTGGAACAGGAGATTTCTCACCCCTCCCCAACACACCCCAGCTAATGGTGTTTTCCTCCCTCTGACTGTTCATCTTTCTTTCTTCACAGACACCACAGACTTCCAGGAAAGCTTTGTTACATCTGGGGTCTTCAGTGTCACCGAGCTCATCCAAGTCTCCCGGAGTGAGTACTCTCCTGGCCCCCAGTACCCATTTGTGCCCTGACCCTGATCTAAGGGTCTCAGATGACCTTCAGGAGATACATGGGACTCAGGGAAGGGATGGGGAGGGTCAGGAAGAAGTTGAGTTGGAGAAGGACTTTTCAGTAAGGAGGGTGGGTTTCAGTGAAGGGTTGAGGGCTCATTGAGGCAGGTCAGTAAGGAGATGGGGGACTGAGGAGGGTAGTCACCTCAGTGAGGGAACAAAGGGTAGATACAGGAATGTGGGCCCTGGGAATGATAAGGATTCAGAGAAGGGATAGAGCTTAGTCAAGGGAAATGGGTCCAATGAGTATATAGAAGTTCAGTGAGAGGGGTAGAAGGTTTAATGAGAAAACAAGGGTTCAGTGAGAGAATGGAGCCTCAGGGAGAGGGTTCACTGAAGATTATGTTGGGCTCAATGCGCAGATAGGGGCTCAGATGGGGGATGAAAGACAAAGTTTTGTTTGGGTTTTTTTGGTAAGACAATGGGGTTAAGTGGCTTGCCCAAGGCCACACAGCTAGGTAATTATTGTCTGAGGTCGGGATTTGAACTCAGGTACTCCTGACTCCAGGGCCAGTGCTCTATCCACTGAGCCACCTAGCTGCCCCTGAAAGACAAAATTTGAGGACAGTGAGAGAGGGCCACTGTGGGAATGGTCCTAGCCTGTTCTGAGGATCCATTGCTAGGGTCTCATTTCTTCTCAGATAAGTTCAAAGACAAGAGGCTGCGTCTTCATTGACCTGTGGATTCAGCCCTTTGTTGAGAATGAAATCAGAGGCACATCTGGGTCCCCTTGGGTCACAGCCTCACCCACAAGGGCCAGGGAGCATCTAAAGTAGCTGAGCTAAAATAAAACTTACACTGACAACAAAAATCCTTCCTTCCCCATGTCACTGCTTTCACTCCTCTGCCCACTTGGCCACTTCCCCAAAGATGCTACTTCTTTCCTGTCAGCTGCTTCCCTCTGCCCCAGCCTTGGGAAGCTCCCTCTGGCTGGTCTTCCCTTCCCATTAATGGGAAGCTTCCCCTCTCCCCCCCCCCCCCACCCCGGGCTTCCCTGTTTCAAATCCTATTGGTGATGGGGGTAATCCTGCTTTGAATGTGACTAGTGTCCACTTCCCTCTTCCTTTTCCCAATGGCAACTGTCTGCCTATCCTGCTGTCCATCTTTAAAGTGTCTTCCTCCAACAATTGCTGTCTACCAACCTAAAAATAAAAACATTTTTGGAGAACAACTGTATCTCCTAAACCAATATTCCTTTAGGCAATGGGGAGGCAACAGCATGGAATAGTCAGCACTATTCTAAGGAGCTGGAGGCCTAGATCTGTTCCTAATTTACTGCTGGACTGCTGGCAAATCACTTCCTTTTTCTCAGTTTTGGTTTCCTCATCTGTGAAATGGGGAGATTTGACTAAAGGATCTCAAAGATCCCTTCCAGCTCTAAAGGTCCAATAATTTCACTCAATTCTCCTACCATCTCAATCTGGACAGATCACTTAAGCCTCAGTTTCCTTATTTGTGAAATTGGATTAAAACTATTTGCATGCTTCCCAGGGAGCTTCTCTAGAAAAGAGGGATACTTCTCCCCAGTACTTCACCTCCCCCTCTTTGTTGGGTTTTGCAGCACCTGTGGTCACAGGCACGGGACCGAACTTCTCCCTGGGCGAGTTACAAGGGCACCTGGCCTATGACCTGAATCCTGCCAGCACAGGCATGAGAAGAACACTGCCCAGCACCTCCTCCAGTGGGTATGTTCCCTCCCCTGGCACTTTGTCAGGGAGTAGTTTTCCTGCCTATCAAGTAGACTAGAAGGAAACCCTGGACTACAGAAGGCAGCAAGGGGTAACAAGAGTAGCCCTCAAATTCAAGTCAAAAGATTTGGGTTCAAATCCCTGTTTGGTTATTGACTAGCAAGCAGTTGGGTCATCTCACAAGTCACTTAACAACTGAGTCAGTCATTTCATCTGTGAAAGGGCAATTTTTCTACCTATCTCACAGGATTGTTGAAAGATCAAAACAAGATAATGTTCAGAAAATGCTTTGTATATAAAAATGCCATCATATATCAATATACAGTCATGTATAAATAGTTATTATCATCATCCCAGCTCTGATATTATCTTCCTACGTGTCTTCCCCGAGTCTCATTTTCCATCTTTGTAGAACTAATAAGGTGAGATGAGACTAGATAGTTTTCAACATCCCTCCTGGTTTTGATATTCTATAATTCATGTAAAAAGCCCTGAAATTGAGAATCAAGAGTTCTGGCTTTTACTACTGATTCTTCCCTTTAGTTCATGTGTAACTCTTTCTAAGCCTCAAATTTACTCATCTATAAAATGGGTATAATTCCTGCCTTTCTTCCTTCCAGAAAGTCTTCTGTAGCTCATATAAGTAAGTAGATGAGAAAGTGACTTATGTACAGTGCCGATGTGAGGGGTTAAGTTTTAATTACTTACAAGGGTTTGTGAATGCAGACCTTGTTTTTATTGCTATTATTCTTCTCCTGAGACCCTCCTTTGGTATCTCACCATGGCACCTGTCTCTCAAAGGCCATGTCGCTACAGCATGAACTCCCCTGACGAGTCTTATCATGCTGGAAAGGCTTTGAGGATGGATCCAATCCCAGATTGTTTCTCTTGTGAGAGGACCAGTGAACAGAGGACCTCATTACCACTAGGAAATTAATATTTTTTGATTATAGAAACTCATTCAACTGCTTGCTAAGGTTGGTAAAAGGGCCAAACTCTGTGGTCACAAACTTAGGATAACTCACACTCAGAATCCCCATTCTTTTTTACAGGAAAGTTATATGGGCTCCCAAATCTGTAACCACACCATAATACATGCATGAATCCCATTGTATGCCTTAATTCCAAGAATATTCCATTCTTTCCCAGTGATACAGTAAGAAAAAATGTAGTGTTTGATATAAAAAATCCTGGCTTTGCCACTCACTATATAACCTGGGTGACCATCAAAAAGTCACCCGACCCCCATTTGAGCCTGTTTCCTTATCTGTAAAATGAGGGGTTAGATCAGAGAGCCTCTAAGGTTTCTTCCAGCTCCAAATCTATAATCCAACGGATCATTCCAAAGCATGGGCATAACCCACGCTTCTGCTCCAACCCTTTGGCCTTGGGCTCTGGAAAAGCTGGGAATACTCAGCTGTTGGCTAGCAACTCATCCTGGGCTTGAGCAAGCCTCTTCCCTTCCCTGGGTCTTTGGTTCCCCCAAATATAAAATGTGGGGGAGAAGTCCTTCCCTTCCCTAGTCTCAGTTCTCTCATAGATAAAATGGAAGGGAGGCACTTCCCTTCCCTTTGGGGGCCTTTGGTTTCCAAGATATCAAATGAGGGGACACTCATCTCTTCCCCTCCCTGGACCTGTTTCCCCATATGTAAAACATGGGGGGAGGCAAGTCTCCTCCCTTCTCTGGGCCTCAGTTTCCCCATATGTAAGATGGAAAGGAGCCAATTCCCTTCCCCCTACTTAAGCCTGTTTGACCACGTGTCAAATATGGAATGGGGGCTGGCAAGTCCCTCCCCTCCCTGAGCCTGTTTCCCCCATGTAAAATGATTGGGGGGTCCCTCTCTGGGCCTCAGTTTCCTCACGGATGTGGTCCTGGGTCCCCGGCCCCCGGCCGTGACAGCCCTGGCTAACATTCCAGGGTTCCCATGATGCCCCTGTCAGAACCGGAAGTTCGATGAAACGCCTCGTGTCGCGCGCCCCACCCCCCCGATTTTTCTCCACTCGGTCTTTGAACTTTTTTCTCCTCCGTAGGAGCAAACGACACAAGTCAGGCTCCCTGGAGGAAGACGTGGACACGAGCCCCGGCGGGGATTACTACACGTCACCCAACTCCCCGACGAGTAGCAGTCGCAACTGGACGGAGGACATGGAAGGGGGTAGGTGGGGCAAGCCGCCGCGGGCTAGCGCGGCCTTCTTGGAGCTTCCTGCCCGGCCGGACTACGTTTCCCGACAGGCCACTCGGCTCGGTCGTTTGGGAGGAAGCTGGAGAGGGCAGCTAAACCTCCTGGGATTGGTAGTTGTGGCTGGAAGCGTACGGGGGCGGGGTTTTGGAGAGCAGTTGCTCCTGGGAATTGTAGTTTTAGACATGCAACGCCAGACAGGCTGTGGCGGAGTTAGGGATGTGCGAACCAGGCCCGGTTTTCAGCTAGGCCTGCCCATCTCTACAAGCCACCCAGCAAATCATCCCTCTCTCCCTTTTTCAGGCCGGCGAGTGTCCCTTCTCACAAACTGCCCGTTCCCCTAATTTGGACTGCTTCCTTTCCTTCCCTCCGCCTCCAAGAACCTCTAGCTTCCTTCTCCTTGGGGAAGCCTTCCATGATCTCCACATCCATGCTCTGACTTTTTTGTCTTGTCTCTATCCCTCCTCTTCCTGCCTTCCTCTATCTCCTTTCCTTTTTCTTCCTCTCCCTCCTTATATTTATCTATATATGATTTGTTTTTCACCCCCGAATATAAACTTTTTTTTTCCTTTTTTTCTTTTTTTTCAAGGTAATGGGTTTAAGTGACTTGCCCAAGGCCACACGCTAGGTAATTATTAAGTGTCTGAGGTCGGATTTGAACTGAATATAAACTTTTTGAGAACAAGATCTGATTTCATTTTCATCTTTGTACCATTCCAGAAGGGAAACTCAATTAGTGCCTTTTTCACATCATAGGAACTGTATAATGTCTCCTGAATCCATGCCCTCTTACCTAGCTCTCTGCCTCCCTCCCAATTTCTGGGGGCTCCCATAGCTCTGAGTGACTCCATTTCTGGGGCACCCTTTCCCTGCCCTCCCCATTCCCATTTCATACATCCTTGTTCTGTGAAGCTCCATCTCTGAAGACTCATTTCTGAGACCCCACCCTGGGTGTCTCGGCAGGGTCTCTCCACTTGGATCTTCAGCTGTGTCTATGGTTCTGGTCCCTGAACATATTCCTCTCTGGGGACACCATTTCTGTACATCTGTAGGATCTCTCCACTGAGGCCCTTTGTCCTTTCAGTAGTCTCACTGACAGCATCATCCATGACATCTGTTTATAGAGCGTTCCATTCCTAGGGATCTCATTGATTTTCCTCTCTTAATGATCTTTAAATTCATGTCCTATGCCATTCCTTTAGATTCCCCAGAATTGCCTCGAGGGTTTTTAGTAGCTTCTTCCCTCAATAGTCCTCCTATGATGACCACTCTGCCCAGTTTCCCCCTTAGGGAGAGGAACCCCCTTTGTGAGGCTCCAGAAGATGGTCCTTCAACCATCTAGGAATTGGTCTAGATGACCTGCTCATTTCCTTCCAGTTCAAACCCTATGGATCTACTTTGATGAGGTCATCTCCTCATCTCCAGGGAAGGAGTTCATCACCTCCTTAGGCAGTTGATGCCACTGTTGGACAACTTTGAGAGTTGGGAAGTTCTTGCTTATATTGTGTGACCTTGGACCTTGGACAAGTCTCCTAATCTGAAACCGAATTTTTTTTTCACTTTCAAGTTTAATCTGCATTATTACTAATATTTTCTCCATTTGAAAACTGAAATCTGATTCTTTCCAATTTTCCCTCTCCCCAGTTCTGTCTGTTGTTTGCCAAGCAGAATAAATCTTTTCCCTCTTTCCCATGATAGCCCTTCAGTTATTTGTAGACAGTGATCATATCTCCCTCAAGGAGTTATTTCTTTTCCCTCCAATTGATCTTTGTGTCTGCTGTGTCATCCCCTCCCCATCCTGGTCACTGCATACAAACCAATTTTCAACGATTTTCCTAAATTGTGACACCCACAGTCAAGGGCTGGAGGTGCATGGGAGATTAGGGGTAGGTGACATTGAGGCAATAGGAAGTAAAGCCACAGGTCTCATTAGCATGGTTGGCCCAGATTAAGAGTGTGGTCAGACAAACTCCTAGGTGTTGACATAAACTACTGGTTAAGCCAGATACATTCTGTACTTGTGAAGTTGCCCCCCCTTTTTTTTTTAAACTAAAGTAGATTCATAGAGCTGGAAAGGACCTTAGAGAACATGTGGTACAACTCCCTCATTTTTCTGATGAGGAAGTCAAGTCCCAGAAAGGTTAATGATTTGTCTAAGATCCCCTAGACTGCAAGTTTGGAGTCAGGATTGGGAGGTTTTCTGATTTAGTCATTCAGTCAGCTGGTATTTATGAAGTACCAGTAAACTCTGGGAATACAAAGAGAGGTCAAAAAAAAAACCCCCAACCCTAAACAGTCCTGGCCTGCAGGCAGCATGTAAATAGCCCCAAAGCTTCTATTCTTTCTTCTAGACCCTGGTGGGATCATATGTGAATCTCTGTTCAATTTGCCCTGTAGGTTTCAGCCTGGAAACCCCGACTGCTGAGAGGAGGGTGGTAGGGTCTTGAATCCCACCAGCTTTGGCATTAGCATCCCTTCTGACTTTGGTCATCCACAGTCAGGATGCTGTGACATTGTTTGGTATATTTGGTCAGAGGGCCTAAATTTGGATGTTCCTTTGTAAGAGTATGGGAAAAATCACCTCCTCTCTCCAAACCTCATTTTCCCCTTCTGACAAATGAAAGATTGGACTCCATGCCCTCTTTGGCCCCTTCCAGCTCTAAATTTTTTTCCACGATCCTTAAAATCTGAACCCGGTGTGTCATGTGGAGGGTGAAACAAACCCTCCAGGTTCAGCGTACGCTGACTTCTTTGGACCAAGTGGATGCTGCTGCCCTTTGAAACCTGGTCTCTCCAGAGATCAGTGCTAGAATCATTTGTCGCCATTGAGCAGCAGGAATAGAAATCCCATCCATCCTCCTCTTCCCCCTGCCAGCCCAGCCCCAGGGACTGGTAACCTTAGCTCCCCGCCCTGGCCCAACCAGCTCCCTCTGGAGTGTCTGAGATGATTGTGGCTGGATTGCTTTCTGGTATACTTTTCAGCCTTCCTGTCTAGACAGCCCCAACTAGCTGTTCATTAAGAAGGGGGGAGGAGGGGGCTTAAGTTAATTAAAGTGAGACAACCCCCTCCCCCCATGTGCTTGCTTGTCTCTAGCTTGTGATTTCTTTTCTCCCCTGGGAAGAATTCAGGCCTAGCAGTTTATCTGTCGGACTCCCCCTCCCCCCAACTCCTTCCCTACGCAAGCTCTTCCCCTTGAATCCTTTTTTCCCCCAACTGACCCCTCCCCACCCCAAGCATAAGAAGGAAATTGATATTGAGACTGGGATTCCAATATAGGACAAAGTTTCCTGGATTTGGAGACTTAGGTTCTAGTCTCTGCTGCCACACTGATTTGCTGGAGTACTTTGGGGAAGAGTAGATCTGCCACCAAACTAAACATCCCTTAGTTTCCCCATCTGTAAAATTAGGAAAATAGAAAAGATAAACTAGATGGTCTTGTAGGTCTCTTCTAGCTCTAAAGCCTTCCAGATCTTAACAGGCTGTGTTTTCTCTCTACAGTCATAGTTCATAGACAGGTAGGTAGGTAGGTTGGTGTAATCAATGAGTATTGCCCTTGAAGTCAAGGAGATCTGGGTTCAAATTGTGCCCCAGTTGCCTAAATCTTGTTTTATTAACTAGATGAACCCAGGCAAATAGCATCCCCTCTGAGCCTTAGCCTTATCTAAAAGTCTGAATAATAACCATCACTTTTGAGACTCAAAGAAGATAGTTTATGTAGAGTGTGTCACAGATTATTATTAGGCTCATAAACTCATAGCTGAAAGGGACCTTCAAGGGCTTCTTCTAGTCCAGCCCTTTCTTCTAGATGAGGAAATTAAGACCCAGGGAAACTGGGTGACATCCCACAAGCAGTATGTGGGAAGAGTGGGATTTAAGCCCAGATTCACTGTTCTCTCTCCTGCACCACGATGCTGGGCCTTCATTTCTCCATCTGTCAAATGTCCCTCCAACACATGAGGCACTGAACACTGCCTGCTTATTATTTGTGGTTTCAACTCTAAGTTGAAGATAATTTTCTCCCTATGTACAGTCATGTCCGTCCCACAGAACCCCAGTCCTACTCCACACCTCCTCCTAATGCTCACATCTCAGGGGATACATTTCAGATCCCAAGTCCAGGCCTGAATCACTAAACAAAGCTATTTTAATCTTCCAAACAAGATGTTCTAGGAAATCCATGTGTGTGTCTGAGTAAGGTCTAACCTCATTACCTTGGTGCCACATGGCCCTCGGAACCTGCCTGTAGCAGGGATGGCAGTCATAGGACTCTTCCAGGATGTTCTCCCCTCCCCCATCCACCCTCTGCCTTTGCTTTCTTTCCTCTTCCCTCCTCCCATCCCAGAATTCTGCAAGGAGAAAGCCCCGGTTTAGCTGAAATAGTGAAGGCAAGGTTAGGCAGAGGGTACAAACAAGCAGGAGTCATTATCATGATAATGATGACTGCTAAAGTTGTTCATATCCTGTATCAAGTCACCCTTCTGCCCATCTTCTCATTCGGGCTGGGCAAGTCATCTTAGTCCCTATACTTTATAGATGGGGAAACTGAGCCCGAGAGAGATGAAGTCAGATAACTAGTAAGTAGCAAAACTCAGACTGGTTGGTTCTATCAGGAAAGTGAGAAGAATTTTACAGTTCAGATCTTGGAGTCAGAAGGGGCTAATCCAACATCAATCAATCAATACACCTTTATTAAGCCCTACTATCTGCCAGGCAAGTTGAGACAAAAAAGAGGCAAAAGGCAAGCCTTGCATTCAAGGAGCTTACAGTCAGGACCAGTGACTCATCTGGTCCTGGTTGGGGCTTGAGAAGACCACAGCCAAGAATTCTCTGCCCACTGCCCCTCTTTGCTGCCCCTTGGGATCCTTTGTTTTGTTTAAGTCCCATTTTAGACACCATTTCCTAAGCCTTTCTGAGTGTAAGCACCATCACTCACTTTCTCCTAAAATTAGATTGTATTTCTTAATTGGATATTGTGTCTCCACCCCACCTCCCACTCTCAGTGGAATATAAACTCCTTGAGGACAGGGACCAGGTTTTCATTTTGTTTTTGTACTTTCAGCACACTTAGAGGGCCTAGCATGTTGGGGTTTTTTGGGGGGGAGGGGCATCCTGTTCCTGGGATCTCATTGGTAGGAAATTCCTGACTAGTTATCTGGGACCACTGAGACCCTAAGTGCTTTGCTCATGGCCACTCAGCTAGTATGTGTAAGGAGAGAAGATTGAGGCAGGTCTTCTTTTACACCAAGGCCAACACTCTATCTACATTCTTGCCCTAATGCTTGTGAAATGCAAGATAGATGGAAAGCACACAGCTTCCCAGGATAAGACCCTAGAGCCCTAATCCCTCCCATAGACATTGCCAGTCACCTCACCTCACAAACCCATAAGCATTGAAGTGACAGTCTCTGACTTCACCCTTACAGGGATCTCACCCACAGTGAAGAAGACTGAGATGGACAAGTCCCCCTTCAATAGCCCATCGCCTCAGGACTCACCCCGCCTCTCCAGCTACACCCAACATCACCGGCCTGTCATCGCTGTGCATAGTGGTAAGAAGGTGTACCTGAGGGCCTTATCTTGGGTCTGAGGAAGCCTGAGCCAAGGGAAGCTGCAGGGCCAGGGGCCTCTGGCTCTGAAGACTAAGCTCCAGCTCTTCTGGTACACTTAGATAACCTGAAAGATTCCACTAAAAAGAAATGAAGCAAAGATTGAGCTCCCACCTTCCCCCATTCCCAGAATTAGCCAGGGCCTCTGACACTAGAAAGTTCATCTCCTGCTCTCTAGCTCAGGTATGATGGTGCTCAAGCTATTTATAGAACTATCTCCATTTCTCCATCTCTAAATGAGATGTAAGAATCTCCAACCACTCCCTGGGCATCCACTCCTCCTCATCTGTCTCAGATCCCTCCTTCTCCAGCCTCCAAGGCTTCAGAAGTTCAGGTGAGGCTGAGCCCTGAGCTCAGACTGGACTCTGCTTCTGGTTTGGGATCAACTCACCTGGGGTGGCTGGGGACTAGTCGTTGACCCTCTCTAATGTGGAAACTTCTCCATATGTCAAAAGAAGAGGTTGGGATCTCTTCTTTTTCTGTCCACTCCATGTCTCCCCAACCCTGCAAAATCAGACCCATGCTTCACGAGAGAAAGTGGAATGTGATGGAAACAGTGTTGTGTCTGATTCCAAGGACCTGTATTCCAATTTTGGTTCTTTCACACTGTGTGTCTGTGTGTGTGTGTGTGTGTGTGTGTGTGTGTGTGAGAGAGAGAGAGAGAGAGAGAGAGAGAGAGAGAGAGAGAGAGAGACTTGACTAGTTTCTTAAGGTCCTTTCCAGTTCTGAATCCTAGGATTTATCCAGTCATAGAAACCCTGGATACTCTACTTTGTCTCTAAGACCCACATCACCCACCTGATATGTGGGGTTATTTTTACCCTGCTTGACCTCAGAGGACAGAATTTGGACCAGTTGGGGAGCAGTTCCATCCAAGCCAAATTCCATAGCTGGGAACATTGAGGCAGAACCCTTTTCTGCCCAGGCCTCGATAGAGGATGTTCCTACTTCAGATTAGCTTTGGATTAGATGAAGGCTTTTCCGAGTTTGAGATGCTGTAAGCCTATGGTGTAAAGGTTGGCTGGGGCCACCCAGGAGCCAGCACTGAGGGTCCCATCCCTCTCTCCGCAGGTATCACCAGGAGCCCTCACCCCTCCTCCACGTTGCATTTCCCAACCACCTCCATTATACCCCAGACGGCCTCCACCTATTTTCCCCACACTGCCATCCGATACCCGCCTCATCTCAACCCCCAGGACCCCCTCAAAGATCTCGTCTCCTTGGCCTGTGACCCATCCAATCAGCAGCCAGGACCGGTAAGGACCCATGGGGTGAGAGTGGTGGGGAGGGAGGAACAGAGCAAGAGAGGAGCCGGGAGCTGTGTGGAGGAGCCATTGTCTGAGCCCCCGAAGCATGGTGCATCTTGAGAGTGGAAGGCCTGGGTGAAGTCAGTCCCTGTTCTGACACTAATTGTGTGACGTTGGACAAGTCACTTAGCGTTTCTCAAAGTCAGTCATTTCTTCTGTGCCATGTGGGTGATAAGTGCCTGCTTGCCCACTTCATTGGGTTGTCGTGAGACTCTTATAAGCAGCAGGTTGTGATCATCGAGTGCCAAAGAGAAATGTGAGCTGTTGGATTAGTCGTCGTAGTCTGAGGGAGAGGAGAGAACTGTCCCCAGCTGCTCAGATTCTTGCCCCTGCCCTCCTCAGCCCTGCCCTCAGTTTTTTATACCTATGAAAATACCCCCTGAAGCAGTGTCTCTGTGACGTTGAGAGGGACTTCCTCCTGAGACCCACTAAAACTCATATTGCCCGAGTTTCCTGCCCTGCCACTGTCCCCACTGGCCCTGGGCACCTCCCAAAGAGAACTCAAGGCCTAGGGCACTCAGGCAGGCAGTGAATCAAGGGCACAGGACTGCCCCAAATGAGGGCAATGCCTGGGATGGTCAGTGCCAGCAACAGGAGGTGGAGGGGGACAGCCCTGGGCACCTAGGGGGGGAGGCGGGCCAAGGCCCGTGTGACTCCTACCACCCTTCCCCCCGGGCTCTCCTGCCTTCCCCCCCTAACCACTTTGTCTCTCTGTTCCCCCTCAGTTAAATGGAAGTGGTCAAGTCAAAATGCCCAGTCACTACCTTTCCACTCAGATGCTGGCACCACCACCGCCCCCAGGCATGCCCCGGCTGGCTATCTCCCCTGACACCAAATCTACCACCACAACTTCCGAGGGAGGAACCACATCGCCGACTTCACCCAGTAAGCGTGAGGGAAGCGGTGCCCGGGGCGGGGTGGGCAGTGCAGCCGGGCACCCCTCCTTCTCCCTGATAGCTCAGTCCTTCTTCCCCATCTCTCTGACCCTGGGCACAATCATACCAGGGGGCCCTCAGCATCCTGAGGGCCCCAGGTGTCGCTGGCAGAGACAGGGTGTGGAAGACAGCTGGTCATCAGTAGGGCCATTTCCATGACCAGGCACTCAGGCAGGATGAGCTTGGTGGGTCTCAGCCCCATGGGTGCTGGGCGTCTCCGTCACAAACACCACTGCAATTGATCCCCCTCCTTTTCCCACCACACCAAGGGCTGAGGGAAGCAGGGAAGAGGGCATCCCAACATCTCTAAGAGAGGGAAGGGTGAGGCCAGAGGAGATGAGTGGCGTGAGAGGCAGTGCTACCCAGGTGTCAAGGAGCCAGGCTTCTGGTCCTCGCTCTGCCACCAACATGCTTTGTGTGCTCGTGCCTTTGTGGAATATCTTTGGGCAAGACTTGGGCTTCCCTTCTCTGGGCCTCAGTTCCTGTCTCACAGGGACCCGGACTGGGCAGTTACTCAGGACACTGCCAATTCTCCATTGGTTGGCCTCTATTCTGTCTCTGACATTCTGTGTTCTGTGTTCTAAGGTCTTCTCCTCTCATGTTCTATGTTTTGTGTCCCCTTCCAGCTCTGGCAGTCTCTGTTCTGTATTCTAAAGTCTTTTCCAGCCATACGGTGTTATGTCTCATGGTCTGCGTTCTCTGGTCCCTTCCAGCTCTGAATCCACTAATCCATCCATACCTCCCTACCCAATCTTCATATTCAGAACCATCTGGTCACCTCTTTCCTCCACCTCTTTGCTTTCTGTGTCCAACCCCATTTCCCAAACTCCATCCTAGACTTCCCCAAACTCCCCTGGGGGCTTCCTGTCACACTCTCAATCAAGAACTAATGAAATGAAAGGTCAACCAGCTCCAGTGAACTATGCCCCCAACTCACAAAACTCCCCCCTCCCCAACACAGCAGAACATTGAGTTTCTGTTGCCTGAGGAGCTTCTCTTGTCTCCTTTCTGCCCATCATTTTCCTAGCCTTTGGGACAAAGGAAAGGAGCCTTCATTTTCCATCTTGGGGTCTCCACGGGATTGGATAAATCAAATCTAATATGGATTCAGTAGAGCTCGGAAAAGCAGATGTGGCCTCTCAAATGTTAGCAACAGAACCAGAACGCAAACCCTGGTCTCCTGACTCCCAGTCCAGTGCTGCCTCCTACTTAGACACAGGCAGAAACCAAGAGAGAATCTTGGCATTGGAAAAGACCACCAAATGACAGAGCTGGCAGAGAACTCAGAACACAGAACCAGAGGGACCTTGCACAGACTGGGAAGGAGGGCCTTTAGGTCTGGGAATGTGGACTTGGAGAACTGGAACTTAGAGACTTTCTTGTTCACTATTCCACTCTGAAAAAGAAGAAACTGTGGCTCAGAGAATGGGTGTGGCTTGCCCAATATGATGCAGTGATCTGATGGCAGAAGGGGGACTAGACCCTGGGTCTCCTGGCTCCCATTCCATCAATCTTTGCACTTTGCCATGCTGCCTCTTGCTCTTTCTTACTGAGCTCCATCCTGGCTCGGCTCAGACTTTACAAAAGCCCTTGTGTCAGCTCTCTACCCCCTCCCCCAGAAATCTTCCTCCAAAACCGTGACCCCCACAATCTCCCACCAACCTCTGGTCCCAACCTGTCTGAGGCTGGCCTCCCCAGGCAGTCCAGGAGTGAATTATTTACTCATCGATGAAATTTAATCGCCTATATTAAAATATATGTGTGGATGCAAACACACACCCATCCCTATGCACTTGCATAGAGGAAAATTAATAAATAAAATGCACTCAATTATTCATAGAGCCCAGAGAGGGATGCAGGTCCAGGCATCAGAAGGGGAGGGGTAAGGGAGATGGGTGGGCAAGGGAAGCAGCTGAATAATTCACAAGTAGTTATGAATTATGAAATTTTTATCCTCTCCCTGCCTCTTCTCATTCACTGACCTAGGAGGTCCCCTAGATGACTTGGATGATAGAGGGAAATGACTGCAACGCAGGCATGCCCCATGTGGTGGTGCTGCGGATGGTGGTTCTGTCCACACCCACCCCAGACAGTTGAAGGTTTGGGGGTGTGGGAGCAGTGTCTCTTTGGCTAAGTTCTGTCAAAGCCACTAGATAAACGTTTAGACTTTGAACCTGGGGAGGTTGAGATCTGAGGCAGTGCTGGGGTGGACAGCTGACCCCCCAGCAGCAGGAGAGAGAGCGCGCTGGGCTTGAATGGCCTTGAGAGGGGCTCCCAGCCTCACCCCCCCCCCACTAATGGGCTCTTGGTCTCTCCTTCCCGCAGCCTACTCTGCGCCCAGCACGCCCCCTGCAAACCGTCCCTTTGTGGGATTAGGACCAAGGGATCCAGGGGGGATTTATCAGGCACAGGTAAGAGTTGAGAGGGCCTGGGAGGGAGCTGGGAGCAGGGGAGTGGAGAAACTGGTCTGGGGTGGAAATCGCGTGTCAGCTCCCTTCTGTCTCCCCTTTTGGGGATCATCAGCCACCCACTAGCCAGATTTTATGGTCCAGGGCTCTCTGGGCTCTTGGAGATTGGGGGAACAGCTGGCCAGATGTAGACACAGACTAGCCTAACCGATTAGGGTCTCTGCCACTCACTAGCCGTGGGATGAGGTGAGAAAGACCACCATAGAGTACAAGCTAGCCCAGAGCTTAAGGGCTATAAAAATGTAAGCTTTTGTTTTCATCATTATCATCATTAATATTATTTAGGGTCAGCTCTAAGAACTCTGCCCACCTCCATCCAGACCAGGCATGTAAACAACTATAGTAGAAAATTAGGAAGGGAAGAGTCTGTAGGTGAGGGTCACCACCTCCCAATTTAGGGGTCCATCTAGAACTGAGAGCCAACAGGATGAAATACCATAAACGCTGGACTTCAGTCAGGAGATCTGGATTTGAATCCTGGTCTCCACCCTTCTGAGCTATATGACCAGGAGTGAGTCACATCTCAGCCTGTTTCCTCCTCACCAAGGAAATGGAAGAAGGACCCTTTTCAATGCCTGCTTCACAGGGTTATCGTGAGACAAGTTCTTTGTAAGCCTTCATGCACATCAACAATATTCACTATTATTAGTCTTATGATAATAATTATTATTATCATCATTATTACCCAGAGGAAGGAACTCAGGTCAGCCCAGCTACACTCAGGCAAACTGTGGTTGTCCTTTATCCCACACCAACCTGAGGCACAGAGAGGAAGATGAAATGAGCCAGGGGTTTCAGTAGTGGACCGGGGCATCTCTCAGCTTCATAGCCCAACTCTTGTCCAGATGGCAAATGAAAGCCATATATTAGGCAAACCTAATGAGGGCACAGCACAGCAGATTGTGGAATTTCAATGAAAGTTCATTTAGTCCAAACTCTTGATTTAATAAACAAACTTGTTCCTAGCAAAGGAAAGTGACTTGTCCAAGATTATGCAACTTAATAAATACCAAGAGTCAGAATTTGAGCCCTTGTCCTCAGACTGCAGACCCAATGTGCCTTCCACTCCACCAATAACCAGGAAGAGGGGGTCCTTGAAGAACAGTAGGGAAAGTACTTTGTTCCAGAATGGTGTTAAAAACTGAGGCAGCTGTGAATGAAAAGACCTAGGGTCTGCTGTGGTTGGAGGCTTTTTGTTGGTAGCTCAGGAGCACCATGCCCCAGTTTCCCCCATCAACAGGGATGGCAAATCACCAGTCGAACCTTCTCCTTGTTGAATCTTCAAGTCCTAGGAATAAGGGAAGAGAGGAGTACAGCTGGGGGAGATTCTGGGCTAGAAGTTTTGCCTGAAAGAGAGGAAAGGGTGTGGGATTGGGGTGGGGGGAAGCAAAGACTTTCTCAAGTCTAAAGGGCAGTATGGGACAGTAGAAAGAGCACTGGGTCAGACAAGAGAAACAGGTTCTATCGAAGCACTGCCTGGGGCTCTCCATGACCTTGGAGTACTCCGTTTCACATCTCTGGATCCTCATTTGTAAAATGGGGAGGTCAGAGCAGATGCTATGGAAGGTCCCTTCCAATTTGGACAATCTATGTCTAATATATTTTGCTATGTTCCAGCTCTAGAACAATGTAATAGAAAGAGAGTCACTATTGTAGTCAGGAGAATGGTTCCTGAATCCTGGTCCCAGTACTTACTGTTAGAATATATGCAAATCACTTACTTTGCTGAATCTCAGCTTCTTTATCTAAAAGACAGTTATGCTGGCATGGCCTATCTCCCAGGGCTGGTGGCAGGTGAGGATTTGGCAGCTCTTGTGCTTTTGCTAAGTTTTATGTTTTAAAGGCATTCACAAATCAAAGATCACTACACTTCCAGTGCTGACATTCTAGACTCTGAAGTCTCTCCCAACTCTGTTATTCTGTATTCGAAGGGTTTCCCAGCTCTGGTGTTCTGGCTTCTAAGGTTACTTCCAATGCTGATATTCTGTTTTCTAAGATCATTTTCAGCTTCAACATTTTAATTTCTAAGGTCCCTCCATATCTCTCTGATATTCTGTGTTCAAAGGGTTCTCTTTGCTCTGGCACTCTATGTTCTAAGACCCTATAGTCTGAGAATTTTATATGCTGGGCAAAGATTTCTGAGAACAAAGAGTCTGGGACATTTATTAATGAGTGAATTGAAATGAATTGTTTCTCTACACCCTAGTGGTGATGAGTAGGGGCCAAAGGAAAGAGTTCAGGCATCAGAACATTTTGGTAGAGGTTTATATATACAAAGAGTTAGCTCTTGGAGGGATGATTTTGGACTGGAGGCACTGGTTATCCCTGAAACCCCAGGTCCCCAAAGGGAGGAGCCCAGATTCTAAAATGGAACTCAAGTCCCCTTGCACAAAAGTTGACAGATCTATGCTTTCATAAATGTCATAGGGATAAGGGGCCAGCCAACTGTCAGCTAGTGGGACCCCAGTTTTATGTTTCTTGGCCCATCAGGGACATGAGATGGGAGGAACAACTTTCCCTACAGCTCCCAACATCTGGACTGAAGGGCTTTTGAATCTTCCGGTTTAGGCCCTCCCCCACTATCCTCAAAGGGACTCCATTAACAATAGCTTTGGCCCGACCCATGGGGTTCCCAAAGCCCAGTGTGCCAAAAACCAACACAGCCCATCTGGCAATAATTCTAATGGGAAAATAAGAATCAAGGAGACAGGGGCAATGCCAAGGGGTGAGAACCAGGTCATCAGCTTCAGAGGCAATAGCTGTCTACACCTGATTGCCTGTATTTCCAGAGGGATCAGGGCTGCCTTAGAGAAGGATGATGTTGGGTTCTTTCCCTGGAGCTTTCTTTATATGTCTTTATGACAAGTCATAGCATTATGCACCCCCCAGGAAGCCCTATTAATTTCCTTTTCTCAGCCAAACTCTTTCCCACACCCTACAGATGCTGTTCACACTCTCTGCCCCACTCCCCAGAAGTAACAGAATGAACTGTGCCAACTTTGCCTGTTTCTCAATAGAGGCTGGGGCTTCTTCCTGCCATTAGAAGTCAGGTCGGGGCAGCTAGGTGGCACAGTGGATAGAGCACTGGCCCTGGAGTCAGGAGGACCTGAGTTCAAATGCGACCTCAGACACTTAATAATTCCCTAGCTGTGTGGCCTTTGGGCAAGCCACTTAACCCCATTGCCTTGCAAAAAAAAAAAACAAAAAACAACAAAACCTTAAAAAAAAAAAAGAGTCGGGGTGGCTAGATGGTGTAGTGGATAAAGCACTTGCCCTGGAGTCAGGAGTACCTGGGTTCAAATCCGGTCTCAGACACTTAATAATTACCTAGCTGTGTGGCCTTGGGCAAGCCACTTAACTCCATTTGCCTTGGGAAAAAAAAACCTAAAAAATAAAAAGAATCAAGTGAGCAATCAAAAACCCTCCCTCAATTGACTATAATGATTCAATGGCTTTATTCCAAAAAAACCTGACCCCTCTCCTAACCCCACTTCCAAAATAACAGATACCTATGGGGAGGATTGAGTGAAGGCCCCACCCTTCCTCTAGCTACTGGGTTCCCTTGCTCAAGTCTCCTTGTTTGGGTCCCCAGCTTTCCTCAAAAGAAAAAGAACTTGTTCTCCAAAGTCTAGTGCCCATTCTACAACTTCTAAGTTTCCCCATTTCTCCCAATTCGGGGTGAAACTGTCTTCATCCTGTAGAGGGTCATGAGGGACAGAAATGGCCCTCAGGGTTGACCCTGAGCCTTTGTTTATGAATCTCCCTCTCTCTGGTCCTCAAGCTGCCACATACATGGGGTGTCACTGTCCAAGGTATGAAAAGCTTCAAGTCTAATATCCCAACAAAGGGGTTTAGGAGTAGGGAGCTGGCAGGAAAGAAAAGGGTACTTAAAAGTCAAATTCTAGGGAAATTTCTAAGACAAAATAAGGTCTATCTTCAAGCTGTGTTAACAAAGGAAGAATGTCTAAATCAGAGATTTCTAACCTAGGGTCTATGTACCCCCAAGCTATTCATGAACTTGGTTAGGAAAAAACACCCGACATCTTTATTTTCACTAACCTGTAACTAAATTTTAGCATCTAGCCTAATACTGTCATTTTACAAATGAGGAAACTGAGGCCCAGAGAGGTTTAAGATCCTTGCTAAAAGTCATTCAAGTGGCAGAGTAAGTGAAAGAATTGGGAACTGAATCTGGGTCCTCTGACTTCAACATTTTTTAGCATTGTAGATGATGATGATAACTAGCATTTGTATGATACTTAAGGTTTACAAAGTACCTTCAGATATGTCATTTTATTTTCATATCCTTGGGAGATAGGTACTATTATTCCCACTTTACAGATGAGGAAATTGAGACACAGAGAGGGTAAGTGATTTGCCTCAGGTCACATAACCAATAAAAGTCTGAGGCTAAATTTGAACCCAGAATTTGAATAGTTTGCTGTTTTTCTAATAGGTGCATGAACTTGATAAAAGGAAAAACATCCAAATAAATAGAACTCTGAAACACCTCTCCCCTTCAGCTTCCTTTTGTGCATTGTCTTCCTCCATTAGATTATAAGCTCCTGGAAGACTTCCTTTTTACTTCTATCCTCAGCATTTAGCAAAGTTCTTAGTACCTAGTCATTATTTAATAATTGTTTCCTGTGTCCTATCTCAGTGTGAGAGGGCCTGCCTCAGGATCTCACAATGGGGGACATATGGTCACTTCAATTAATCAGTAAACTTTGATAAAATCCCTCCTAAGCACTGCGTTAGATATTAGATCTACAGAGACAAAAATGAGCATCCTCTCTCCTTAAGGAGCTTCCAGTCAATTGTGGGAAACAATTTATACATATAAGTATATACAATATTGAGGGAGAGAAGTATTAGCTTCTGGAGAGATCTAGAAAAGGCATTCTAGAAGAGATGGTATTTGAGTTGAGCTTTGAAAGGAGCTAAGGATGCTACAAACCAGAGGTGAGCAAGGAGTGTGTTGTAGCCATGGGGAGACAGTCTGTGGAAACACATGGAGAGGAGAGGTGGAAGGTGTGTCATGTGAGATGGAGAACAAGGCAACTGGTTTGGCTGAAGGGGAAGGGGGTAATATATAATAAGTCTGCAAAGGGAGTCCTGGGGCAAACCCTGTGAAGGGTTTTAAATGGCAAATACAGGAATTTGCATGAATGACCCTGGGGTAATAGGGGAGCCACAGGAATTTATTGAGCAAAGGAATAACATGGTGATGCCTGTATTTTCAGAATATTAATTTGACAAGATGGTTTGGAGAAGGGAAAATGTCTAGTCAGGGAGACTGATTAGGAAGCTATTGCAATAGTCCCAGGTGGTAAGGTGGTGATAAGAATTTGATCCAGGGTGGTAGTGGTGTCAGTGGAGCGAAGGAAACTCAACCAAGATGTCGTGGAGTTAAGGGGTGGCTAGGTGGTGCAGTGGATAAAGCACCAGCCCTGGAGTCAGGAGTACCTGGGTTCAAATCCGGTCTCAGACACTTAATAATTACCTAGCTGTGTGGCCTTGGGCAAGCCACTTAACCCCATTTGCCTAGCAAATAAAAAACCTAAAAAAAAAAAAGATGTAGTGGAGTTAGAAGCAACATGACTTGGCCATTTATTGACTGTTTTTGGATTGGGGAGTATGAGTAATCAAGAATGTATACCTGAGCACCTGGAAAGGCAATCAGAAGAAAAATGAGGGCTAGATCTCTAGATCTGGGAATCATCTAGAGAGAGAAGATGATTGAACCCATGGGAAGCAGATGCTCACCAAGAGGGTGACTGCAGAGAGAGAAGAGGGCCAGGACAGCACCTTGGGGCAAATCCTGCCCCATGCAGGATAATCCATCAAAGAAGTCTGAGAAAGAGCTGTCAGACAAGTAAGAAAAAAGCAGTGTCCTTTTTGAGGAACCTGGGGGAAAGCCACATGGAAGGGAGGGAAGGGGACTAGGCATAGAAGCCAACACATGTCAGCCCTGCTTCTGGAGGGCGGAGGCTGGGGGGCTCCCTTGAGTTCAGGAATTCTGAGCAGCAGTAGGGGTATTGGTGATTAGGTGTCCAAACTACATCCTATCAGTATGTAAGACCCTGGAGCAGAAGGGTCTGGATCAGAAACCAAGAAATTTTAAGTTTCCTTACCAGTCAGCAATGAGATTGGGCCCACTAATGGTTGGAATGCTCCCAATCTGAGCAAAATAGAAAAATACAATCTCCAAAAAGAAAAAAAAAGATTGGAAAGTTAGGAAGGGGCCAGATTATGAAAGGTTTTAAAAGTCCCAAAGAGAAGATTTTATATTTGATCCTGGAGGTGATAGGACGACACTACAGTTTATTGAGTGGATGGGGAGAGACATGGTAGTCAGACTTAGGCTTTAGGAAGTTCCTTTTGACAGCTGAGTGGAGGATGGCCTGGAGTGGGGAGAGACAAGGCAGGGGTTCAGGGGCCCAGGCTTCCCTAAGGTAGACAGTGCAGGCTCATGCTGGGTATAGAGAGTACAGCAAGTTATAGGACCCAGAGCCATTCCTATGATATATGGGGTATCCGAGCAAATTCAACTGACAATCCATTCCTGTCATCTCCAACACCAAATATCTATCCAATGACAACCAGAGTCTAATGAATTTCATGGGCCCTCTTAAAAGGCAAGCAAAAGTCACCACAGAGGGAGGTCTGGCTTCAGAACTGTCTCTAGGGGCGGCTAGGTGACCCAGTGGATAAACCACCGGCATTGGAGTCAGGAGTACCTGGGTTCTCAGACACTTAATAATTACCTAGCTGTGTGGCCTTGGGCAAGCCACTTAACCCCATTTGCCTTGCAAAAACCTAAAAAAAAAAAACTGTCTCTAAACTTGGCTCTGTTACTCAATGCTCAACTGTGGCAGATCATTTCTCATGTCTTGGCTTCAGTTTTTCCACCTGTAAAATCAAGGGGGCTGGATTAAAGGATTACTTAGGTCCCTTCTAGCTCTGACATTCAGTGTTCTATGTTTTCAGGTCCTCAGATGTCTGATGTTCTATGTTCTAAAGTCCATTCCAATTCAGTCATTGTCTATTCTGAAGCTTTAACTTTTAGTTCAACTAAATGAATGTTTATTAGGCTATGTTCAAGATACTGTGTCAGAAAATTCAAAGACAAAATTGGAAATGGTCTCTACCCTTAAGGAACTCGCATTAAACTATACTGCATAAGGGAAAAGGGAGAACATCACATCTACCCAGATAAATAAATAGAAGATCATCCGAGGAGAGAGAATCAGCAACTTGGGGGGGTCTCGGAGGAGGTGGCACCTGAGCTAAGGCTTGAAGGAAGTTAGAGATTCTAAGAGGGGCGTAGGGAAGGGAATGCATTTCAGACCAAGGACATAGCCTGAGCAGAAGCTTAAAGATGGGGAGATGGGCTGCTCAAGGATATGAGCCATGCTGGCAAAATTCCATAGAGATTGTGAAATCTCAGCTTTGTTTTTTTTTTCTGTCATTAGAATGCTTGTGTTATTTTTCAGACCTTTTTTTCCCAAGAGTATTTTAGGGATAGCTGGTAGTCATAAAAACCAAATAATGGTCTTCAAAATGTCAGCTCTCCAATGGAGACAAAATATAGTCTGTAATGGAAATAGAGATGAAAGGAGTTACAGGAATAGAATGTTACCTTTAGAGTCAGTAGCACCCAATGATTGAAGCTTTAGATTATAATAATAATAATCTCTCATCTTGATAACATTCTCTGTCCTAAGGCCCCTTCCAGCTCTGATATCCCATGTCCTAAAAAAGCTATTTCAGTAAATGTTATGTATCAAGGATGTCTAGGGTTATGGGCAGGGCCTCAGGCCCTCCCACAATTGATTTCACTCAAATGCCTGAGATAGAAAAACATGTTATCCTGATGCTTCCATGGTCCCAATCAACAAATATTGACTGAGTACTCTAGCCCTGGGGAAGTATAATCAGGAAGGAGACAATGTCCCAATCCTTGGGGGTTCACAAGTGTGAGTCTAAACTCACACTTAAGAAACAATTCTAAAACAAAAGGAAACAATAATACTTAAGTCACACTAAAGCCTGTGTTACACTGTGAGGAATTTGGAGGTGAGTATGGGTTGAAATGGTCAGGAAAAGCTTTCCAGAGAATAGGAACTTTCAAAAACAATGCCCAGTTTGTATTGGTGACAAAAGGAATGGACCCAGTGCTTGGGTCATATAGGAGGAACAGAGGGCACTGCTGTGCATTTTTCCTTTGATGAAGGGCCAGAAAGCAAAAGTATTCCCCAAGATATCCAGGTGGCCACTCCGCCTTCCCTCTGTCTGGGTTTAGACCTAATATCTTATTCACCTGAATGCTAAGTCTCCAAAATGTCAACTCTGAAAAGGACTGTGAACCTTTAAATGTCAAAATTGGAAGGCCCCTAGAGTTCATCTGCCTAACTTCTTTATATCACAGGAACAAAAAATGAGACCTAGAAAAGGGAAGTGACTTTTCCAAGGTCGCATTGAGGCAGTCATTAGAAGAGTTGAACTAAAATGAAAAAAAATCAGTGTATGATCATGGCAATAGTGCTCTTCTCAAAGGCTGGTAAGACCTTGTTTCAAATCCTGCCTCTGACACAGTTCATCTTGAACTCTCTGAACTTCAGGTTCCTCCCCTGTAATATAAGAATACCAGGGGGCAGTTGGGTGGCACAGTGAATAGAGCATCAGCTTTAAAGTCCAAAGGACCTGAATTCAATTCCAGTCTCAGACACTTGATACATTCTAGCTGTGTGACCTTGGGCAAGTCACTTAACCCCAATTGCCTCACAAGTTAAAAAAATAAAAAGAATACTACCTACACTTGTCTAGCTGACTAGGTTGTTGTGTGGACCACAGATGTTTGTCAAGTATTCCACCAACTTAACAAAAGCTGAATCTTGTGTTAACTGGGGCTATTAACACAGGCTGCTTCGTCTTCAGTCTTCAGCTCTGGCCAATGCTCTTTAGGAAGAAGGTGTAGGGTGATGCTGAGGAAGAGGAGTGGACTTAGGGGTAGGGGTGCAGTGAGGAAGGGGGCACTGGAAGGAAAGCTGAGATTTCACAATCTCTATGGAATTTTGCCAGCACATATTACATCCTCAAGCAGTCCATCTCCCCATCTTTAAGCTTCTGCTCAGGCTATGTCCCTAGTCTGAAATGCTTTCCCTTCCCTACCTCCCCTCTTAGAGCCCAGGAAGAGAAAGGGCCAGAATGGGGGGAGAAGGAAGGAAGGAAGGAAGGAAGAGGACCAGGCATCAAAGGCTAGGGAACTGCTCACAAGAGGAGGGAGGGTCACACCTAAAGCCTGTCTGGTTGCCAACGGAAACCAGACATGAGGTAATGGCAAGATGAACTTGAACTTGGGGTGGGGGAGGGGCTGGAGAGCCAGGCTCAGGGAACAATAGTGCGGCAAGATCAATGGCTGAGCTGATTCTCTAGGTAAAGGCTGGTTGGAAGGAGCAGGATTGCTTTGGGGGTGGTGAGGGGCTCGGTGCAGGAGCAGAGAGGGCTAGAATTTCTCTTCCCCAATTGACTCAGGAGGTCCACCCTCTACTATAACTAGGTACTAGGCTTTGAGGCTCCCCACTCACCACCCCAAGCCTTGCCCCCCTACCCTAGCAACAACCTGAGGGGCGGACCAGAGAGGCAGGCTTGCTTTTCCAGCAGATCTGATTGGTCGCCCCAGCCTTCTGATGGCTGCCTTCCATCAGACTGTGGCCAGAGCCAAAGGTAGGGGGAGGCGGGAGGTTCCTTTTAAAGGAATCAGGTCCAGCTTTCAGCGTCCCCCCCCCCCAACCCCTAGCAGCTGTTATATCTCCCGCTGGGAACCTCAAGGGCCGAACACTCTGGAGCTGGGCAGGGTCCAGTGGAAGGCTGAGATGGGAAAAACTGCTGAATGTCAGTTGCAGGGATCCCTGTGCCCAGTCGGCTGGCAGGTTCAGCCTACCCCTGGACTGCAAGCCCTCCACCTGGCCCATGTAGATCCATGAAGGCCAGGACGGGGAAGGGCATGTTGTGATCAGAAAATGCTTTAGTCCTGAGAGTCGCAGTGCTCTGTGCTATAGGCTATGTGCTAGTGGGCTGTTAGGATAATCCATTGTATCACAAGAATACACTGAATTGTGCTCATAGGCTGACATATTGATGATGCCATGTATTTTTCTACAGTGCGGCACAATAATAGACAATAAGAACAAACTACAATTGAGACAATGTTCTGTCCTGAGTTTGTCATGATAATACTGTGTACCCTTGGGATGCAATGTGATGCTATAGTATAATGCTTTACGCAAAACAGATTACTCACAATGCTTAGTAAACTTTGAAACTAAAATAAACATCAGCCTGGTTTGTTATTTGTGTTTAGGAAGACCTGGATTTAGGTACCCACCTCTGATAGGGGTGCTGGCTAAATGACCCAGTGCAAATCACTCACTTCTCACTGCCCACAGCAGCTCTCTAAGACTATATACATCGATGCTGAGATGGAGTTTCCTCTCCAGAATAAATCACATTTTCTCCCCTATCCTGAGAAGCAAATATGTCATGAGCTTTGTGCTGAAGCAGAACAACTACCCCTATCTGTAAAATGGAGATCATGGTACTTGCCCTGCCTACCTACTTGGCAGCTGGATGGCATTATGAATATAATGCTGACCCTAGAGTCAAGAAAATAAGAGTTGATCTTAAGAGTTCTGCCTCAGACACTTACTAGCTGTGTCACCCCTGGACAAGTCATTTAAGCTTTGTCTGCCTTAGGTTCCCCATCTGTAAAATGAGATAAAGGATAGCACCTATCTCCCAGGGTTGTTGTAGGGATCAAATGAGATAATAAGGTCTTTATGACTCTTAAGTGCAGCTTAAGGTGACTCAGTGGAGTCAGAAGGATCTGAGTTCAAATGCCACCTTAGGCATCTTGCTTGCTTTATGAATTGTAAAGCAATATATTAGTTATCATTAGTTATTACTGCTTACCTCCAAAGAGAACAAGGTGAGATCATGGGGAGAAGCACTTTAGAAAAGTTATATGTAACACAAATATGAGGAATTATATGGTGTGAGTGTAGGTATATGTACAAAGTGGATGTGTATTAGATGTTGACTGTTAGCTCATATTTGAGAATCTTAGACATAATAAACACCTTAGAGATCAAAGGCAGAGTAGCACATGGGGCAAGTCCTGGTCCGGTGCTGACAGTCTCCCACTTTGTGACCTGGGCAGGCGCTTCACTTGTGTGGTACTCAGTTTCCTCATATATAAAATAGGAAATTGAACCAAGCAATTTCTTAAGCCCTCTCATAGCTAGAACATCCTATATTCCAAAGTCCCTCAGTTCCTGAATTTTATGTTTTATGTTGTGTGGCCATTCCAACTGTGACAGGGTTCTAAGATTTATTCTGCCTTCTGCCCAAAGAGTTCATCCATAGGTATGCCTATGCTCCCCCAGTATAAGAACAGCACTGATCCTGTGATCTGGGATCCCGTTGATGTGGGAACCTGAGACACAGCTTATAACCCATCCAACCTTCTCTTTTGTCCATGCCCTCCCATAAATTCTCCACAGGGCATCCATCTAGCATGCTGGGGGCCGTCTTTTCAATCTCCTCGCCTTTCAGGGATACCAGTGGAGCGTGCAGGCAATCAGGTACACCTTGCCCCTGTATGAGGAGTCCATCTCCTTTTCCAGTTATTCATTTATCTGATGGCATCCCTTAGGCCATTCCCCTGGGTAGCATGCTGCATCCTACTCTTGCTGACCCTGCCCGTCTGGTGCCCCGCGGGCTTTGTTCCATAGCTCCCCGCCATGCAACGTCACCAGAAGAATCTGAGTGTTATAAAGACAGGAGAAGCCTGGGATCAGTTTTCCAAGTCTGTCCTACTCCTCTAGCAGGACTCTAGTCCCATTGCATTGGCTATTGGTATTTACATATACCAATGGACCAGTTGTAGTATAAGTTACCATACAACTACATCTGGTCATCTTGTACATTACCTTAGGGGTAGTTAGACTCAACTCCTTTAAGGTGATTTTAGGTTTCTTTTCAGAAGCTGTGCAGAAATCCAGAGCTTGATGTAATCAGCAAATAGCAATGTTTGGAGGGTCTCCCAACCTAGAGGGAATCCTTCTCCAAATGGACTCTGGATTGGACATCCTTCCTGATGATAACCCAACACATTTTGCAAGCATACTTTTCTTTGTTTTATCCCTCATTTGATATTAATAATCAGAGGGTCATTTGGTAAAGCTATCTCTGTTAAGGTGGCTAGGTGGTCAAGTGGGTGGTCTTAGAATCAGGAATACTAGACTTCAGATCCCATCTTGGACACTTATAAGCCATTTAATACTGGACAAGATACTTAATTTCAACCTCAGTTTCCTCATCTGTAAAATGAGAGTAATAATAGTGACTAACTCATCAGAGTTTCTATGAGGATGAACTGAGATTGTATATATATATATACATGGCAGTTTGTGGATCTCGAAGAATCTATAGAAATGTGAATAGTCATTATTGTTATTTATTTTGAGGGCTATGATTTTGGACAAATGTATGGGAGATGCTTTGTTGGAGGAGAGTCTTAAAGACGATATTTTGCTACATCAAACCAAATGCTATCAATAATCACCAAATAATGTGTGATCCTGTAATTTGTTACACCTTTCAGTCAGATGAATGACTGTAAAGATGTAGTATGCTGTATATTATTATTATTATTATTATTTACAAAACCTTGCCTATTCCCTTCTTTTACTCAAATAAGGGATTTCCTCAATATTCCCATGATTTTATATAAATAGAAAAGTGACTTATTGGTTTTAGTTATTCATATTTTCTTGGTTATCTTTTTTGATAACTATTAAATCTGAGATTTTATCCTTCCAGTTCTTTAGTATTATCTTTCTGATACCTCAAAAATGAATCCTTCTGTGCTATCAAAATTGTATCCTCTCCTCCACTGACTCCATTATAAACTTATCCATCTTTTCTTCCTAGCTTTGCTTTCTTTAGTGCCACTGATGTTTTCTTACATAGCATACCAGGGACAAGGAGATTCAAATTCAAATGTAGTCACACCATTGTGAAAAAAAAATGGTGGTAACATCTTATTATAAAACATCTTTATTGATCATTTTGAATTTCCTTCTCTTTGTTCTCCCTTCATCCTTAAATTCCTCAGATGTTATTAGTTGGGGCTCTCTATGAGCTTTCTTTATGCTTTTTCCCTCTCCATTTCCCACTATTTTAATGAGATAATATTGCTCATAATCTAGCATCCTCTTTGCTAAAATCTTGCAAATAAATTTGTACTTGAAGTCAGTGTTTTTATCAGCAATATTGTAGACCACTAGGTGGTGCTCCTTGCCAAATGGAGAGATATGGCAGCCAAAAGGAAGGGAATAAGCTTATATATAGCCTCTACTTTGTGCCAAGTGCTTTCTCATTTGATCCTTGCAACAATTCTAAGACATAGATAGGTATTGTTATTATCCTAATTTTACAGTTGAGGAAACTGAGGCAAAATAGGATTAAGCGACTTGCCCAGGGTCACACAGCTTGGTCATGTCAGAAGCCATATTTGAACTCAGGAAGATGGGTCTTCCAGGTGCTCTGTCCTCTGTGCCACCTAGCTGCAAGTCTCACTGCACTTACCTCATGTGAAAATTCACAATTTAATTTGGAGGTTCTTATCAAATTGGTCCTAGAATTTCTGTGCTTCATCACCCTTTGCAACAAATGTGAGCACATAGCAGCCATTTTCTTCATTATGGCTACTTTGCAAGTGCCACTCATGAGCACCACACTAGAAGCTGAGCAAGTGTGCCATTATATTATGTTTCTTGTTGACTTAAAACCAACTCTGCCAATTCTTTATTTGCTTCTGCAAAGGGAACCCATGAGTTTCCATCTCCCCTTTGTCTTATGGCTTCATTTTTAGTGAGATTGATATGGTATATTCCCTCCAGTAATATGTTCTCTCATTATGGATCACTGGATGAGGATCTGATATTTAGATTAACATCAGTGATGTTAATGTTTGTAGATAATTAACAAGCATTTATTAAGCACTCATTGTTGTAGTGGCACTCTGCCAAGAAAAAAGACAAAAACACAAAAAAACAGGAAAACTAAGAGGGGAACTAACTAGGTTTGTGTGGCTGAGTCATTTAAGTTGTGTCCAACTCTTCGTGACCCCCATTTGGGAATTTCCTTATCTGTAAAATGAACTAGAGACTTTGCCAAGAAAAACCCCAAGAGGGGTCACCTCAAAAACTTGGATACACCTGAAGAGACTTAACAGCAACAACAATAGCATTGACTTTACTCAGTAAAAGCAAAGTAACCTTTGAGGATAGAAGACTAAGGGAGTGCCTGAGGAAGGGGAAAATTAGGAAAGATCTGTTCCATACAACAGCCTTTGAACTGAATCTTAAATGAAGCCAGAGATGACAACAGGTAGGAGTGAAGAGCATTCCAGGTATGAGGGACAACTACTCGCAAAAGCATGGAGATAGAAGATGGATTGTTTGGTGAGAGGCACAGCAAGTGGGAAGGTTATCACTGGACCTTAGAATGCATGGAGGACAGTGGAAAGGGAGGAAGGAACCAGGTGATGAAGATCTTTATATGCCGGAGCACTTGGCTAGATCCTGGAAGTAATGGAGAGGCACTGGAGCTTATTATCAGGCTAGGTGACATGGTCAAGGCTGCATTTTAGGAAAAGTACTTTGGCAGTGGGGAGAGACTCGAGGCAAGAAGATCACTTAAAAGGCTGTTGCCAGGGGCGGCTAGGTGGCATAGTGGATAAAGCACCAGCCCTGGAGTCAGGAGTACCTGGGTTTAAATCCTGTCTCAGACACTTAATAATTACCTAGCTGTGTGGCCTTGGGCAAGCCACTTAACCCCATTTGCCTTGCAAAAACCTAAAAAACAAACAAACAATAAAACAGCTGTTGCCATAGTCTGGGTGAGAATTGGTGAAGGCCAGCTCTAGGGAAGGTACTCATGTGAGTAGCCAAAAGGGCACAGGTGTGAGAGACATGGTGAAGACAGAAACAAGATTTGGATGATGGATTTGCTCTCTGGGAAGAGAAGAGTTGAGAATTCTTAGCTCTTCCACATTGGACCCCCTTGATATAAGAGCAGGAGGTGACTGTTGAGGCCTGAGAACCATTCTGGAGTTTTCATGGTTTTGTGGGTTGCCAGAGGTAAAGAGTTCTTCATGCGTTGGCCAACTTTGGGGGCTCTACTTACTTAGTGATGCCACAGAAATCAGAGTCTTATTGAAGTCAGAATAGCACAATCTCATGTATTGGGGTGGACACAATCTCCTACTATCTCCTGTGTTTACTTCAGACTCCAGGCCCAGAAAAAATAAAATAAACCATGCCCTAGGTCAGACTAATTGTTGGGTGGATTAGAGAGCTAAGGAAAGGGGCTGGACTGACTTAGAGGTTCTTTTCAGAGGCAAAGTTGTGACCCCCTTTTTGTAGTTCTCCCCCACTAGCCTTCACAATTGTTAGGGTTTCTTGCCACTCTCCAGCCTCCATACCTCCCTCAGCTTGCCTCTCACCCCCACCCCAGGCTAACTTGCTTCTTGGCAGGTCTTCCACAGAGCCAGCCTTAGGATGTCCAAGGGAAATAGGCCTTTCAAACATAGAACAAAGAATGTCTTAACTGGAAGTGACTTTACAAAATCAAATGTTGGAACTGAAGTCAACTAGTATAATTCCTTATTTTATAGATTTTAAAGTTACCTTAGACACAAAAAGAAATGACTTACTCAAGGTCACACTGAATTAGTGATAGAATCGGAGCTAAAAATGGAACATGAATGGTACAGAGCATGAATGTAGGTCATCAGAAGACAGGGAGAAAGGCGGCAGGTGTACATGTGAGGGGAGGCCGGAGGAAAGATGAAGTTGTGGGTATTGAGGGATGGCCTCAGTTGCTCTCCAAATAAGCTTCATTCTCTCTCTCTCTCTCTCTCTCTCTCTCTCTCTCTCTCTCTCTCTCTCTCTCTCTCTCTCTCTCTTCCAGTCCTGGTATCTGGGATAAACAAGGTTCTCCCCACACGTCCCTTCTCCTGTGTCTCGGGGCTATCCCGGGGGGAGAAAGGCAGCCCCCCGGCCCACGTTTTCGGTGGAGAGCTAGTGCGAGTGAGGACGTCCTCCCAGCAACCCCCGCCAACATCCAACCCGACAAAAAAAACAAACAAACAAAAACACAACAAAAAGAGACAAACAAAAAACAAAGATGAAAACAAGAGGTAAGACAGAAAAGTCAGAGACTCTCTCCGAAGAGCGAGTGAGGTTCCGCGCCTGGCAGTCAGGAACATCGTCGCCCAGTCCCCCAGCGACAGACACCCCAGCCAAGGGACAGGCCCCTTGCGTCCAGCGGGCACTGCCCAGACGTAGGGCCCCGGGGGGCAGCCTATGCAAAACGGTGTCTTTCTAATTTATTCATCTCCTCTCCACCTGCCACGACTGAAGAAAGGACCGGATGCCCAGCCTGTCCCCCAACCCTGACCCTTGCTCCCACGCCCACTCCCAGGACAGATGGCTGCTTGCTCCTGTTGGCATTGGGCAGGCTGAGGGCAATTCCCATTGGCACCAGCGGCCATCCCTCCACCCAGGGATGAGCAGATTTAAAAAAAAAAAGCAAAACAAAAATGTGCTTTGGGTTAGCTCCCAATGTCCAGACTCCTTAACCAGAGAGAGATGAGCATGTCCCTAAGGCCCCCTACAGAGGGGCATCTTGAGGTAATGGAACTGTACCAGGTGCATTCTCTTCCCATCTGCCCTGACCACAGACAAATCAGCTGATATCCCCTTCCCTTGTACCCCCCTTTCTGGGGTCAGATGGCAGCATTCCAAAGAGGCTGGTGCCCATGATGCTTGCTATTTGCCAAGGAGGTCAGGCAGCAACCTCTCATCTTCCCCAGCATCCTGGGGATCGGGGTACCTGTCAGAAGTGGCAGACACATCCATGGGGCTTAATGTTCTATGTATGCTGTGGAAGGGGTGAGGAGTGGAGACAGGCACTGTAGGATCTCTCCTGGTGGTTCCAGACACTATAAGGGTGATGATGGTGGCAGGGAAGGAAGTGGCTCTCAAAGTTGTTTGGGAAATCCATGTAAGGGTGGAGGCCACTGATAGTGTCAGAGGTTGGTTGGAGTGTCACAGAATGGGCATGGCTTGGTGGCACAGGGCCCATTGGTGAGAGGATTCAGCATGACCCAAGCTAAAAAAAGGGAGCCCCAATAAAATTCTTTTGCCCCAAAGGACTCATTGAAAACACCCCATTTCCTATACCTTATGGAGTCATCTAATTTGGCCTAAACATGTCCTTGCCCACCCTCTTCACTTCTCTATTTCAATCTGACTGGGACTCATTCTTTCTTCATGCCTACCTGTTTGGGAGAAAAGGTCTATGCAATCAGTCCCACTCCTCCCATAGCTTGGTGTCCTGGACCCTGGGACCTGGGAACCAAAGGGGCTGAGGAAAGAGAGACGGCCGCCAAAACCTGTGCCATGAAGCTGCCCAGGTAGCACTGCAAAAGATGCACTTTTGGAGGACAGAAAGGGCAGGAGAAGCCACCAGGATGCCCCTCGCCTGCCTGCTGCTCCTACGGCTTTGGTCCTTCCCTTAAGGATCTTGACAAGCCTCCCAGAGCAGAGGTGGGTGGCAGGGGAAGAACAGGTCCCCACCCTCTGGTACAAAAACTCCCAATCCTCTTCCCCACCCTGTCTAACTGGGCTGTGGAGTGTAGGCGATTTAAGTGCCTGAATCCTGGATCGCTGCCCTCAGCTACTGCCCTCCCACACCCCCAACTCACAGCAGAGCCAAGTGATCATGGACGGCCTAGAGCCAAGACCTGGGTGGCCCTTTGCCCTCCATGCCCACTTCCTTCCTGCCAACTCCTCAGAACCGCTCCTCTCCCTGGGTCCTGCCGGCTCCCTGTGCATCATCACTAAGATACCTCACCAAGGGCCACCAGGAGACCTGGGGTCCCTGGTTTTCACCCACTGGTGTCTGGGCCTCAGACCTCTCTGATTTCCAGGGAAACCAAGACTCTCCCTAAGGAAGGAGGAAGGGGACACCTCCTTTCCCAATGGCCCTTCCTCCCTATTCACTGAGGTATCTCTGTGGGTCTGGGACACCCTCATCTCCTTTACCTTCCTGCAGCCCAAGCCAGAGAGATGGGGGACTGAAAGTCAGAGTGGGCATTTGCCCCTGCCAGCCAACCGCCCGTCTGGGACAGTGGAGATTGGGGTCAAAGGGGGTCAGGGAAACTGCCCTCTCTCCCCCAGTTCCCCACTGCCCCCTCTGCCAGTGCCTTAAAACCAAGAGTGATGCCCTGCCCATATCCATGTCTCCTCCCCTCATGCCTATGCCTCCCTTCTCCCCAGCTCAGCCCAGGCCAGGCCAAGGGGAACTGCCCCATTGCACTTTTGTCTTCCCTGTTGGCTCTTGGGAGTATGAGATAGGTTGGAAAGGGAGAAGTCACTTGGTCCAGTCCCCCTACTCTGTGACTAATTCCTGCAAGATATGGGGGTGAACCCTAGTAGGGAGGGGAGCAGGGAATTGAGGGAGGTGCTATAGTCAAGGTCTAGAGTCAGCCAAGATCTGGCAGAGAGGGAGAGACTGCCAAACCACAACTGGCAAGGAAGGCAGTGCCCTGGCCCTGACTGGGTTTTCCCTACTGCCCTTTGTGCCTGGGTACCCCCTCCCATTTGCTCCCCCTTAAACACATACACCCCAGAAGAGTTAGGAGTAGCTCCGGCCTGGGGTGGGCAATCTGTTAAGCATTTCCGTTGAGCCGCTCTGATAACACTAAGCTCAGGGAGCCAGCCCTAGGCCTCCCTCCTGCTCTCACCTCTGACCCTACCTCCCCCAGTCATCGGGAGGGAGGAGACACCTGGGACCACCCCTCCTGGGGTGCCCTTGGGCCCTGTGAGACCTGTGTCGAACCTTTCTAGATCTCCTTCTTGGGGAGGGGGGCCTTCTGGGGGGGGGGTCTGAGCCATGTAAGGGACAAGGAGTCAAAGAGGCTCCTCCCCCTTGGGAATCTCACTCTTGGTCCCAGATCCCCCCTTCCTTCTTTTTCTCTTCTCACCCTCCCCACTGCCACCTTCTCCAGAGACCAGACTTTCCTCTCAAACTGGCACAAAGGCGCGGCAAACCCAGTTGATCCAAAAGAGAAAGAACAGAGTTTCCTAAGCCCCCTCCTCCACTCTTCTCCTACCCTGTGCCATCCTTCTCATCCTCTGGAGCTCCCCTGATGGCAACTTTGTCACCCAGTGGCAGAGAGTGCGATCCTCGTGCACTTAACCCTGTTGTCCTTCCCACCCACAAGAGGTCTCCAAGCCACTGGATGGGGTTGGCCTTTGGGACCTGAAGTGAGCCTCTCTTGGGGGTGGACGGGTGAAGAGCGTGTGTGTGTGCATGTGTGTGCGTGTGTGTATGTGTGTACGCGTCTGTGTTGGGGGTGGGGTGGGCGTTGGAACCTTCGGTACAGGCAACCCTAGCTTCCTAGGGTCTTAGGGGTGGGGGTGGGAAAGGACCGCGTTTCTGGCGGGGCCTTGGGGAAACAAGCTGGGCTAGCAAGATGGCAGTCAAGGGGAGAACTCAAAGCTAATAAAACTGCATGGTGCTTAACCAGGAACTCGTGTGACCTAGCTCAAGCTGTCAGCTCGGAGCTGATAAATGCATGGCAGACTATAACTGGCTCTACCTTTCCCCCTCTCCACCTTCCCCTGCCCCATCCTCTTTAAAAAAAAAAATTATATAAAAAAGTGAAAAAAAATTCCATGTTTCCTAATTTGCACGAAATTTTCTATCACATGATGTGCCTTGCCTTCCAAGAATAAGTATTAACTTTCAACGGTATCACCGCACAGAGATAGCTGCATGCTCTGCTCGTGTAGTTAAAATAAAATCAAATAAAAAATAAAAATGGAAAAGGGGGATGTACTTCTATTTGTAAAAAACAAAACAAAACAAAAAAAATCACCAAACAAAAAACTCTAACCCATCCAGCATTCAGCCCTCCTCCACTCCTCCTTTGGGCCTCACCTCCATCCATGTTCATGTTTCTTGGGCCTAAAGAGGGGTTCCTCATATAATGGCCACCCCAAAGCCTTTCTAGCTCTTGCCCCTTTCCCAGCTATCTGCCCAAAGCTAAGCTTGAAGGGTCCAGGAGGCTGTTTTGGTTTGGATTTGTTATCCTGAACATCTAAGCCCTAAAGAGATAGTCCCTAGAAAAGGAGGGCTGTGTACCCACCATCCTGGATGACCACCTCCAAGAGTGTTACTCTGAGTTGACTATCTCCTAGGATTAAGACCCTAAAAGAGGCAACTGTCTCCCAGAGCAGCCCTCTAACTGAGAACCTGTCCCCTAAGATGTCACCCTAACAGACAACCACCTCCTAAAGGGTCACCTCAAGCCCGGTGGCTATCTCTTAGAGTTTCACCCTAACTGAAAATATCTATCCTCTGAGGTATCACCCTAACTAGGATGACTACCTCCTCTGGGTACCACCCTGATTGAAACATCTGTCCCCTAGCATGTACAACTGCCTCCTAGCGTGGTCCTCTAGCTGGGACAATTGTCTCTCAGGGTGTCACCCTAGCTGAGATGACAGATCCCTTCCAGCTCTAAAATTCTATAGCTCCGACTGTCTCCTAGGCGGGCAAAAAGAAGTGAGTTACCCAGTTAGGGCTCAGGGTTTTACAATTATCATTTAACACAGGAGAGATGGTCATTTTTGTGTCTCTTCCACCTGACACCTCCCCCCCATAATAAATTTTGCCAAAGCCCTTCCTTTCCCTTCCCACTTGGTGGGCCATTTGGGGATGGGTTTTACTCCTGTCCTTACAGCTTCTCCCTTGCTCCATGTCTTCCAGTTGTGAATACGAATGCATCTAGTATGGCTAAAGTATATATTTATCTCTATATGCAATACCTGTTTAGCCTCTGCTCCTAGGCTGGCTAACCACTCTCAGTGACTTCCTGGGGGAGAGACAAGAGGAGGGCCTTAGAGAAGCTGCTTTGATCTGGGAGTGGGTTGGGATGGAGGCCAATGGTCCCGTTTCATTTTTCCTGGGCCGTTTTGTGTGTTTTTGTTTGTTTTTTTTTCTAATTGACCAAAGCAAAGCATGTGCTGCGTTTCTCCTCCCTCAATACTTTCCCTGTCCTTCATCCCTGGCTAGTGGGGCCCAGGTTTGGGGAGAAGGGCTGAGTTCAGTGACCTAAGCTGTGAGATTAAGGGAAAGAACTGCCTTCCAGCCTCTGGTCCTCTTTTTCTCTAGAGTCCCTCCTTGGGGAATCCAGCTTCCAACAATCACCTATTGCATCCCTGGGTCAGGGACACTCATCCCACCCACATAGCTCTATTTGTTTATCCTCCTTGGGGAGGAAGGTGGTAACTGAGCCTAGAAATGAGATCAAAGGATCACCATAAACCTGTAGTTCACCATGTGGGTTTTGGGGAGCCTGGAGAGGTCTGAAGGTTTGTCAAGGTCATGATGGTTCCTCCCTCACCACCACCCCCTCTGAGCTGTCATCTTCCTGGGCCTCCCTTGGTAGTTGTTTTTGGCTCTTGGGCAAGGCAGACAAGAGCCACTGGCTCACTGGCTGCCCAGTAAGATCCCCCATTTCATCCCAGATTTTAGTAATTCTCTTCTATTCCCATCCCATCTTCTTTCAAAAGTGCCACTAAAGACCAGAGCAGTAGGAGTGAAGAGTATGACAACCCCATGCAATCTTGTCTCCCAAATCTGAACACTGTGGGAGTTTGTGTCTGAGCATCAGGTTGAATGTGACTGATTTAAACAAGAAAGCCCCCTTTGTGTTAGCAAAACCAGAAGTTGGCTTGAGGATTCCTGGAGAGATCCTAAGGATCAAGTCAGAAAGGGTCTTCCTAAGGTCATTTTGTCTACCACCCTACCTCCATCCTGACCTGGACCTCATCACCATCACTGTTATATAGGGTTCTTTCAATCTAGGAGCTCCCAAAACCAAATGCTTCCTCTCCTCTTCATCATTCCACAATTCCTCAGTTCCTGAGATCCAGGGGATCTGCCTTCTAATTCTCTTAAACATAGGTAGAACTCTTACCAATGGGGCCCCTGGGCAGTCAAGACCCTAACCCTTTAAACTTTGTCCCTTTTTGTCTTCTCAGTTTGTAGAGGGCCTTTCTTCTGCCAATATCCAGGAGTTTTTGATTAGAAATTTGTGGAAAAGGGAAAGAGAAATTAGAAACCTTCATCTGCATGAAAATCCATGCAAAATGATGGCCTTGAGGCATAATGGACATAAAAACTTAGAGCTACTGAGTGCTTAGAGGGCTGGGGCTGAGAATGTTGAGACTGAAAGCATTCTAGTCCCCTTCTAGAAGGTGCCATGACCATCCTCTCAAGTGCAAGAGAATAGATTTAAGTCAGCACCCTTGCAGGAAGGGCTCATTGTATTTTACTCCCCAGGCTATGTACATCTTGAGTTGGGAATGAGAAAAAGAGATGCCCTTTTGGCAGGGCCCTTCTGTTGACACCTGAATGTGGAAGACTGATGGAATCTTCTCAAAGGAGATTTTAGTTAAAAGACCACCACCACCTCCTTCCATCCAGGTGCTTAGGGAGAGCTACTTGTTATTCATCAACACTGACCACATCCCCTCTCCTGTGTTCTCTATGAACAGGAATTCAGGCTTCCATCTAGTTACCATGTACTTAAGATGTCTCATTGGTCACCAATTATCCATCTGCCTTCAGGGCTTCTGTCATCCTGCCTAATAGTTGCTATACCCTGCCTTCACTCACCAAGATATGAAACTCTGAATGCGACCTCTACCCAAAACCTGGTATGACTTTGGCTGACCAAATGGCTCATCTCTTCCTGGTTCAAAGTCCAAGGGTTCTCATCACACTAGTCTATTAATCATCTAGTAGTATTTTTCATCTGTTTCATCTGGTTCTTAGAAACTTCTCAGGCCATATGACCACACACACACACATACACACACACACACAAACATACACACCACTTCAGGGAAAAGATAAGAGAAGGGAGTCACAAGCTCTGTTTGATTAAGTGAGGTCAGGAAAGGGGTATAAGAGGTTAGAGGGATTCTTCTGAGTCATTCAGCCAGAAGCAGAAGCAGGGTGCAAAGGAAAAGAAAAATGAAATCAACCAGGTGATGGGCACCCCCAAAAGTGAGATGCTAATCTTTTTCTCAAAGTTCTGATATAGAGTTCCTAGGTGACCTTTTCCCTAAACACCCCACACAAAATACCAGTGTTCAGGCCCCAGGACTTCCAACCCCTCTCAGAGTCCTTCAAAATCCAGATAGCTTTAGCCTTCAAGCTTGACTTTTCTTGACCTTGCATTCATGCACTGTATTGACTCTCTTAGTGATCACAACCTTAAATTAGGTAAGATAGTACCAGAGTTAGGGAGAATATAGTAAGAAAGGTGTTCCCCACAGAAACCTGTTCGCCTAGACCAACAAATTCTAGAGTCCTAAATAGACTTCAATGGGAAATATCTCAAATGGACAAAATTGAAGCTGCCTTCTTCCCCGTCTGATCACCCCCCATATATCAGGCCTCATTGATGGTACTTTAAACTTTATCATCTGCTCACAATTTTTTGTGATATGGATTATAAATTGCTGCTCTTGGGGGGGTCACTTTCTCTAGCTGGCACATCATCCTAGTACCTTGGTTTTACTCTTCATTTTTGAGGGGATGAACAACATCTTCCCACTTACATCTCTGTCTATATCCTCTCCCACATCATGTCATGCTACTTCTCCCTCCTGCCAACCAGACATCTGGGAAGCAGTAGATCAGCTGCTAGAATCTTGGATCAGCCTCAGTTCTGGTCATGATGTCAGCCTTCCCCCAAAAATGTGCCTCCCACCCTTTCTAAGTCTTCTTTTTACTTAAAGTCCCTCTGGTGCTCCATCATTTATCCATATTAGCCTCACAATAAGAAGGCCTCTGTTTCTTTTCAAGGTAGGGCCTGGGGCAAGGTTTTGGGACAAGGAAGGAGGGAAAGCCAACTAAAAGTCAAAGCAGCAGGACTGTTGTCATCCAAACCAAAAAACAATTGTTCCCAAGCAGTGCCTCGCAAGTCCCTGCTGGCCTGGCTTTGAGGGGTGTTTTCTCATCTGACCATCTCAGTTCTTGCTTAGGAAGATTTAGGGAAGGAGAAGGATCTGCCTCCTTAAGAGGGTAGATATCAGCCCTGAAAGGATAGTGAACTATTGCAGGCAGGGTTCTAGGGTGATCTAAAGCACTTTAGAATAGCTAGATTCTTCCCAGTCTGGAAGTCTTTGAGGCTGTTCTATATTTTCCAGTGCCTAGGAATATAAGGGTGATAAAGACAGCCTGACAGAATCCCAGCGCTAGCTGGGAGTTAGAATGGGAATTCATATCCGTTCTTCCCAGTAGAGGCCACATTCCATGCCTGGAGTGAAATGGGAGAACTCTGGAGCAAAATGAGATGGATCTTGGGAGGGAATGGGAAGCTTTGAGTCCATCCACCCACCCAAAACAATGCTCTATTCAGAACCACAGGCCTCTCCAGAGGCCATCTTTTCCATCCTCCTTATAGGGTAAGATTCTGTTTTACCAATGAGCCCATGAGGAGAAAAACAGTAGTAGCTTTCCATCAGCACCCTGGACAAGGGAGCAGGTGGGCAATCCAAGTCACACTTCTATCTGATCCCTTGGTCCCCTACCCTGGCATTACCTTCTCCAAGGATCTCCAAATCTTGACCTGAAATCTATCCTCTTAAATACTTGGGCCCCAACAACCCCTCCCAACTACCACCACCACCATCAACAAAAACCAAAACCAAAGGCTATAACCTTGGTCCCAGCCCCAGACTTATCCTTTCTCAGCCCTTGTCTCAGCAGAGTAGACCAGGCTCTCTGACTCCTCTTCAAAGTCTTGGACAGGAGTTGGCAAGAGGCAGGAGGGACAGTCCCCCCAACCCCAGACTTTTCTGTTACAGTTTCCATAGATTTCATTTTGATCACCCAAGAACAACATTCAGGCGAAAGGGAGGCGGGGGGGGGGGGGAGAGGGAGGAGAGGAGATGTTACATAAAGTGAGATCAAGTACTGGAGACATTTCTCTGGGAACATGATACAAAGGAGAGAAAAAAAGAATTTGCTTTACTGGTGTCCTCTTCAGTTGTTTTTTGTGTGCGTGTTTTATTTTGTTTTGTTTTCTCCAAGATTTCTTTTTCCATTTTATATTTTATCAATATTATGGGACTAGTTAATCTGTTTCTTGCTTCTTGCTTACTGCACCCATCCCACAATGCCCTTGTACACACACACACACACACACACACACACACACACACACACACACACACACCAAGCATCATAGATTGGAAACCATGACAGGCCCAGGACTGTTCTTGGCCTACCCATCAACAAATACATACAGTCAGCCCAAATCCAAGGGCACAATATTGGGACCGGGATGGGGGATGGGATCTAATTCTGCCCTTCCTCCTTCCCCCTCCCTCCTACCCATTCCCTTGCCTCCTGCCTCAGTTTCCCTCTCTCCCCTCCCCCTCTTCTGCGCCTCACACCCTATTTGATTATAACATTGTATGATGCAGCCCTTACGGTCTAGCCGATGCGCCTACCTTAAATACCATTTATTGAAAGTGACGATGGTTTGTTCCCTATGCAAAAAAAAAAGAAAAAATATTCCAAAAAAAAGAAAAAATGTATAAAACATTAAACAAGCTATGCTCCAACTCTACATGTGTCCCCCAGACTCTCTTTTCTGCGACTGGGATCAAGGGAACCTAAGAGGGGAGAGGGGAGGGACTAACAAGGATGGGTTATTTGATGGCTTTTGTCCTGGACTCTCCTAAGCTTCCTAAACAAGAAGGTGGTATCTCAAGCATGGGGTGGGGGAGGAATGGGGGAGGGAAAGAGAGAGAAATAAGGTAGAGAGAGGTGGATGATATACAGATCACCAGGATTCCAGAATCCAACCTATTGATTTCTACTTGCTCCTGACCGAGAACACCATCTCCAATAATATCCCCAGATAGTAGTCCAGATTTACCTTGAAGATATACTTTGATAGAGAACCCACTACCACCTGAGGACATCCATTCTAGAAAAGCTCTAATTGCAGATGTACAATTCCTCGTTACAACTATCACATGTTGCAGCTCATTCTCCCTTTAGGGCTAAGTCTCTCCATAACAACTCTTTAAACATCTGAAAATAGCTCCTCCAGGAAGAGGATCCAGGATTAGGTTTATAGTCTAGAAATGGATTTGGGGGGCTGGGAAAGGGTCTATTGGTTGAATTCTATTGAATTGGGGGCAATCTCTTCTCTGCACTGGGTCCCAGAGATAGAACCTGGATCAGAAACCATCCTCAGAAAACATGAAAACACAACTGGCCGTGGTCATGCGAGTGTGTGTGTGTGTGTGTTGTCTGTCTATGTCTTAATGTATTGTCAATGATCATGTTAATAGCTAGAATTTATATGGCATTTTAAGGTATGTGTATATATATATAATCTCATTTGATCTCAACAACCCTAGAAGGTAGGTAGGTACCTTTACTATTCTCAGTTTACAGGTGACAGAGTTATAGCACAGAGAGGTTAAGTGATTTGCCCAAGGACACACAGGTAGTAAGCATCTGAAGACAGATTTAAACTTTGGTTTAAAATTTAATGTGCTACCTCAAGGAACAGCAAACTATAGCCCATTTGATCCACTGCATGTTTTTGTATAGCCTGTAAAGCTAAGAGCTAAGTTTTACTGAATTTTAAAATATAAAGACCACTCTTTGTTTGCTATGGTGGGAGAGTGGGGTATAACAGGTATATGTGATCTTTATGGGCCTATGAATCACTCTGTGGCTTTGTGTGGCTTTCCCTTTCATATGTATGTCATTCTTATCCTGAGGCTAAGTGTGTGTGTGGGGGGCAGCTAGTGTCTGTCTCTGGGTATCTGTCTATATGGTTTAAAAGCACCAATTACAATTATCCCCTCCCACATCTCAACTTTCCCCATCCCCACTATATCACAGATTGGCATTAGAAATTCAACATAATGTTTGAAAGAGCTTTGTGGAAGTCACAGATGACACACAAAGACAAGAATATGACACTGAAAAAATTTAGAAATTTAGAAATCTACCAAATATACAGATAGTATTATATAATATCAATATATTTTATCTTTAAATACCATAATAATTTAGATTTCTTCTCTGGTTTGAAGGGAGGGCCAAAATATTTTACACAGATTTTCCACATCACAGGGGCACCATACTCTTAAGCTCTGTGAAATGGAAGTGATAATTGTATATTCAAGGTGTTAGGAAAAAAGATGAAAATAAAAGATGTCTACATTTGTATCTTTGCCACCTATCTCCAATAAGTCCTTTTCTCTCCTGACCTTGCAGGCCCTCATCACCTCACCCACCCCCACCCTACCCCCAACTGGCTATTGAAATAGTCAGCTAGTGGTTTAGCCTTCCTAAAATCTCTCCCAGTCTAATCTATCATCCTCTCAGCCCTAAAATGATTTTTCCTAAAATACAATAAAGTACCTTGTCTCTCCCCCCCAACCCCCACCCCTCCAGTGGCTTCCTACAGGCTTCCAGCATCAAAAGCTACATCCTCTGATACCATTCAAAGTCCTTCATGACCTAACCCTTCCACTCTTCTATCTTACTACCCCTTATATCCCACTCTCCTACCATAATCTTTGATCCAGTGACACTGACCTCCTTCCTGTTGCAAACACTTTCTCTGACTGTCCCCATGATTAGAATGATCTCTCTCATCCTCATCTCTGCCTCCAAGCTTTTCTAACTTCTTCCAAGTCCCAATGAATCTCTCACTTTCTACAGGAAGTCATTCCTACTCCTCCTCATTCTAGTGCCTTCCTTCTATGAATTCTTTCCTATTTATCATGGGTATAGCTTGTTTTTACAAGTTTATCTCCCCTATTAGAGGACAGGGACTTTTCTCTGTATCCTCAGCACTTTAGTAGATAGTAGGAGTTCAATAAATGATTATTGGCTGACTGACTTAAGAAATTTACATTTTACTGAGGAAGAAGCAGGGTTTTGAGGCATATACACTGTGATGGGGCCAAAGGAGAGAGAACCAGATCAAGTGCACTAGTGACATTTGAGGAGGAAGAGAATACCAAGCTGGGGGAAGGATGCAAGTTGTTCCTAGGAGGAAGAGGTCTCTGAAGAACAGAGATGAGGGGGGAAAAAAAGCATTTCAGGTATATGGGATGGCCTAAGATAGCAGGAAAGGGGTAACCCTGGGTTTCTAGCCAAGGATAGAACATTGTTCAAGAGATTCTCCTCTTTGGTAGAAAGGATGCTACACAACACTGTGTGCCTAAGTAATCTGGAGAATTAATTTGAAGAAACATTCTTCATTTTTCCTTCAGGAGACACATATACCAGGGCTGACTCCCAGAGAAAGAAAGATAGTCTTACTTACCTGTAGCCTGATCTTGACACAATCTAAGGGGAGATTGGATACCCATTGCCTCTTAGGAGGCAAGTTGGAAACCATGGTTTCCATTGAGCATCCCATCTCCCCTTAGAGTGTGACCAGAGTTCTTGGTTGAACAATATCATTTGATTCCCATCTAAAGAGCTAGTTCAGTCTTATGTATTGTCTGGTGTGTTCTAATCTTTATAGATTCTCCAAGTTCCTTTTGCTATTTGCTTGGATAAGTGAGTTTTCTTGCCTTTTTATGATGGTCTCTGTGAACTTTGGGTGGAAGCTTCTTGCCAAGGCAACCAAGTTTTGGTTCTGAAACAGTTGTTTCCCTAAACCAGCCATGTTGGGGGGGGCGAGGAGGGGATACATAGAGATATCAAGCTAGTCTAGTATCCCTCTCTCAGATACTGGAAAATAGAGAGGCTGGTTTCATGGTCCTTCCTATTCTCCTCAATGTAGGAATCATAGTCTTCCTTATAGAGGCATGGGCAAGATTCCAGAGATAACTATATCATTGTCTGCCATCAAACCACCTGCTTGTTGCTTGTTCAAACATTCCATGTGGACATACAGAGCTGACAAGGGCAGTAAACATCTTATGTGAAGGCCAGAAAATATCTAGTCCCCCAGTGTGGCTAGTACATAGAGGACTAGAAGGCAGTGCAATGTGAAATAAAGCTTGAAACTCAGTTTTGGAGTTGGTCATGAAGGCCAACGAGTCTGGCTGGCCTCCCATATATGGAACTATTTGTTTTCCTATATGAGTGTAGCGATCTCTATGAGCTGAGCATGCATGTGTGTGTGTGTGTGTGTGTGTGTATGTATGTTCATCTGTGCTCAAGACTGTTTATCTGTGTCCAGATATGGCAAGTCAAGCTTCCCATTGTTGGAGCTGTAATTATGTGATCAAAGTTTTGCCCCAGGGCTTTTTCTTGAAGAAGACCATGACATCAGGGAGGTGATACCATGCCAAACAAGTGAAGGAAAGGGCTAGGTAAAATCACCAGCCTCACTTTCTTCTCTGAAATCATCAGGGTCCAGTGGCCAAATATGGATCAGGATGACTGGAGATGACCCTGGATACAGTGGAAGACCTTAGCTTTTGAAAGACACCAACATCCAGGACATGTACTTCCTTCTTGAAGAGATCTTCCAGACCACTGGTTCTGGGTTGCTTGACCCTACTAAGGTTTTACTCATCTCCCACTCCACGGCAGCCTCTACCTCCTGTTATTCCACCCTCCCCATACCCTCTACCCCACACAAAGGTTGCCTGGTACAACTGCACTCAACTAAAAGCAGATTGTCTTACCTGCACCACCAATACCAACTTTATTTGCCCTAAGTTCCTAGGGTCCGTTTTTTTCAGAGCTCCTCACTGAACACAGCCTTGTGCTTACAGAGTTCAAATAAGATGCATCCTATTCCCAATAACCCTTCCTCTCTCCTCTTCAAGGAGCTCTTCCAGATGTCTCAGGAGAAACAGAGAGTGTAACACAGAGCAAGACTTGAGTCAGATTGGAGATGTGTGGGAGGCTTCCATGGGGTCTGGTCTAAGTGTCTTAGCAGCCCTGTGTCATACATAACTCTTCACTAGATTCTTTGAGCACCATATTTCCCTGTGCATGAAAGGAAATGCTCTTGACTGGCCAGTCAGAAAGATATATACTGAACCATGATTCCCAAAGTGTGGATAGGATATACACTCTATTGCCCAGTCCATACCAGGACCCAAAATTGCCCATTGGGAAATGGTCAACTCAGGTCAAGGAGAGAAGGCTATAGTTACAGTTATGGTATGGCCAGAGGTGTCACTCCTCTGGTTTTGAGATGGTGGCCGGGAAAAGAGGAGGAGAGCCAGGACCTTCCCCTTGGCAGAAACCAACTCTTACCTTGAGAGAGACCATAGCCATAAGACCATAGCCATTCCTAGCTCCTCAAATCTGGCTCCATACCCCCTATCTTATCCCTGCCCCTCAAAATAGTCCTCTACTATCATTTTATCCTAGCTCCCACAAACTTCCCACTGCTCATTCATTCCATCTCTGTCCTCCCAAAGAAACTTATTATGCCTCATCCTATGCTTGATCCCCTCAACCCACTTCTACTTCATTTCATCCCTGCCTCCCCCACAATAAACCTTTGCTTACTTAGCATATCTGTGCCTGGAACAGATTGATTCAAACCTGTTTCCTAATCTGATCCTTGCTCCCCTCATCAAGGCATACTAGAGTCAGAAGATTGGATTCCAAGGGAAGTAGCTTTGGATAAGTCACTTAATCTTTATAAGCCTCAGTTTCCCCATCTATAAAATAAAATCAGACTAGATGGCCTCTAAAATTTCTCCTAGAACTAAAATTGTGATTCTATGAGCCTATTCTAGGCCCCTCAATCATGCCCTAAAGGTTCCTTCATTTTATCCCTGTCTCCTGCTTCCCTCTGTTCCCGAAAAACAAGCCTCTACTTTCTCATCCTATCCTGGTGTCCCAGTCTGTTTCTGCTTTCCCCAGCCTAGTATCCCCATAGCTACCTGTCAGTTTTCCTAAACCTATCTCACTTTTTCTGGATCCATCTCAGATTACCCCAACCTGACCCCTAACAGGTCTGGAGATCACTTGTCAGGTATATTGAAGAGACTCACATATTGGTTAAATTAAACTGCCTTTGAGATCCCTTTTAACTCTGAGATTCTATGATTCTGTTATGGTGAAGTCTCTGGAGTGTTACAAATTCTAGACCAATAAGGGATAATAAATAACAAGATGAAAGAGATTTAAGAGGTCATCTCATCCAAGTCTCCATTTTAAAGATGAGTAAACTGATTCCCAAAGAGTTTGTGTCATACCCCATATCACCAAAGTATTAAGTTTTAGGGCCAGGATTTGAAGGCTCCAAATCCAGAGTTCTTCCTAGATCATGCTGGCATCTGTCTTCACAGTAAAAAAAGAACTCTTAAAAACCATTGAGACCAACCTCTTCATTTTACAGTTGAAGAATCAAGAGCCCAAGGGAACTCAAATGTATGACTTGCCCTTAGGTAGCAAAAGATCCCAGGAATTTTTTTACTTCAAATTCATAATCCTCCCTCTTCCACCATGCTGCCTCTTGCAGTAGAATTTAAAAGGCCCTTAGATACCATTCAGTCCAATCTCCTCTATTCATAGAAGGCAAAACAGGCTCAAAGAGAAAGAATTTGCCCCAAGGTACAGAAGTGAGTTAATGATACTTTACCTACTTTCTAATTTTGCAAGTGGCTGGTATGGACAGGCCTCCTTTCTCAGATGGGACCATCTATCGACTCAACCATGAAAACCCCAGGATTTACTCTTGTATCTGACAGGACGAAAGGAGTTAGAAATTTGGTGAGAAAACAAAGGGATCATGGATATGGCTGCCCACAAGGATGGACCCTAGGAACTGCCTGCTCCTGTTGAGTAGGGTATATCCCTCATGCCTATGCTGGGATGGAAAATACACCACCTTCTGAGGACCAGTTCTAGGTAACTATAGCCTAAGAGATACAGTCCAATGCCCTTAGGAAACTGTGGCTAGAGAAGGGAAGTCAGTGACAGTCTTCCTACCCTCGGGGCAGGGCTCTTTCTGATATATCAAGCTGTTTGTCCTCAAAACACAATTCAATTCAAGCCTGGAGAAAGGGCTGGGAGAAAGATTTGGGAACTAGCAGAAGGACTCTCTTTCACAGGGGTCTGAACCCTAGGGCTTGTGTCCCCACACTCAACTGACAAGCAAAGAGAATCTGGCTTTGATCTTGAGAACCTTGGTCCTAATCCCAGCCTTTCCACTTAACTATTTAAATAGGTGTCTCATACATCTATCATCAGACTGCTATTTCCTCACCTGTACAATGAGGAGATTAGGCTGGATCACCTATATCCTTTATAGCTTAAGATCTACACACTTCTAGCCTAAGAACAAGACCCCTAACTCCTACTCTGCTTCAATCAAAGAGCTTTCTTTCCCCAACTCCATCTGGACCAGCGTTAAGTTTCTGCTATGAGCCTCTGGTCCCCTCTGGTGGCCATACCAAGGACTCCAGTGACAAGGACAGATCATTTTGTAGTCACCAGCTTCTCCCCACACTGGAGTCTCCTGCCCTGGTCATAATTAGCCCCCAGTCCATGAATATCTAGTGCCCACAATAGGATCTCTCCCCATCCCCACTCCCCACTCCTGTATAGTGTCCCCATAACAGGACCCTGACAGGCAAGGTACTGGACCTCTTTACTAAAGTCAGGGGATCCTCTTTATACCAGGGCTCTTGTCTAAGGGTGAAGGCAGAGTTCAAAATGTACTGATAGGGGCTCAGTCCGGGACCAGGGTCAGAATTCAATCCATTCCAAAGGATCACCCTCATTACAGACTGGCTCTAACCATCAGGCTAATGAACCATAAACTTTGTAGGTATACTTGCCTTCATCTTCCCCACCAGGATATCAATTATTAATTGAAGGGTAAAGGATAAATGAGTAGAGATATGGTTCCTTATCTCTGTTTTGGGGTGGGCTGATATGAGAAAGTGAGAAATTCCCAGGAGAATGGGAAATAAGAATAAATATGAGAATTTCCAGAGTGATGGGAAGACATGACCCCTTTCCCTATGGAGTTTCCAAACTGAAGGTGATAATGATGCCCCTCACCCCCATTCAACAGGAAGAGCTCAAAGTATTCAAGGCCTGTTTTGCCAAACAATTTGTGTTTATGATTTCCATACCTTCTTCTCTGCAACACTACCCCACCTCTAGCACTCCACCCCTGGACCATTGCAATAGCCTTTTGGTTGAGCCCCTCCTTCAAGTCTCCCCCAACTCCTCAACCTCAGCTGCCAAGATGATTTTCCTAAAGAACAGGTCTGACCACTTACCTTCTTACTCAACAAACTCTAGTGGCTCCCTATTACCCCCCAGGATTAAATATAAAATTCTATTTGGTTTTTAAAGCTTTTCATGACTTGACCCTTTCCTACTTCTCCATGTATGCTACTACCTTAATAATAATTATTTTTTTTAGGTTTTTGCAAGGCAAATGGAGTTAAGTGGCTTGCCCAAGGCCACACAGCTAGGTAATTATTAAGTGTCTGAGACCCGATTTGAACCCAGGTACTCCTGACTCCAGGGCAAGTGCTTTATCCACTGCGCCACCTAGCTGCCCCATACCTTAATAATTATAATAGCTAGCATTTATATAGGACTTTTTGGTTTATATAGTACTTCACAAATATCTCATTTTATCCTCCCAACAACATTTTTTTTAATTATTATCATCATTTTATCAATGAGGAAACAGATTGGCAAAGCTTAAATGACTTGCCCAGGGACACATAGCCGTAAGTGTTTAAGGCTGGATTTAAACCCAGATTTTCCTGAATGCATATTCAATAGCTGAAATACTACCTTCTGCAAAAAGCCTTTCCCAGTAGTCCTCTATTTTCATCTGAGATTACCTCCCTTTTGACACTGAATATATTTCTATCTCCCTAGTAATTTACATGTTATCTTCCGCATTAGACTATGAGCTCCCTGAGGATGGAGATATTTTTGTCTTTTTTTTTTGTATTCAGCAATTAGCACACTTGATAAATAGTAAATGCCGGTTGACTGACAAAGACCAAGAAGAAAAAAATGATACTGGCCATAAAAGAAAACCCAGCAACTTTGTATATAGTGATAGGGAAAAAGCTCAATAGCTCTAGAACTCCTAGAATTCCGAATTGTGTGGTTCTTTAGAGAATAAAATCTAACTCAATTTAGAATTGGAGAAACTGAGCCTCAGAGAGGGAAGGGACATGTCCCAAGGTCATTCAACAAGTTAATGGCAAAGGTAGGAATTGTTACCCAGATCTCCTAATTTCTCTTTTACTTCCTTTCTCTCTCTTCTCTTCCTTCCTTCCTTTCTTTCACTTCTCATTTTCTAAGGGGTTAATTTTTTATTTAAAGATTAAGAATTATCAGCTGGGGGCGGCTAGGTGGCATAGTGAATAAAGCACCGGCCCTGGAGTCAGGAGTACCTGGGTTCAAATCTGGTCTCAGACACTTAATAATTGCCTAGCTGTGTGTGTGTGTGGCCTTGGGCAAGCCACTTAACCCTGTTTGCCTTGCAAAAACCTTAAAAAAAAAATTATCAGCTGAGAAAAAAGAGGCAAACTAGAAAAAAATAATCTATTGTTAAATCAATCAGAATCCTTAGGTCTCCAGGGTTCTTTCCATAACACAACAACAGGGTTTTTTGTTTATTTTTTTTCCAAATTATGCTTGGAAATAGATACTTGGAATCCAGAAGAAAATAGGTGATATAAGCTATAGTGTCAAACTCACCTGCTCTTGTCACAGCACTGATAAATTCCCAAGCATGGCCAGAATCAGATTAAAATGCAGTTAAGTGTTTTAACAAAATAAATAAAAATACAACTTAGATAATGTTAACTTGTGGTTTTCTAAGTCAATATGTGGCCTGCAGAGATTTGTTTCTATCTGGGCATGATACCACTGTCCTGCCCAACCAATTCAAAGTTCAAGTACATTAAACTGTAATAAAAGTGTAAATAGATATAGGTAGTGGTGGTAGAGAGCAGAGAAGGAAGCACCAAACATTCACTTGTGGATATTTCACCAATGCTTCTCTGACATAGAAAAACTGGATAGTGACACTCCTTTTATATATGAAGAAGGCATTCTCATTTCTTCCTGGAATTTCTTATATCCTCATACTTGCACTGCATTCTCATACAAAGTGAGGAAACTGAGTCACAGAAAGGGGATTTGACTTATCAGGATGAGCATTTGTCATTCATTAGAGCAGACCTACTTGGCAACACCCAACAGGCAATGTTTTCTTAGGGTTTTGAAATCAATAAATCTGCATTTACTCAGGGGGAAAAAAATCCTATAATTCAGACTTTTCATTTATTCCTTTCCCCACAAAAAGGACCATGAGTGAGTTTTTTTCAGTTGTTTCCCATGTCTGAGTCTTGTCTCCTAGGACTAGCCACCAGACCATGAAGCAAATGGAGAGGGAGCTACAATGAAGAAACCAGTTTAGGGCAAAATTAAATTAGGATATAGGCAACTTAGGTGATTAGTGAGAAGGACTGGGGGCAAAAGAAGTGACCTAAGATAGCATCTATTCGTTTTTCTAAGTGAGGAAACTGAAACCCAGAGAAAAGTAACTTGCAAATGAACAGAGTCAGCAGTAATGATAGTAAATATTTATATATTTATTGTACATTCCATAGGGTACTGTGCTAAAGTACTTTACAATTATCATCTTACTTGGTCTTCATAATAACCATAGGAGGTGGGTCCTATTCTTCTCCCATCAATCCTCTCATTTTACAGATGAGGAAAGTGAGGCAGGCAGAGGGTGACTTGCCTAAGATCACAAAGTGTCTAAGGTTGAATTTGAACTCAGGTTTTCCTGACTCCAGGTTCAGCATTTCTATCCACTGTCCGACCTAACTGCCTTAGTAGTACTAAAACCCAGGTTTTCTGAGTCTCTTTTCTTTAATCTCTATGGATTTCATTTCCCCATCTGGAAAATAAAGGGTGCAGCCAGATGACCTCTAAGGCCCCTTCTATATTTATAATCTTGTGATCCTAATCACCATTTAGAGAAGGGACATGAAGCACCAGGCAGCAAAGGAGTTAGATTTTCTATAAATAATCCTTTATTTGTAAACTAATCTGCAGGGGGGGGGGGGTAGAATCATAGCCCTGATTCTTCCATGTTTCTCACTGAGAAGGAAGAGGAGGAATAGGACCTAGGATTCTTTTATTACAGATAAATCATTCCTTGGGCCCTGGAGGCAGGAGGTGCTATTTAGGAGACAAACATGAAGAAATCAGGGCATCTACCCCAAAGGTTCCATGGTGGGAGGACTTCCCTCAAAAGGAAGTGGATTTCGTATCTTTGCTGGCAGCATCCCTTTCATCCGATTCCAAGGCTTCATTGATGTGGCCTTTCTCCTCCTTTGGTGGTGCAATTCTTTTCCTAGAGAAAGGATGACCAGATCTCAATGCCAGACTATTTGAAAGGAGTGAGATGGGAACCAGGAACCTCTTGCCCGGGCCAGTTACTGCCCAAGTGAAGATACCCTTGTCCTCGAGGAAGGAAAGATAAAGGGTCTGAACAAAGCAGAGAAGAGGAAAAAAGGAACAGCTACTCCCCTCATCCAGAAGCTACATGGTTCTCATAACCCACAGGAAAAAGGTCAAAACTTTTTTAGCCTGGCTTTGGAGGCCTCCATGGACCCCAAACTTGTCATTCTTGCTCCCCGCACAGGACCTCTCCACCCCAGCTAGATTGGGTTCCTCCCTCTCTTGGTCCCTCTTTTCTCCACAAGCTTGGCTTATTCCCATCTCAAAACTTTTTCTCAGGTTCCCTTCTCTCTTCTCTGCCTCCACCTCCTTGTCCAAACCATTAAAAAGTGCAATAAAGGACATTGGTAGGGGGGCATACACAACTCATAAACACATGGACTTACCCATGTGTATGCTGGACTAGGGTGGTGTGGACATGTAATTTCATTAGTGGGAGGATCTCTTGATGTGAAAACTTGCCTCTACTTTTCTTCAGAGGCCATTGGCAACTTCTTTATAACTTAAAAATCTGAGTTGTTTTAGGCTCTGAGGGAATGATGATGATGATGATGATAATAATATAAAAATAAGCATAGATATTTACATAATGTTTACCATGTGCCAGACACTATGTTAAATATTTTACAATTATTTAATCTTCACACAAATGAGAAAACTGAGGCAGACAGAAGTTAAATGACTTGCCTAGGGTCATACAGCTAACAAGCATCAAGTCACATTTGAACTCAGGTTTTCCTGACTTCAGGCCCAGGGCTCTATTTACTGTGACTCCTAGGTAAATGACTTGTCTGGGAGGAAGTTAACAGAGGTTAGAGGCTGGACCTGAACCCGGGTCTTCTCAACTGCAAGACCTGCCCTCTGAGTACTAATACTCCCTCACATAGATGATTCCAACCATGCAAAACTGAGCCTTCATACAATGCATGTAGATGGACACATATGGACATACAAGTACAAACTTGGGAATTTGCATTTGAACATACGCATAACAGCAAAGACACATATGTACAAGAGCATAAGCTAACAGTCACAGCTCCCAACCTCTGCAGCTTCAAGGGGATCAAAGTTCTTTCTTCACAATCACCCTAAAAGGTCATTTGTTCAAATCTGTTATCATCCCTATATTTTTAATTTAAAAATTTTTTTTTAGTATTCCTATTTTACAGGTAAAGAAACAGAGGTTGAGAATCACATATTAGCCTCAGATCCAGGACTCGAACCCAGATCTCCAATCTCTGAGTCTGGGGTTCTCTAGACCATACTTTATTGCTTCGCAGAAGAAAAAAACAAGACATACATGTATCCTTGGGTGCCACAAGAAGATAAAAAAGTACAATTTACCTCATTTGAATGTTTTCGTTGCTGTCCGGAGTTGTTTGGCTCTCTCCAAATTCCTCCTCTTCATCATTTCTGGGAAGAAAAGGGAATAGAAAAGACCCTATTTCCCTCCCATTCAATCTCCTCCCCACTCCTCACATACACCACGGGCTGAAGCTCAGTTCCTTGTATTCCACAAATTTAGGAACTCGGAGATCTATCAATTCCCTCATTTCACAGATTAATACAGTGAGTTACCAGATGAGGAAATCGTTTGTTCAATGTCATACCCAGGGAGTTTGTGGGACTTTAATATGAGGCGCCTGACTCTTTGACCAGTTCACAAAGGGGGTGGCCATGGGAAAAAGAGAGGGAGCTGGGAGGTAGGCCCCTGTCCAGAGTGCAAAGTTTCCCACCTCTTCTTGGAACACCAAAACCGGTTGGCCAGCATGAGGACGAAGACAATAAAGAGGAAGACCACAACAGCTGTCAGTCCTTGCAGCCAGGGCTGCAGCCTTCTCCCAATCACTGCCGGTGACAAAGTAAGAGAGACTTGATGAGCTTCAGGAAGAGGACGAGGGCTTCCAAATCAGACTCTGCAAGAATTCCCCCTTTCCTTCTCCCTCTTCCAAAAGGCCTATTTCTCCTATCCTAGGAATATTGAGTCCCCAAACCAAGGTAAGGGTCTGGGTTATTTCTCAAAGCCCCATAATCCGGGATAGCAGCACCCTTGTCCCTCCCCCATCTCTGACCACCCACCTTCCTGGGCATCTGCTGATGACAGCAACAGTGTGGACAGCACAAAGATGGTCTCCTGGAGCTCCATGGGCCAAGTTAACTGTGACTGGGTCAGTTTGTCCAAGATCCTTGAATCTGGTCTCTGTCTGCACTGACTGTTGCAGAAGGGAGCTGGAGTGATGGCTCACTGAAATAACCCCACCCCAGATAAACTAAGGTGGAAAGGGCAGAGGTTGGGAGAGGGAGGAGTGTTGATAGGAGAGTGATTATTTATTGAACTCTGGAAGGACCCATTCCTCCTTCACACCTACCAGCTGTTCAAGGGACTGCACCTTTCTTTCCTTTTTAACCCTCCGTTGGTTTTGAGGTTCTAGGTGACTGGGCTCCAGGGTAACCAAAGAAAGAGCCTCTTCGTTCTCAGCTGACCACTTTCTATTATCCTGCCAATCTTCCATACATGAGAGGGGCTTTGCCAGACTATGCCAGGGAGCTCCAGTTCTTGTGTACCATTTTCTACCCACTCACAAAGAGTTAATAGGAGGGGAACTGGGGAAATGGGGGGAAGAGTAGAAGGAGACTCTGGACTTAGGTAACAATTAACTAAACCCCATTCTCAGGAAGTAAGAAATCATTATCTCTACTCAATGTTAAGTACAAGTAGCTGAGGTCCTTGCAGAAGGCATGAATGGCTTCACCAGAGTGCAAAAAGGGATCCTAGCCTCTGCCAGGGACTTGGAAGCAATCAAGGTCAAGAAAGCTTCAGGATCTCTGCCCAGAATGTCATTATAGTCTCTCTCTGGTACTGAAAGGGTCCCAGTACTCAAAAAAAAGAAAATATTTTCCTTCCCCATCTTTAGATTTAGGGACCTTCTGTGCGTAAACATTTCATTAGCTTAGGGCATTCCTTTGATGAGTTGTGGGGAAGCTTGGCCATCCTAAGTAAGTTCAATGAACAGGGCCCTTCACAGTCATTTTCTTAGCCAGGAGTGTGAAACCTCGGTCTCCCCTCTACAACTATATGGGAAGATTACATAAATATGCCAAAAAGCAGGGGAAATGGATCCTTTTCAAAAATTAGGACATCAGCATCCACGTGTAGAGAGACCATGCCTCCACAGAAGGAACAACCCCCCTCAACTCCCTACTGTGGTTTGCCATTTCCTTCTCTGGCTCACTTGACAGACAAGGAACTGAAGCAGACAGGGTTAAGTGACTTGTCCAGGATCATACAGCTGGTGTCTAGAAAATGGGGAAATGAGGTAAATGTGCCCCTACTCCAAGAAAGAACATAGGCCCACTGAGAGAAGCAGACTTCATTGGAACAGCAAGTAATTCAATCTAAATCCTGTAAAGGACATCTCCTGAAGGAACAGCCCCCACACGATGCTCTCCAGTGGAGGGGGGGTGTAGGTATAGCCAGGTTTAGCCTGAAATCAGTACTGGATTTGGAGTCATAGGTTATTAAGAGGACCTAAAAATGCAAGATCAGGAAGAGGAGAATTGACTTACCCAAGGTCATAGAACAAATCAGTGGGAGAGCAAATTTAGATTTGAATTCAAGTTCTATTAATTATTATCTATAAGGCACAAGGCAAATCACTTAATCTCTCCCAATCTCATTTTCACTTTCTGGAAGAGGAAATTGGACCAGGTGATCTAGGAAGCCTTTCTCAGTTCAAAATCTGATGATCCTCTGAGTCATCCATTAGCCCATTAGCCCTGGCCCTTCCCTGGGTGAAGGTGGACTCCACCCCAGCTTCCATGAGAGAAGCCACAGCTCTGGCACGTGATCTGAAGAGCAAGGTGTAGGTAATCAACTTCTCTCTTTCCCTTACCTTTCTTCTATCCCTCCCTCCTCCCAAAGTAGAGAACCGCTGAGGCATGGGGGTAGGCAGAATATGGGAAGCCAGGGGACTAGTGCAGGTGTTCCCTGGAGGATGAGGAGAAACAGACAAGGACAAGTCCGTATTCTGGACTGTCTTATACTGCCCCAAGTACTTCACATTCATTAGCTTATCTAAGAAGTCACGTTTCTATTTTACAATGCATTTGTTTTTTTCCCCACAACCATCAGCTGAGGTATAGTTCAGGCATTGATAGAAACTGATACTCAGGTTGTCTTTTGTTTCATTTCAGTCATAATTCAAGGTTTGGTCTTCGGATCCAAAGGTCAATCAATACACTTTCACAAGGCTGGCAGCACAGGAATTATTATTCTCATCTGATAGAAAAGGAAAATCGAGGACTGGAAAGGACAAGGGATTTCCTGAAGATTACAAAATGAGTCAGGGGCAAAGAGGCTAGCAGTCAGGTGGCTCGACTGCCTTAATCCATTAGTTTAGTGAATCTTGACCAAGCTGTGCTCCGGGTTCAGCCCTAATTTGGCTATTTTATAGAAGAAGCAAGAGGAGATACCATTCCCACAGAGCTCTTGACCTGGCAAGGAAAATAAACATCACAATTCCAAAATAAGACACACAGTACTGAACTGATTGCTAGAAGAGTCCAGCAGGAGTCCTGGAAGATGACAGGTTTGAAAGATTAGAGCTAAATGGAACCCTGAGAAATCACTAAGTCCAACTCCATTTTGCATAAGAAACTGAGGCATGAACTTGCCCAAGGAGACACAGGTAGTAAACATCAGTCAGGATTTGAATTCAGGACCCCCTAACTAGTTCAAGATGCAGAGACCAGTTTCTCTGGCTCCTTCACTCCCCACCACCTCTCCAGTCTTTCTCCAAGTAGTGATCTAAGCAACAAAGCTTCTGCTTTCAGTAGCCTGATAGGTTGGAAACTATGCATTTGATCATGGGTAGGATGAAGTATCAGAGACTTTTAGTTGAAGATCCTCTGGTGTGAGTTAGGGGATCTTGAATTCAAATCCTAACCCAGTGTGGACTAGGAACACTGCATGAGGGATTTCCCTGGCTCAGTTGTGTGGACTATATCATCTCTGAGGTCCCTTCCAGCTGAGATTTCATGAATTTTGTCTGGCCAGTGGTAGAACAGAATTCAATTTCTACAAACTCAGTCTGGATATTACTTGGGAGAACTATAAAGGGAAGTCTCATGACAATCCAGTTCCAGTGAGATTTCCTCCTTTTCTCCTCCTTCTGTTCAGTGCTAAACTGATTCAGAGCCTTTCTGGCAGCCTTATGTTTCTGCTGAGCCCAGGAATTAGGGAGACCCGTCCGTTCTTGGCTCTCTCTACTCTAGCCTTTGCTGGGATGCTGGCTCTTGGAAGGTGATGATGGAAGGGCGTCTAGGAGCAAGGTGGGGAGGCCAACAGGGGGGCTCCTGGACTTCCCTATCACCAGCTAGAGCATCTTCTGGTGAGACGGTCAGTTCTTCATCACGCCAGGTCAGGGTCAACTCCAGATCCAGTTCCTCCAGGTCTTCACCTTCCAAACTGTTGGGCAACTCTCTTGGGGACTCTGGCTGATCTGGCTTCGGCCCAAAGGCCCAATCTGCACACAAAGAATACAGATAGGACAACCTCCTTCCCTCCTTTAGTTTCTCCTCCTACATTCACCAAGAGTCTGGGAGATGGGCAAGGGGTAAGGAGAAATACCTCCATTTTTCCAGATGCAGAAATCAAGAGAAAATAGGCATTGTGCCCATGTTCAGACCAAGACCCAGGACCCAAGCCTAGGTCTTCTGACACCTGGCTGAGGTTCTCCCTCTAAGAAAGGATTTAAGGAAAAATCACAATTCTTGCTGCAGTTCCCCTTCATGAGTCTCCGAAGAATGGAGAGCAGAGAAGAAAGCCTTTCAGATCCATCTCCTCAGTTTCTTCTTCCCTATTTACCATCTATTTAAATATATTTAGATAGACCCTCATAGCAACTCAGTGAGGTAGAGTGAAAGAATTATGATTGTCTTACAACTAAGGAAACCTAGGCTAAGAGAAACATATCACACTATCCCTAACTAAATTCTTGGTGTCACACAACTAAGCTGAGGAACCAAGATTTAAACGCGGGGGTTCTGGACTCAAAAGCAAATCTTCATTTCTCTAAAACATACTTTCTACAGATTGTATAACAAAGCTTGAAAACATGTATTCTTATTGTTCAAATGTTAGTGGATGTTGTATTTGTCATATATGTACAGATCTTAAAATATGGGTTGTTTTTGGGAAATTAAAAAAAGGATTATTGCACCTGACACAACTGACAATCACCACACTATAAGTTATCTGCCACAAGTGGCCTCCCTTACTTTTCCCAATGAGCCCTCTGCTGAGGAGGATGATGTCTAAGGGTAGAGCCTTCCCCCTTCTGCCCTCCCACCCCACCCAGGGTTCCAGAGGAGGCATTCACTAGTTCTATTCCCCTCATCTGAGCCCAGCTCTGGGGGTATCTTAAGCAAGTTTCTGCCTTGCTTTCTGGAGGGCTCTCTGGAAGACTCACCAGCCAGGTCATGCATGAGGTCTTTGATGAGGTGCCCAACGATGGCATAGGCTACAGCTATGACGACAAGGGCAGCAAGTAGCAGGTACAGCACATACTTAGGCAGGCGAACAGTATCTAGGGCAGGAGGTCGGTAGTCTTCAAAGAGAGGTGGCTCCTTTGTCTGGTCCTCTGACTCCTCTTCCAGAAGATGCCGAGGGCCCCAGCCCACCACCATCCCGGCCCTTCAGCAAGGTGGTCTCACAGGGGAGGCCACTGCCTGCCTGCCTGCCAGGATGTGGGACATGATGCCCAAGTGCTGGAATAACCCCCAAGGGCAGGCAGCGGAAGCATTAAGGGTCTTAGGAACTAAGAGGATTGTGGAGATTACTGGGAGGATGGGACAGGAAGAGGATGGGAGACCCAGAGGCCATGGGATCAGATATTCAGAGTGGCAGAGAAGGGGTGGAGACCACATCTCCTGGACTCCTCCCAGCATACCACATATCTAGGATCTCATTGAAGAAATTGCCATTATCCCTTCTTCCTCTTCCTAAAACATAATGGAGTTTGGATGGGGGAACCTATTGCATCCCAGGCAAGCCTTCATTTGATTTTCCTACAAAATCTTGGTCTTGGGACTCCAAATATGGGGCAGGGAAGCACAATGAAAAGACAGGTAAGGGAACCTCAAGAACCCAGACTCCTCCCAATAAATTATTAGAGCTATTAGAGACCTTAGAAGTCATCTAATTAAACTACTTCCTTTTACAATGAGGACACTGAGACCATCAATGAGAAGAAATTTGCTCATAGAGAGCTAATAATAAAGCTGGCACTGCTGATTTTTAGTTTAGGGTTCTTTCCAATAAAAGACCTAATTTTGATCATCAATCACTCAAGGAACAAAAAGTCAGGGGATTTTGAAGGCCATGCTCAAGCTCACATAGTAATGAGTGGGGTGGGAGGGAGAGGGGTTGGGACCAGAAGCAATGAATGTGTCTCTAGCATTTCCCTGCTAAGCACCCCATCCCACACAGACAATTCACATGATTTTCTCAGATAAATAATTTAATATTTGGTTCAGATGGTCTCTGGGCCCTGGGACGTGTCCAGATCAGCTCTTCTTTCTCTGAGAGAATTTACCCTCTTCCATTTCTCCCACAGGGGCCTTCACTCCCATCCCAGTGGGTTTCCTTAGTCAGGTAATATGATAGGAAAGAGAATCCATGTGGGTAGGTAGGTTTTCTTCTCCAAGTTGCCCAAATGGTCTGGAACACATGGGCAGGTGAACAGCAGCAACTTGGAGTTTCCTTCAGAAGGTCCCAAATGTAGAAGAGCACTAAACCTTTTCCCCAATCAATCTAAAAGTCTGTTCCAGATCTTCTCCAAAGGGACCCCAATAAACCTAGTTTACTGACAAACAATCCCAATATTTCCCAGTAAACCTAGATTCCTTATTGTCATCAGATTCTCCCAACAGAGAACCCCAAAGATCCCAATCTGCTCCCAAAAGGCCCTATCAGATCTCAATACTTTCTAGGACCTTGATCCCATTCCAATGGTTCTCTTCTGTCCCCCAAAAGATACAACTGCTCCCAAAAGACCCAAATCCCAATAGAGATGAATATCTTGATCTCATGTTAACAGATTTACATATGCTCCCCAAAGAACTGGCCCTGCTCCTAAAAGATTCTGACATCTCCCAGGAGATCAATGCTCCCTTCCCAGAAGATCCCAATTATTCCTAACCTCTTCCAACACACCCAGGTCATTTCAGCTGATTCCAGTGGGAAGTCATTCCTGTGAGAAGACAAAGCAGGCCCAGGAGCAGGAAAGAAGGTCACAGCTGGAAGCTACCAGAGCACAGCAGCAGCAGGTTTACAAAGTCAGGAGCATCCACCTGGCATAGGAGAGGACTGGCAAAGCTGGCTGAGGCCATTGGCATACTGAAACTCAGGCCCATTCTCATAGGCATACATATCCAGGGCCACTTCACAGCTCTCACGCACCACACGCTCTGCATCAGCCGCATGGGCCCGAAGAGCTGCCAGGCAGTCAGGGTGAGCAATAGAACCCAAGGCCTCAGCACACTCATGTCGTACCATGGGGTTCTCGGCTCGACTGGCCAGGGCAGCTGTAAGCTGAGGTATGCAAGCCTCATGTTGCAGTTGACCCAACACATAGCCCACTTCATGGCGGAACAGAGCACTGCCACAACACAGACCTGAGGGCAAGAACCAGGAGAGAAAGCTGATCAGGTCGAGTGAAAATCATCCTGGGAGGGGGTAGGAGGAAAGATGAATATATAGGATAGGAGCCAGCTGGGGAGCAGTATCAGGGGAGAGGTCATATTGAGCAGGGGTGTCAATCTAGGGGTAATCAAAATTAGATGGAGGAGCAAGGGAGAGATAAAGGAGTCACCTAGGGAATAGTCTAAGAGAGAAAATGCTAATAGTTACAGAGGAAGTCACCTTGATGGAGGATGGCTGAAGGAGGAGGAAGACAGAGGAAGCAAACCTAGTTAGGGAGTCAGAAAGGGGAGGACAAGATTTCACTGTGTGAAAGGAGCAGTCAGTGCACCCAAAGGAGGTTTAAGAAGTAGGAGTCATCAACTGAGAGGAGGGAGACTTAATAAGAGTCAAATGAGACTGTCTTTCTCCAAACAAATTTTTCCCTCCTACTATCTCATTTTATCCCCTGAATATCCCTAGGAGACAAAGAAAAATGATAATTCTTCATTTTACATATTGAATAATCAAGGCCCAAGGTCATATAGAAAGTCGGGGATAAGTCAAATCACTTCCCAGCTTTTGTCACCTGTGGACTAAGTAATATGTACATTAGAACCCCCCCATCTCACTCTGGGGTCACTCCTCACCATCTGCAAGGGCCAGCGCAGCCTCTTTGCCCCCAGCATTTCGCAGAGCAAACATTGCCCGGTAACGGTCAAAGAGTGGGCAAGACTCATCCAGCAGCATGGCCCGAAGACGTCCCACATCCTTCTCCTCAGCTGGTGGGGCTGGGTCCACAGACAAGTAGGGGCTACCTGTGGGCTCCCCACCATTCTGCTGTAGCCACTCTAGTCGTCGCACGGCCAACTGGCATGTCTCTGCCACCTGGGGACAATGAAGAGATACTGAGAAGCCATCAGGACTTCTACTTCCTTCTTAGCCCTCAACCCCAAACTGGAGTCATCTCCAGTCATTCTGATCCATGTCTGGCCATGGGGCCCAGAAGGCTCCGGAGGAGAAAGTGAGGCTGGTGACTTTTTATAACTCAACTTCATTTAATCCAATTCGCTTGCAAGTCATGGCATCACCTTCCTGTTGTCATTGGTCCCCCTTCAAGAAAGAACAACAATCCCCCACCCAGTCTCATAGTCAGGGATTCTGCTGTGGCAACAAAGCCTAACTTCTAATCTGGACTAACAAGAAAGGAAGCAGTACTGGATCTGGAGTCTGAAGCCAGAGTGAAGGTGCTGGTCTGAAGTTTAGTTATTTGACCACTCTGAACTAGAATGATGATGATAATCCTGGAAATGCCTGCTTCACAGGGTTATTGCAAGTAAAGCTTTACAAATCTTAAAAGCATTTTAGAAATATCTACATTATAAGGTTGAGAATTAGAGATGGGAAAGCTGATGAGAGCAGCAGATACACCTGAAGCTGAGTTAAGGGATGGATGCCAAAGCATAGAACTGGTAGAGCAGATGGGATGTTCTTGGAAATTCTTGATGGGTCCTGTGCATCAGAGGGAGGAAGAGTCAGGCAGGAAGAAGAAGAGTCAAAGCTTAGGAGCTAGTAACAAGGTCTGAGATCCTGTCCCGGCTCTGGGATGCTCTGCTCTTATGGTACCAAGCAGGTCACTGCCTTTCTCTAAGGGCTCTGGTTTCCTCACTTTCAAAATGGGGGGGAAGGAGAGGAAAGACTAAAATAAATGACTTTTTAAGTGACTCACTACTTTTAAATTATGATGTTATATTGTCCTCTATCCAAGAGTGGGAACCTGAATGCTGGGGGTTGGGGAGGGGTGGGTTGTTGAAGGCATTGTCAAAACATCTGTAAAATGAGGGGGTGGCAATATAGGCAGCAGCACTTTTTATGGAAGCAAGAACTCCAAATGTGAAAAGTGAAGACCTGTTGGCTAGGGCTAGATGAACAATCTGTTGTAACTGAAAATTTATTGCTCTGTGAGAAAAGGCAAATCTGAGACACCTGGTAAGACTTGCTTGATGTAACTAAGAAGAAAATACAAATAATGACCACATAAGCTAATGGAGCTCAGATTGATTCCACAAGCAATCTTGACTCCAGAGGACTGATGATGAAACACAGCTCCCTCCTTTGGTTAGGACAGTGGGGCATCCAGTAACAGATGTGGCCAATGTCTTGGTTTATTTTACTTAACAGTATTTCCTTGTCTCAAGTGAAGATTAAAAAAGCTTAAATGAGCATTTTAAAGAAGAAAGTACAATGAAGGGGGGTAATGGATCTCCAATGCCTCTGGCCAGCATTTCAAGCCCTCTACAGTCTAATAACATTCAAGCTTCCTAGTTTAAGTTTCTATTGCATCACCCCTCCCCCCCTTCTTTTTGCCCCAGCTCTAAATTCTATCATCCCATGAAATCTTCCCCACCTGAACTCACTAAATAACATGAGACCTGGGAGCCACTAGGGGAAAAGAAAAGGGCATTATGTTACCTCGACAACAGGATCCTTGGAGTATTCCTTCAGGAGTTCCAACACTTCTGGGTTGCCAATGGCTCCCAGAGCCTCTCCTGAAAGAGAAAAACAGTCAGAGACTGTCAAAGTTGGGAAAGGTCTTTACACACTGAATATTGGACCCTAGAGCACAGAAAGTCAAGTCTAGGAAGGACCTTAATAATCATCCAGGCCAGTCACTTCAGCTTGCAAAAGGGAAAAATGAGGAAAGGAGGAAAGAAAAAGAAAGGAACAAAGATCTACCCAAAGTCCCACAGGAAGTTAATGGAAGAACCAGGACTAGAAACGAGGTTTGGCAGTCCAAGTTCATGCCTGTCTTCCAACTTTTGCACATTCTTTCCTTCTAGCTGAAATCCTTCATTTTCTCCTAGTGTCTGTTTGCCTGGCATCTAAAGATGATCCACAATTTGATGCCACTCTCCCTTTCCAGCTTTCTCTCCCATTCAAGCTCTCAGTTGGGGGGGGGGGGGAAGCATCATCTCACTCACCAGCCTCATGCCGGACCATTGGCTCCTGGCTCATATCCTTCAGTACCTCCACTAACACAGGGATGGCCCTTGTGTCCTGCATTTGGCCCAGGCAGTAGGCCAGCTCATGCTTCAGAAGGGCAGACTCATCCCCAAAGGCCTGGCTGATCCAGGAAATGGCCCTAGGGCCACCCAGACCCCGAAGGGTGAACAGAGCCCGGAAACGGGCCTGCAGAGGCTGCTTGGGATCCACAAGGATCTGCCCGATGGCCTCTACTTCCTTCTCTGTTACCATAGTGCTTCAAGTCCAAAGGCTTCTGCCAAACCAGTCAAGATGACTTGAAAGCTTGGGACCTAGAAGGGAAAAAAGCATAGGATAAAGTCACATGGAGGAGGACCTTTCGCACAGGATGCCAGAAAGTCAGGAGCTCATTTTGTTCTATTTGACCTCACAGGGCAGCTGGGCCCCTCCAAATCTTGAACAAATCTTACTAAAACATCCTTGATAAATGACCATTTGGATGTCCACCATAATCAGGTAACCCAAATCTCCCAAATCAGCTCACTGTCCCTTTGCACTGCTTAGTTTTTCCTTGAATAAAACCTAAATCTGCCTCTCTCTTACTTCTGCTTACTGCTCCTAGTTCTGCCATCCATTGAGGGGAAGGAACAGAAATATAATACATACAAAGAGGCAGCTTAGGTGGTGCAATAGATGGTGTCAGGTCTGGAGTCTAGAAGACCTAGGTTCAAATCTGACCTCAGATACTTACTAGCTGTGTGAACCAGGGCCAGTCATATAATCTGTTTACCTCAGTTTCATCTTCTGTAAAATAGGGATAATAATAAGAGCAACTACTCACCAGGGTTGTTGTGATAACCAAATGACCTAATTATAAACACTGAGAACAGTGTCTGCCACCTAAGTGCTATATAAATCTGAACTGTTATTGTTGTTGTCAAGTTAGGAAATAAACAAGTAGCTGGGGATCAGGAAAACCCTTGTAAAGGAGGATGTGTCTGAGATAGAGTAGCTATGGTATAGTCAGGACAGTCCTGTGCTTGAGGCCTCTCTGACAGCTTTCTGTTCATCCTTGGACATGATCTGGCTCTTTTAGGTTTCTCATGCTCTCAGTAGATATACTAAAAGACAGCCCTGCACCCACAGAACTGACTTCCCCCTCTAGACCAGGAGCTCCCTTGGAGAGCAAGGGTTCTTTCATCCATTCACTGATTCTTCCCAACATTCATCATAGGACTGTTCACACAGCATGTGCTCAAGAGGACATAAAGACTTACTATACAGGTTCAACTGTAAACCATACTTTTCCTTCAAGCCTGGGTTGAAAAACCCAATCAGCATTTTTCTCATTCCAGTCTTTCTTAAATATTTCGTTGTTAATATTTTACTTTTTACATGAAAAAACAATTTAGGGGCGGCTAGGTGGCGTAGTGGATAAAGCACCAGCCTTGGAGTCAGGAGTACCTGTGTTCAAATCCGGTCTCAGACACTTAAGAATTACCTAGCTGTGTGGCCTTGGGCAAGCCAACTTAACCCCATTTGCCTTGCCAAAAAAAAAACCCAAAACAATTTATATTAGTTGGTAAGTTTTGAGTTCCAAATTCCTCCCTCTTTCCCCTCTCATTTTGGAGGTGTAGGCCTCATTTGGGGGTGTAGAATGGTAAAAAGTTTCTCATTAGAGATATGTATCCACAGCAAAAGGAAGTCAGCTGGTCCAAAGCAAGGTATCAGTGATGGGCAGATAAAACATGTGCTTCTCTGAGTATCCACGTAATATTAAAAGGTTTAGAAGAGGGTAACTAGCTTATAGGAAGGACCTCCTCAGGAAGACCACTGGTAGACCATGGGCAAACACTAGAAAGAATGAGGAAGTTCAGACGGAATTCAATCTGCACTACTGGAGAGAGCATGAACAGCAAATCCCAAGTATTTATGGTATTAAAATATTTTATCATAAGAGGTCATATATGAGTCATATAGCTACTTTAATTGATGATTAATCAATAAAAGTAGCTAGTGGCACAATGGATGGAGTATCAGATCTGGAGTGAGGAAGATTTGTCTTCCTGACTTTAAATCTGGCCTCAAAGACATTTACTAGTTGAGTAATCCTGAACCAAGTCACAATCCTGTTTGCCTCAGTTACCATCTGTAAAATGAGTTGGAAAAGGATATGGCAAAATGTTCCATGATCTCCACTAAGAGAAAACCTCAAAGAAGAGTTGAACAAGACCAAAACAGAAAAACTGGAAAAATTGGAAAGTGAAGAATTAACTGGAGAGTATAGGGTCAGCCTGGGAAAGCTGAGGGAGTTTAGTGTTCCACCTTCCAGCTCTCCAAGATGAAGAGAAGGCTGAGGGTACTGGAAAAGTGCTGAGTATCCAAAGCCTGATGATGAGATTTCAAACAATCAGATTAAAATGTAACTAGGGAATATTTAACAAAATAAATGGATAACAAGTCAGCATGTGGTCTAATGTACTGCTTCTATTTGAGAGCTCCACATCATCGTGACTTGTTGACCTCATCAGCTCCTATCAGTTTTGTCAAATCTATTGAGGATTCCCTAATCCTAGTGTCTCTACTTAGCATTAACTGTTTTAGGGGATTTGCCCTAAGTATGTCTAAATCAGTTATCCTTGCTCCCAAACCTTATCATCCCCCTTCTGATACTGGCAAGGGTACTGCCATCTTCCCATTTACCAGTCCCAACCTCAACTCCTCACTTACCCATGCTCAAAGAATCTACCTCCAAATTTTTCCTACATAATCTCCTCTCCATTCTTAGGTAGTAATCATTTCTAACTTGAACAAATGCAATAGCCCTCTAAATTCTCTCCAATCCACCTTCCACTCATCAATTTACCCAATTTTTCTTTTTACTCCCTCCCCATTCCATAAACCTCAGGGCTTTCCCATTACCTTCAGTTAAAGACATTCAACCTGGTCCCTTCCTCTGTTTCTGGGTGTTTTGTTGTTTTGTTTTTGCACTTTCCTCTACTCTACAAACCAACTATACTCACCAGTTTGTAGATCTTAGCACTGGACACGCCACTCCCTATTTCTATGCAATAACACTGGCTACCTCCCTCACCTTCTCCAAGAAGGCTTTCTCAGTCCTCCTTAGTGTCTTCCTTCTGAGATTATTAATAATTTATCATGTAAGTGTGTATGTGAGTGTGTGTGTGTGTTTGTGTAGTCTATTCTTGTTTGCATGTTGACTCCTGTTAGGGTGTGAGTTGGGATTTTTGTTTTTGTTTTGTTTTTTGCTTTTTTAGTATCCCCAGCAGAATCCTGGCATACAAAAAGTAACTAATAAACACTTATTGACTAACTAGCATTTTTAATAAATAGCTTTCAATCCCTTAAGTATGAGCTCTTATTTCCCATTTTATAGAAGAGGAAACTGAGGTTCAGAAAAGACAAGTGGCTTCTCTAAAGCCATATGGTGTGTCAGAGACCATGTCTTCTGACCCTCAGTCAAGGGAAGGCTCTTACAATAAGAACATGCTCCCTTTCTACTTGTCTAATCCCCCAATTGACTCTGATTCATTACATAGAAATGATCCATGACTTCCTAACTTTTCCATGCCTTGGAAGATGGCTTAGAGTTGCATTGGCTAAAAAGAAAAATTTCACCAGGTGATGCTTAAACCTTTTGTTATAAACTCTCCCAGAATTTAACCACAACAGCTGATTGTACCCAGCCAGCTTGTCCATTTGCATTTAAACTTGTAAAGGCCCTCCCTGCCTGTGTTCCTCTCTGAAACTTTGAGAACCCATCATTTCTTTAGTAAAGAAGCAACATGGTACACAGAAGGGTACTTTATCGGGTTGGGAGTCAAGAAGACCCAATTCGAGTCAAAACTTTTAACTTTCCCTACTACTTGGGTGATCACTGTCAAACAGTCTGGGGTTTAGGGGACTTTGCTGAAAAATAAAGGAGGCTGCAATGTGTGTTGGTGGTAGTGTATCAATGATGTCAGTGAAGTGCAAAAGAAATAAATTTGTCCCAAGAGGCAACAAACACTCAGCAGATAACAATAGAAGAAGGCTTTGCTTTGATGGCAATCTTGGGGAACAAATAAATGGTATCACTGCTTCTGGCTATAGGACAAACAGGATTTAAGATTTGTGTGTGAGGGGCAGCAGTGGGTAGAGCACTGGTCCTGGAGTCGGGAGTATCTGAGTTCAAATCCAACCTTAGACACTTAATAATTACCTAGCTGTGTGGCCTTGGGCAAATCACTTAACCCCATTTGCCTTGATACTATACTCTTGTCTGAACCAGATTAAAATGTTCTTGGAAAATGTTTCACAAAAGAGACAAAGGCAAAATGCAACACCGATAATGTCGATTTTCTAAGTCCACATATCATTTCTATTTGAATATGATCACAAGGCTGTCTATCCTCAGCCTGCCTGGCACGACTGCTGGATGATCCGGAAACGTGGTCTTTCCTGGTTCTAGTCTTCACATTCTCTCCCCCCCCAACTCCCCCACATTTACACCTGTGACCCCCACCCACGGAACCCCCTCATCCTTCAGCCCCATCATCTCCTGGATTCCCTCGAGTCTCTGCCTTCCCAGCCTCACTCCAGGATGATGTCATTTGGGAAGAAAAGGACCCCTCTTATCCAACAAAAAGGGGCTGGAAGAGGAAGGATATCCCAAAATATGGCCCCCCTTCTCCCTTTCCCCAGGGCTGAATCGCAGCTGAATCCCTTGATGATGGAACCCCCAGAGAGGGTCTGCCCTCCGCCCTCAGCGCGGGTGGGATCCGAGGAAAGAGCTGTCAATCATCAGGGAGCACTAGTCAAATACTTTATCCATCAAAGGGGGCGAAGCTATGGGAAAGAGGGGAAAACGCGGCTTTCTAACGGGAGGCAGAAAGGGGGGGCACAACAATCACATGGGTTCAAGGCGGGGACTCCCCTCCCCTCCCTGCTGGGGCTGAGAGCGACCAGCTCCGACTCAGGCCCCGGTTCTCACCAAGACACACATCCCGATCCCACCTTCCCCTCTCCCCACCCCAGACACCCAGAGGAGGGGATGCACCTGCCCAAGCCTGCCCCGCGGAGCTCACCCGGCGGCGGAGGCAGCAGCGTCCGGCCGGCACTCTCAGAGAACACCCATCTTCCTTAGCACGTGACTACCTCAGAACGTACCAATAGGAGCGGAAGAGGGGGACACGCAGATTCCCCATTCACCAAGGAAGAAAAAACTCTGGAAACACTAAAGCAGATGAGCCTGGAAACTTCTATCTCGTGTTTTAAGTGATCTTTGATGTCCTCTATGTGGTTCTTTTCACAAGGAGAAGGTAAAGAGAGGCGAATTCTTTGACCCTCTGGTGGAAGGGCTCCCCTTCCGCCTGAAGTGGCAGGTGCCGATTCAAATCCGGTACAATAAACGAGCGCTAGAGCGCGCACGCGCCGTAGCACGCATGCGCTCTGCCACCCGCGGAGCTCCTCGTGGAGAGACCGGAGGATTCTGGGTAGGGCTTGCGCGGCTGAGGCCCTGTAGGTGGGGCTCGGGGCGGGCCCCGGCCGGCTGGGTGGAGATGCTGGGGCGCTGGTGGACTCTTTTTCAAAGGGCTTTGAAGACTTTACGGCCTTATTTAAGGGCGAGTTAATTCCCCCTCGGATGTGTATTTGGCTCAGAGGTGTAATTTTTACTGCGTGAGGCAACTCCCTCCGCGGGCGCAGCTCGGCCACGCCCCTGGGAGGTTGGTGCTCCCGGAGCATCCCAGGGGCCAAGAGCTGGTCCTGCCCCCCCCCCATCCATCCCCGCGCCCTGTGGGCAGCAGCCGCGCCGCCCATCCTGGAGTTCAGTAGGAGGGGGACACAGGGGGAGAGGGCATGAAATCGGGGTGAGCCTGCCACCCCTTTATTGTGAATTTGGACAAATTTGAGTGTCCCCTATCCATTTAAAGAGGGCTCGATGGTTATTCTTGAACTGCTTTTACAAGGGTTGTTTGGAGGATCAAAAAAAAAAAATTTATTTAAAATGACCTAAATCCCTCACCCAAATAAAAGTCACTGCTTAAGAGAACCGACTCCATGAGTCAACAAGCATTTATTAGATGCTGGCTAAGTTCAAGGCACTCTGCTGGGGATACAAAGAAAGGCAAAAAACAAAAAACAAAAAAAACCAGTCTCTGACCCCAAGGAACCCAAAATCTGATGGGGGAAGCCACATGCAAATACATATGTGTAAACAAGATAGATACGGGTTAAATTGGGAGTTATCTCAAGGAAGGCAACTGAAGTGAGACTTGGCAAAGTAGAAATCATTCTTAATCCCTGGATAAAGAAGGACAAAACAATTAAACATAGGTTCTGGGGACCTAAGTCAACAAAAGAAGGCATGAAAGATACAATTTATATGTATTTGTGATTTTTAAACACTGAAAGCCAACCTGTAGGGTCACTATACTTGTTCTGTCTGAAGACATTCTTAGACAAAGAATTTCTATTGAGTATAAAGCCCCTTTTTTTGTGAACAAAATCACTTTCCTTTCTCCTTCTCCAAAATATGCTTACCTCTCTCCTAAGAACAGAAAGTTCCTATAGGGTAGAATTTTTTTTTAAGATCCTCATTTGTTTGTCTTTGTTCAGTTGTGTCTGATTCTGGGTGACCCTGTTTGGGATTTTTTAGGGACAGAGATACTGGATTGCATTTTCTTTCACCATTTCATTTTCTAGATGAGGAAACCGAGACAAACAGAGTTAAGTGACTTGCCTGGGGCCACCCAGCTAGTAAGTGTATAAGGTTAGAGTTAAACTCAGAAAGATGAGTCTTCCAGATTCCAGGCCTATCCACTGCACTATTTATCTAGCTGCCCCAATTCCTGGACAAATAGAAAAGATGACAAATTCATTCAAGAGTCAAGCTCAGGGCAGCTAGGTGGCACAGTAGAGAGAGTACTGGCCCTGGAGTCAGGAGTACCTGAGTTCAAATCGACCTCAGAAACTTAATAATTACCTAGCTGTGTGGCCTTAGGCATGCCACTTAACCCTATTGCCTTGCAAAAACCTAAAAAAAAAGAAAAAGAAAAAAAGTCAAGCACACGCTATATCCAAAATATTGTCTCAATATGAAAGACATAAGACATAGTCTACGTTCTCAAAAGTTTAAACAAATTACCAAGTGCTAAACATACAAAGAAGGGCAAAAATAGTGTCTGTGCTCAAGTTAGGGAGATAAACAACTATGTATAGAACTAGATATATCTATTCAGGATAAATTTGAGATAATCATCAGAGGGAAGGCACTGACAGTAAAGGGAAGCCAGGATGCAAAGGGAGATAAATCTAGGTGAATTGTGAAAATGTCCAGTTGGGATATGGAGTGGCCTGTGCTAGGAAAAGCAAGAAAACCAGTGTGTCGTGGAGAGTTGAGAAAGATGTCAGAAAACTGAAGGTGGGGGGGGGGGATTAGGTTATGAAGAGCTTTAAAAGCCAAACAGAGGATTTTATTTATTCATGGAGATATTAAAGAGATACTAGAGGGGCAGCTAGGTGGCGAAGTGGACAGAGCCCTGGAGTCAGGAGGACCTGAGTTCAAACCTGACCTCAGACACTTAATTACCTAGCTGTGTGGCCTTGGGCAAACCACTTAACCCCATTGTCTTGCAAAAAAAAAAAGAGAGAGAGAGAGATACTAGAGGCCATTGAATAGGGGGTGTCTTGTACTTTAGGAAAATCAATTAACTGAATGGAAAATAAAAATTAGAAGTAGGGAGACCAAGTAGCAGATTACTGAAGTATTTCAAGTGTCTGTACCAAGTTGGAGATGGCATCAGAGGACGGAAGGTTTCTTTTGCAAGAGATGTTACCAAGATAGAGATAATGAAGTGTGACAAGTTGGATATAAGGGTTGAGAGTCTGGATGACTAGGAGGATGGTAGTGTCCTTGAGAATAATAGTGAAGTTCAGAAGCAGGGAGTGTTGGATTTTGAATATGTTGAGTTTCAGGAATCCATGGGACCTATAGTCCATTGGATATCCATCAGAGTGGGATTATAGGCAGTTGGAGATATGGATTGGAAATTAATGGGAGAGATTCAGGCTGGATAAATAGATCAGAGAATTATTTGCATAGAAATGATAATTGGGAGCTAATGGGGCTACCTGGTGAAATCATATTAAGGAAAAAAATAAAAAGGATTTAGGATAAAGCACTGAGGAACCATCATAGTTAACAAGCCTGACTGGGATGAAGGTCATGACAAAGAAGAGAGTGTGGTCAGATAGGAGCAATGTCACAAAAACCTAAACAAAAATTTCAAGGAGAAGAGGGTGATGATGGTATCAAAGGCCACAGAGAGGCCAAGAAAAAATGGTTATTAAATTTGGAAAATAACACACTGGTAATTGCAAAGAGTAGCTTCAGTTGAATGCAAAGGTCAGATGCAGGGAATTAAGAAAAGAGAGGATGGGGCGGCTAGGTGGCACAGTGGATAAAGCACTGGCCTTGGAGTCAGGAGTACCTGAGTTCAAATCTGACCTCAGACACTTAATAATTACCTAGCTGTGTGGCCTTGGGCAAGCCACTTAACCCCATTTCCTTGCAAAAAACTAAAAACTAAAGGGAAGAAATGTGTGCAAACAAGCTATTTACAGGATAAATAGGAAATAATTAAGAGTGAATAACTAGAATTAAGAGAGATTAGGAAAGGCTTCCTATAGAAGACAGGATTTTAGTTTCAATTTATAGGAAGCCAGAGGAGCCAGGAGGTGGAGATAAAGAAAAACATTCCAGACATGGAAGACAACTGGGAAAAAAATGCCTATAACTGAGACATGGAATGTTTTGTTCTAGGAAATCAATTTCTTTCTTTTTTTCCTTCCTTCCTTTCTTTCTTAAGATAATGGGTTAAGTGATTTGTCCAAGGTCACACATCTGGTACTATCAAGTCGAATTTGAACTCAAATCCTCCTGTCTCCAGGCCCTGTGCCACCTGACTGCTCCCCCAGGAGGCCAATTTCACTGTAACAAAGAATATACATGGTAGAAATTTAGTTACAAGAATACCGGAGAGGCAGTAGGGTGGATCTACATTGTGAAGAACTCTTTGATCCTGGAGGTGATAGGAAGTCATTGCAGTATATTGAATAGGGGCGTAACATGATCAGACTAAGGATTTTTCCTAAATAAAACCACTTTGGCAGCATAATGGAAGAGGGACATGAGTAGGGAAAGTAGGCAGAACCACCAAAAAGTTATTTCAGGGGCAGCTACGTGGCGCAGTGGATAGAGCACTGGCCCTGGAGTCAGGAGTACCTGAGTTCAAATCCAGCCTCAGACACTTAATAATTACCTAGCTGTGTGGCCTTGGGCAAGTCACTTAACCCCATTTACCTTGCAAAAACCTAAAAAAAAAAGCTATTTGCAGCAGACCAGGGAGGAGGTGAAGAGAGCCCATCCCAGGATGTCAGTAGCTGAGAGAGGGGCCTTTTGGAGTGAGGATGCAAAGATGAAATCTATAGCTTTGGTAATAGATTGATTGATATGTGTGTGGATGAAAGATAGTGAGGAATCCAGGATGACATCCAGGTTAAGAGACTGGAAGGATGTTGTTACCTTTGACAATATTAGGGAAATTTGGAATAGGAAAGGATTTGAAATGGGGGAAAATGAGTTCGGTTTGGGATATATTAAATTTAAAGTGTCTATTTGGAGATATATGAAAGGTGGTTGGAGATGTGAAACTTTGGTTAGCAGAAGAGAGGTTAGGACTGGATAGATATTAGAGTATCATCAGTATCAGGATGGTAATTAAATCCATGTGAGATTAAATCCATTGCTAAATGTAGTGAGAAAAGAACCTGTGGGAACACTTACAGTTAGAGTGACCTGGATGAGGATTCAGCATAGGAGACAGAGAAGAAACAATCAGAAAGGTAGGAAGAGAATCAAAAAAGATCAGTATCCTAAAACCTAGAGATCAGAGTATCAGGAAGGTCAACAGTTACAAAGGCTACAGAGAGGTTAAGGAGAAGGGGGGCTTGAAAAAAGGTCATTGGATCTGGCAATTATGAAATCATTGGTAACTAGAAAGAGCAATTTCTGTGAAATGATGAGGTCAAAAGTCCAATTGTAAGGAGTTAAAAGGTGAATGAGAGCTATAAATCTATATTAGGTTGCTTTCTGTCAGAGAGGTGGGGGGAGGGAGGCGAATGTGAAACTTAAAATCTTACCCCCCAAAAAATGATTGTTGAAAACGGTCTTTGCATGTAGTTGGAAAAAGAAATAAAATATTTTTTTTAATTGAGAGAAGACAGAGTGAGAAACTAATAGGTACTTCCTTAAAAAAAATTTACCAAAAAGAGTAGAAGATATGACAGTTAATAAGAAGGATCAAATGAAGGGTTTTTTTTGAGACAGGATGAGACATGGGCATGTTTACAAGAAATAGGGAAGCAGCCAGTAGACAGAGAGAGTGGAGGTAATAGAGGGCAACATTTTGCTCCAAAAGATGGAATGGAATGGAATTATTTGTCCATGAAAAGGGTTAGACTTGGCAATAAGAGCCACTGTTTCACGGGATGATAGAGGAAAGTGGAAGCTTCTGGAGTGATGTGATAGAGTGATGGAGAGAAAAGGTTAATGGCATCACTTCTTTCTGTAAAATAATGAGACAAGATTCTCAGCTGAATGGATGGGGAAGGGGGAGTTATATCTGGATTGAGACCTAATAAAAAGGTTTCCAGAAGCTGCTGTGTGGGTAGCTGAAATGGTGCAGTGGATAGAAAACCAGCTCTGGAATCTGGAAGACCTGAGTTCAATTCTAGTCTCAGACCTTTGACACTAACTGTGTGACCTTGGGCTAGTCACTTAACCCTGATTGCCTCACATCCAGTGCTATCTCCAGTTTTCCTGATTCAGATCTAGCCACTGGACCCAGATGGTTCTGGAGGAGAAAGCGAGGCTGGTGACTTAGCAAATCATCTCCTTCACTCAAACCCAAGTCACTTGCTTGTCATGACATCACTTCCTTGATGTCATCATCTTTGAGAATGAAGGACAGACATCATCATCATCATCATCATCATCATCATCAGAGGGTGGCTATGTTCAATGGATTAGAGAATCAGGGAAGGCATAAAAGAATTAATCACTGGCTACAGAAAGGACCCAGTTGAGATTATGTAATAGTGGACCAGGGCAATATGATTTTGTGATTTTATCCAGGTGTGTTCTGTGGTTGGGAGCTGGGGGCAATAGGAGGCTGAGAAGCAAGGTAAATCAGTAGCCACTCACTCTAGAGAAGAGGACAGCGTGGGGTCGAACTGGTTCAGTCAGGGGTCGAGATGGGAAAGGTAGGAAAGTGTAGCTACAGCCAGAATGATGAGCTGGGAAACAACTGGGGTCGAGGCCTTAGAGGTCATGTTGAGGATACACAGGAGTGGGGGTTACTAGGCAAAGGGGGGGTGCTGATTATGATAATATAAAGGAATTTCAGAGTTCATGAAGATAGAATTCGAACATTTATGGGTGGTCATGGCAAGAAGTGGAGCAGCCCTGGGGTGGTCAGAAGGGGCATCACCCCAGGGGGGGTTGTGGCGGCCAACTGGAGCTTAGAAAAGCAAGCCCCCTCCCACCTCTCCTCAGTGGCCAATTGTGAGGTTTGTCTCCACCCTAAAGAGCTAGTCTTAAAATCTGATACCTTTCTCCCTGGAACCTCACTCCCTGGAACCTTACTCCAACCTGCCTGCTCCTGAGCCAATGTCAGCCCCTTCAGGGAATTAAAACCTAAATTTAGTGACTGCCCTGGACCCCTTGGAAGATTTCATCTCCCCAGACCACTTTGGGACTATCGCCGGCCAAGCTTGGGGCCAATGTTTTGGTGAGTAAAAACCCAATTTCCCTACATTTCTTTTGGGGAGGGGGGGTTGAAGGTGATGAGTGGGAATATAATCTGGGTTGAAGAAGATATCATTACATTGGGTCTATTTTCTATCTATTTTCATTCATTTCTACCTAAAATTTAGCCTAGAAATACTGTAAGAAAAAAAATTGATGAACAAATGTACTAAGTGGTAAAGTGTAGACAGAGCCCTGGGCTGGGATTCAATAAGAACTGAGTGCAAGTCTAACTTGGGCTGTTTGAGCTTTGGCTGATAATTTGAGAAGCAGGCGTCGATCTATTTCTTAGCTCTTTTTTTTTTCCTCCTTTGGACTCCTTTGGTAGTCAGGGGAAGCTTATATACCCTATTCTTAGAAGTTGATGAAAATATATATGTAATTACCCCGCTTCAGGCTCACAGACTCCCTGGAATCTATTCAGGGACTCCCAATGGAGCCCTGTTGTGCTCAGGCTAAGGAGCCCTGTTGTGCTTAGGCTAAGGAACCCTGTTGAGTAGTGTCTGGGATTTAAGGCTATCAGCAGAGAGGCATCTGAAACTGGTCCACCCACTTAAATGCCATATTCTTCTCTTTGAACTTTGAGGAGAACATCCTCCCCAGGTAGTGGCCCAGAATATTGCTAAACATATATCTCCCTAATTTGTACTTTGATTGACCTTGAGAATATTTGAACAAAATTAGCCCTATGGTTGTATCTACGTTAGGAATCTTGTATTATCTTAACATTGATAGAAGACATACCTTATGAGAAGACAGCCTTAAAATATGCTTTTTTGCCTAAATGAATAAAAAGTTGTTTTTGTTTTTAATTATCAACAATAATAAACGGCAAGATTTTTTGTTACACATTTCAAAGATGTGATCTGCAATAGAAAATCATTTGCAAAAGTTCCCTGTTGACTTCTAAGTTTTATTCAATGATATTCACACATATATTTTATTTAAAGAGAAGATAGCATGATCAAAAGCTACTGAAGTGATAACTTTTTTGCTTTAATTCTATGATCTTATTTTTCTGATTGTTAGCTTTTTCCTTCCCCTCTTTCAGATATTTTGAAAATTGACCCCTCAATGCTTTGAAAATTATGTTAATTCCAACTGTGATTCTTTTGTTTGTGTGTTTTGGCCTGCCTCAGCTGCTCCTCCCACCTTTTCTTCTTGATGACCATTTGTTTCCTCATGTTGATGTGGAAATGCTAGAAAAGTTAACTTCTGTGCTTTACTATATTAGACTACCTCATGAGCTATACTGACTTTGTTATTCTGAGAAAATGTTTTTATGATATTCCTTGCTACTCTCTCTGAGGAAACAGTCCTGAGAAAAGTCCTCCCTTATACCAGTCCTTGAATTGATAACAGCCATCTGTGTGTCCTGTGTCTCAACCACAGCTATTGGGAGGGCCTCAGAGGGACAGAGAAACAGAGGCAGGAGCCCAATATGATAACAAACTGTTAATTCTTTGTTTCCCACAATGAACTTTTGTTACCCTGAATACCCTGACATAATCCTTTTCACTAGACCTGTGCTGACCCCTGCCCTATTCCTAGCACCCCCTGTACCCTTATTATATAAACCTTAACTTTTCTCCCTTTCTGTTAGGAAGAAAGCTCACGGGCAATAATCTTGCACCTGAGAAATAAACCATAGCTTTTCTTTATCACTCTTAAGTCATGAGTCGTTATGAAATTCTTTCACTGTTCATCACTTGTGCCCCAAACTGCATATTCCATAAAAACATGTTGGTCTCTGAGGTGAGAGTACAGATGCAGTAGTTTTGTTGTCACTACTGACAATAAATGTTCCCAGAAACATTGATAAATCTGTTCGATCTTTTTCATCTATTTGTTTTCCTTCCTGGTTCACCTAGAAATGCTCTTGGCATGATCTGGCTTAGTCAAGTCTCATGCCAAACAAGTATTACACAGATTTGTTTTTGCCCTCTCTCTGTTTTTATGACATGATACTTAAGAGTACATCATCTTGCACCATCTTCTGTCATATTTTAAACTGGTGTATTTGACTTCCATGGTTCTTCCCCTGGCAAAGAAAATACACACAGCCTAAGGTCTGGTGTCTGGTGTCTGGTCTTCTGACTTTGTGGTGATTGCTTTATATCAGTTACAGTAGAATATAAATTCCTTGAGGGCAGGAACTAATTTTGTTTTTTTTTTAATCTCCCCAGCATACCTTCCCTGTTCATTGAATTTAAGGCTCATTCAGTTACTTTTGTTGAAACTTAAATAGGAAAAAGTATAATAATCTCTGATTTTTCCACTGTCAATTATTTGTTTGAATGGGTCATAATTTGAATAATTATACAAAGTGCCTTTTCTCTTTTAATTTGGTATGTAATTTGACTTTTGTTCTAAATAATTGATCATCTCACTACATGCATACACCCAATTGGAAACTAGTTCTTAAATGGTGATTTCTTGTCCCTTTAAGATATAATCAGATAGGGGTAGCTAGGTGGCCCTGGAGTCAGGAAGACCTGAGTTCAAATCCAGCCTCAGATGCTTAATAATTTCCTATCTGTGTGACCTTGGGCAAGTCACTCAACCCCATTGCCTTAAATAAATAAAATTTTAGAAAAAAGATACAATTACATTTTGGTGCTCATAGTTTCAAATGCTTTTCTTCTATCTTCCTGAGTTTTTGGTCTTTTTTTCATTTCTTAATCCTAAAGCATTGCTTTTTGATATATTTTTCACCATTCTTTTCAATGTCCATGTTTGCACTTAAGTCACCCAGTGGCAATGTTGATCAGGTTTAGAGCATCTTACCAAGTTTGTCTTAGAATTTTTTTACATCTTTGTTCTCTTCACCAGATGTCCCATAAAAAGTTATTTTTATGAGGGCAATCTTTTTTGCTTTTATCATGAGTATTGCAAGACAATAACTAAATAGCTTATGAAATTATCTTTCTTGTTGCCTTGGGGCACAAGATTCAATTTTGCAAACTTCCCTTAACTTTTTTAACTTAATTCTCCAAAGAGAACCTTTGAGTCATTCTTCAATTAAATTAGTAACCTTGTAAAAAAGATTTTAATTTGAAAACAAAGAGCTCTGACCTGTGTCAGGAGACTGAAGGGTACATCCTGAAGACAGGGCAAAAAGAAAAAATGCTGAACGTTGAGAACTAAGAGGTCTGAGACCCTAACCCTAAGTGATGAAGCACTGCTGGGGTACCACCAGGCCTGGGGCTGGGAATATACTATTTTATGCCAAGTCAAAATTCTGCCCTAATGGAGCCTGCCTGTAATGAGAGGGGCCATGCTCCCTTCTCTCATATTCTTTATCTTTTTTTTTGCTAGGCAATGGGGTTAAATGGCTTGCCCAAGGCCACACAGCTAGGTAATTATTAAGTATCTGAGGCCGGATTTGAACTCAGGACTCCAGGGTAGTGCTCTGTCCACTGCGCCACCTAGCCATCCTGTATTCTTTAGCTTTTAAAAAAAAATCCCCTTCCCAGCTTTTTTTGTAATGACAAAAAATTGGAAACCGAGGGGATGCCCATCAAGTTGTTGTATGTGATTGTGAATGAAGGTCTTAGGAGAAATGACAAGATGGTTTCAGAAAAGCCTGGAAAGACTTACATGAACTGATAATAAATGAAATGATCAAACCTGGAAGAATTTGTACATAGCATACTGTAGGATGATCAGCTTTGAATAACATAGCTAATGAAGAAAGGAAATAAGCATTAGTTACCCACCACCATCCTAAGCATTTTAGAAATATCCTATTGATCCTCACAACAACCAATTTTTCCCATTTTACAACTGAAATTAATTGAAGTGAGGCAGATGGATTAAGTGACTTACTCAAGGCTGCACAGCTAGCAGGTGTCTGAGGTCACATTTGAACTCGGGACTCCTGACTCCAGGCTCAGGGCTCTTTCACCTGTACCACTTATTTAAACCAACTCTGAACGCAATCAGTTTTCAGGGCTGCTAGTGGGCATTTTACTAGGTAAACACTGCCCAAACACCCCCTAGCACACAGCTACTGTTAGCACAGCCCTTTTATTAGTGATGATCCTCCCCAGAAGCAACAGCTCCCTTGCTCTCTAGCTCTGACCCTGTGGGAATTTACAAAATCTTCTCCCTACCTGGACCCATCAATCTCAGAATAAGTCTTAATTCATCCAAGGTCAGGAAAGGCAGCCCAACCCACGCCCGGGCTGTGGCTTTTAGATGCCATCTGGCTTCCTAGAGTGCAGACTCAGGGGTTTGGGCTAGCCACTCTTTCCCTCCATTGGACTCTAGGGAAGAAACTTGTAACTTGGCTGGATTGGTGGCCAGAAAGGAGAAAAAAGTGAGGGAATGACTGATGATTCCACACAGCCAGCAGTAGACCCCTCCAAGTTTCCATGTAGGAACCTAGAACCAAGAAAAGCAACTCTGACCCTTCCTTTTGAAGAGGTTCACTGACATCAGAGACTGTTATCTTGGCCTTCGTATGTGTTGGATTTAAGTGCGGCCGAGTTGCACAAGGTTGTCAGCCTCATGCTCTCTTCCAAGTCCTGTGACAAGACAAGTCAGGGAAGCTGGAGTGGCTCAGGATGCAATGGGTAACCTTGGTGACTTCCATGTCTCACATACTCTAAATGATCCACAGCGCCTGCTTCAGTCACCTTCATGGCTATTGGAACAAATTGTTTTCATCCTCCCATTCTGGGTGAAGCAGACAACCCCCTAATTTACCAACAGATTGGAAGCCTGTCTGCTACCCTCACCACGGTTTAGCCCATCTGAAATAATGTGGCATTTTTGTTTAAGATTAACATATTGTCTCCTTTAAAAATACTGAGACACTATTGTCACATAGGTTAAAATAACCCAAGTATTAATGAAGTGCAAAGAATGGATAATGTGCCAGGTCTGGAGTCAGGAAGACTCATCCTCTGAGTTCAAATCTGACCTCAGATTCTTAATAGCTATGTGACCTATTCACTTAAACCCCTGTTTGCCTCAGTCTCCCCCTCCAGAAAATGATCTGGAAATGGAAATGGCAAAACCACTCCAGTATTTTTACCAAGACCACGTCAAAGTGGGTCATAGCGTCAGACACAGAGGTCTGTCTACCAAGTAAACAAACTATTTGAAGAACCAAGATTCCATTTTAAAGCAGGCTGCACTTCTCCGCTCCGGCCACTAGTGGGCACTCACAGGTCAGCTATTCCTCTTAATGACTGGTCCAGCTACTTTGCACGATGACTTTTGGACACCCCCCAAAAAACATTAACCCAAGTCTACGTTGCTGCTACTTTCCCATTTCTAATCTAATGGAAGAAAATATTTTGAAACATATTAATTGGTACAGTTATCTTGACTCCACTCTTGTGCCTTGAAATAGTTGGTTCTCTATGTCTCTTCCCTCAGTAGCCAGTGAACTTAGACATACAATATATGTTAAAGTAAAAGAGAGAAGCTCTTCTAGTACCCCTGATATGATTAGGCATCATTTCTGTCTTCTTCCTACCTATTCTGATGCTGGATGAGGAGAGGTCTCCATTCACTACAATAGTTCATAAAAAATGAGGAAAGAAGAGACACTCCCAAAAGGCTCTTGGTGTTGAAATGGAGAGGGGAAGCACAGTCACCCAGTTTAACTTGCTAAACAAGGCTCCCAGCTGTGAACCTGTCCTTGGAAAGTTTTGATCATCTTTCATCATAAGAGATGAGTATGAACCCAGGCAGAGCCTTCATAGTTGAAAGGTCCCAGAATCTGCTCCCTTTCTTAGTTTCCTTAGGTGACTCAACCTTGGGTGAAGTTGCCCAGACAAAAGGAGAAAAAAAAATCTGATGAAGAGAGACTGACTTAGATACACTTCTAACCCTCTTCAATCTTAAAAAAACTCTTACAGAAACTGAAAGAAAGGGAAGACAATGGAGGAGGAATAGGTGGAATAATTCTATAAAAATAATGTCAGGAGTTCAAAATGAAAGTTAATGAACACATATAAAAAAGGGAGATCATATATATAATATATGTGGTTCCAGCTACCTTCTTGGTTCCATATATGTATAAAATGTATGTATGTGTATAGATATAACTGTGAGGCCTATCCCATGGAAGTAAGGGGCCCCCCATGGAACATGCTCAGGGGCCCTTCTTCCAGCCAACCATTTCAGTACTTGGGTACTATTCTGGAGCAACTCCATGTGCTAGTGACTCAGTGATAAAAGTATCTGGTATTTTGGTATGATGGGAGAAAAACCTTGGTTGCTCCCTTGATGTCCTCCTCCCTTTGCCCCTTGACAGGAGCTAGTTGGGGGAGGAAAGGAGATATAGGCTTTTAGGTCAGATAAAAAGAATACATTATTTCCAGCTTGAACAAGTAGCACATTCTATTCTCAGGGGTGATGTTCTTTCCTCCCACCCTATAGCTGAAGTGTGGACCCAACTTGTTGAACTTGTTTATCAGGCCCCTGGGCCCTTGACATTCTAGAAAAGATTGGTACAGAATGGTTAGTTAACTTCTATAAAAGGAAGCAAAAGTCACAAGGAGCTAGTGAGGCTTCAAGACAGGTTATTCCAGACTAACCTTACCTCCTGTCTTTTCAGGGCTACCTTTTTCGTGGAACAGGGGATTGCTTTGTATAGTTAACTTAGATTTGTCTATCTCCCATTGTGATAATGGCGAGCTATATGATTAATACAAGTGGGCAGATTCAGAACTGACTGAACAGCCAGACCCAAAGAGTAATCCATGTGTAATTATGTGTCATATTAGAAGAGGTTTTGACTAGTGGGCTACAGGGATCAAAAGAAGCCCAGTTTCAGGGTGCATTTAACAGTTTTATACACTGGTGTCAATCTCAATTTCTCTCACTCATTTCCTATGTCCTATCTGTTGCCAAGACCTGTTAACATTTTTATAACACCTCTCAAATATGTGCCCTTCTCTCCTCTGCCACCATGGTGCAAGTATTCCTTGCCTCATCCCAGGACTATTGCATGGCCTGTTGGTTGGTCTCTCTACCATGTCAGTCTCTGCTTCAGTCTGTCCACTATACAACTCTCAAAGCACATGTTTAACCATGTTTAATCTCCTAGTTTATAAACTTCAGTGTGACTTCTTAATATCTTCAGGACCAAAAATATAATCCTATATTTGACATTCAGAGTTAAACCTGCTCTTCTCCTGCATTTCTAGACTTCTTACATCTTAGTCTTCTCCATGTACTCTTTGGTTGAGTTCCATCAACAAGACAGTCCGTCTCTGGACTCTGTATCTCTCCAATCAGTTGGAGAATATCTTTTGCCCATATTTTAGCATAGATCAGAATGGATACTCTTAACAGTATATCTGGGATAGGCAACACAGATGGACAGTAAACCTGCATATGCAGTTGAAAAGGAGCACTATGGGTTGGATTATTTTTTGAAAATTGTAAAGTAGTTTTATTTACTCCACACTTACTGTAAGACCTATCAATCTTTTTTTAAATGCAAATATTGTTGTTTGGCAATGAGATCTAGAAAACTATACCTGTCTCTTAGGAATTAAATTTCACAGAAGGAATGGGTAAGAACAGGTTGCCATGTATAATTTCTGCTTTGAAGGGTAGAAATAAAAAGGAACTGTTTGATAGAGGATGATCGTCTAATCACATGACAAGTAGATGGATTCCAGAGGGTCCCCTTCGATGTCCAGAGAAAGTGAGGGAGCTCTCCAGTGCATTGCGTGGATCCCATGGCAAACTTTTGGAAGGATGTAGAGGAAAGTTTTACAAGAGGCGTAGGAGTGGGAGGATTAGGATGCATTATTGGAGAGAACTCACAAATCAGTGAGATTATAAAGCCCTTTGAGTATTGAAATACCTCAATTAGGATGTGATGAAGGCAAAAGAAAACTTGGGAAAATTTGAGCAGGGAGAATGTTTTTGCATTTGAACATTAACTGGGAGCATCTGATCAGCAGGCAGAATCACAGAATTGTGACCTCAATGACCGCCTTGTCTAGCCTGTCCCCAAATGAGTATACCACACCCCTAAAACAATCACTCAATCTTTTCTTAAAGATGCTATATGAAGAATCCACAAACTTCCTAAGATGAACTCCATCCCATTTGTGGTTGGCTCTGATGGTGCCCTTCTTTCACCCGAGTGTGAGTCTTTGTAGTCATCCACACCTCCTTCGAGTTCACGGAATCTCTTAGTCAACGAGATCTTTTTGAATTCTGACTCTAACATCCAGTATTTTACCCTTCTCTCCTATGTGTCACAATCTGCAAGTCTGGGTCTGTTTGACTCTATGACCTGCACATGATTCATTCTCTACAGACTTGTGCAAGAGTTTGGGATGGAGTAAGCAGGTCGACCTCCCTTCAATCTTTGCCCACTAAAAAGAGGCCCTTGCTTTTTGAGATAGGCAGTGTGTGGAGGAAGCAGATATGTGTTTAGAGGCTGCTGCGTGGAGGAATGGCCCAAGATATATCGCCCTGGTGTTTACAGAAGGGAAGCTATGGGCTGAGCCAGCAGACCTGAGACAGAAAGATAGAGTAGAAAGGAAATTATTAATTTAACTAGTCTTATTGAGAGGGGGAGTGGACACTCTAACCCCTGACTTGTAGTTAGGAATTATTTCTGCTGTTGGCCTCAGTTTTCCCAACAATAAAACTCAAAGTGGTCAGCTAAGTGACTCAAGAAATAGAGCACTGGGCCTGGTATCAGGAAGACCTGAGTTCAAATCCAGCCTTAGATACATGTCAGCTCTGTGACTTAACCATGTTTGCCTTGGTTTCCTCAAAGTTTCTCCATCTGTAAAATGAGCTGGAGGAGAAATGATAAGCCACTCCAACATCCCCCCCCCCAAAAAACCCCCCCCAAACTCCAGCAGGGTCACATAGAGCCAAACCTGACTTAAAATGACCGAACAAAAAAAAATGCTAAAAGTGTGGATGAGGTGACATCCAAGGGCCTTAGCAATGCCAAAATAGGCTCTCTCTCATGTACTTGTTTTACTTTTGCCATTTAGAATACTAAGTTTTTAGGGGGGCAGCTAGTGGGTAGAGTAACAAGCCCTGGAGTCAGGAGGACCTGAGTTCAAATTTGACCTCAGACACTTAATAATTACCTGTGTGACCTTGGGCAAGTTGCTTAACCCCATTGCCATACATAAATAAAATTAAATTAAGTCTCTTCAGGTTTCAGCTTGGGTGCCAATTGCTCAGGAACCCTTTGGGTATGTCCATAGTCATTAGCATGTTATCTTAGCTCAGATTCTATTGGATTTATTCATCAGGTACCATGCTAGGCTAGAAATGCAAAGACTCAAACATAAGCCCTTTCTTCAAGAAGCCTATATGTAGAAATGATGATACAACTCCTCTCCCCACCCCAAACCTTACCCTAGGTAAAATATAAGTTTCTTGAGGACAGGGGCTGATTTTTATTTTGTTTTTGTATCCCCAGGGGGAAATACAGTGCTTTGTACATAGGAAGAAATTAATAAACATTTGTTGAATTGAAATAATGAACATTCTGAAGTCTGTGTCCCAGCCAACCACTTTGGTGACTAATAGAACATGCAAGGTACTCATTTTTTAAACATTCCTTTGATCATCTCTAGCCTTAGAAGCTCTGGTGACCTCCCCATTTGCTCTAGATTAATGCCAGTGCTATAGATTAATGCCAGAAGATTGTCAGATCATTATCCCTACCAAAGCTTTGAGATACTTTGCAGTCTTCCAACCCTACCCCTTCATTTTGCTGATCTTTATCTTCTTTCCCATTAAGGAAATTATCTATGCAAATGAGTGGCCAAAAGGAAATTTGCCTGAGCATATCTTTTTTTCCTTTTTCTCTTGCTTTATTATAATGCTCATTTAAAGGATGACATGGCAATCTAAGTCTAATAATATTTTTATAGAACAGAATTTTGCATTTCCATTTGCATTTGAAATTTCCATATCCATATCCTCATGAAAACAGGCAAAGAAAATTAAAGCTTCAGTATTCCCTTCTCTTGGATAGCATGTTATAAAATTATCTGCTACAATACAGAGAAGGAACAGTTTTCTTTCTTGGACAATGAAGGTCACATTTAGCCACTCTATTACAGCATTCCAGAAATTAGCTTAGGAATCCACTTTTTTTATTTTTTGCTGAGAATTCCTTATGACTTTGCCCTGGTCTGGGGGCAGCTAGGTGGCACTGTGGATAGAGCACCTGCCCTGGAATCAGGAGGACCTGAGTTCAAATTCAGTCTCAGATACTTAATAATTACTTAGCTTTGTGACCTTGGGCAAGTCACTTAATCCCACTGCCCTGCAAAAACAACAACAACAACAACAACAAAACAACAAAACAAAACTTTCCCCTAGACTAGAGGAACACAGGTTTGAAAGTGAGTGCCTATCTGTACTCTAGAAGTTACCCAGTGTCATTAACTCGGTCCCTTTTACAGGATTTAGAACTGAAAAGAATCTTAGAGACCATATATAGTGCAAGACTTCTTAAACATTTTTGGTGTGTGGCAGACTCCTTTGGTAGGCTAGAGGAGTTATTGTTTTAATTACATAAAATAAAATACATAGGCTTGTAAACCAATTATATCAAAATCATTAGCAAATTTTAAAAAGTTTTTTGATATTTTCTGTTACTTACATCACTATAATAGTATCTCATATATCTCTCTTCCCCCCTTCCCAGAGAGCCATCCCACATGACAAATAGTATTTTTTTTGGGGGGGGGGGAGAAATCAGCATAGCTAATTGATATATTGAAAAAGACTGAAGACATGTACAATGTACGACACCTGTGGATTTCTCTCCTCCAAGGAAAGGAGAAGATAAGGGCAGGGGTGTTCTTATATCTCTTGGTTTAATTTCCACTTGATCTTTATTATTTTACTTTTGATTTTTTATATGTTCTTTCTATTCAAATTATTTATTGTAATTACTTTGTAAATTGTTTCCTTGGCTTTGCTTACTTCATTCTGTATCAATTCCTATATACATATGTATGTATGTATGTATGTATCTTTCCAGGTTTCTTTGTACACATCATTTCTGACAGAATAATTTTATTCCATTACATTCATATACCACACTTTATTTAGCCATTCCCCAATTGATGGGCATCTACTTTGTTTTCCAATTTTCTGCTGTAACAAAAAGTATTGCTATAAATATGTTGGAGTAAATGGAAAGCTGAAGACCAAAGAGCAAAGGTGACTTGCTCAAGGTCCCATGGAGTAACCTTCATTACCAGACTTGCTTGAATAAATTATTTTATTAGGATGATTGGTAGAAACAAGATTCAAACCCAGGTCTTCAGAGGTAGTATGGCATAATGACAAGACAGTAGAACGACTTCAGATCCTGACTGCCATTTACCAGCTATGGAATCTGGGACAAGTCACTTAAAATTTCTTCATCTTATCTAGATAGCTTCTGAGGACCCTTCTGCCTTTAACCCTGTGATGCTATGACTCTCCATCTTTCCACTCTGATTTTTTTTTCTTTCTTGGCACCAGAAATGGACTTTATTGCTTTGCTTTCAAGGGTCTTACATTCTCTTAGAGGAGAGACATACATTTTTGTCCATAAAAAATAAATAAAAACCCAACTTTTTCCAGGAGGCCGTCACCAATCTCTCCTTCTAGTTCTTTCCCTCGAAGACTAATTCTAATTTACTCTCTTAAATATATCTTACATACATAGTAGTTTGTCTCCCCAATTAGAATGTGAGCTTCCTGAGGGCAGAGACTAAAAGTAACTTTGGGAGGGTGAGGGGAGGGCACTAGCAGCAAGTTTGGGGGATGAAGGCAGGACCAGATTTAAGAGGTGGCACTTGAGCCAAGTTTTGAAATGAAATATTGGTTTTTTGATTTGTTTTGTGAGGCAATCAAGGTTAAGTGAGTTGTCTAGGGCCATTCGGCTAGTAAGTGCCAAGTATCTGAGCCTAGATTCGAACTCAGGTCCTCCAGATGCTGTGGAGATACTAGCCAGAAAGCAAATAGTTAAATGCTGTGTCTTTTTACAACAAACTATTAAATCTTATTCTCCCAGCTATTATGCCTTGTGAAAAGTAGATTATAGGGCAAACTTTATTATATTGTTCCTGGGAAATGATATGTTAAAGAAACACTGTAGTATCATCTCTAACTGCCTCTCTGTACCAGACCTTGAATTGATAACAGCTATCTGGGTGTCCTGTACAATAGCCACTGAGAAAAATCCTACAAGGATAGGGAGAGGCTGGAGGCCAACAAAGTATATACTGATAACTATTAGCTGGTTGTTCCCCAGAAATGAATCTTTGTTATTCCTGAACATCCTGACATAATCCTTTCCACAAAGCCTGCACTGACCCTTACCCTTTTCTAGCACCTAGGCCATTCCCTTTACCTCTATATAAGCCCTGGCTTTTTCCTTTGCTAGTTGCCTATCCTCTAGGAGTACAAGCAATAATCTTGTTACCTGCACATTCAAACTTAGCTGTCTCTTATAACTCTGAGTCTTCATGTGAATCTTTGTGAAATTCTTTCATTGTTCAAACCCTAGCTTATCTGACTCCAGGGCTGGTGCACTATCCACTGCACTGCCTAGCCAATCCTGAAACTATGTTTTCTATGAGGTGGAGATAAGGAGGGAGCACACTCCATGACTGTGCCAAGTCACAGAGTTGGGAGAGGTAGTAGCCTGTGTGAAGAGCTGCCAGGCTGCTAATCTGGCTGGGTAATGGAGAGGAAAGGTAGTGTGTGCACCTCTGAATATATTGCAGCTATCACCCATTTGACATCTCTCTACTTTGAGATCTGACCCAAGGAGGTTTCTGTCTTTGTGTAGGGCAAGAGGAAGGCCTGTGGTATATACCAATGAATGCACCTGGTGTGACTTGTCTAGGTATATCTGCTCTGAGATCTGGCCCATAATATCTCTAAGGGAGTCAGAGACATTTGTCTTTGTGGGTGGGGGGTGGGGGGGGTGGCAAGAGGAAGGCCTCATTCCTTTATTCATTTTCCCCCAGGTGGTTATTAGCTGAAAATTAGAACTATCTACCATACTTCAAATATTGTTGGTCAAGGAGTGTTAAACTCTTTAAGGGTAAAAAATAAAAATGATTTTCCTTGGTCACTTCCAGTGGGAAAGGGAGGGTAACAGCTTTCACCAACTTAACTTCCTACTCCCTCCATATCTGCAGTAAACAAAACCTAGGAAAATCATACATATTAGGGTAAACAAGTATACCAGAATCAGTCGGTCAGTAAGCATGTGTTAAGCCCTTGCTGTGTGCAGAGCAGTGAGATGGCACAGTGACTAGATTTCTAGGCCTGGGAGTCAGGAAGATTCCTCTTCTGACTTCAAATCTGGCCTCAGACACTAACTGGAGTAATCCTGGTCAAATGGCTTCATCTTATTTGCCTCAGTTTCCACATATATAAAAAGAAATGACAAATCACCCAGTATCTTTGCCAAGAAGATCCCAAATGGGATCATGAGTCGGATGTGACTGAAATGGTTCCCTAACAACAAAAGCACCTGTAAAGTTTCAGACTCTGTGCTGAGGGAAGTCCATGTCCATGTCTGTCCTCAGACTTCACAATCCAGCAAACAAAACATACTAACAAGCTAGAAATAGGATGAAGGGTGAAGGTATTAGAATTAAGAGGGGCTGGCAAAGATTTTCTGTAAAAGATAGGATTTCAGTTGGACTTGGACCAGAGGCAGAGGAGGAGGAGGGAGGAGAGCATTCCAGGTATGTGGAACTGAGAAACAGGAAGCAAAAAAAAAAAAAGAGTATTTTTCAATTGTGTCCAATTCTATGGATGTCCTTAGGGTTTTCTTAGTAGAGATACTGGAGTGGTTGGCCATTTTGTTCTCCAGTGGGTCCCCAGAAGCAAACAGGGTTACATGACTTGCCCCGGGTCACATAGTAACTGATAGGCTGGATTCCAACTCTGGACTTCATGATTTTCACACTTATCTGCCCCTAATTTAAAGAGTACATGGTGGAGAAGAAGGTATAAGAAGTTTGGAAAAGTATGGAAGGCATAGATTATTAAGGGTTTGCTCCAGGAGATGATAGGGATTCACTGAAGTTTGTTGAATCTGGGGGAATATGATATGATCAGACCTGTGTTTTAGGAAAATCACCTTGACAGTTTGGAGGATAGGATTGGAGAGAAGAAAGATTTGAGTCAGGCAGACCCATCAGCAACTATTGTACAGTCCTGTAGTGAGGTGATGAGGGCCCACTCAGAAGGGTGAGAGGAGGAGGAAGAGGACAGAAGAGGCATGTTTGAAATATTTCACAGGTAAAATTTAATGGCTTTGGCAACAGTTTGGATAGTGGATGGTAAGAAATATGTGGGAAATCTTCAATGACACCCCAAATCATAAGCTTGGGTAACTAGGAGATAGTGCTCTCTAGAATAATAGGGAAATTTTTGACTGGAGCAGGGTGTAGGGGAAAAGATGAGTTCAGTTTTGAACATGTTGAATTTAAGATGGGAAATGGGAGATTGGAGAGGCAGCAGAGAGTTTTGGACCAGAAAGGTAAATTTGAGAAACACTAGCATAGAGATGGAAATTAAATCAATTGGGAACCATTGAGATCACCAAAGGAAGAAGTATAGAGGCAGAAGAGAAGCAGCATAGTTAGGTAGGAGAAGATCCATGGGAGAGTATGGTAAACCTGGAAATCTAGAGAGAATAGAAGAGAGTGATCAACAGTGCCAAAGGCTGCTGAGAAATCAAGCAGAATGAGGATAAAGAAAAGGCCAAAGACAGTAAATCAGCTTTTCCATTTAGGTCAAGAAAAAAATCTTAGTTCTACCAAGGAGATCTCTTTGGGGAAGACTGTTCTTAGAAGTATCTACAGTGGTGGGTACTGGAAATCAAGGTTATGACTCCCAGGAGAGCTCCCATTCTCTATTTAAAAGGTTACTCATTTCCTCTTTTGACCTGTTTCTCTCAAATTCTTCTCCCCTTCTCTTTCCTCCATCAAGCTTCCTGGTCAGGGGTCTCTCAAATAATTAGGAGTCACAACTGCCTCTGCTCACAGCATCCCCCATTACAAGACTTTCCTTCAGAAACAGCCCCAGACTTGGATTGAAGGGATTACAGTTAGCTCAAAGTTGTGAAATACTTCAAAATCCAAACAGAAGAGTTTCTATTTCATCCTAGAGGTAATGGAGATCCCCTGGAGTGTGACGTAGTCAGACTTGTAGTTTAGAAAAATCATTTTGGCAGATGTGGAGGATGAATTGGAGGAGGGAGAGATTTGAGACAATAAACCTTTTATGAGGCTGTTGGGATTCTCTAGGTGAGAGAGTGTGAGTTCACCTGAACTAAGGTTGTGGCATAAAAGACAAAAAAAAGTAAGAGATGTGTCTACCAATAGGTAGATGTGGCAAAATTTGACCACGGACAGAGAAGGCAGAAAGGGAGGATTTGAAAAAGATGAGTTCTTTTGTAGACATTACAAGAGGCCTCAATATGTATTTGCTGATTGATGAGAAAAATTGCTCCCAGCATTTGTTTTTGTGTAATTGGTTCAGGATAATCCTGGAAGGGCAAATCTTTAGTATTGCTGGGGGGAGGGGGGAATGTGATGTGTATGGATGTGTGCCCCACTTGTGTGCTGTGGAAGTACAAAAAGAGCCCCTGAATTCAAATCTTGACTGTTGCTTGTTAAGTGACTTTGGGTAAGTGCCTTAGTCTCTCTGGACTTGGGTTTCCTTATCTATATCTAAAATATAGGAGCTGGATGATCTGGAAGATCTTGCCTAGCCCCCTAAAATGTTTCTACTTTTGATCTGTGTAGGATATAAATTACATTATCCCGTTTGTTTTTTAATGAGGGGGGCAGTTGGATGGAATGAGGTGTTTAGTTTGCCAGATCTTAAGTCAAAATGATCCAAGTTCAAATTTGATCTCGCATACTTCCTAGCTGTGTGACCCTGGGCAAGTCACTTAACCCAGTTTGCCTCAGTTTTCTTATTTGTAAAAATGACTTGGAGAGAAGGAAATGGCAAACTGGTATCCTTGCCAAGAAAATCCCAAATGTTCGAATGAAGAATCGGACATCACTGTAAGCAGCCTTAGAGAGGCAGGTGACTGGCGACCTATTTAAGAAATGGCAGAAATGCTATTTTTGAACCAAGACCAGCACTAGCCCTAGGCCTCCGGGATACAATGTTCCCCATAACTTAGATCTGCACAGAGACTTTTGGGACGCCCAACCGGGCGGGTCATCCCTGGGATGATGACCCGCTCAAGAATGAGTGGTGGCCGGGCAGTGAGAGGGATGCTAGAGCTGGAGGCCAGGGCCCAGCAAGTCCTCCTTGCGCTGGAACCAAAGTAAAGAGTAATTTGGAAATAATGAACAAAACAACTAGCACCTAGATAAGGTGATGCTGCAGGGATGCTTCTGGAGTGGCCCCGGGTTTGAGCCCTCGCATGAGACCCAGACAGGGACTCCTGGGCAAGGCGGGGGGCGGCCCGGAGAACTCTGTAGGCCTCTTCCTCAGAGTGTTTTGAAATGCCTAAAAGAGACAACGGAGAAAGAAAAAAAGAGACTACGGAGGAAACCAGGCATACTGGAAGTTTTCTATGTAGAGCTTATTTTTTTCTGGAAAAAATGTTTGGCAGATGGGGGGAGGACGAGCTGGAGGAGGGAGCGATCTGAGACAACGAATAGTCCAGGCCGCCGGGAGCCACTGGAGCCCCCTCCCCGGTGCCAAGGGCAGGACCGGGGTGGGGGCCCAGGCCTTCAGGCCCAGAATCCGGGCCGCTTCCCCTCTGACAGCGCTACGTCCCTCAGAATCATGCGATGGGGCGCGGCCCTGCGCGGAGGCCGAGGCTCCCCTCGCAGACCCGGCCTGGGCTCCCCCCTCGTTGCCCTTAGCAACGCGTGGCCCGCCGCTTCCTGTATTGATTCGAATCGTCGGGGACGTCATTCCCTCCCGAGATGCCCTTCGCGCGCCGGCGCACCCCGCTCCGCCAGGAGGGCCCGGGCGGGGGGGCTGTTTAGGGAGCGATTGGGCGGGGAGGAGGAGGAGGCGTGGCCAGGCGCGCGGCCCGCGGGAGAGCGGCGCGGCCCCGGAGACCAGCGCGAGCGCTCGGGCCGGAGGAAGGGGCCCTCGGCGCGGCGCGGCCGGGCTCGGGAGCGCGCCTGCGCGGGAGCGCGGGGGGGCCGGACCGGGGCCGGGCTGGAGGGCGGGAGGGCGGGAGGGAAGGGGCCGGCGGCGGCGGCGGCGGCGGAGGGGAGGCCGCGGAGGAGTGGCCGCCGCCATATTGAGGGAGCGCTGAGGCCGGGAGCCTGACAGCGGCCGGGCCCGGCTGTGCAGCGCGGCCGGCGGCACCGCTGCCCTGCCCTCCCCGGGGAGGCCCGACGGACGAACGAGAGGGAGCGGCCGGCGGAGCCAGGTGAGACGGGCCGGGGACGCCCAAAGCCCCCGTGCTGTCAGCGGCGCCAGCCCGCACCCCACCCCCAGCCCTCGCCCGCGCCCCCCGTGTCCCCGGCTGACCCTCCCGGCCATCCCCCCGACCCCCGGGCCCTTTCCCCCGCCCCGTTGGACCCCCGTGCGGCCGCTGCCCCCCGTGTCTCGTAGCCTCGCGGGGGTTTGCCCTTTTCCTCGGGGCCCCCAGCCCGGCTGGAGGCCTGGATCCCCCGGGCCCCGTCGCCCCACATCCTCGGCTGTGCCCGTCCCGACTCGCTTCTGCTCCTGCAGCCCGATGCGCCCATCACCACCTCTCCATCCGAGGTGAGCTCACCTTACTCTCCCTGGGCCCGTCAGACCCCTGGGAGACGGTGGCTCTTATTTCCCAAACCCAGACCTGCTTCTTTCACAGCCTAAGCTGCTGCTCCAAAATGTAGTCCTGCCTTTGACATCTCCTAAATGAACCCGCAGCCCCTAACCCACTTTGGCTTCTCCAACCAGCGCCCCGCCACTTGTCCCTCATCTGACACGAGCCCCCATGAAACAAACCTGCCTCTTGCCCTCTTCAACCTACCTCTGCTGCTTCTAAATTTGATCTGTACCCCTAAACCCATCCTGCCCCTCAGAGCTCACCTTTGCTTGCTTTCTTCCCCATCCCTTTGACACTCTCCTAAACTCTTTCTTATCAGAGTCACTACTCTGTTCTTGATTTTTTTTGAGTCCCTTTTCTTGAGACTCATCTCCTTTTCCCACCAAATCTTTTTGATTTTGTTCTATTTAAACTTGGTGTTCTCATCTCACCTGAGACTTGAAGTATTAAGGGTTCCTTCTGTGCCAAAAGAATTTCAGGATATACAAAGGGCAAGCAAGGGTCCAAGAGCCATTACCACCACAGTCCCTTCTTTGGATTATTTATTAGGATAAAATGCCTTTTTACTGACTTGTTGGTTAGAGTAGTAACTGGTTCATTCTACTGAACACAGGTGCTAGCCTCCACAGCCCCTTCTCTGGACATTTATTAGGATAAAATGTCTCTGTTGACTTGATGACTAGAGCAGCAACTAGTTTATTTTACTAAACACAGGTGTTAGCCTCAGACCATCCCTTCTATCCCTTGGTGATCATTATCTCCTCACCATATCTATTCCTCGGGATTGGTTGAACCATTCATCCATTGTATGCAACTGACTTGACCAAATAATGGACTGTGCCCCAAAATATTTCCAGCTGTAGGAGGGACCTTGAAATGTGAAAATCTCCTTCGAGGATGGAGAAACCACCTGTGGAGAGACAGTTGTACATTGTTTGGAATTTAAGATTCAGCCATGGATGTTACGAGGGTGAGGAAAATATAGCGTGTGAAAATCATGGATTAATTATAGGCTACAAGATGCCCTGAATATTTTGCTATAAGTTTTCATTTCTTTACCCCAAGAACTTCAAAAGTCTTTGAGAAATTAGAAGATAGAGGCAAAGGGTCTGAGCAGGTAAACGGCACACCTGAATGATTGAAGGTGGGACTCTTAAAGTTTATATAATATAAAGTCCTGATAGAAGATTTTTTTTTGTACTTAAAGATTTTATTTATTTTGAGTTTTACAATTTCCCCCTAATCTTACTCCCCCCCCCCCAGAAGGCAATTTGCCAATCTTTGCATTGTTTCCATGTTGTACATTGATTCAAATTGAATGTGATGAGAGAGAAATCATATCCTTAAGGAAGAAACAAAGTATAAGACATAGCAAGACCAGACAATAAGATATCATTTTTATTTTCTAAATTAAAGGTAATTTGGTCTTTGTTCAAACTCTACAGTTGTTTCTCTGGATACAGATGGTATTCTCCATTGCAGACAGCCCCAAATTGTCCCTGATTGTGGCACTGTTGGAATGATTGAGTCCATCAGGGTTGATCATCACCCCCACGTTTGCTGTTAGGGTGTACAAAATTTTTCTGGTTCTGCTCATCTTACTCAGCCTGTTAGAAGATTTTAAGGAGAAAGTTTTAATCTTATTTTTCTGTCTTTTAAACAGCTTAATTGTTTTTCCATGGAGTTAGGTTTAGCTACATGATCTTCCTTAATTATATATTGAAAAGTCTTTAATGTTTGACATCTTGAGATAGTTATTTGTACTAAAATGGGGAAGGGAAGAGGAGATTGTTAGGAAGCAAAAAAATATGAAGTTGGAAGAAGCAGAAAAATGGAAGAGGTATTGATTTTTCTTTTAAAATTTATTTTTTCACATTTATACTTTCAACTAATCAGTCACTACATATACCAGAAAATTCTGTAATAATCTGGTTCTGAACATAGATGATAATTTGGTTGTAGAAACCTTTGAATTCATATTTACACATATAGATTATAATTAAAATTCTATAAGATTGGTTTATACAGTATTCTATCCATAGTACTTAAAGTTAAAAATTCTATAAATTCATAGATCATTAGACCTGGGAATGACCATATAGAGAGATGTCTTGTTCCCCCCTCACCACCCCAATTTAATGAAGAAACTGAGGCTCAGAGAGAGAGGAGTAGACGTAAATGTTCAAGGTCATAGAAGTAATAAATGGCAGGACTGGATTCAGCTTTGCACAAAGTATCCCTCCATTATCAAGTACCTTGACCTATTTAATTTGAGTTTTGTTATAAATTGTTCCTGAATCTGGTCAGAAAATGGTGCAAATGAAACTGAAAAAAAAACATCCCAAAATAAACCCACTTTATTTCTTTATGTATTCTCTCACCAACCTTTTTGAACTTTTTTCCTTGATCATTTCCTGCCTCTTTTCCACATTCACCTGGACTGCTATCCTTTGTTTTCACTTTGTTCTCATACCTGGAATACATCCCATTTACCTTTAGTTATCTCTTGTTGAAGCCCCACTCTTCTTCAAGGGCCTGCTCAGAGGTCACCTCCTCAATGAAATCTTCCTTGATCCTCTGCAATCAGATGTGTGATCTCTCTCCTAATGTGAACTTTAATAACAAACATTTTGTTCTTGCTTTTCCATTTGAGAATCAATTTGCTATAATCAAAAGAACTTAGAAATAGTGATAAAAATCCTAGGTTTAGTTCTAGCTCTGCCACTCAATCACTGTAAAACCTTGTGAAAATGAGTTGGTCTACAAGCTGTCTATATAGGATATCCCTTCTAGCCCTGATTTTTATGACTTTTATTTTCTATTCTGCTAATGCATATGCATATCCTTTTTCCCTTGATGATATGAGACTTGTCTTTTTTTCTTCCCAGTTTCTTTTCACAGTAAGATCATAGACCCAAAGTTGAAAAGGACCTCAAAGGTCATTTAGTTCAGTCTCCTTATTTATTGAATCCAAAGAACCTGTGACTTTAACCCAAGGCCACAAATGAAGTGCTGAAGATTCAGAGATGAAATTTGAGCCCAGGCCCTATGAATACAAATAGTCACTGCTCTTTTCCACTATACCGGACTACTTCCCAAGAAATGCTCAATATATACTTATTGTTTTTAAATACATTTGGCCACTAAGGAGATTAGTTCTCTAACATGAACAACACAGTACATTTTTATCTTGACCATTAAAAATTTATATGTAAAAATGAAGAAATATGAAATTCTCTGCAATTATGAAGAATTGACTTCTCCATTGCTATCATTTAAATTCATAATAGTTTTAGAGTAGGGAGAGTTTTAGAAGTTATATAATTCCTTCATTATTAAGGAGAGAGCCGAGACCCAGAGAAAGGAAAATGACCTGCCCAAAATAACACATTTAGTTAGTGGCACAACCTGTACTAGAAAGGGAACTTTACTATTTTTTTATGCTGTATCCTCCTTCAGTGCAGACTAGAAAAATTTTTATAGACATTGAAGAGTCCTTAAGCTGATCAGTTGTGTCTGATTCTTCATTACTTGATGGACCTTCTATTCTTCTTCTGTCTCCTGAAGTTAGTGCAAGCTCACGATTGTTGCTCCCATGACATACACAATCTCATCCTCTGCTGTCCTCCTTTTACCTTGTCTTTCTCAACATCAGGGTCTTTTCCAGGGAGTTGTCTTCTTTATAAAATGGGTACTATTATTAATCCCATTTTACATTTGAGGAAATTGAGGCAGGCAGGTGAAGTGACTTTCCCAGGGTGACACATCTAGTAATTATTTGAGGATAGATTTGAACTTGGGTTGTCTTGACTCCAGGCTCCAGTGTTCTCTCCACTGCATTAGCTAGCTGTCTGAAAGATGACTGTCTGAAAGCCTAGGTGATTGGGTGATTTGTGGTGGCAAGAAAAAAAAACTTACTAAAATTTAAAATTTATTTCTGAATTGAACCAGTTACTTTCTCCCAGCAGAAGGTACCTATCAGAATTTTTTTTTCAGACTTTTAAAAATCAGTTCTTAAATTTAAGTAGGCAGCTAGTTGGTAGAGTGGAGAGATTGCCTGGCCTGGAGTCAGGAAGACTTAGATTCAAATTCCACCTCATGGGGGCGCCTAGGTGGAGCAGTGGATAAAGCACCGGCCCTGGAGTCAGGAGTACCTGGGTTCAAATCCAACCTCAGACACTTAATAATTACCTAGCTGTGTGGCCTTGGGCAAGCCACTTAACCCCATTTGCCTTGCAAAAACAAAAAAAATTCCACCTCAGACACCTACTACTGTGGAACCTGGTCCAGTCATATAACTTTGTTAACCTCAGTTTCCTCATCTGTAAAAGGAGGATTGTACCTACCTCCCAGGGTTGTTTTAAGGATCAAATAAGATGATTATAAGGTGTTTAACATAGTTTCTGGCACATGTTTTGCTATTATGTTAGAATCTGAATAGGCCAATAAACATCTGAACCAGATGTTAGGAAATTTAGTAATTTTCTCGATGCAGGTAGAATGAATTGTAACTTGATCTAAAATTGATCATTTTAGAGAAATACATCATAATCATTTCTAGAAATGCCACGTTTCTTTTTCTTGTTTTATTATATAAATATTTGTTTTCCAATTATATACAATAGTAGTTTCTACCTATCATTTTTTTTGTAAGGTTTTGAATTTTACAATTTTTCCTACACCCTCCCTTCCCTCCCCCTTCACAGAAGGCAATCTCATTGATCAAAATTGAATGTATTGAGAGAAGAAACATATCCTTGAGGAAGAAATAAAATATTAGAGATAGCAAAATTATGTAGTACATAAGACAACTTTTTAAAAAAATTGGTCTTTGTTTTTTGTTTAAACTCCACAGTTCTTTCTCTGGGATAACAGATGGTATTCTCCATAGCAGATCCCTTAAAATTGTCCCTGATTATTGTACTAATGGAATGAGCAAGTCTATTAAGGTTGATCATCACCCCCATGTGACTGTTAAGAGTGCACAATGTTCTTCTGGTTTTGCTCATCTCACCCAGCATCAATTCATGCAAGTCTTTCTAAGCTTCTCTGAAATCTCATCCCTTCTGGTTTCTAATAGAACAATAGTATCCATAGCATATATATATACCCACAATTTGTTCAACCATTCCCCAATTGATGGACATCCCTCGGCTTCCAGTTCTTTGCCACTACAAACAGAATTGCTGTGAATGTTTTTGTACAAGTGATGTTTTTTTTCATGATCTCTTCAGGATTCAGATCCAGTAGTGGTATTGTTGAATCAAAGGGTGTGCCCATTTTTATTGCCCCTAGGGCATAATTCCAAATTGCTCTCCAGGAAGTTTGGATCAGTTCACAGCTCCACCAGTAATGCATTACTGTCTCAGATTTCCCAAATCCCTTCCAACATTGATCATTGTCCTTTCTGGTCATATTGAATGCCATATGTTTCTTAAAGACTTCAGGGAAGTGAATATTGCTAATTGATACTGTGATAAATTTGATAATCCTTTTGCAGAGCTGGTGCTCAGGGGAAGTCATCCTTAAAAGGAACATTTTGCCATGGCTATATATTTTCTCAAATGAAAATAATTAGCAATACCTATAAGTTGTGGGTGGCTTATGGTGTAGTCTCTGAGCATAATGACTTTGTCACTTTCTGAAAAGAAATGGTCAAGGGTTATAATAATAACTCCAGAGGACTAATTACCAAATTGATACTTGGTTGTACAAAATGATACCAATAAAATCATTGTTTAATAAGAAGTGCACTGGAATAAAGGTTCAAAAAATAATTTGTCATTATACCCACAATAGAAAAACCTGTAAACTAGATTATAAAATCCTTGAGGTCAGAGACTGTCATTTAGCTTTCTTTCCAGCACTGAGTACAGTTCCTTCCACATAGATACTTAATAAAGTAGAATTGAATTCAGTCCAACTTGAAAAATGGGGACAATTTTTTTTTTAATTTAGTCACTTATCAAAGGCTGCTGCTTTAGGGGCTAGGATTGGAGGTAGTGGTGAAAAGGTAGATAATAAAGAATACTTTTTTATATGACTTTGAATAAATACATATTTTAAATCAGAAAATTCTGCTCTGTAGACAAACAGGGAATACAGTTTTTAAAAAATGGATATCTTTTATTTTTACAACATCTTCATTTCCTAATACATCTATAGCTTTCTCCCTATTACACTGTCATCCTTTATAACAAGAATTTAAAAAAGAAGAGAGAGAGAGAAACAGTTCAGCCAAACCAGATTGATTTTAAAGCACAATTCCACACCCATGGTACCTCACTTCTCTAGAGAAAAGAGTTGGGCCATACATTCTCACCTCTTTGGGGGGCCCAAATGTGGACAATCTGTCAGTTAACCAGCATTTATGCAGTGCTTACTAAGTGCAGAGCATTCGATTTTAATTTTTCCATTTAAAATATTAGTCGTATTGTTTTCTCAAAAATGATTAAACAACTATTTTTATTGGTATCACTTTGTTCACTAAGAACTTTGCAGCAGTTCACAGAATTTTTCTATTTTTCTATGTTAATCATAATAGTTATGCCTTTACACTATATTGGTATTTAATTAACTTCATGTACCACAATTTACCCATTTCCCTATCGATTGGTTTTCTTTTCTTTGAGGAAGTACCATTTTCTTTTCTCATCTGGAATATACAGTTGTATTTCAGTGGCAGATCCAGGTCTAAATTTGTAGCATAGATAAGAAAGGTTAAAAATAAAATAGTAGATAAAGGGTAGGCCTTGGATTCAGGAAGATCTAGTTCAGATATCCTGCCTCTGACATATACTAATTGTCTGGCATGAGAAATTCAATTCAGGCTAGGTGGCTCACAGTGGATAGAGCACTGCCTCTGGAGTCAGGAGTACCTGAGTTCAAATTCGACCTCAGACACTTAATAATTACCTAGCTGTGTGGCCTTGGGCAAGCCACTTAACCCCCATTTGCCTTGCAAAAACCTTTAAAAAAAAAAAAAAGAAAGAAATTCAATTCACCTCTGAGAACTCCAAGAAGTCCTCTTAGACTTTTGAGTTAGAGAAATTGCCTAACTTTTTTTGGTGCAAAGATTTTTCATTCTTAGGAGTACCTCACACCAATAAAATCACATACCTGTATCCTCTTCCCCCCTCCAAAAAAAAAAAAACCCACCAAATTTGAATAAAATTGATGCAGTTTGGTGTTAACACGGTGAACTAAAGTTCAAATAGTGAAAGAATTTCATAAAGACTCATGATTCAGTTATAAGGGGCAGATACATTTTAATACAGGTGCAAGGTGATTGCATTGCAGGCTTTTATCTCTAGTCTAGAGAATAGGCAATTAAACTAGCAAGGGGGGAAAAAAGGACTACTGTAGGGGATACAAGGAAGGGATAGGGGTTAGCACAGGCATCAAGGATTATGTCAGAATGTTCAGGGATAACAAAGGCTCCCTTCTGGGAAACAAAGTACTAATGATTCTTAATTGGAATGTGCTTTATTGGACTCTTTAGTAGCTTCTACCTCCCTGTCCTTGTAGGATTTTTCTCAGGGGCTATTATTATCTAGTTGGTAGAACACCCAGAAAGTTGTTATCAGTTCAAGGTCTGGTACAGAGAGGCAATTAGGGATGATATGACAATGTTTCTATAACATAACTATTTCCCAGGAATGGTATAACATAGTTTGTATTTCACAAGGCATAGCTGAGCGGATAAGGTTTAACAGTTTGTTGTAAAAGGGCACAGAATTTAGCTATTTGTTCTCTGCCTAGTATTTCCATGGCATCATTTCCCCAAAATTATAGGATGTCAGAGAGCTAAAAGGGACTTTTAGAGACCTCTAGTCTAAAACCTAATTTACAGATGGCGAAACTGAGGTCTATAAGTGGTAACAAGACTTTTTCAGGTCTTCCAGTCTGTTTATTCCTGAATGTGTGAGTAATCAAACTTTCAGGTCACAATTTTTTTCTACTATCCTTTTTATTTTTAACTGGGTAGTTGAAGAATGTCTTTTTCTTAACATCTTCCTAACCCTATTTAGAATCATAAACTGGAAGCTGAATTAGACCTCAGAAGTCAACTGGTTCAAATATCACCTGAAGCAAATATCTCCCTCTCCCAACTGTAAAATGAGGAGGCTGGATTAGATGTCTAATGAGACTCCTTCCAACTTCTAAGTCTCTTATCTTGGCAAGTCCTCCAGCCTCTGCTTGAATGCCTCTAATGATGGAATTTTCTGGAAGCCAATTCCATACTTAGAACTCTGATTGTTAAGTTCTAGTTTATATTGGCTCCATATCTACCTCTCTTCAGGATCTTAGCATTGGCTCCAGTAGTTCTTTCTGAAGCAGATCCCTAATTTGAATTTTGACTTCAAGTTGAAAACCAGTGTTTAAGGTAAAACAAATCAAAGCTATGGTATAGCTATCATTAATATTAGCCATATTTTGGCTTCAGGTTGAAAACCAGTGTTTAAGGTAAAACAAATCAAAACTGATATAGCTATCATTAATATTAACAATAATAATAACTTCTGACTTTTTCACAATCTGGGCATGTATATTAGACATGATTCTTTTTTTTTCCATTAAAGATTTTATTTATTTGAGTTTCAATTTTCCCCCCAAGCTTACTTCCCTCCCCTACCCCCCACAGAAAGCAATGTGTCAGTCTTTACATTGTTTCCATGTTGTACACTGATCCAAATTGAGTGTGATGAGAGAGAAATCATATCCTCAACGAAGAAACATAAAGTATAAGAGATAGCAAGATCAGACAATAAGATATCATTTTTTTTTTCTAAATTAAAGGAAATAGTTCTTGGACTTGGTTCAAACTCCATGGTTCTTTATCTGGATACAAATGGTATTCTCCATTGCAAACAGCTCCAAATTGTCCCTGTTTATTACACTGATGGAATGAGTAAGTCCATCAAGGTTGATCATCAACCCCATGTTGCTGTTAGGGTGTACAATGTTTTCCTGATTCTGCTCATCTCACTCAGCATCAGCTCATGAAAATCCCTCCAGGCTTCCCTGAATTCCCATCCCTCCTGGTTTCTAATTGAACAATAGGGTTCCATGACATACATATACCACAGTTTGCTAAGCCATTCCCCAATTGAAGGACATTTACTTGATTTTCAGTTCTTTGCCACCACAAACAGGGCTGCTATGACTATTTTTGTACAAGTGATGTTTTTACCCTTTTTCATCATCTCTTCAGGGTATAGACCCAGTAGTGGTATTGCTGGATCAAAGGGTATGCACATTTTTGTTGCCCTTTGAGCATAGTTCCAAATTTCTCTCCAGAAAGGTTGGATGAGTTCACAGCTCCACCAACAGTGTAATAGTGTCCCAGATTTCCCCCAACCCTTCCAACAATGATCATTATCCTTTCTGGTCATATTGGCCAGTCTGAGAGGTGTGAGGTGGTACCTCAGAGAAGCTTTAATTTGCATTTCCCTAATAAGTAATGATTTAGAGCAATTTTTCATATGACTATAGATTACTTTGATCCTCATCTGTAAATTGCCTTTTCATATCCTTTGACCATTTGTTAATTGGGGAATTACTTTTTTTTTTTAAATATGACTGGTTCAAATATGAGTCCTTTTGTCAGAAATATTAGTTGTAAAGATTGTTTTCCACTTTACTACATATCTTTTGATCTTGATTACAGTGGTTTTGTCTGTGCATGGACATGATTCTTAATATACCCTTAGCACTTAACATTTATATTTTCCATTTGGTACACGGTAACTAACATTACAAATTAATTACTTTCTAATTGTCTGTTTCCTATTTTCCTGATTTCTGGTTTCTTGTTCTCTAAATTTTTGAGAGCAAGGATATGTTTTATAAAATCATAGAATTTTAAAATATACAAGAAACTTTAAAAGTTCATCTAGTTTGACACCATTTTACAAGAAAAGAAATAGGCCTACAAAAAAGCAACTTGCCTAGGGCCACCCAATAAATTTTAGTGTTGAACAAAAACCCAACTCTCCTAATGTCTTTTCCCAGTATACTACAGTGGCTAATACAGTGTCACTGTATATTACTTTCTTGTAAAAATCTTTTTGTAAAATCTTGTTAATTATAAAGAAGGATATAAGAAAATTGTTGGCATTACTTTGAACGTTATCTATTTGCCTAAATAGATATCACTCTTTAAAAGCTTCAAGATTCCAAAAGCAAGGAAGTGTCTCCATCAGTAGTCTTTAAGTCTTTAGATGGTTTTATTTCCAACATTTTAGTGGAAATTTTTACAAATTGGCCCAAATCAGTTGATAGTAACCTATTCTGGCACCATTTATTCTGGTCATTTATTCTGATTTTCTTAGCATAAGCACTCTTATAGCAGAAATATACTTCTTTGCGCCCAAGATGTCAGAGATTTAAGAGTTATAAGGGACTACAGATGATATCATTAGAGTCATCTGAATAATGTGGTGCTGGACCTGTAGTCAGGAAGACTAGTTCAAATCTGTCCTTGGACACTTAAAGACTGTGTGACCTTGCAAGTCACTTAACCTCTGTTGCCTCAGTTTCCTTACATGTAAAATGGGATTAATAGCACAAGTCTTGCAGAGTTGTTTGGGGGATCAAATGAGGATAATATTTGGAAAGTGCTTAGCAGTGTCTAGCATATTATAACCTAAATGTTAATTATTACCACCATTATCATTGTTATCATTTAGACTAACCTGTACTTGACTAGTAATCCTTTTATGCAAACATAGATGGTCTTTTCCTCCTTGAGGACATGTAATGAGGCAAGGAACCCATTGCTTTCTGAGTGCTAGGTACTTAGGGCAGCTCTTATTGTTTTTTTTGTTTGTTTGTTTAACTATACTTCTTTTTTTTTATTAAAGATATTATTTGAGTTTTACAATTTTCTCCCTAATCTTGCTTCCCTCCCCTACCCCCACCCCCGAAAGCACTCTGTCAGTCTTTACTTTGTTTCCATGTTGTACCTTGATCCAAATTGGGTGTGATGAGAGAAAAATCATATCCTTAAAGAAGAGAAGAGAAGTCTAAGAGGTAACTAGATCAGACAATAAGATATCTGGTTTTTTCTAAATTAAAGGGAATAGTCCTTGCACTTTGTTCAAACTCCACAGCTCCTTATCTGGATACAGATGGCACTCTCCTTTGCAGACAGCCCCAAATTGTTCCTGATTGTTGCACTGTTGGAATGAGCAAGTCCTTCAAGGTTGAATATCACTCCCATGTTGCTGTTAGGGTGTACAGTGTTTTTCTGGTTCTGGTCATCTCACTCAGCATCAGTTCATGCAAATCCCTCCAGGCTTCCCTGAAATCTTGTCCCTCCTGGTTTCTAATACAACAGTAATGTTCCATGACATACATATGCCACAGTTTGCTAAGCCATTCCCTAATTGAAGGACATTTACTTGATTTCCAATTCTTTGCCACCACAAACAGGGCTGCTATAAATATTTTTGTACAAGTAATGTTTTTACCCTTTTTCATCATCTCTTCAGGGTATAGACCCAGTAGTGGTATAGGGCAGCTCTAATTGTGAGGAATTTTTCTTATATCAAATCTAAATCTGTTTCTCTGTAACTGCCCTTAATTATCCTCTTTTAGTGTCAGTAGAATAGGATAAGTTTCTTCCCCCAAAGGGTTCATCCATTAATTCTATTTCTAGAACACCCAAAAGATCTGCTTGTCCCATAGCTAATGTTATATTACATAATCTCTACTGGGCCCTTAGAGCTGCAAGGCAATCCTCTTATACCTCACTAATTGACTATACTATTCCACTTATTGTAGTTGTCTTTCCAGACCTTTTCATCCATCCTTAGAGACTTCCATGATTCCCTTTGCCTTCTAAACTAAGAACCTTCATATTTGACTGAAAAAATTGAGGCCCCTTTCAGAGACTTAATTTTTCTCCCTTTCTGATCTTTTAATCATTCAGATACCATCTGCAACTATCTATTTCACTCATTTCACATGAATATGGCTTTTTTTCATCTAGACAAAGCCTATATATGCATAAGTGATCCCATTCCATGCCATCTTCTCCAACAGATTGTTCCCTCTACCATTCCTCCTTTCTCACTTATCTTCCAATTTCTTCCTGTCCACTGGCTGATACCCTACTTCATACAGCATATCCAGATCTCCCCCAGCCTTAAAAAAAAATCCTCCCTGCTTAGTAATCATCCCATAAAGCTCTTTCCTAAAATCCTTGAGAACATAGTCTACCCAATGGTTGCCTCCTAACTTTCCTCTTTCTTCAAAACTCTCTGAATTTTGGTTTATTGACCTCACTCAGCATTCAACTGAAATTGTTCTCTGAAGTTAACATTAATCTAACCTCTTAATTGCTAGCTCTAATGATCTTTTTTTTTTTTTGCAAGGCAAATGGGGTTAAGTGGCTTGCCCAAGGCCATACAGCTAGGTAATTATTAAGTGTCTGAGATCAGATTTGAACCCAGGTACTCCTGACTCCAGGGCCTGTGCTTTATCCACTACGCCACCTAGCCGCCCTTAATGATCTTTTTCAGTTTTCATCCATCTCAACTTTTTCAGCCTTTGACACTGTCTATCACCCTCTTCTCAATGATATTCACTTCCTTATAGGCTTCCATAACACACCTCTCTCCTGATTTTCCTCCTGCCTCTCATGGATTTTAGTTCATATTATGCTCATTAACCATAGCTGTCCCATAAGGCTCTTTCCTGAGCCCTCTTTTCCCTTTATACTCTTTTAAGTTTGGTGATCTCCTCCTTCCATGAATTCAGTTATCATCTCTATGCTGATTCTTATCCATCGCTAACCTATTTTCTGACCTCCAGTCCTACATCTCTAATTGAATGTCCAATATAGACATATTAACCTTAACATATTCAAAATAAAACTCATTGTCTTCCCCTTCCTCCCCTCCTCCCCTCCTAACTTTGCTTTGACTGTAGAAGGCACTCCTATCCTTCCACTCACCCAAGCTCAACCTAGGTATTATTCTCAACTCCTCTCTCCCTTCCCATCTATTCTATTGCCATATCCTCTTGATTCTACCTTTGCAGCAACTGTGGTATATGTCCCCTTCTCTCCTCTGCCTCTTCCATCATCCTGCTTCATCATTTCATGCCTAGACTATTTTCTTGTCTTCTTGTCCCAGGTTCTTTCTCCATTCAGCTGTCAAAGTAGTCTTCCTATATTCAAATTTGACCATGTCACTTCCTAAATAGTAAACTCCGAGATCAAATATAAAATGTTCACCATTCAAAGCCATTTATGACTTATCCTTTTCCCTATACCTTGCCAGTTACTCCCCAAATATACTGCAATTCATGATACTGACTTCCTTACAGTTCTTCAAACAGGATTTTAATCTCCTAACTCAATACATTTTTGCCTAGCCAGTTCCTTCCCAAATATTCTATCTACATTTCAGTGATACTGACTTCTTCAAAATAAGATACTTTTTTCTTTTTGCTTGCTATCATCAATTCCTAGATTTTCCTCATCACCTGGTGAAAAGTCACTGCTAAAATCCCACCTTCTACAAGTAAGTTTTTCCTGATCTTTCTTAATGCTGATGAAAACTTAAGTTTTCTCCAACTTAGATTTTACCTATCTTTTTTGTAAGTAGTTATTTGTACATTGTCTCCTCCATTGTCATGTGTCCTTGAGACAAGGGGCTGTTTTTTGCCCTTGTTTCCCCAGCACTTAGTACAGTGCCTACCACATAGTAAGGACTTAATAGATACTTAGTGACTATTAAAGTAATTAAATTAAAAGAGATGGTAGATTAAAAAACATTGGCAAACTGTCATGACAAAGTCAGTAATTTGGTGATGATGGAATTTTACATTTCATTTTTGACCCTACAGTTATGAAGTCACATTATATAGTTGAAATCAGAAAATGAGAGAGCATGCCATGTTTGTTGGTTGAAAGCTTGAGACATTTAATCTGTAGATGAGAATACCATTCTTTTGGGCTCAAAATGTCTCTTTGAGACATTTTTGTTTGTTCTGTATACTTTAATGTGTTACTGATTCTCTCTTCCCTTTTAAAAATTTTTTTTCATTACCCACTAACTCTTCTTCTATTAATAAAAGGCTGCTTTTGTAAGTATAGTTAAGTAAAACACATTGATTGTGTGAATCTTTATTCTATTGCCCCTCTACAAAGAAGGAATGGACTCCAGTCCTAAGGAAGGAGGGGGCCTGAAGAACAGCATTGATTGCTATCCCAGGATCCTTTCCTGCTGAACAGAGCACAGACCAATAGAAAAGTGGCCATACCTCTCCCCAGATCATATCATCTTGGTAGCACTGCAAATATCAGAATGAGCTCTGAAAACAGCAGTGTGTAAAAATCCTGAACCTTGAATAGCTTACCTTGCTTCCCCCCCCCCCACATCACCCGAAACAGAATCTAACATTAACATAAAATTCCAAATCAAGAAATAGGGTAGAAAAATGGACCAAAAAAAGACAGAATTTGACCATTAAAAACTACTATAGTGACAAAGAAAATCAAGAAACAAACTCAAGAAGATTAGAAAGTCAAATGCGACTTGTACACAAATCCAACAATTCCTGGAAGAGCTAAAAATTAATTTTCAAAATTAAAATGATGAGAGGAAAATTAAAGGTAAAGAAATGAAATCAAAGGAAGAACGTTGAAAAGACAACAGCTTGATAAAAAGCAGAAAAAATACTGAAGAAAATAAATACCTTTAAAAAAATTGACCAAAAATGGAAAAAGAGTCACTGAAGACAAATAATTCCTTAAAGAGTAAAATTACATGAGACATCAAAAAAGCAATAAAAGACTGAAACAAATATACTATTTGAACTATTTCATTGGAAAACTGACCTGAGAATACTTTAAGGAGAGATTTTTTTAAATTACTAGATTTCAGGGATAGCTAGGTGATACAGTGTAGAGCACCAGCCCTGGAATCAAGAGGACCTGAATTCAAATCCAGTCTCAGGCAATGCTTAATTAGCTATGTGCTCTTGGGCAAGTCACTTAACCCTTATTGCCTTGCAAAAATAAAATAAAATAAAATAAAATTATTAGATGTCCTGAAAGCCATGATCAAAGAAAGAACCTAGATATCATTTTTCAAAAAATTATCAAGAAAAACTATCCCAATATCTTAGTTGGTTTTGGTTTTAGGGTAAAAAATAAAATAGAAATGGAAAGAATCAACCAATTACCACCAAAATGAACACTCCCCCAAAATAAACACTCCCAGCAATATTAAACCAGATTCCAGAACTCCCAGGTCAAAGAGGCAGTATTTCAAGCAGCAGGAAAGAAACCATTCAAATACTGCAGAGCCATAGTCAGGATCATACAAGATTTGGCAGCAACCACATTAAAAGGATGGAGGGATTGGAATATGATATTTTGGAAGGCAAAAGAACTGGGATTACAACAAATAACCCACCCAGCAAAAATTAATTATAATCCTTTGTGAGAAAAAATGGATTGTTAATAAAATAAGAGTATTTTCAAGTATTCTTGATGAAAAACTAAATTAAAAAATTTGACTTCAAATATCAAACTCAAGAGAAGCATATAAAGGAGACATGAGAGAAATCATAACAAACTCATTGGATTAAACTTTTTTTATCATTATTATTTGAGGACAAATGCCTTGGCAGAAGAGGGAAGGAAGATAATACTTGAACTTCACATCTCATTTGGTTTAAAGCAGGAAAATATATCGACCTAATCAATTAGTAATGGAAATTTATCCTTCCAACAGGGAAGTAAGAAGAGGACAAGAGAAAGAAAAAAAATGAATGATAAAAAGGGAAGGCAGATAAATGAAGTAGTCAGAAGCAAGACTTTGGATGAAAGATGGGATAAAAAAAGAGAAGGATAAACAGGAATATAGGATAGAAAGAATTATATAGTTTGTAATCTTACCTCTAAATATGAATGGGATGAACTCATCTGTAAAATGGAAGCAGATAGCACAATGGATTAGAAAATCTAATCCAACAATATGCTGTTTACAGGAAAAACACTTTAAAAAGAGAGATAACACAATTAAAATAAGTGACTAGAACAGAATCTTTTATACTTGAACTGAAATAAAGTCAAGGGTAGCAATCATGATCTCATAAAACAAAAGCAAAAATTAACCAATATCTAAACAGGGAAATTACATCTTCTAAGAGGTACCATGGACAGTAAAGAAGTTTCAACACAAAATATACTTCCACCAAGTAGCATAACATCTAGATTCTTAGAGGAAAAATTTAAATGAATCACAGGAGAAATAGACAATAAAACTATACTAATAGGGGACCTCAACTCTCCCTCTCAGAGCTAGATAAATGTTAAAATAAGAAGTTAAAATGAATAAAATCATAGAAAAGTTAGATATCTTAGACCTTTGGAGAATACTGAATAGAAATAGAAAGAAATATATATCATTTTCTCAGTTATAATATTGGCATCTTCAAAAGAAATTGATCATGCTTTAGTAAAAGCATGAAAAGAAGAAATATTAAATGCACCCTTTTCAGAGAGTAATACAAATAAAATTATATTTAATAAAGGGGCCACTAAAGGATAGAGTTAAAACTAATTGGAAAGAAAATATTCTAATCTTAAAGAATGAGTGGATCAAAGAACAAATCATAGAAAAAAGATTATTTTATTAAAGAGAATGACAACAATGAGACAATAATCTAGAATTTCTGAGAGGCAGCCAAAGCATTCCCCCCAATTGGGGGAAAAATTTATATCTCTAAATGCAGACATCAATAAAAAAGAGGAAGCAAATCAATGAATTGGGCATGAAATTAAATCTGTAATTAAGTGCCACAGTGGAAATTGTGAAACTCGAAGGAAAGATTAATAAAATTGAAAATAAAAAAATCCCATTGAACAAATAAAACTTGAAGCTGGTTTTATGAGAAAAGATGAAAAGGATGATGCATTCCCCCCTGAATATTAAAGCAGTCACTGGAAACTTTTGCCCAATTATGTGCCAGGAAAAAGTGATGAATATTTATAAAAAATATTGTCTATATTAATAAAAGAGGAAATAGAATACTTAAATAATCTTCTCTGAGGAAAAAGAAATTGAACAAGCTGTTAATGAGCTCTTTTAAGTAAAAATTCTTAGGACAGGTGAATTTCCAAGTGAATTTCACAAAACATTTAAAGAAAAATTAATCCCAATAATAAACTATTTGTGGAAAAAAATGTGTAGAGAGTTTTACCAATTTCCTTCTATGACATACATTTTGATACCTAAACCAAGGAGAGCAAAAACAGAAAGAAAAGATCATTTTATGTAATATTGATGTAAAAAGTTTAAAATACAAGAAACTATAAGCAGTATTTCACAAAGATCATATACTATAGCCAGGTGGGATTTATATTAGGAATTCAGTTTGCCTTAATATTAAGAAAATTATCAGATGACTGATTGACCCAATAACAAGCAGCAAAAATCATAATTATATCAATAGTTGTAGAAAATACTTTTGACAAAATAAAACACCAATTCCTATTAAAAACACTAGAAAGGGGTGGCTAGGTGGTGCAGTGGATAAAGCACTGGCCCTGGAGTCAGGAGTACCTGGGTTCAAATCCGATCTCAGACACTTAATAATTACCTAGCTGTGTGGCCTTGGGCAAGCCACTTAACCCCATTTGCCTTGCAAAAACCTAAAAAACAAAAAAACAAAAAAAACACTAGAAAGTATACAAATGAAGTCTTAAAATGTGTATCTAAAACCTAGTATATAGTAGTTACTAGAAGCAAGGATGCCCATTATCACCACTTTTTATTTTTATTTCTTGCCCACCCCTTCAATCATCTCTTAAATAAGAATAATAGAATAGAAAGTCTCTTTTTTTATCTAATTTTTTTAATCTCTGAAAGATTTTATTTATTTTGAGTTTTACAGTTTTTTTCCCCTAATCTTACCCCCCTCCCTGAAGGCAATTTGCCAATCTTTACATTGTTTTCATGGTATACATTGATCCAAATTGAATGTGATGAGAGAGAAATCATATCCTTAATGAAGAAACAAAGTATAAGACATAACAAGATCAGACAATAAGATATCAGTTTGTTTTTTTAATTAAAGTTAATAGTCCTTGGTCTTTGTTCAAACTCTCCACAGTTATTTCTCTGGATACAGATGGTATTCTCCATCGCAGACAGCCCCAAATTATCCTTGATTGTTGGACTGATGGAATGAGCGAGTCCTTCAAGGTTGAACATCACCCCTATGTTGCTGTTAGAGTGCACAGTGTTTTTCCTGATTCTGCTCATCTCACTCAGCATCAGTTCATGAAAATCCCTCCAGGCTTCCCTGAATTCCCATCCCTCCTGGTTTCTAATTGAACAATAGGGTTCCATGACATACATATACCACAGTTTGCTAAGCCATTCCCCAATTGAAGGACATTTACTTGATTTTCAGTTCTTTGCCACCACAAACAGGGCTGCTATGACTATTTTTGTACAAGTGATGTTTTTACCCTTTTTCATCATCTCTTCAGGATATAGACCCAGGATCAAAGGGTATGCACATTTTTGTTGCCCTTTGGGCATAGTTTCAAATTTCTCTCCAGAAAGGTTGGATGAGTTCACAGCTCCACCAATAATGTAATAGTGTCCCAGATTTCCCACAACCCTTCCAACGATGATCATTATCCTTTCTGGTCATATTGGCCAGTCTGATAGGTGTGAGGTGGTACCTCAGAGAAGCTTTAATTTGCATTTCTCACAATAAGTAATGATTTAGAGCAGTTTTTCATATGACTATGGATTGCTTTGATCTCCTCATCTGTAAATTGCCTTTGCATATCCTTTGACCATTTGTCAACTGGGGAGTGGCTTTTTTTTAAAAATATGACTCAGTTCTCTGTATATTTTAGAAATGAGTCCTTTGTCAGAAACATTAGTTGTAAAGATTGTTTCCCAGTTTACTACATTTCTTTTTATCTTTGTTACAGTAGTTTTGTCTGTGCAAAAACTTTTTAATTTAATTTAATCAAAATCATCTAGTTTGTTTTTAGTGATGTTCTCCAATAGATGGCCTCTTAAGGGCAGTTGTTCTTCAGATAGTCTTTGTTCTGATGTCCTTTCTTGTTTGGGCCTATGTAATTTTTTATATTCCAATAAAACTTTCAGCTTTGACTATCTTTAAAAAAAAAGTCTTTTAAGTCTTGAAGTCATAATTGGTTATGGTTTTTATCTGAGCCCTGAAGCTTAGAGAGTCATTTTCTTTACCCTGTAGTGGCCATTCTGTAAATTGTTGTCTTGTTTTCAAGAAATTCAGTTAATATAAGTACATACAGACCTTTCCAATTTTCTATATTCATCATTTCTTAGTGATACAGTAACATTTCATTATGATCAGAGACCATAGTTTATTCAGTCATTTCCTAGTTAATAGGTACCCACATTGTTTCAACTTCTTAATTACAACAAAAACATGTTCTATAAATATTTTTTATAAATCTAAGTCTTTCCCTTCTGTTTTTGACCCCTTTGGGGAGGGTATATATCTAGTAATGGTATTACTAAGTCAAAGGTTATGTAGAGTTCAGTGACTTTTTGAGTAGAATTGCTTAAGATTTTTAAGAGTGGCTATATCTATTCTCAACTCCACCAATAGTACATTGATATTTTTGCCTTCCATATCTCTTCTAACAATTGCCTTTTTCATCTTTTTTCATCTTTGCTAATCTGATAAGTGAAATCCCAGAATCTGTCTAAAAGATTTTTATATGGTTTTTGAAAGTTTGCATTTTTTCATTTAAAAACTGTTCATATATCCTTTTACCATTTATTATTGGGCAGTGACTTGTTTTTTAATTCCCTCTTGTCCTTTCCCTGAAAAGGAATCATTCAGAGAGGTCTTATAAGTTATTCAGAATATAAATTCTGAGAACCTTAGAAGTAGTTGTGTACATCCCATGCCTGAACAGGAAGAAGATTCCTTGGCAAACTTATCCAGATTCCATTTTGATCTCTAGTGATGGGAAAAATCCATTACTTTCCAGATACCACATTTGAGGCCCAAGAGATATGAAGTAATGCCTCCAGCCTCACCTGTCAGCAGACAGGACTGATATTGCTAAATTTAGCTAGTTGATTATCAACTGGTCACCCAGTGAAAAGAGTACTGGGCCCGGAGTCGGGGAAGCTATGTGGTGCAGTAGATAGAGCACTGCCCCTGGAATCAGGAGCACCTGAGTGTTTAAATCCAGCCTCAGACATTTAACAATTCCTAGTTGTGTGACCTTGGGCAACCCCATTGCCTTAAATAATAATAAAAAAAAGTTCATGAAATCATCCTCAGACACTTAATAGCTGTGTGAATCTGGGCAAGTCCTACCTAACCCTGGAGAAAGAAATGATAAACCACTCCAATATCTTTGCCAAGAAAACCCCAAATAGAGTGATGAAGAATCACACATGACTGAAACTACAAACAGCATCATTAGCAGGTATCCCATTTATGGTCAGATTCTTTCCTTCAAACTTTCCATGGAACCCTTGACTTCTAACATCTGACTTTCCTTCTAGAGCTGGAAAAGTTAGACTGTGAAGTCTTGAGTGGGGAAAGGAAGAAGGTAGAGAATCAATTTTTTAAAAATTGATATTGTTCCAATTAAAAATTAAGGAAGTTTTCCAACATTCGTCCACTTACATATTTATAAGTTATACATTTTTCTACCACTTTCCCTTTTCTCCCCCACCCCCAACTCCCCTTGGCAACAAAGAGTCTGGTAAATATTGTACATGTACTTTTGTGTTTAACATATTTACATATTAGTCATTTTGTGTATGAGGAATTAGAACTAAGGGAAAAGAAAGAAAACCATGGAATAGGAAGAAAAATGCAAGAGAAGTTTTTAAAAAGTGAACATAGTACATTTAGATTTGGGGGGTGAGGTAGGATTGGTGGGGTTTTCCCCTTTGGATGTGGAAAAATTAGTAGAAGTACTACAGTGGAGTGAATCCAAAGATTTTGAGATAGAAGTCGTCCAGTGTTTGAATTTTGACTTCAGCTCATAGTATGTGGGGTGAGGAAATAAGGTATTTGATTGGAAAATAATTGGATCTCTGAGTTTAATAATTTATTTAATCTCTTTGCATCTCAGTTTAAAAGTACTCTTATTCCATTGTCTTTATTTGATTCTTATAGCAATCTTATGACAAGGTTGCATATAATTTCCATTTTATAGGTGAGGAAACTGAAGCTTAGAAACTTAAGTCATTTAACTTGTAAATAGGCAAACTAAGATTCAAACCAAGATTTTCTTACTTTTAATTACAGTGATTTTTCTATTGCCTATCTCCCTTTTTTTTTAAATTTTATTTTATTTTTAAAAATATTGGGGTGGCTAGGTGGCACAGTGGATAGAGCACCAGCCTTGGAGTCAGGAGGACCTGAGTTCAAATATAGCCTCAGATACTTAATAATTGCCTAGCTGTGTGGCCTTGGGCAAGCCATTTAACCCCACTGCCTCGAAAAAATCTAAAAAGAAATATTTATTGTCCAATTATATACAATAGTAGTTTCTACCTATCATTTTTTTGTAAGGTTTTGAATTTTACAATTTCACATACACACAGAAGGCAGTCTAATAATCTTTACATTGTTTCCATGCTATACATGGATTGAAATTGAATGTATTGAAAGAGAAATCATATATTTGAGGAGAAAATAAAATAAAATAAAATATTAGAAATAGCAAAATTATGTGTAATCTTCCTTTTTAAACATTATAGCTTGGGGCGACTAGGTGGCTCATAGTGGATAGAGCACCAGCCCTGAGTTCAAATCTGCCCTCAGATACTTAAGAATTACCTAGCTGTGTGGCCTTGGGGAAGCCACTTAACCCTATTTGCCTTACAAAAACCTAAAAAAGAAAAACAACAAAAAAACCATTATAGCTCATTGTAACTATTTTGTTGTATCCTCTGGTTCTTTGGTTCTCAAATTCTACAAAGTACATACAGACCTTTCTACAAATTATGAGATGAAGAAAGTCCAAGAACCGTAAAGAGAAAAGTTAACTGATGGTCTAAGAGAATGGGCATTATTTCGAAATTCTCTAATTATGGAAACTTTCAAAATTATAAATAAATTCAACATGTACAAAGTTATCTACAGTTTTCAATTTTAGGAGAAACTTTCTAGATTACTTTTGGAAAATTAGTTATTTGCTTCTTAAATATGTTATAAAATTATTATGAAACATATAGGAAGATAGAAATAGGCTGTACATCTTGAGTACATTCTGGGATTTGGGATTCCTGCAGATTTATTCGGTCATTATTACTAGTTAAAGAAAAATATTTACCATCCATTTTTCCTTGACTTTTGTTCATGGCTATTAAGCCTGCAGATGTTTTGTCTCAATTGAAATAGGTTAAGTACACATATGTTGTTAATATAGTAATGTAATTGTACTGGAGACCATCAAGAATACTTATCTTTGTAAAACTTCATTGTGGCTTCAATGATGAGATATATTTTCTGCCAATTATGTTTTTAAAAAGACTATAGATAAACTAGCCTAGGATCTGCATCTGGCACACACAGTCTCAGCAAGGGAGTAGTTTTTAACTTTGGAGCCAAACAAAGAGTTATTCAAATGGTGTAAATAAAAAAGATCTGGTGTAATCTCTGAGATTCAAAATTAACAAGAATAATTCTTAATGCCTACCTACCAAGTTGGATTTTTAATCTCTTGAGTGATAATGTACCTGACAAACTTTTGACATCTATGGATACTTGACTTATGGCCCTTAAATCCTGTTAAACCCTACTTGACTAGAGTTTTAAAGGACAGGAGAATTCTAATGATAGTCTTACACATTGTTTAAGAACAATATTAGTAAATTGGAAAATATTAGAATCATTGGATTTAGGGTCAGAAGTGATGTTAGAAATATCTCCAGGGGTTCTTAACCTAAGGTTCATGAATTTGTTTTTAAAAAAAATATTTTGATAATTATATTTCAATATAGTTGGTTTACTTTATAATCCTATGTCACTTATGATTTTAGAAAGTATTCCTAAACAGTGTCCACCAGCTAATGAATTAGTTAAGAACATCTGATGGGGAGGCTAGGTGGCACAGTGGATAAAGCACTGGCCCTGGAGTCAGGAGTACCTGGGTGCAAATCCGGTCTCAGACACTTAATAATGACCTAGCTGTGTGGCCTTGGGCAAGCCACTTAACCCCATTTGCCTTGCAAAAACCTAAAAAAAAAAAAAAAAGAACATCTGATCCAATTTACTCATTTGACAAATGAGGAAATTGAAATCCTCAGAAGTGAGGATCAATCTAGTGGCTATGACCTCCAATCTGGTTATTTTCCCCACATACACCATGCTATTTTCAACGTGAAGGTGTTTATTTCACAGCTTTCTGGTCATGTCTCTTGCAACAGTAAATGGTTAAAATACTTTGCTTGTCTTAGTACAAAATTTTTTATACAATGGGATTGCAACATCACAGGATGTAAGCATGTGAAGTCCTTGAAAACCAGGTACACGGTAGTAGAAATAAAGAACTAGATCAAGGAATTAAGTTCACATTCTATCTCTGTGACTAATTGACCTCAGGAAAGTTTCTTTCTCTGGACCTTTATTTTCTCCTTAATATAAGAGCATACTAGATTAGGCTAATAGATTTTGAGCTGCAAGGTATTGTAAAAGTATTACATATTTCCAGGTTCCTCATTTTACAGTCAAAGAAACTAATCTCTTTAGGTCCCTTCCAGCTCAGTCCTCTATTATTTCCATAATAATCCAGGACTTTTAGAACAAGGTCCCTTCTCAAGACAAAGGCAGCATAGTGCAGTGAAAACATCCTGGTAGACAAAATTTGGTTTAGCTCAGTTCTGTCATTGATCTCCCTTATTCTATCTGGACCTTCCCTTTTGTATGAAATAAGTGTGTTATATTAGAAGATCCCCTTCTTGTACTAAGAATTTATATGATTCAAATTAATCAAAGATCTGAACTTTTAAGTATCCATAAATGAGATATAATTGATAGATTATACAAAGAAATCCAGAGATAGATATAAAGAAAATAGTAGAAGAGAGGTTGTTTCTTGGGAAGAGAAATGGAGTAATTGGTAGGTTTGGGTGTAACTTTATCAATATCCTAGAATCCAAAACAAGTTTAGAGGTTTCTTTGCGCAAGGAAAGGAGATTGGGGCTGTCACTTGTATTCTTTCAGATTGGAAGAGCAGAATCTGGACAGGGAATGCCACCAATTTAAGAGTTTTGTATATAAGAGGAATCTGGAGTGCTACAACCAAACTTAACTGCTTTTATTAATAGTTTATTCATTTGTTCAACATCTTGAGGGTAAAGAGTTTGTTGAAGATTACCAGGTATACAAGTAGAGCATTTTACTTCTATGAGCACTTTAGTTCAGTGAGCATGGTACATTATTGCTTGGCCCTGTTTTCTGTACCTCTGCACACTCATCTCCAAATGACTCATTTTTCTTCTCCATGCAAGTAACTTCCTACTTTAGGATAGCTCTAAATCAACATGTCCAAAGAAACATCTCTCTCTCCAAACCCTCACTTCTCTTTCTAGCTTCCCTGTTTCTGTTGACCAACACCAGGTTCAAAATCTTAAGTCATTCTTAGTTCTTCACTGTCCATCTGCAAACAAGTCTTAGTAATTTGTGCTGTTTAGCACTTCTTCCTTTTCTCTTTATTCCCATAGTCACTACTCTGGTTTTGATCATTAGGTCCTCCTTTCCTTAATTGGATTATCTGGCCATTTGGTACTTCTTCCTTAATTGGATTTTCTGCCTCCAAATTAATATTCTTAAAATGATATTCTGGTAATGTCACCCCTTTTCTCAAAAACCTTCACTGGCTCCCTATATTGCCTCTAGAGTAAAATAGATTCTTCTCTACATTTCCAGAGTTATTGCATGTTTTTCCCCCTTCGTGCACTTTAAGGTCCAGCCAAATTGGCTTTCTTTCTATACTTTCTTACATATGGTATTCCATCTCCTTTCTCCTATGTCTTTGCACCAGCTGCTTCCTGTATGTGGAATGTAGTCCCTCCTCACTCTATCTTTACCCCTAAGATCCTAATAAGTAAATGCATTCATTCAGGAAAAAGAGCTGCCTTTTGCTCTACTCAGAGGTCCCCAAATGGTGGGCTGTGATCCAGCAGTGGATCTTGAAGACCATTCCCCCTTTCCTCCAAGTTATTCCTCTTCCATCAATGGCAAATACAGGCATAGACATGGTTAATTGAATACAAAAGTATACTGAGACTAGAAACCTGTCTCCAAATGTTTCTACCTCTTTTTCAAGGTCAAGAATTATTTCCAGTTATAGCCCAGAATGCTTCTATAGCAACTAAATGTTTTTTTTTCCTCAGCAGCTTCCTTGAACTTGATATATTAAATGATAATCATTACCATATCAGTACAGTATTTATGAATCCCCTTGGCTTTCTTGCCCTTTGCCAAAGGGACTTTATCCTGAACTAAAGGAACTGAACTACTAGCTGTGTTCAACTTTTTCATTGATCAACAAGTGTAAATTTAGCCCTAGAGAACTCTGTTCTATTTCCTTTCCTGGACTGTTTTACAAAGATTGAGTGTATGGTTTTCAATTGCATTCTAGAGAGGTGCTAGTTCTGTGCATAGAGTCTGATTAGGTCTGATGAGTGGGAGTTAAAAGAGGCAGATTTCAGCACAATTTGGAGCTGGAAGGGAGATTTTGTAGGCTAGCATTTCTCAAACTTTTTGACCTCAGGACCCCTTTATTCTTAAATTATTGTGGACCTCAAAAAATGTCTATGTGGATTTTATTTGTATTTACCATATTTGAAATTAAAATTTCTTAGTATAAATTTTTTTTTACATTGAGGACCCCCCTGAAATCCTGGGCTTACTCCATTAGAACTGCTGATGTATTTCAACACCTTCACTTTGCAGATGTCAAAGATAAACCTTACCAGGTTAAGTGATTTTTTCCCAAGGTCACATGACTAATAAGTAGTAGAACCAGGGTTAAAAACCAAGGTCTTCTGACTTCATATTGGCACTATTCTTTTTTTTTTTAAGCTGTGTCTGAGGCCAAATTTGAACTCAGGTCCTCCTGACTCCATGGCCAGTGCTCTATCCACTGTGCCACCGAGCTACCCTGATTGGCCACTGGACCCCTCACTCAAATCCAATTCAAATCTTGATGTCATGGTCTTCTATGAGAACAAAGGACAACCATCTTCATCAAGCTCCTTTGAAGGCAGGACTGTGTTCAACTTCTATCTTTGTATTCTCAGAGTTTGGTAGTACATAGGAGACATGTAAATGTTTAACTGCATAAAGAAGCCCATTTTATATAGATCTTTAACTGGGTTAAAAGACTATTGAGAGGAGTGGCTAGGTGGCGCAGTGGATAGAGCGCTGGCCCTGGAGTCAGGAGTACCTGAGCTCAAATCTGGCCTCAGACACTTAATAACTACCTAGCTGTGTGGCCTTGGGCAAGTCACCTAACACTGCTTCACATCTGGCCACTGGACCCAGATGCCTCTGGAGGAGAAAGTGAGACTGGTGACTTAGCATAACACCCCCTAACTTCAATTCAATTCATGTGCTTGTCATGGCATCATCTCGCTGATCATGGTCATCTTTGAGAATGAAGAAACATTATGAATCAGGATGACTGGTGATGGTCCTAGATGTGAGGTAATCAGGATGTTTGTGCCTTGACACCAGGGTCATATACTAGTTAGTGTAAAGTGTCTGATGCTGGATTTTAATTCTGGTCCTCTTGACTCCAAGATCAGTGCTCTGTCCACTGAACCTCCCAAGGAGCTTAACATTTCTGTCAAGGGAGGAATGAGATACAATACTTGTTTGTTTTTATAGGAAAAAACTGGTAGCAAAGGGGATCGAATTGGCTTCATGTAGAAGATGGGGGATTAAGCTTATCTTTGAAGGAAATGAGGGATTTTAAGAGGCAGAGGTGAAGAGAAAGAGTGGATAGAGTCTGGGGTCAGGCAGTTCAGACCTTGAACAGGAAACAGTGTGTGGTGTGTCTGGGCATTATCCTTGTATGTGATAAGGATCCCTGTCATTGTTCAGCTCATGGCTAAATGATGACTTGTGCAAGTGATAACCCTGTCATCGATTGAATAAAATCTAAACTACTTGGTCTGTCATGTAGAATCCCCAATAATTTGACAACTGGTTACTACTACCTTTTCAGACTTTTCTCTCATTACTTCCTACCTGTGTTCTTACTGTGCCCCAGTTAAAGCAAACTGCTTTTTATTATTTCTGTGCCTTTGGTTTACATATTCCTTTATGCTTACTTAGCATGCTATCTCCCTTCCTTTCTTTCTGCACTTCCATTTTAAAATATTTTACCTAGATTACTTAAAGATCTTACTTCAAGATTTAACTCTCCAGCTCTACCTCAGTTGCCTTCCCTAACATTCTAGCTAAAAGAAAAACTTTTCCTTCTGAACTTGGAATATTTTGTACTTTTCTCATGGTCTCCTTGTTTTACACTATAATTATCAGCTGGTACGATTTATTTGTGTATGTATTATGAGATCATCACCACCATCTTCCCCTTCCTTCTGTCTCCTAGATTGTAAGTTCCATGAAGGCAGAGACCACATCTTAATTATTGTTGCATTGTACCCTCACCTCTCTCAGGAAGCAGTTATATTGTAGAGGAAAACATTAATCCCAACTGTTAAATTTACTCAAACTCAGGTTTGATAACATCATATCTAGTGTTTTTTCCACTGTAATATGTTGCCTTAACAAAGACAAAACAAACAAAAAAAATCAATGGAACATAGCTTGATTTGGGAAGATGAAACTTTTATTGATTGCACAACCTATGAGCTTTCTCTCCTGATAGGTCCTCAGTTTTCACTCATCTGTCAAGTGAAGATAGTAATACTTAAACTACAAACTTCACACTCATGAAATCTAACCTGTTCATTTTATGGATGTGGAAATAACCCTAGAAAACTTAAGTAATTTGGTCCCAGTATACAGGTCCCATGACACCAGATCTAGCATTTTTCCCCCAGTATATCATACTGCCTTAAAAAAAGAAAAACAGGGCAAGCCATTTAACCACATTGCCTTTCTTGTGCTTGATATTCCAGCTCTCTAGAATTTGGTTTCAGGGGCAGCTAGGTGGCGCAGTGGATAGAGTACTGGCTTTGGAGTCAGGAGTACCTGAGTTCAAATCCGACCTCAGACACTTAATAATTACCTAGCTGTGTGGTCTTAGGCAAGCCACTTAACCCCATTGCCTTGCAAAAAAAAAAAAAATTTAAAAAAAACCTTAAAATTTGGTTTCATTAGTGACTTCCTAAGGCCTTAATGTTCAAATGCACTTCTCTGCTTGGCCCCTAAAGCCCTTCACAATCGGCCTACAACTTCTCTAAATTCATTTCATCTGTATTTTAGACAAACTGGATTTCTTGCTGTTCTCCCACGTGACATTCCATCTTCTACATCCCTTTGCACAGACTGTCCCATAAGCCTGAAATTCTCTTCTTTCTCACCTCCTCCTCTTAGAATCCTTAACTCCATTCAAGGCTTAGCCCAAATGCCATCTCCTACAATGCTTTTCCTTCATATTTTTTATTTGCTTATCTTTTTTACTGTGTTTTTCCTTCAGTGGAATGAAAGCTCCTTAAGGGCAGGACTGCTTTCATCTTTGTCTTTGTTTCCTCACGATTTTGCCGGTACTAGTGACTTGACAAATGTTCAGTAATTGAATCTGTTTCTCTTCACAATACATCCTGGCCAAACTCAATTGTTTTTTGTGCTTTTTTTTGGTCCTTACCCCTTTGCTCCTGTGTGAGATAAAAATCCACTTAAAAAAAATATAGAGACTCTAATGAGTAAAAAGTAAAGTTTTTTTTGGCTTTTCTCAAGAAAAGGGCACACTCCAAGTCTCACAAAGGTAGTGAAGATCAAGGAACTGCCCTGAGGTGACAGTCAAGCAAGATTATATGGCCTAGTGTGATTCCCCTCTCCCTAGCCCCCTCTCTTCCAACCTGATTGATTAGGATTTTCAGAGTTATAATCTTTACCTGAAAAATCTCCCAGGTAACAAAGAGAAGAATAAAATGTTTTCATAGAATATTACCTTACCATCCAGATGGTGAGGATATCAGAAGAAGATTTCTAATGACCTTTTGTTGTCTATCTAAATGAATTAATGTCTGATTATACAAAGTCTTTTAAGAAAATCTACTATCTAGCTGTGTGGCCTTGGGCAAACCACTTAACCCCATTTGCCTTGCAAAAAAAAAAAACCCTAAAAAAAAGAAAATTTACTATCTTCTTAGTTTAGTACTTATCATCAAGCAAGAGGAGGCAGTCTACTGTTCTCCCTCTGGAAATAATCCACTGTTCCCCCCCCCCCCCAACAGAATTGGGAGGGTGCCTGGCTTGGAATACAAGAATAGTCTAAGAGTAATAGTCTGTCTTTGTTTTAATGATTTTTAACCCTGAAAGGACTTCACTAGGAATATTAACCTTTAAGAGGGAATATTTCACTCACTCCCTTTGCCTAGAATGTCCTTCCTTCCTTGGTTTGCCATTTGTTTGTATTTCCATACCAAATTGTGAACTCCATGAGAGTAGGAACCATGTCTTTTCATCTTTGTACCTTCTCTTATGAATAGAAATGAAAAAAAGCATTTACATCCTATGTACTAGGGATACAAATGGAAAAGGCAAGCCAATTTCTGCTCTAAAGGAGGAGCTCACATGTGAATAGGGGAGACAACACAATAGTTCAGTTGCAGGGCAAATGAAAAGACCCAGAAATTCTAAGGGTACAGTCATTGGTGCTGGGGGTGCTAAGGAGTGGGGGTGAAATAGCAACATCTTAATGGTGTTTTGGGGTTTGTTTGTTTGTTTGTTTTTTTAGTTATATAAGTTGGTTAATTGGCAAGCCAGAGAACTGTAGAATGTAGAGACAAGGTAGATCCTAAAGCCTGGAAGACCTTAGGGGACAGTGAAAAGACCTGATGGTATAAGTATTAGACCCCAGTTATCATATATAATATAGGCTTATTTGAATTGACTTTAAAGTGATATATGATATTTGCGTTAGTCCTTAGAGTAGAAGATAATCTTGTCTGAGTCAAAAACATTTATTTAGTTTCTAATAATTCTGAGGGGCGGCTAGGTGGGGTAGTGGATAAAGTACAGTCCTTGGAGTCAGAAGTACCTGGGTTCAAATCCGGTTTCAGACACTTAATAATTACCTAGCTTTGTGGCCTTGGGCAAGCCACTTAACCCCATTTGCCTTGCAAAAACCAAATAAATCAATAAAATAATTCTTTCAAATAAGTCACTCAGTATTTAAGGACTTACTTTGTGCCAAGTGGTGGTGGTGGGGGGGGTGTATAAAGAAAGGCAAAAAAAAAATAGCCCCCTGCAGCTCAGTCCAATGAGACAACATGAAACAATTATGTACAAACATGATTTAACTAAAATAAAATGGGAGTAGTCTTGGAGGGAAGGCACAAAGATGGAGACCTGAGAGAGGTTTCTTACAGAAGGGAAGTAGGTTTTCCAGTACCAAGAAAAAGTATGGAATTTCATAGCCAGATTTTATGTAAACATAGACTTGGTGCCCTGGTCAGATGGGTAGAAATTTAATTCTGTAAGCCAAATTAATAGAAAATCATAAAGGCAAGAAGTTAAGAATGAGCATAACATCTGGTGAATCAATTATATAAACACTGAGTGTTAGATAATACTGAAAGATAAGGTTAGGAAAAGAGCTATGCACTGCCCTATGGAAGGTTTTGAAAATCATACCTAGGGGATCTGGACTTGATCCTGTGAGGCAATGTGATACAATGGAAAGAATTCTGTATTGAAAGACCTGGTCAGGTCCCAGTTCTGCCACAAGCTAATTGTTTTTACCTCAGGCAAGTTATTTAATCATTCTGAACCTTGCAAAATGAAGAGATTGAACTAGATGCTCTCTAAAGGTCTAAGTTCTCTTTTTGTTTTCTGTATAAGATTGAAGACTACTACTTTTGATAGCTCACAATTCTATAATATTTTAAAATTTAGGATGTTTTCCTTCACAAAATCTTTGTGAAAGGAGTATTATCCTTGTTGTATAGAAAACTGAGGTCCAGTGAAATGATTTGCCCACAATTACATAGCAAATAAGTGGCAAAGACAGAACTGCAACCCTGATCTCCTGATTTCAAGTCAAATAGTTTCTGCCTTACTAACACAGAGGGATAAATCCAAACACTTAATATACTGAGTGTGTTCTATCAGAGCATCTTTAATGGAAAGTCCGGAATATAGATTACAGAGCCCCTCCCTAACCTTTTCTGTTAAGTTCTAAATTCTGATAGTTCTCTTTAATTTAGTACTTCATGTAAGTACCTTCGAGATAGAGGTCTTCTAGTTCATTCTTTGGCTTATAAGCAGGATTATTAAATTGGAAGGATCCTTGGAGGTTAATGCAATACAACTTTCTTTTATTAGAGATGGAATTTTTAAGCCTTTGGGAATTAAAATGACTTAACTAAGGTTATGTAGCTTTTCTGTAGTATGATAGTAAAGAGAAGTCAGATTACCTGAGTCTCAGCTTAGGATTTTTTCACTTACACAAAACTGCCTCAAGATGTGCTTTAAATACACTATCTTTTTTCTTTTTGAGAAATGCAAGTGTGCTTCTCCTTGTTGTTGGATAGGGAGATGTGAGGAGGTCCAGTATACAGAAAGGACTGCAGTATGTCTGGCAATAGGTTTTGAAGTTTTTATATGCCTTAATTGTTATACTTGATCCTCACTCTAGTGTCAGTAGTGCCTAATATATTCTCTACATGTTATTAGTGAGAGAACTGAGGCTCTTTGAGTTAGTTGAGGTTATAATAGATTTAACTGGAAATTTCAGTTTTTCTGACTTTAAATCCAAAGTTTTCTACCCTTGGGCACTACTATCATCACTAGCCATAAAGGAGATGAAAATATATTTGTGTTTTTTGTGGGTTATTGGTTTTCATTTGTTTAGTTACATTGCTGTTTTTGAAGTCAGTTGTTAAAGAGTTGAAGGCAGGGACAGCTAGGTGGCACAATGTATATAGAGTATCAACCTTGGAGTCAGGAGTACCTGAATTCAAATGCAGCCTCAGACACTTTAATTACCTAGCTATGTGACCTTGGGTAAGTCACTTAACCCCATTGCCTTAAAAATAAAAAAAATTTAGTAATAAAGAGTTGAAGGCAGCTAAATAGTGCAGTGGATGGTCACTGGCCCTGGAGTTGGGAGGAACTGAGTTTAAATTTGATCTCAGACACCTAATACTTACTTAGCCTTGTGATCTTGGGCAAGTCACTTAACCCCATTGCTCAGCAAAAGTTAAAAAATGAATTTCAAAAAGTTGAAGACCAGGCAGGAATGTGAGAGGTGTCTCAGAAGAACTAATTTTTATCTTCTTTGGTTTGACATCCTTGTTTTCTATTAGTAGTTTGAGGGTTATCGCAACAAAAGAATTCTCTTTCCTTAGGTGAAGTTTCACACTTCAGAAAGTGAAGACAAGTGTTTTCCATGTACATAAAGCAAGGTTCAGTGAAGTGGGTCAGAAATATAAAATTCTCTTTGCCTCTTGGCAACATAAGACTCATATTTGGAAGGTAAAGAAATCAAGGCTGAGAAAGGGGACTTGACTTGTTCAAGGAATACTGATAATAAGGAATCTGAGTTTGAATTCAAACCTTCAGACTCCAGATTGTTTATTCTTTCTACATTATGTTATAGCAGGTCCTATTTGTGTATTTAACTTGAATGCCTTCCACACAACTCTTTAGGGATAGGATACAATTCTCTCCATTTTGTGAATGAAGAATGTGAGCTGGAGGTGCAGTCACTTTCCTTTTCTTGGCTAAACAGCCAAATGACATGACTCTCAAAGTCACATTTATGAATCCAATGCCATTATTCTGGATCTTAGTATGATAAAAGACTGTCTGAGCCATAGCTGATGGTCCTACCTATTTAGTTTTTTTTAGTTTGTTTTTCCAATTGATATTTTACTTTATTTTTGCAATTACATGTTATGAAAGTTTTTCAACATTCATCCACATGCATATGCATATTTTTAAGGCACAAAATTTCCTTCCACCCTCCCTTCCCACCTCACCCCCCAGTGGTGAACAGTCTGGTGAATATTGTACATACACATTTGTTTTTAACATGTTTAACTATTAGTCGTTTTCAGTTTGAGGAATTAGGATTAGGCAAAAGAAAGAAAACTGTGAGATAGAAAAGAAAAACATAAGGGAAATTTTTAAAAAAGTGAATGTAGTGTTCATTCAGATTCTGTAGTGTTTTTTGTTTTGTTTTTCTTCCTCTGGCTGTGGATAGCAGCATTATCCATAACAGGTCTCCTAGGGTTGTCCTAATTCTCTGAACTTCTGAGAGGGGCTGCCAACTCATAATGTTGTTAATGTGTACAGTGTTCTCTTGGCTCTGCTCCCTTCCTTCACATTGGTTCCCTGTAATTCTTTCCATGTTTCTCTAGAGTCCAATCATTCATGGTTTCTTATAAAACAATAGTTATTCATAACATTTATATACCATAACTTGTTCAGCCATTCCCCAATTTATGGGCATCCCCTCAATTTCCAATTCTTTGCTACTACAAAAAGAGCTGCTATGAATATTCAGGAACATGTGGAACTTCCTGTTTTTAATGAATTCTTCTGGATATAGGCCTAATATTGGTATTGCTAGAGCAAAGGGCACGATCAGTTTTATTGCTCTTTGGGCATAGTTCCATATTGCCCTCCAGTATGATTGGATCAATTCACAACTCCACTAAACAATGCATTAATGTCCCAATCCTCCCACAACCTCTCCAACATTGATCTTTTCCCTTTTTGTCATCTTTTAGTCAATCTGATAGTTGTGAGGTAGAACCTCAAAGTTGTTTTAATTTGCATTTCTCTAATCAGAAATGATTTAGAACATTTTTTTCATATGATTATATATAGCTTTAATTTCTTCATTTGAAAACTGTCTATCATATCCTTTGACCACTTATCATTTGGGATATGATATGACTTGTAATCTTACAAATTTGATGCAGTCTTTTATATATTTTAGAAATGAGACCTTTATCAGAATTCTTAGCTGTGAAAAATGGTTCCCAGTTTTCTGTTTTCTTTCTAATCTTGGCAGCATTGGTTTTATTAGTACAAAACTTTTAAATCATTCATTTTGCAATTTATAATGTACTCTATTTCTTGTTTGGTCATAAATTTCTCCCCTTTCCATAGATCTAACAGAGTATTTCTTGATCTATTAATTGGTCTGTATTAATGCCTTTTATGTCTAAATCCTGTACCCAATTTTGACCTTACTTTGAGTATAGGGTGTGAGATATGGGTCTGTACCTAGTTTTTACCATACTATTTTGCAGTTTCCCCAACAATTTTTGTCAGTGAGTTCTTATTCCAGAAACTAATGTCTCTTTGGGTTTTTCAAACAGTAGATTGCTCTAGTCATTTACTATTGTTTCTTTTGAACCTATCCTCATCCACTGATCCACTATTCTATTTCTTAACTAGTGCCAAGTTTTGATGACTGCCACTTTACAGTATAGTTTTAGATCTCCTATCTAATTAGTTTAAGTAATACTCTCTATAACCCAGTTTGTATATTACAGAAGCAATTGTAGTTTTCCAGAATTTGCTATAATGACATTTAACCAGTAACCTGCACCTTGCCTTCCTCTGCCCCTAACCTGAGCTGATTTTCCTCTGCTCCCTTCAAGCCCAAGTCATCTGTCTCCCAAACCATAGCTATTCTATCTGTTCTCTGAATTCTAAATCCCATCTCTGTCCCACTTCTGACTCAGAAAACACCAGTCTGGCTTTGTCTACCCCCTCTAAACTACTCTGCCTTTTCAGGCAACTTTTCTTACCTTTATCCTTCTTCCCCATAAACTCTTATGCTCCCTGTCAGGTCACTGAGGAAAAAGTAGCAATTTATAAGCATCAAAAAAGTACCTAAATTGATTGGGAGAAGGTGTACTCTTAGCAAATGCAATAATTTTCAGAATGTTTATCTCCACTGCTTTTTTCCTAGATACACTGAAATATTTAAAAGATGAGCAGTAAGCTTATATTTATTTTGGGAAGAAGCCCTCTGTAAAAGGAAGACATTTGAGAGCTATGATTTTCTTCAAGCTTTTTTACTCTCTCTGATAAAGTGAAAAAAATAGTTGGAATGTGCAGGTGTGGTTGGTGTAAAAGATCAAAAAAATGGATGTTTCAAAAAAAACCCCCCAAAATATCCTTAACCAATCTAGATTGGCAAAAAGCTCAAATTTTATTTATTAGTTGAAATTGATGGGCAGATTTCCAGAACTGGTTGGGGGGACAGGCAGCATATGTGTGTATGTATGTGTGTGTGCACATACTAATATAAATAGTTCTGAGTGACAAATAATAGAATTGTACTGTACTATATAGTGCTAGGCACCACTCTTGGTTTGTTTGATTAAGAAAGGCAACAACTGATAAGTAGGACTTCTATTCCATATTCAAATTTTGTAGTTCATAGTCTAGTAGGGAAGATAGGAAAAGAGTGTTAGGACCATAATATAATGGATAGGGTCTTGGGATTTAGAGGAGAAGGGACTTTAGAAATGATCTTGTCCAACTTCCTTTATTTTACAGTTTAAGAAACTGATACCTAGATCAAAGGAAGATGAGATTTTTTTCTAAATAGGCTTATTTAGGAAAACTTCTCAATGAAGTGACTGGCTTCTATGTTGAACTTTGAAGAATTAACTAGGAATTGAGTTGCAGAATATATTCCACCTTGCCCTTCTTAAGCTCTTTTCAGCTTTACTTTTAAAGCTCTTCACAATCTGACTTTGGTCTTCCTTTCCAGACTTACTGCTTATTTTTCCTGATATTGCATTCTGCATTCTACCTATACTGTCCTTTTACAATTTTGCCATGCTCAAACTCAGCACCTCATCTCTGCTTGGGCCAGGGGATGAGTTTGCACAAACTGCTGTTTATGCCAAGAATCTGCATTTATATATATAATTTTTTTTTTAGGGTTTTTTTTGCAAGGCAAACGGGGTTAAGTGGCTTGCCCAAGGCCACACAGCCAGGTAATTATTAAGTGTGTGAGACTGGATTTGAACCCAGGTACTCCTGACTCCAGGGCTGGTGCTTTATCCACTACGCTACCTAGCTGCCCCCAATCTGCATTTTTTTAAAGCTTGACTCATGTGCCTTTCTCTATGGGATGTTTTTTTTTTACTCCCCTTAGTTGTTAGTACTTAACTCCCTCTTAAAATTACTACATACAAATCAGTTTACATGATATAGTTCTATCATAGACTATATGTCCTCAAAGATAAAGACTATTTTCATTTTGTCTTTGTATCCCAGAATGTAGTATAGTATCTCTCTCACACAGCAATTGTTGAGTAAAACTAGGGATGTTGTACTGTAGTAAATGGAACACCCTAGCACAAATATGGATACTTCTATGCCAAGTGGTATGGTGATTTAAAAAGTAAAATGGGGGCAGCTAGGTGGTACATTGAATAGAACACTGGCCCTGGAGTCAGGAGACCTGAGTTCAAATCCAGTCTCACACACTTAATAATTACCTGGCTGTGTGGCCTTGGGCAAGTCACTTAACCCCATTGCCTTGCAAAAACAAAAACATAAAAACTAAAATAGTCATCCAGGTCTTAGCATAATGAAGAAAGCTCAATTTACTAATCTCAACCAAAAGTGTATAAATGTGCTCCCACAGTACAAAGCAGCTATTGTTGAATCCTTGACGACAGTAGCATCATAAAAAATAGCTCATTAATAGATATAGTGTTTTTAGATCTATGAAATATAAACTCCTCTGTTTGTCTTTTAAAGCCCTTTCATAGACTGTTTCCAACCCTATCTTTGCACCATTGTTACCCTCACCCTATGGTGGTCTAACAAAACTGTCTTTCTCTTTGTACCTTACACATGGCATTCTATCTCCCATTGTTATCTTTGCACTGGCTATCCCCTATACCAGGAAGGCATTCTCTTTTCACCATTGTCTTAAGACCCAGATCAAGCACTGCCTTCTACATGACTCCCCCCCCCCCCACAAATGCTTAGTGCTCTTTCCATCTACCTTATATTAGGGTGTATATCTGTATCTCTCACAATTGATTATAAGTTCCTTGAAAGCAGGGATTGTTTCATTTTTTTGTCTTTATATCCCTGGCACATAATGCTTTGTTCTTCATTCTCAAAGAATATCATAACATCAGGGAGATGAGGCCATGACAAGAACATGAATTAGATTTGAAGGAAGGGGTGCTGTGCTAGGTTACCAGCTTCATTTTCTCCTCCAGAGCCATCTGGGTCCAGTGGTCAGATATGAATCAAAACTACTGGAGATGGCCCTGGGTAAGTGATAAGTGTCTGAGGCTGGATTCGAACTTCTGACTCCAAGGCCAGTGCTCTGTCCATTGTCCCCACATCCTTACCCTAGCGCATAGAGCAGGGCCTCGCACATAATATGTCTTTAATCAATGCTATTGATTGTTTTAAATCTCATTTTCTCCCTGATAACATATAATGTAGTTGAATCTTCTTTCTACTTTACTAGGCTATAGGGTAGGAATGACATTGATCTGTAAATCAATCAAAAAGCATTTTTTATTATCTGAATATCTTATGGGAAGATTCTCTGTCCTCAACTTCTTGAATGTACTAGTTGGCGAAGTTAATATACCATTGCTTGATATTTTTCTTTCCTTCCTTATTGCTGCAGACTGACTTTAGTAATTGGACCTCATGAATCAAAGGCCCTGAGTCTGAAGGCTGCCACAGCTCCCACCTTTTCACCATGGATCAAGATTATGAAAGACGTCTCCTTCGACAGATCAACATCCAGAATGAAAACACAATGCCTTGTGTAAGTGGTCCATTCATTTTACTATGCCATCTCTAGTTTAGTGAATGGTTTCCTACTGCCAACCCATCACTTTTTCTTTTGCCAGTTTTGTACCCTGAACCGACTTTACCAAATATCTGTACATTGATCTGGTCCTGAACTAAAGAAACTAGAAACCACTAACTTTGCCTCACTTTCTCCTCTAAAGCCATCTGGGTCCAGTGAGTGGGAGTGAGGTATACACAAGCAGCGTAAGATATGTCACTTTTTCAAGATTGCCTACAACCCTAAATATAGAAGAGACCCCACAGGTCAAGTAACTGAACAGATTATCTCTACTTGCTTCTACCTCAAGCATAAATCATGTCCTATAGCATCCTTGACAGTCACTTGCTCTTATTTTGAAGACTTTTTAGTGAGAGGAAATGATGCAAGAATTTTTTGAAGCTTATAATACTTTAAATGAAATGAATGGTAGAGGCAAGAATAGAAAAAAACATGAAAAGTGAAAGTGGAGAGGTTTAAAAAGAGAAAAGTTACTTCTCAGCATTGAAGTATGAAATCAGAATCCCTGAAAATTAGAATGAACCCCCCCAAAAAAATAAATAATCCATTGAGTCAACAAGAAAGATTAAAACAAAGTCAAAAGATTGGGAAAAAAATAGAAAAAAGTAAGGTATTTCATGTAAAATAAATTTACCTGGAAAACTAATTGAGAGAGTTTAAGACTCTTGTACTACCAGAAAGCCATGATCAAAAAAAGAGACCTCAGATCAAGAAAGATTCCTGCAATTCTTGCTCCAAACTTAGAGAAACTTTCAGCTTGTGTTAGTTCCTGAGGCCAACAACAATATACTGGAACTTAACCTGAGGCAACTCACAGTTGTTTGCCCAGACCCAAAATGGGATTTAGGAGCTTGAAAAGTTCAAACTAGAAGGACAATGATAACATTTTGCCTAGATCAGATATCTTGGGAATCATTAAAAACTTTCAGGTTCCCAGCCTGGGTCACCCCTAAAATCTCTGGAGAATCCAATTCAGTCTGTAGAGAAAGGCAGCAGAACCCAACAGAATACAAAACAAACCCCTAAGTGAAGAGTCTGGCCCTAAAGGGAGGGAGTTTAAAATGATTTTATAAAAGAACTGAGCGCAGGAAAAGACAGATTTGGAAAATGAGAGCCCAAGTCAAGATGGAAGAAGAAGAGGAGTAGGGAGAAAAGAAACTTTTTACTAAGCATCTCCCCTGTGCCAATCACTGTACTGGGCACTCTACAGAGAGCTCACTGATTTCCAAAACACATTCTGAGGTAGATGCTGCTATTACCCCTTTTTGACAGTTGAAGAAGCTGAGGCAAACAGAGGACAAGGGACTTGGACTAGAGTCACCTGGCTAGCTGTCTCAGGACAGATTTGAATGGGAACCTTCCAGACTCCAGGCCCAGCACTCTACTTCACTGCATCTACAGAAAATTAGAACTGATTTCATCTCATACCTTGTAAATTGGCAGAGATGAAAAAAATATGGGAATAATCACACACTATGAAGGTCACCACAGCTGCTCTTAAGAACAGCAGACCAGTTAGTTATTAGGAATTTGAAGGACACACTACAATGGTCATCTTTCCAACTCAAGATAACAAATTGAATGCTCAAGCAATTGACCACAGTAGAAACTATGAAGCAACTGGATAAGGATCACAGGTTCGATGCCTAAACAGCTGCTAGTAGCTAGGAGAGCAATGCAGAGTTGCCAGGAACTGATCACAAGTATAGTGTATAGTTCAAGCTTAGGTCAGCAACATGGAGTCTTTCAAAGGTCTAGGAGAATGGACTTGATACCCAGAACTGATCACAGACTTTGTTCTAGTTCCAAGCGATCCTCCTTGGTATGGAACAAGGAATCAGTGTCCAGAGCTCTCAGAAATTGGACGCTGGGATCTCCCAAAGTGTTTGAGATTGCAGGCTCAGCCCACTGAGGCAGCACTTAGGTTACCCAGAGCAGATCACTGGAAGAACAAATGAGAAGAAAGATGAGAGCAGTTATATTAGGGTTATCTAAAGCACAAACAGGAGAACCAACTCCAAAATACTTTAAAGCAAAGTGTCAAAGAAAAACACAACTTGTCCACAAGATAAATTAGGATTCTTAGAAGAATGTACAAGAATTTTTCAAAATTTAAAATATTATAAATGTAATGAATGGTAGAGGAAAGAATAGCAGAAGACATGAGAATGAAGTTGAGATTTAAAAAGAACATTTACTGCTTAGTATGAGATATCAAAACCAGAATCCTTGAAAATTAGAAGGACCAAACAAAAGCTAATTAGTCAATGAGACAAGAAGAAATATAAAAAGGAAGTCATAAGATTGGGAAAAAATTAAAAAGAAAGGTCAGATATCTCCTATAAAACAAAATGACCCACAAAACATTTTAAGGCAAAAGTTGTATTTCTTCTAACAGCCAAGGGTCATTTATGCAGTCAAACTTAAGTATAATCTGGGAATAGGGGTAGAGGTAGGAGGGATGAACTCAATGAAAAAAGAGAATTTTAAGCATTCCCTACACTGGAAAAGAAACTTTGAAATATAAACACCAAGAGGTGAGAAATATTAAAAAAAAGTGAATACAAGTGAGCAGTTTGAAAAAAACTTCATAAGGATGAAATGTTTGTATTCTAATGATGATGGGGGGGGGGGTGTGAAATATAATTTTGTTACCAGGCATTGTATAAGGAGAGGTATTTTGGGTATTTTTAAAATTTTAAATTTTTGGTATTTTTAAAAAGTCATTTTCTCTTACTGGAGAGTCTTGTTCCAGCACTGACTTGTTATGTAAAATCTATGCTATGAAAGAGCGTCTCTTTGTGGTTTTAGGTAATGTATTTATTTTTGCTCCAAACAGCATCTTCACAAGCTTCCTCAACTATTACATGTAACAAGAAAAAAAAATGCTTTTCTCTCAACAGCCTAAATAGTGCCACAAACATATTTGGATTTCAAAAGTTGCTTCATTTGCAAAAGCAGTTAGTACAGTTAAATGACATTGCTTAAATTAAGTTTAGTCAACCTACAACAACCATGTACTCTGACCATCAGGTTAAAAGTTAGCCATGTAGGGGGCAGCGAGGTGGCATACTGTATAGAGCAACAACCCTAGAGTCAGGAGGACCTGAGTTCAAATTCTCAAATTGCCTAGTTGTGTGACATTGGGAAAGTCACTTAACCCCATTAACCCTTAAATAAAAAGAAAAAAAGTTAGCCATGTAATTGTGGTTAGAGACCAATTTACAAAGTAATATTGTCCACATTTGGTGGCAAGAAAGCTCCTCAGTTGTCACTTGAAGGCAGAGGGTGGGGGGGGGTAAGGCTTGATGGTTCTCAAATATTCAAATTATGTTTTTTTTTCTGGAAAATTTTATTTATTTTGAGTTTTACAGTTTTTCCCCTATTCTCCCCCCCCCCCTCCAAGAAGGCAGTCTGTTAGTCTTTACAATGTTTCTGTGGTATACATTGATATAAGTTGAATGTGTTGAGAAAGATCCTTAAGGAAGGAAAAATATAAGAGATAGCAGAATTACATAGTAAGTTAACAGGTAGGTTTTTTTTCTAAATTAAAGGTGTGTGGGATAAGAATTCACTTTAAAAAAATATAGAGACTCCTCTGAGCAAAAAAAAAAGGAAAGTTTATTTTGGCTTTTCTCGAGAAAAGGGCATACTCCAAGTCTCACAAAGGTAGTGAAGATCAAGGAACTGCTCCGAGGTGATAGTCAAGTAACATTATATGGCCTAGCGCAATTCCCCCCTCCCTAGCATGATTCCCTCTCTTCCAACCTGATTGGTTAAGGTTTTCAGAGTTAAAAATCTTTATGCGAAAAATCTACCCAGCAACAAAGAGAAGAATAAAAGATTTTCATAAAACATTACCTCACCATTCAGATAGTGAGGGTATCAGAACACGATTTCTAATGACCTTCTGTTAAATGAATTAATGTCTGAGTATGCAAGGTCTTCTTAGTTTATCACTTATCAAAGAAGAGAAAGCAGGCTACTGTTCTCACAGTCCATTATCAAATAGGTGGCTAACTAAGACTGCAAGGACTCTTCTCTGGAAGTGTTCCACTATTTCCCTCCCTAACAGAATCAATGCAAGGTCTTTCTGGAAACAGTCCACTGTTTCACTCCCTAGCAGAATGGGAAGGGTGCCTGACTGGGAATGCAAGGTCTCTCTCCCTCTTTTTTTTTTTTTAACTTTTTTGCAAGACAATGGGGTAAGTGGCTTGCCCAAGGCCACACAACTAGGTAATTATTAAGTGTCTGAGACCGGATCTGAACCCAGGTACTCCTGATTCCAGGGCCGGTGCTTTATCTACTGCGCCCCCTAGCCGCCCCCTTGGGGAGCTCTCTCCCTCTTCTAAGAACAGTCTAAGGGTAATAGTCTGTTTTAATGATTTTTAACCCTGAAAGGACTTCACTAAGAATATTAATTCTTAAGATGGAATATCCCACTCAAAGGTAATAGTCTAAGGTCTTTGTTCAAATTCTACAATTCTTTTTTCTGGATACAGATGGTATTCTCCATTGCAGATACCCCCAAAATTATAATTCTTAATCTCTCAGAAGTGGTTTACAGATTGTTTATTTAGTTCCCCCACAGATATTTTGAATAACTGTACAAAGTACTTGTGAGATTGATTCTTGCCCTATTAATGCTGATGTAGGAGAGGATAAATATTTACAGAAAACTATAGCACAAGATAACATATCATTTGTACCAAGTATATGCTGTGGATGAGTTTATTGCGGATCAAAGGAGAAATGACTTCACACAGAAAATAGCAACAGAACTGGGCCTTGAAAGTTGAGGAAAAGTATAGCTGTTTAATGAATTTATATTGAATTAACTTAAATCAGAGGATGATAAGGGATTAAATCCTGGCTCTATTCATTACCTCTATGTCTTTGAGCAACTTGGTTTCTCTATGCATGTTTCTTCACCTACAAAATAAGGAAGTTAGAACAGATAACTTCCAAGGCCCCTGATAATCCACTGATTCTGTAAAAACTCTTCAGACACTTGGGTAGGGCAACATTCCAGACATAGGGAATAGTATGAGCAAAGTTTCAAAAGCTAGATCTCTGAACATGGAACAACCCAAAGTTCTTCATATAAATATATCTTGTACTTCCTAGGCATGTTGACTGTCACCTCAACACTCTCTCACCCTTTCTGAACTTCATTGTTTCTTTTTTTTTTAAGGTTTTTTGCAAGGCAAATGGGGTTAAGTAGCTTGCCCAAGGCCACACAGCTAGGTATATTAAGTGTCTGAGACCGGATTTGAACCCAGGTACTCCTGACTCCAAGACCAGTGCTTTATTCACTACGACGCCACCTAGCTGCCCCTGAACTTCATTGTTTCAATGGTTAATGGGGATGATAATGCTTACACAGCCAAGTACTTCCCAGAGTGATTGTGAAGGAAATTCTTGTAAACTAGAAATAGTATACTTTTTAATAGTAATTTTTCTACCCATTGACTCAGATTTTATAATTCTAGGTTGCTGAGATGAGACGAACTTTGACACCTTCCAATTCTCCCATGTCTTCTCCCAGCAAACATGGAGACCGCTTTATACCTTCTAGAGCTGGAGCCAACTGGAGCATTAATTTCCACAGAATAAATGTGAGTGGTACAAGAGCTTTGGGAAAGTCAAGTAGAAGGTATAACTATAGTATTCTTGATTACTGTATGCCTGGGGACTATAGTAAGCCACTACTGAACCAGGACAAAAGAAGATTGAGTTTTAATTGCATTTACTTCTCTATATTGCCTTGCTTTGCTATAATGTAAACTGTTTAACCTAGAATACAGCAAGGCCTAGACTAGCAAAAAAAAAAATTGTTGAACTGAAAAAAAAAAGTATTTTATAGTTTACCCCTTGTTGCTGTTTTAGCAGTGAATGTTTTGAATAATTATACATCAACTGGGGGGGGTATCTTTTATGTTGAAATAATAGTCAAAAGTCTCAATGATAGATCAAATGGAGAAAAAAAGACAAATTCATACCATTATCTTTTCCTCAGGAAAATGAGAAATCACCTAGTCAGAATCGGAAAGCAAAAGATGCCACTTCAGATAATGGCAAAGGTTGGAAACTTAATTCTCACCTTCACTCTTTGATTCCTATCGTGTACCAAGAAACATCTGTAGTAGATATGCCACCAGTGAAAACAGCTTGAAACTCTGAGCTTTGTCATTCACCCTGGGTGGGAGGTTTTCTTTCCTTATCTTTTTTTGGGGGGGGGGGGTTAAGGCAGTGGGGTTAAGTAACTTGCCCAAGGTCACACAACTAGGTAATTATTAACTGTTTGAGTTCAGATTTGAACTCGGGTCCTCCTGACTCCAGGGTGGGTGCTCTATCCACTGTGCCACCTAGCTGCCCCTCCTTATCATCTTTTACTAGAGCCACTTACATTATCCTTTGTCTATACAGATGGCCTCGCTTACTCTGCCTTGTTAAAGAATGAACTACTAGGAGCTGGGATTGAGAAAGTCCAGGATCCTCAGACAGAGGACCGCAGGCTACAACCCTCCACACCAGAAAAAAAGAGCCTCTTCACAGTGAGTTCAGGCAACAACAGTGACTTGTCTGCCATCTTGCCTCATGGCCTTGCCTAGGAGGTTTTTATTGTTTTGATTATTTTTAGTTTTTGCAAGGCTATGGGGTTAAGTGGCTTGCCCAAGGCCACACAGCTAGGTAATTATTATGTGTTTGAGGCCGGATATGAACTCAGGTACTCCTGACTCCAGGGCCAGTGCTCTATCCACTGCACCACCTAGCCGCCCCTGCCTATGAGTTTTAAAAGGAAGGGAAAATCTAGACTTAGACATTGTGGAATTTCTAAATGGATGACCAATTATTAATTACCCACTGTGTTCCAGGCACAATGCTAGGTGTTGGGGAGATAAATACATATAATTGTGTGATAGATTTTGTCCTATAGAAGATTGTACTTTAATGGAGGAAACTAAAAACCATGAAGGTAAGTAATGATCAGGTTTGATTTAAGAAGTCTTAGGGATTTTGAGTAGAACCAAAGTACAGTAGAATGTCTTCTTTTTTCCTCTAAAAATGATAAATACTGATTTGATTATTCCTAGAACAAGTAGGGGGATAGTGCTGACAAAAAAGAAAGAAAAGAATGTGGAAATTTCCGTGGCAGCATGGCAAAAATCAAGATGTCCCCTGCTAGTTAGGCTCTGTCATCCTGGTTGGATGGTTAAATAGGCTATGAAGCACAGACTGGGAGAGCGTGGATTAACTCCCAATGGGAATTTGTCTGGGTTTTCTCAAAGTTGAATGGAGTTGTTGGTAAACCACATACTTCCTTATAGATGAAAGCCCTAGGACATGAGGTTAATGTTATCTTTTTCAGTTCAAAATAGTTTCTGCTCACTTATTCTCTAGAGTGATAACACTAGTTGCATATTGAAAGAAAATGTAGGGGGGCAGAGCCAAGATGGCAACAAGAGAGGATTGTCTCTTAGGTGCTCTCTCTTAAAACTTATAAGCTAAGGACTCTAACTATATTTTTGAGAGACAAAATCCACAGAGGGACCCAGTGAGTCAGTTCTCCAACCCAAGGTAACCTGGAAAAGAGCAGAAAGGCTTGGCTCCACAGGGTTGGAGGGGTGGCCCACCAGAGCAAAGGAACTTCAGCCTCCCAGAGGCAGTCCCAGGGCGCTGAGAGCCATGGCTCACAGCAGTGGAAGAGTTTCCTGACCTACACCCCAGGGAGCACCAGGCACAACTTGGGGGGACCTCTGCCAGAGCTAGCAAGTGAAGCCCAGCCCTCAGGGCACGCGTGGTCCTGGCAGCCTAAATCCAGGAAGAGGAAGCAGAAGCTGGTAAGCAGGAGCCCCCAGGGCATGAGTGCTGAGCCTTGGGAGGGGAGTGGAGAAAGACTGCCAAACTCTCCCTGGAACAGGACTCTGAGGTTCTGACCACATTCAGATCCTGATTGCAGTCTAGGCCTTCCCATAGAACAGCAGGGCCCCCCTCACCTCAGCCCCATGGCAGAGGGATGCACTTACTATCATTCACAGACCAGGAGGGAAGATAGAGCCTCACACACTGAGATCCTTGTGGGGGGGGGGTGTCCCACTAATACTCAAAAGCTCAGAAAGCACCCCTAAAACCAGGCACGGGCTGGAGAAATGAGTAAGCAGAGAAAAAAAGAGGAACACCATTGAGAAATACTTTGATTGTGATCCCAAGAAGGATCAGAACACTCGATCTAAAGATGAGGAAGCACAAGCTCCTGTATCTAAAGACTCCAAGAAAAACAGAAATTGGGTTCAGGCTATGACAGAGCTCAAAAAAAGACTTCGAAAATCAAGTGAGGGAGATAGAAGAAAAATTGGGAAAAAACATGAGAGAGATGCAGGAAAAACATGAAAATGAAGTCAACAGCTTAGTCAAGGAGATCCAAAAAGATGCTGAAGAAACCAGCAAAAATCAAATGGATAAAACAGTTCAAAAAGTTATTGAGGAGAAGAATGCTTTAAAAAGTGGAATTGACCAGATGGAAAATGAGGTAAGAAAGCTCTCTGAGGAAAACAAATCCTTCAGACAAAGAATAGAACTGAGGGAGATTGCTGATTTTACGAGAAATCAGGACACAATACTTCAAAACCAAAAGAATGAAAAATTAGAAGAAAATGTGAAACATCTCATTGAAAAAACAACTGATGTGGAAAACAGATTTAGGAAAGATAATTTTAAAATTATTGGAATACCTGAAAGTCATGATCAGGGAAAGAGCCTTGACATCATTTTCAAAGAATTACTACAGGAAAATTGCCCTGATATCCTAGAAGCAGAGGACAAAACAGAAATGGAGAGAATCCACTGATCCCCCCAAGAAAGAGATCCCAAAAAACCAACCCCTAGGAATATAGCCAAGTTCCAGAACTCCCAACTCAAAAGAGAAAATATTACAAGCAGCCAGAAGGACACAATTCAAATATTGTGGAGCTGCAGTCAGGATCACACAGGACTTAGAAGCAACTACATTAAAGGCTTGTAGGGCTTGGAATATAATATAGCAGAAGGCAAAAGAGCTTAGAATGCAACCAAGAATCAACTACCCAGCAAAACTGAACATCCTCTTGCAGGGAAAAAGATGGACTTTCAGTTGTACCAGGGGAATTTCAAATGTTCCTGTTGGAATGGCCAGAGCTGAACAGAAGGTTTGATCTTCAAATACAGGACTTAGGTGAAACATAGAGAGTGGAGGAGATGGGGAAAATATGAGGGACTTAATGAGGATGAACTGTATGTATTCCTGTATAGAAAAATGATACTGATAATACTCATATGAACCTTCTCATTTAATAGAGCAGGTAGAAGGAGCTTTTATAGATGAAGCACAAGAGAAAGCTGAATTTGAAGATATAATGTGGTGTAAAAATGGAGTCAGTAGATAAAAGGGAAATGTAATGGGAGAAAGAAAAAGGAGAGTAGGAATAGGCTAAGATTTCATATATTATGATTTTGCTTTATTACAATGAGTTATTGCAATGATATGGAAGGGGGGGAAGGCAAGGGGGAATGAGGGAATCTTCACTCTCATCAGAGGTGGCTAGGAGAGGAAACAGCATATATATATACTCAATGGGGTATAGACATCTGGAGTAAGAAGGAGGTGCAGGGGACAGGGGGAAGGGGGGGATGTGAATGATGGAGGAGAGGATGGACCATGGTGGGAGAGTAGTCAGATGACACATTTTCTTTTTTACTTCTTGCAAGGGGCTGGGATTGGATGGCCTGTCTGAGACCATAGGGCCCGGTTGATGCTAGGCCTAAGGGGTGGTATTTGGGCTCAGGGCCTCGGATCTGTCTGCTGTGCCACTCAGCTACCCTACAGCAGAGACAGAGCGAAAGGAGAGAAAATATAGTGCATGGTAGTGGAGAAGTACGAATGGAGGGAGTTGGGATCAGCAATGGTAGAAAAATATGGAAGTAACTTTTGTGATGAACTTATCATAAAGAATGTGATCCACCCGCAACAGAGTTGGTGGTGTTGGAACACAGACTGAAACACATTTTTATTACTATTATTTTTTCGGGGGAGGTTGCAGGGCAAATGGGGCTGGGTGGCCTGCCTGGGGCCGCATAGCTGGGTGATTGTTGGGTGTCTGAGGCTGGATTTGGACCTGGGTGCTCCTGGCTCAAGGGCCAGTGCTCTGTCTGCCACCTGGCCACCCCTACTATTGTTATTACTATTTTATTTTATTTGGGGTCTTTTTGGGGGGGGTTGCATGGGGTCACACAGCTGGGTGATTGTTGGGTGTATGGAGCCAGATTTGGGCTTGGGTGCTCCTGGCTCCAGGTCTGGTGCTCTGTCCACTGCACCACCTGGCCATACCTAAAATTATTACTATTTTTTTTAGTTTTAATTTTTTTCTTTTCCCTTAACTTTATCGCTCATGTGGGTCTATAATTTTTTGGGGGGGTATTATGTTTACTCTTAAACAAGAATATTAATGTATAAAAACATTATTTGTACAAAATAAGAATAAATACATAAAAAAACAAAAACCAAATGAACTAAGAAAAAAGAAATAAAATATAAGGTAATCTAAGGAGAGGACCTGGGGGTTAAGTGGGAGAGAGACAGAGCTTCAACAGCTAAGGGACTTTGCAAAAGTGACACCTAAGTTCATGAGACCTGGAAGGAAGATAAGAATTCTGAGAGGCAGAGTTGAAGAGGCAGTGTGTTCTAGTGCTGACTTCTACAAAGAGGTAGGAGTTGTAATGTCAGGTTTGAGGAACAACTATGAGTCCAGTTTGACTAAAATGTCAAATGTGAGATAAGGCTGAAAAGGCTCATTCACCTAATGCCTAGATGAAGAATTTGGAGTTTTTCCTAGAAGCTAGTGGGGAATCACTAAACATTCTTGAGCTTAAGAAGAATACAGCTTATTTTCTATATCTCCACCCCATTCCCTTCTCCCATAGCAGGAAAGTGAAGGTGAAGAGAGAGACCTCACCATCTCCTTTGTTCTCCATAGAGAATTCCATGGGGGATTAAGCAATAATAAGGCATCACTTCCAACTCTTCTTCAATACATATAGACATGCTTTTCCTACAACCTAGTTGCTTGCAGTCATAGAATATAGAACTAGGGGGAAGAAATTTTTTGAAATCATCCAATTCAGTTACCTAGTTTTATATTTGGAGACACTGAGGCCCAGACAGGATTTGCAAGTGGTCACATGACAAATTAGTGGCAAAGCCTAGTTCTCAGATCATGAATTGTCTAGTCAATACCCCAGTTAGTGTAGCATGCCTCTTAAGATAGAAGGCTTGATAATGCTTAGTCATGTCACACCTCTCTGAGATTTTCTTCTTTCTCTGACTTTCTTAAAGGTGATGACTTGGTGCTGGTCAGTGTTCTGCTTTGCAAAATGAGAGGGTTAGTTAGCATATGTGGAGAGAGCTGTAAAAATCTCCTTTATTAGCCTAAAATTCTGGTACAGCATTGCCACCATTTAATATTGCATTATGGGACATGTATAAGAACACTTTTTCTGATCTTAAGATGCTTACATTGTTACACATTATATTGACAGCAATTGAAAAACAACTGGTTCAGGTTTGTCAGCCTTTAGCAAAATTTCTATAAAATGAAGTTAGATTCTTTTTGCTTCATTTCTCTTTTGCTTTGTGTGTAATCTTGATCTACAAGACTTATATCATTTTTGTTGTATATTTTTCCTTCTAATTTCAAATTTCCTTCTTCAGTATTCGCTCAGCACCAAGCGCTCAAGTCCTGATGATGGCAATGAAGTCTCTCCATATTCTTTGTCCCCAGTCAGCAACAAAAGGTACAGTTTGATTTCTGCACCCAAAGAATCTAAGGTTATTGGCATTCCCTTAGTATTGCCTGGGTTCTAAGCAGAGGAGCCAAATCCACTGACTGGTTTGCTGATGACTGGATTACATAACAAAAAGCCATAAATGGCAGGCTTTTGATATATGAATAGATTTTATAGAGATGAGAGAGAGATGGTATGTTAGATACTAGTTTCCATCTTTTTTTATTGCTTTTGAGAGGGTAATGATGTCATCTGTGATGTCTTGCATGTTTATGATTTGCCCTCCTTTGAAGACATCTTGAAAAACCATCTCAATACTTTTTAAATTGTCACCTCGATCAGGGATTTTTCTGTTCTGTTGTTAGGAAATAGCTGTTTCTTTGTGTTTGTTTTCTCAAGTGAAATAGTACTGCCTCATATAGTTAATCAAGTGTTAGATTCAAAATGTGATCCTTCCACTGCCATTGATAATGATCATAGACCATTGTAGTAGAAAATCTGTTCATTTTGCATCTAATTTTTCATATTCTGGTTTAAATTAAAAATGCTTTTGGGACAGCTAGGTGGCGCAGTGGATGGATAGAGCACCGGCCCTGGAGTCAGGAGTACCTGAGTTCAAATCCGGCCTCAGACACTTAATAATTACCTAGCTGTGTGGCCTTGGGTAAGCCACTTCACCCCATTGCCTTGCAAAAAAAAAAAAACCCTAAAAAAAAAATTAAAATTAATTAATTAATTAAAAATGCTTTTGAGATGATCTGGCTTAGTTAGGTCTCAACTCAACCTTTCTACTGGTATGATTTTTCCTCCACTAGCTTTTGTTGTTGTTGGGTTGGGTTTTTTTTTTTGGTTTTTTTTTTGGTTTTTTTTGGCTTTTGCAAGGCATTGGGGTGAAGTGGCTTGCCCTAGACCACACAGCTAGGTAATTAGAAAGTGTCTGAGGCCGGATTTGAACTCAGGTACTCCTGACTCCAGGGCCGGTGTTCTATTCACTGTGCCACCTAGCCACCCCCACTAGCTTTTTTGGAAATAATATTGTTCATAATTATTTTAGTCTTCTAATGAGTTTATATTTTAAGTCAATCTTGGCTGTTAGGTCTTTATGGTTGTCATTGAGGAAAATTTCTTTGTTATAATGACTACCTTGTCCATTTTTCAGTGTCAGCAGTTTATTTGAATAGGTCATAATGAAACTGTTGTGACATGAAAACATTTATATATTTATTTAGCAGAATGCCAAGCACTGGATCTATAAATAGAAAAGTAATATAATCCTTTCTCTCACAGAGCTCACATTCAAATTGTGGTAATTACACAGATAAGAATCATGCTGAGTGCATCTGCTACAAATTTATTTTAAACTTAACTGGTCCCTCACTACCACATGGCAATCCTTTTGCACCTTCCTAATTTCCACAGTGGCTTTTCTAATCTTTTGATCCTGTCTCAAAACTCCCATGGATGGCTCCCCCTTTCCCCACTTTCTTAATCTGAGAACCTAGCCTCATAACTGAAAAAAAATTTAAGCCATTTGTAGAGAGTTCCTTCCTCTTCATATCTCTCATTTGCTTTCTATCATCTCTTTTCCTTTACTTGTCATATAATGAGGTAGTCCTTCTTGCCAAAGCTAATCAAGACAGCAAGCAATCTTTTATGAGTCATACATGTACAGTTATGTTAAACATTTCCGTATTAGTCATGTAGTTCTCACTCTCTTAACCTTGCAGTCTGTCTTCAGACATCATTTAACCGAAAGTGCTCTCTAAAGTTACTAATCAACTTTTAATTTTTTTTTCAAGGCAGTGGAGTTAAGTGACTTGCGCAAGGTCACACAGCTAGGTAATTAAATGCCTGAGGTCAAATTTAAACTCAAGGTCTTCCTGACTCCAGGGAGAGTGCTCGAACCACTGTTCCACCTTCCTGCCCCTTAATCAACTTTTAATTTCTAAATCTAGTGGTCTTTTCTCAGTCCTCACCCTTTCTGACACCTGCAGTCAATGAATGTTGCTCATACTCTGATAATTCTGTAGGTTTTCATGACACTTTTCTGGTTCTCCTACCTACCTGAACACTCCTTCTCAGTCTCCTTTAATGAATCTTCTTCCAGATAATTCTTAAATGTTGTGAGGATCCCCCTAAGACATTGTCCTAAGCCTTATCCTCTTCTTCCATACTGTTTCATTGGGTGATTTCATCAGTCCCTGTGGATTGAATTATCTCTATGCTGATGATTCTCAAATCTTACTTACCCATTTCTAATATCTGTACTGACCCTCCAGTATCTCATTAGACATCTTGAACTAGTTTTCCCATCTACATCTTAAACTCAGCATGTCCAAAACTGAACTGTCTTTACCCCCATCAAGACTTCCTCCTGATTCTTCCACTGTCCACTGTTATAACTGAGTCCTAGTCAAGTATGATTCTTGACTCCTCCTTTTCTCCCTCCATCCCTTTCTCCCTCCTTTTCTCTCTCTCTCCCTCTCTCTCTCTCTCTCTCTCTCACACACACACACATACACACACACACACACACACACACACACACACACACACACACACACAAATATCTTGCTCTAAGGTTTATTGATTTTATTTACATAATATTCTCATAAATGCTCTCTTTCTCTTCTGATACCACCATTATACTGGTACAGGCTGCTCATCACCTCATGCCTAGACTCTAATCTACTAGTTGCTCTCTGGTGCACAAATTTCTTTCCACTCCAATCCATTCTCCACTCAACTGTCAGTGATTTTCCTAAAGTTAAAGTCTGACAGTCTCCCTCTCCTGTTCAATCAACTCCAGTGACTCCCAGTCCCTCCAAGAACAAATAGATCATCCAGTGTTCAAAACCCTTCACAGCCCATTCCCTTCGTACATTCCTAGTCTTCTTACATCTTATTCTCCCACTATATACTTTGCAATACAATGACAATGGCTTCTGTGTTTTTCTCAAATAACACACTTCTGTTTCCTAACTGGAGGCATGCATTTGTTCTGTACTTTGCTCTTCTCAACTGCTCCTCCTGGCTTCCTTCAAATGCTGGCTAAAACCTATCTTCTACTGGAAGCCTTTTCTGATTCCTTCTCTTGACTGTTTCCAATTTATCTTGTCTATGTCTTGTTTTGGGTGGTTTGTTTGCTCCCTCATTAGACTGTGAATATGTCTTGTTTTGAGTGGTTTGTTTGCAACCCCATTAGACTATAAACTCCTTGAGGACTAGGACTCTTGCCTTTATCATATCCCTAGTACTCAGTACAGTGTCTGGCACATACATAGTAGAGACTTAATGAATGTTTAATGACTGACTAATAGAAAGTTTCTTGTTTAGAGAATCTCATACCTTTTTTTTTTTGTCAAGGCAGTTGGGTTAAGTGACTTGCCCAGGGTCACATAGCTAGGTAATTATGAAGTGTCTGATGTCAGATTTGAACTTGGGTACTCCTGACTCTAGGGCCAGTGCTCTATCTACTGCACCACCTAGTGGCCCTGAGAATCTCAGATCTTTTTAGAATTTCTTTACTTTTTTCTCTGTAATAAATATTGACAACATAAACCACAACTATATGAGTTTGAGTTGTTGTGCCCACTTGAAGGTAAGCTCCTTAAGAACAAGAGCAGTTTTTCTTTTGTCTTGATATCCCTGCTTAGCAGATTGCTTTCTTGTAGATTGAGAAGTAGTGTTTGATGTTATTCTTGGTTTGTCAAAGGAAAGCCTCCAACCCATTCAGTTAGCTGCCTGCAACCCATTTATGTCTGAACATCAGTACTAACAATTCATTTTCTTCAGTTGGATGCTAGTCCATTTATTTGCTGGACAAAAGATTTCACTTCTAGTGAAGCAATGACTTAATTGATTTTTACAGATAGTCTATAAAGGGATTTCAAGGATTCACCCCATCTTTTTCTGCTTTTTTGCTGGTATTACAGCAGAGATGAAAGGGGCCCCAGGTTTTGAGAACCATTTTGCATTTTTCTTGAGTTCCTAGATTGTTGCCATGCTGTTATTTTATGTTCAACCTTCAGGCCTTTCCCTGCTTAATTGGACAGCAAAACATTATTGAGTCTATCTTTGGCATCTGTGGAACTTCTCAAACCTGATAGAGTTTGTGATCTGTTGACCTAGACTTTAAGAATAGGTGTTCACTTAATTTTTCAGTGAAGAAAGATCAGCTTTGTATCCCATGACCAGCATGAAGCTCTGCAAATAAATGCATAATTAAATAAATTGAATTGAATCATGGAGCCAATGTTTTATGCAAACTACTATGAATTCAAAATCAGAAGACCTGGGTTTGAATTCTAGCCCCTGCCATTTAGTTTAGGTGTGATATTAGGCAAGTCACTTCCCTCTGAGCCATACTTTTCCCAAAATATAAAATGATGAGGGAGTTAAGGCTAGGTTTTTACCCCAATTAACGTCTTTTTTTAAAAAAAAAACAAAATCATTTCCCCCTCCTCAGTTGAATATTCCTTTGTAAAAATAAAAATAAAAAAAAAGAAAATGATGAAGAAGATCCAAACACAAAAGTATATTTGTAGTCATGGTTATTATTATTTTGCTTCTGCTATATTATATTTTTTACCAGTCTTCTCTTAATTTGGAACAAATTATTTTAATAGCATTTCATTTTTCAACCCCATATCCTATGAACTGAATTTAATCATGTCACTGAATAAATATTTGAATTAATGACCTGCCTCTTGGTGTACATGAAAAGACTGAAAGGAATGGGTCTTCCTGCATTATCAATTCTTAACAATTCATCATTTACCATTAAAGGGTACTGTTTCTAATGGTAAATGTGTGATGTGAAATTGATCTATGTTGTTGACAAATACACACACACAGAGAGACACATATTTATCTAGCTATCCAAATAATCTTTTTCTTATTTGGTAAATAGCCAGAAGTTATTAAGATCTCCACGGAAGCCCACCAGAAAAATTTCCAAAATTCCATTCAAAGTGCTTGATGCCCCTGAGCTCCAAGATGACTTCTACCTGAATCTAGTAGACTGGTCTTCCCTCAACGTCCTAAGTGTTGGCCTGGGCACTTGTGTTTACCTTTGGAGTGCATGTACCAGCCAGGTATGGATAGTGGGCTTTGTGGAGCAAGGATGGAAGGGTGGAAGCAGTGGGCAAGAGGGAACCTGCTAGGATGGTTCTATTCTACCTTAAGTGGGTGCAAAACATCCTCAAATGGCATTTATCTTTTTTTTTAAAGCACATAAATGAATGTGATTTTCTGCGCTCTGTAGAACTCTGGCACACCAAATGTTAAAACTGGAAGATCTTAGATCATATAGTAAAAAATATTGCTAAAAGGTCTCTTAAAAGTATTAGAACTGAGAAAGTTAGCATAGCAAAAAAGTAAACATTTCAGGTTATTAGTGCTATTAGAGACTATAAAACATAACTTAGTTGAAATGGAAGACACCTTAGAACCTAGAATTTTAATGCCAAAAGGGACTTTAGAACATAAAGTGTTTGAGCTAGAAATCTAGTATGACAAAGATATAAGCAAGTCAATAGCTTTTATTTTTATAGCATTTTAAGGTTTATAAAGCACATTCCAAATTGTTCTGGGTTCAATATTATACTGTTTAAATGCTTACTTGTAAGAAGAGACACAAATATTCTGGGCTTTTAGGATCCTAACCTATTATATAGAACTGTCTCTTCTATACCAACTTTTAAATCTTAAGGTCCACTTATTTTAAATATTTAAATATTTTAAATAATGAAATTTTTTAATCTTGGAGGCTCCATTGCTTTTTTTTGCCAAGTATACCTTTCTCAATACTTTAATCCCTTCACCCAAAGTAAAGTCTGCTGGCTGAGCATCCAATACATTTGCCACAGTAGTAGTCCTGATTGCTCTGTAATCACCAGGAGACCTGATTGCAGTGTTTATGAGGACAAGTAAAAGTTTGGTTAGTGGTTATGATCCTTTCTGCTTTTATTGAATCTCTCCTATGTTCACTTTATACTCCTGAGAAATGTGCTATGTTTTAGCAGAAACACAGTAGATCTGGATTCAAATTCTAATTAACAGTGACTATATTACCAAGGGCACATCATGCTCTCTGTACTTCATTTCCTTCATGAGAAGAATAATAATTTGTTTAATACCTGCCTCTCAGGATTGAGGATAAAATGAGATAATATATGAAAAGTGTTTTGTAAAGCTTAAACATCAGTAGTTATTAAATGCTAAATTATGTGATAATGACAGTATAATAGGAATTCTAATAAAAGGCAACAGATTAATGAGGAATGGAAGATTCAGACAAACTTCATGGAAGGGGGAATGGGACTTGGAGGTGAATCTTGACAGCTGTATCAGATTCAGATAGGAGAAAAGACTAAGGACATTCCAATTGGCGGGGAAATGGAATTAGAAAAGCTTTAGAAGCAGAAGTGAGCCTGCCATATAAGAAACCCTGAGGAGACTACCCCACCTAGAACCCACCTCTGGGGAGAAGAGAAAACTAACCAGAGATAGCTACATGGAGGAGATAAGACTTTAGTTGGCCCTTGGAACATTAGTAGATGTATATCTCAGAACTGTTAATATTTACTTTTTTCCAGGTAACCAGGCTATGTGACCTGTCTGTGGAAGGAGATTCCGTGACTTCTGTGGGCTGGTCTGAACGGGTCAGTACACTGTATCTCTAATGGGTTCTATATGGAATGGGTTAATGCTGAAATTATTTCATCAGTATTTGACTGATACTCTGTCTGCTCTGAAAACTTGAAAAGGATTTTTGATTTTACCCCAATTGGAGAAACTAGGTGGCACAGTGACCTGAAGGTCAGACTCATCTTCCTGAGTTCTAATCTGGCCTTAGTCACTTACTAGCAGGTGACCCTGGGCAAATCACTTCATCCTGTTTGCCTCAATTCCTCAACTCTAAAATATGCTAGAGAAGGAAATTGCAAACCACTCCAGTATCTTTGCCAAGAAAACTCCCAAATCAGGTCACAAAAAGTTGGACATAGATAAAAACAACTGAACAACAACAACCAACCTCAATATCTGTCATATGCATGAATTTTTAAGTTGTTCTGTCTTAACAGCAACTAGAATTGTCTCTAATAGATAAAAGTCCTGAAGGTGTGCAGTGTGGGTATAGTAAAAAAAAAAAATTCCACAAATTCTTTAAAGTTTATTAAACACATTCCTCATAATAACCTTGTGATGTCAGTGGAAATGTTGAAAGAGCATTGAATTTGAAATCAGAAGACCTGAATTTGAATCCCAGTTCTGCCATTTACAGCTTATGTGACCTTGAGCTAATCATTTATCCTTTCTGGTCCTCAGTTTTCTCATTTGTAAAATATCTAAAATGTGGTCATCAGATGACTTTCGAAGTGAACCTGTTGATAACAATACTTGTGATTGTATATTACAATTATTCTTAATCATTTCCCTTGGATTTGTTGTTTAGTATCTTTTACTAAGACTCATTATTAGTAATGACATAAAATCCTGTATTAAGTTTAACAATCTATCGCATGTGTGCCCAAGACAGCAAACAGGAACATTTTTAGAGTCCCCTACACTTGTGAATAATTAGGGATTGATTCCTTCAGAACACTGTGTGCCCTTAAGAGTCAGCAGGAGACCCTTCCTCTCCTCAGCTTGTCAGCAGGAGTTCTGGCAATACACTTCTAAAAGGCAGTCCCTCCTTCTCTCCTTCCTTTTCCCCCTAAAGAATTTATGAAGTAATCCTTCTCTTACATCAAAGCTAGTAAAAGCAAAACCAGACATTCATGATAATAGCAGATTTTGTGCTGAAAAATGAAAAAATATCTTCTCCCTTTTCTGAGCCTGCTGCCAAGCTGTTACCATAAAGTTTTGTTTTGTTTTTTAAATCTGGAAATGCATTTATAAAAGTCTTTGTAATGATGAAGTTTCTTTGGAGATCCCTCCTTTTTCTACATCTTTCTTTTCCCTTCCCTTTAAAGTCATTCTGTTTGTGTCTTTTGCTTATTTAGGGGAACTTGGTAGCAGTTGGTACACATAAAGGCTTTGTACAGATCTGGGATGCAGCTGCAGGGAAGAAACTGTCTATGCTGGAAGGTCACACAGCCAGAGTTGGTAAGAATCAACAACAAAGATAACAGGAAGGTTACACAGATTATAAATGAACAAAAGGTTTGAACTTGTCCTTCGTGTCCAAATACAGCATCCTTCACACTTCACTGCCCTCCTCAAGGAAGTGAGTTCCTAGGGGAGCCAAGATGTCAGCGTAACAAGAAATAGTTCAGTGAGGAACTGTTCTACCACCACCAACAAAAAAATTTTTCCTTCAAATATCCAGATCTAGAAAATGCGCCAGACTGAATAGCTAAGAAAGTGTGAGTCGTTTTTCTAGACTGGGTTACCAAAGGAAGGTGGACAGAATTCTGCAGTCACTGTAAACCTAGAATGGAGGATACTAGCATGTGAAACATTCTAATAATCAAGGAGAATCTATGAACTGGGACAAGAAGAGTTACCAGACCCTATACCAGGGCCCCACAAGAGGGGCAGCTTTCTTGCCCACTAACCAGTTCTAAGTTATAAATCCCTTCATCTCACAGAATCAAACAATAAAAGTGTGTCTCTGATTTCAGGAGCAAAGTGGAATATCATTTCCAACCTCCATCACAGTTTGAATAGACAGAATAATAACTAAAGTGGAAATCACAGGTCAAAGAGGAACCTGCACTCTTGTAACTCTGAACCAACTGGTCTTCCAAGCTAACAGTACCTGAGTTCAACAACACTCTACTCTTATTCAAATCCAAACCCAAGTCAGGAACTTGCATAGTCCAACAGGAGACAGTATTCAGATTGTGCCCTAAATCAATTTTGGGAGCACTGAGTGCTTGTAAGTTCCCAGACTGGCCCTGAGATCTTAGAACAGCACAGCACTCAGTAACCAAAGAAATCAATAGGACTATCCTAGACTTTCCTTTCATAAGGGCTCGGCCTTAATCGCATTAAGTACAATGTTAGCAATTTTCCTGGAAGAGCAAACAAAACAAAAAACAAAAGCCTCATCATAGCGTTACTAATAGTGGCAGGGATACATAAGACTCAACCCCAGAAGAAGAAAATGACTGTCAATTATCTAGCAAAGCCTCAAAGACAAACACAGCTTGGACACAAATTCCAGAATTTCTAGAAGATATGAAGCAAGCATTAAAAAAAAGTTAAAAAAGTTTTTGTCAATGAAATAAGAGTCCTAGAGGGGGAAAAAATGGAAAGAAAATTAACAGCTAGTACAAAAGGTACAAAATCTGAAAATTAGAATAGATCATATAGAAGATAATAACTCCATAAGACAAAGAACATAACTATAGAAATTTTGAAGTTCAAATAGGAATTAATACAAACAGAAAAGTAAACAATCAATGAACTGTGATAAGGGACAAGAAGAAGGTATCAAAAGGTATCCCCTTTATTTACAAGGGGAGAGGTTGAGGAATTAACTAAATACCTAAACAGGGATTTCACTTCAGAAATTGGAAACCATGTTAATAGCCAGCATCATGAGTATCCATATCTTGAAAGAAGGAACAAAGGGTTTCCCTTTCTATTTCACCAAAACTCCATGAGAAGGAAAGATTGGTTAATCAATTTCACATAAACTATATTCTTAATATGAGGAGTTGATAGATCTGTCTCTTATGTCAGCATCAGAGATCATAGGAGGAATCTAATTTAGACAAGTCCTGAGAGTGGTTCTGTTATGACTTGGTCTTAAGAGAAGATTGGAAAGGGAGGAAAAGAGGAATGCTCTCAATAAGTGGGGGAAGAAAAGGTTAGGAAAATTTTCTCCACATAACCAAGGTACACAAATAGAATCTATACAAACAAGGAGAAGAGTTTTAGGGAGAACGGCTGATATTTGAATCTTTAACTGTCATCTAACTGTTCAAAGAAAGAAAGAATGCACACAGAGTTGGGTACAAAAATACATTTCACTTAACAGGAAAATTGAAGTGAAAGGGGAGTATTAATTCCAGTAAAACACCTTAAGGGTGTATGAAAATTAATGGAGAGAGAGGAAACTTTTTGAAATAGTGAAGTATGGGGATCTGAAGGGGTGCTCAAAAATTAGAGAATGACTGAACAAGGTATGGTATATAAATATAATGGAATACTACTATGCTGTAAAGGGGATGGTTTCAGAAAAACCTGGGAAGACTTGTATGAACTGACACAGAATGAGGTGAGCAGTACCAGGAAAAGAATTTATACAAACAGTATGGTAAAGACAAATGATTTTGAATAAATTAGGAATTCTAATCAGTATGATGATGAGCCACAGTTTCAGAAGATTCATGATGAAACATGCTACCCACCTCCTGATGGAGGAGAAAAAGACTTGAGCATAGAATGAGGCATATTATTTTGGACAAATGTGGAAATTTGTTTTGCTTGACTCTACATGTTTACAACAAAGATTTTATTTTGCCTTTATGCTCAGTTGAGGGTGGGGAGGGGAGGGGAAGCATGAAAATCTATGTAATGTGTGTATGCATACATACATATATAATCTTTTGAATGCTATTTTATTTTTTCAATTGATAGAAAGATAGTTTTCAACATAGATCTTTTTGTAAGTTTTTGAGTTCACTTTTTTCTACATTTCCTCACTTTCTTCTCCCATCCCCATGACAGACAGATGATTATATATAATTTAAGTGAGTTCTCCATCATTTGAAGGGTGAATTCAGCTGGTCAGCTCATGCTCTCCCTTCTACATAAAGCTTTTCATATGCTTATATAACATACTGTATCCCTTGACTATAGATATGTAGTTACTTGAGGGCAGGGGTTTTTCATTCTATTTATATCCTCATTACCTGTCATAGTGTTTAAACATAACAGTCATTTAATAAATACTTTGTTTCCTGCTCCATTGGAAATCATTGATTTCAGGATATATAGAGAGGATTCTGTCATCAGATAAACACACAAACTTGGTGTGACCCTCCAGTGTCCCTTCTGGTCCTGGAATTCTAAGAGTCATAATCTTTCTCTAGTCTTAGAGCTGGCAGACAAGGATTTTCACCTTATTTACTTTCCAAAGAAGGCTTTGCATGTTTCTGACCTCTGAAAAAGACTTCATAGAACAAAGTTGCCTCTGTTTGGCTTCCAGGAGGCAGCCTGGTACACTTTCTCAGGTCATTGCTTCTCTTTCTTAGGTGCATTGGCCTGGAATGCAGACCAGCTTTCTTCTGGGAGCAGAGATAGAATGATTCTCCAGAGAGATATCCGAACACCCCCAGTGCAGACTGAACGGCGGCTGCAAGGTCACCGGCAGGAGGTATGTGGGCTCAAGTGGTCCACTGATCACCAGCTTCTTGCATCAGGTGGAAATGATAATAAGGTATGGAATTGTTTGGTCTCCTCCTCTAATGGGTGGGTGGGGTGGGGTGGTGGTGAAGTCTTATATCTCAATTAACCAGTAATTATTAAGCATTTGCCATGTACAAAGTTCTTGTTCCGTGCTAGGAATGCAAAGTTGAAAAGCACCAGTCTCTTACTTAAGCACTTGGGAAACTAGTAGGAGTTTCTGGTTTTTACTAATAATATCAGCTCTGCCATGATATGATTTATCAGCTGCTTAGGTTTTTTTCTTCTCCATTTAAGACATGAGGTCAAGACCTGCCGCTCTCAAAGAGTAATACAAGGCGACATGGTATAGATTGAACTTTTTCTTTGTTCCCACTGTCACTTTACCAGGTCCAGCAGAGTATGAGGTAGAGTGGGAAAAGCAGAGGGACTGGGAGTCACCCAACCATGGCTTGAATCTAATCTCTGGCACATAATACCTGTGAGACCATGAGCAGTTGGGACCACTTTACCCAGTGAGCCTTCCTTTCCCCATCTTTTTAAGTGGGAATGAGAATATTTGTCTACCTGTTTTTAACAGGTCTAAGGAAAGAACTTTGCCAATATTAAAGTGTTAGATGAAGGTGAGTCTTCATCATCCTCATCCTCCTTTTATTATAACTCCTGGCCCTCACAAATCTTGTCAAGTTGTATTAAAAACAGGATCATAAAACTTTTAAACTATTAAAATACTCTGAAGTAGTAATTCTTGTTTCTCATGTGAAAAACAGAACTATTTTCTCCCCCCCCCCCCCAGTCTATATCTCTTTTCCAAATGTTCTTTTTCCTTTTGAGGGAATTACCATCTTCCCAGTTAATCCAGTTATGACATCACAAGAATTATCCTCAAGTTTTCCCTTTCCCTCCCCTCAATAAGGCAGCACCACAGAGGTAGTACAGAGGATATATCAAGCCTGGGGCCTGGAGTAAGGAAGATTTGAGTTCAGTTCCAGCTTCAGACACTTATAGGCAAGTCACTTAACCATGAATGCCTCAGTTTCCTCATCTGTAAAAGGGAATAATAATACATAGTATAAGAGTTGTGAGGGTCAAATGGAGTAATAACTGTGAAGTGCCTTACATGTAATAAGGGCTACATAGATGTTATCTGTGAGGAGGGTGTCAAATCTTACAAATTCTACCTCCAAAGCATCTCACACATCCATCCCCTTCTCTCTCTCCTTTCATTAGTTCAGGCCCTTAACCTCTTTTCTCAACTATTATGATAGCCTCCTAATTGGTCTTTGTGCTTAACTAGTTTCTCCCTTCTCCATCCCATCCTTGACACCTATATAGCAACCAAAAGCACAGGTGTTTAGTTATTCTCCTATTCATTAAGTTCTAGTGCTCCCTATTTCTTCTGGTGTCAGACTCTTTGGTACTTAAAGCCATTCTCCAAGTTTCCTTGTATTTATTTCATATATACTATTTATATATGTACATTTGCTTTAATGAATAAAATGTAAGCTTCTCTTGAGGGCAAGGCCAGCTTCATTTCTTTTTTTTTTTAATCCCTAGCCCCGATACATTTTGATTGCTAAACTAAATACTTGTTGATTGATGATAATTTTAGATGTTAGTGTGATTTTTGGCTACCTCAATTTCCAACATTTTTCTCACTAATGTCTTTATTGGTTATTCTAAGTATTTCCCTTTCCCTGCAGCTTTTTTACATGTGAAATCTGACCTCTAACAGAATCAGACACACAACCTTCTAAGGCATTTGTTGAAGGGGGGGTTCTGGGAGTCTGTGAAAAGATAATATAGTCTGAATGGATTTGGAGTCAGAAGATCTGGGTGTGAACCTGACCTCTGCTCCTACTCCATGAGGGACCTTCAACATGTGACCTAATCTTGGTAGATTTGAGTTTTCTCATCTGTCAAATGAGATGGTTGGACAAATCATCTGTAAGATACCTTCTCCCTCTCCAGTCTTGTGGACCAGATCAGTCCACTAATAACTCCTTTGTGACCTTAAGGAGTCATTTCTTGTGCTGGGGTATTCTATATGTAAAAGAGATGACCTCCAAAGACTGGTCTGATGGTTGAATTCAGAAATCATTCACTTTGCTGTCTTGAAATTAACAGCCTCATGGTCCAGAAAACCCAGATGGAGTGTTTATTTCATCTCTTTTTGTCTTCTTTCCCAGCTTCTGGTCTGGAACCACTCCAGTTTAAGTCCTGTTCAACAGTACACCGAACATCTGGCAGCTGTGAAAGCAATCGCCTGGTCTCCTCACCAGCATGGCTTATTGGCATCAGGGGGTGGAACAGCTGACCGCTGCATCCGATTCTGGAACACACTTACAGGACAGCCCCTGCAGTGTATTGATACTGGTTCTCAAGTGTGCAACCTGGCTTGGTCCAAACACGCCAATGAACTTGTAAGAGCCAGACACTCCTCTAGTGTCTATTGAAAAACTGTCACATGATTTGTCAACTTGTAGGGTGTGTGTCAAAAGAATCTCACATGGGATATTTCCTATTGGTGTGTTGGTGATCTGGATACATTTGGGGAGGAGAGGAGAACTTATGTTACACTTGGCTGCCTTCTAGGTGCATGTCATCACTCCCTGATTCCTGGAGCTTAGTGAAGTGGGAGCAAGGGAGGGTATCAAGTGATGATTCAGATTGAGGCAGCACTTCAATATGATGGGGTATAAGTTGTAAAAAGAGATTGATATAAGCAAAGCTCTCTAACAGTTGGAACTTTCCAAAAGGAGCCCAGAGATTATAGGTTTCCCATCACTGAAGGTGTGCAGGCAGAACCTAACTGGCCATTTCTTGGGAATATTGTAGAAGTTTTCCTGTCAAAAGTACAGGTTGGACTAGCTACCCTTGAACTCTTCACTTCTTTGCATCTGTCCCTTCCATATCTTCCAGCACATACCTTCTTTCTCTTCCACTTGCTTTCAAGGCAATGAATGAATCAATTAAAATCTTATATGTCATTTGAGAAGGTTTGTCAATCCTTGGCTTATGTACTTAGCATTATGAAAGGTAGCAAAAAAATGCAATTCATGGTCATTACCTTTAAATTAGTAATACACATGAATAATTCAACTATTTCTTGAAGTATTAAATTGGATGGTGAACTTGAGATTCCACCCAGAACAGTACATCCCACACTGAGGGGTCCAGGATGGGGGGGGGGGGTGGCTTGTCATATCCCAGAGAGCAATCATCCTTGACCCTATTACCATTATTTTGAAATTTCTTCTCTTCCTCCTTTCTCTCAGGTGAGCACACACGGATACTCACAAAACCAGATCCTTGTCTGGAAATACCCTTCTCTGACACAAGTAGCCAAACTGACAGGGCATTCGTACCGAGTTTTATATCTGGTAAGTCACTGAATGGCAGAGTATTATGGACTCATTTGGCCACAAAATGTTTTGGGACTTGAACTAGATTTAGTTCTGTTGAAAAAACTTGGAAGTGTCTACTGTGTGCTCATGTTTGTCCTTCATTTTTGAAGAAGATTATGACATCGGGGAGGTGATGCCCTGACAAGCACATGAACTGAATTTGAGTGAGTGGGTGCTATGCTCAGTCACCAGTTTCACTTTCTTCTCTGGAGTCATCTGGGTCCAATGGCCAGATGTGAATCAGACTGGAGACAGCCCTGGATACAAGGCAGGCAGGGTTTAGAGACTTGCCCAAAGTCAAACAGCTAATAAAGAGTCATGTGTCTGAGGCCAGATTTAAACTGTCCTGAATCCAAGACCAGTACGCTATCTACTGCTCCCATCTACCCACCCGTACTGTGTGTTCAACATTGGATTTGTTAAAAGCAAAACCATAATGAAGAATCCTCTGGTCAAGGAGCTTCCAAGGAAGGTGATCAGAACCTAAATGTGAGGAAGGGAGCAAGAGAGGCAGAAGACAGGATATTGGAGAGAAAGAATACTGACAAGTGTTCATGAGGATGATGAACTCAAAGGGACAGGTTAAAGAAGAGTCAGGAAGAGTTAGGGTGAAGGGCCTTGAATTATTTAGGTTAAAGAATTTTAATAGTAGTGATAAAAGCAATAGCATTTACATAGCACATACGGTTTTTTTTTTAAGGTTTTTGCAAGGCAAATGGGGTTAAGCTGCTTGCCCAAAGCCACACAGCTATGTAATTAAGTGTCTGAGACCGGATTTGAACGCAGGTACTCCTGACTCCAGGGCCGGTGCTTTATCCACTGCGCCACCTAGCTGTCCCGCACATACGGTTTTCAAAGCATTTTACAGATTTCTCTGATTTTCATAACCTCCCTGAAGAGGCAGGTGCTGTTGTTATCATCTCCATTTAACAGATAGGGAAACTGAGGAAGATAGTTGTTACTTCAGTATAAGAGAGAAAGTTCTGGGGGACAGCTAGATGGCGCAATGGATAGAGCACTGACCTGGAGTCAGGAGGAGCTGAGTTGAAATTTGGCTCAGACACTTAATAATTGCCTAGCCTTGGGCAATTCACGTAACCCTATTGTTGCAAAAACCAAAGCAAAAAAAGAATGATGGTTCTGAGGCAGAATTCTGACTGCAGGTTCAGCAGTCTATCCACTCTCTATTTTATCCTAAAGGCAAGGATGTGGGCAGTGTTAGTGAAGGTTGTTGAGCAAGGGTATTAATGAATGTGGTCAGAAGATAATTGTGGATGCCACATGCCAGATAGATTTAAAAGATGAGAGAGAGCAGACAATTCCTTGTCTTTAGATTTCTCAGCTGGAAGGAGGACTGAGCTTCCTTTGCTTAGCCCTCTGAGGCAGAACTGAGACCAACAAGGGAAGTCAGATGGAGGCAACAACATGCACAGTGAGAGGCAACCAGGTGGCCTGGGGGTAGAGCATCAAGTCTGAGGTCAGGGAGATCCAATATCAGATCTGTTTTCAGGCACTTCACCTCTGTCTGCCTCAGTTTACTTAATGGTAAAATGGGGATGATAATAGCATCTATCTCCCAGGATCATTGTAAGATTCACCTTGTGAGATAAGAGTTATAAAGCACTTAACACAATGGCTATTTAATAAAAACTGGTGTCCTTTCTTGCTCCTCTTCCAACAGTGTAATGAACTGCCTTGGGCAATAATGAAATCCTAACAAAAAGGAGATGACCATATGTTGAATGTTGTATAAGAGTCTTTTCCAATTACCATTTTACAGCAAATTGTTCTGGGCTTCAGAACTACTAATTCAACTCTACTACTTTTTAGAAAACAGACAGCTCTTTTCCTCTTGCCTCCCATTGCTTCTCTTGATCCTCCCATTCTGGCTCCCTTTTTCTTTACCCTTTGAATCACCACACCCAAACTGGATATGGTAGAAAAACACAGACAAAAGAAAAATTTGGCAGATCCTTCATATCAGCTGTGTTACAAAACATTGCAGAAGAGGTATTTCATGTTTCAGACATGTTGGATTAGGTAACCTCTTAGAGCACTTAAGATTTTAGGATTCTGTGACTTGTTTTGAGCATAGAATATTTCTTTGATAAAAGAGGATCTAGGAAAATCTTGACACAAAATTGAGTAAATAGCTTTTTTCATAGTGGAAAAAAAATTTCCCTCTCAGAAGTTTTTTTGAATAGGGGCAGGGTTAGGAACTGGACCTGGAATTTCTTCAGTGTTGGGGAATTCCTAGTGAATTCCTTGTAGGAGCTGCCTGCAACATCCTTTTTTGAAGCTAATAGCCTGAGAGTTGCCTAGAGAAAAGAGAAGTTAAGTAACTTGTTCAGTGTCATAGGCAAGCAAGATTTAATCCCTGGGGACATTAATTCCAGTGCCAGCTTTCTATCCACTTTGCCATGGCATCTTGTTTTTTAAGATAGATTTCATATATGCAAATTTATGCAAATATACAAAATATCTGATTTATTGGGGAAGGAGGGGTACAAACTCCCATTGGAATTTCCTCCAACGCATCCCAGTAGTGTCAGAGTTTGAGTTTAAACTTAGATCTTTGTCTCCCAACATTTCCCTATTCTGCCATACTGCCTCTGTTTAGTAAGTTTAAGGTGGGGAATATTGCATCAACATTTTTTTTATAGAACTTCTCTTCATAATGCAGGGAATACCAAGTCCTGATGGAATTAAATATTAAGATATAGGAAGAGAAAGTTTTTAACTAGGGTATTATGAATTAATTTCCCCTTAATATCTCAGTATTCAAACTGGTACCTAACTCTAAGAAAGGATTTGTTTGGGTGGAATTCTTACCCACATCTAACATCTGTCAGAAGTAGAGTTACTAATATGAATAAATTGATAACAATGTTTTCCTTTCTTCTCTCAGGCAATGTCTCCTGATGGAGAGGCCATAGTTACGGGTGCTGGAGATGAGACTCTGAGATTTTGGAATGTTTTTAGCAAAACCCGTTCAACAAAGGTAAAGTAAATTGTGATAGAATGGTTTGGGTGTTCTTGTCAGTACCATGAGCTTCCTGATATGTCCAAGAACCATGATGTATCAAGCTAAGTAAAGCTTTTCTAGCTTGCCTAGGCTCCTCTTCATGAAGTACTATCCTTTCTCTGCATCTTCATTTGCTGAGCTTTTTCTACTATTTCATCCTTTATCTTCTTGCAACTGTGTGTTTGTGTGTTTGTGTTTGTGTGTGTTTGTGTGTGTGTGTGTGTGTGTGTCCTCTATTAGGCAAAAGAAAAAACACACCAAGCAAAATAAACATCAAGAAACTATCTGTTGTCATTTTTATCACCCAGTCTTTTCTAAGGAGCAATCCTGTCTCATCCTTGCTGCTTCTCTTTTCTTCATTTATTGTCCTTAGATCTTCTTGAACCTCGAAGTATTTCTACCTTTTAACACCCTTGACATTATTCTTATATTACCATGCCATGGTTTTATATTCATCATCTTTTACCTCCATCTTCTATACACATTCTTCCAAAATCTAAGTTAATAGTGAATTATCTGTGGTTTTCATTTGTTCAAAACTCTTCATGATTGTTTCTGTCTTGAGAATTTCATTCTTATTGGACTTCACAACTTTCCTGTGCTGACTTTCCCCATTTTTTTGTCCTTGGGATTATACATCCCCATCTCTAAGATGGGGTGATGATTGCCTCTCAAGGTTCCCATTATTTCTAACCTCAATTAACTATTTCTTCCTTATTGGTAAGAAAGAGATTTAGAATAGAATTTCCCCATTTGTCCCTCCATCTTTTGAAGGATAAAATTAACAAGGCAAATCAAGAAACTACCACCTCTCCGTTTTTTGTCAGCAAAAGAACTCAGCAGGTGTCATTATGACATCTTGGCTTTGATAGATTGTAATCCATTTCCCAAACTCCTCATTTGTATTTCTTCCTCCAGTTCAGATTGTCTATAGTGTTTTTCATTGAAAAAGTGTTACTTCTGTTTCTGCTTGCCTTCACCTTCACTCAGATGTTTTCCACCATGCTTCCCTGTTCTGATTCCTTGGTTTCCTCACATAAGTATATCTTTTTTCCTTCATTTTTTTTTTAGGTTTTTTTTTTTTTTTTTTAACAAGGCAAAAGGAGTTAAGTGGCTTGCCCAAGGCCACACAGCTAGGTAATTATTAAGTGTCTGAGGCCGGATTTGAACTCAGGTACTCCTGACTCCAGAGCCAGTCTATCCACTGCGCCACCTAGCCACCCCCAAGTATATCTTTTTAATGTAGAAATAGTGCTTATTCCACTCATGCACATGCATACTTTCTTATCTGTCTTTCATTTTTTAAATCACAACCTATCATAGTCCTGGAATCCTATTCAACCAGATCTTACTGTTAATTATCACATAAAATTTTCCTTCTCAAATGGGATTTGCTACTTCATCTTGTTTCTTACCATACTTGATGAATTTGTTTATAGACAGCTTAAGCTATGACTTTGATTGCTGGCTTCCTGACTTGAATTTTGTCTTCTTTGAACTTAATAGAGATCTCTATCCTGACTGTATTTTAAGATATGATTCAGAAAACCAAAGCCCATGTCCAGGCACCATTTGCTTAACTAACTCTTAACCTTCCAAATGTTTTTCTTCTAAATTTCTGGCCTTCAATGGACAACAGTCATGAAAAACATCACTTGCACCTAAAAGTCTTCATTTTATTGTCCAAGACTTTATAATCATTAGCCATATTTTTAGGTTTCTCTCAATGTTATTTCTGCCCATCAGAATCAGAAGTGGACCAAAGTCATCCAGTTTGATAATTCTTAGTACTTTCTCTATCAAGTAATACCTTCTTCAGTTTACTTTGCCAATTGCTCTTCCTGAATGATTTTCCACCTGATAGTATCTATAGATACACATTATTCATTAGATGACAGGTAAACTGCTTCTTCCAAGCTCTCCCTGTTCTTTCTGTAAAATTCTTCTACCCTTTCACCACCTCACATAAATTAAAATCTTCTTTGTTTTCAGATTTAAGTTTTCTTTTTGTTTATTTTTGTTAGGCAACGGGGTTAAGTGATATGCCCAAGGTCACACAGCTAGGTAATTATTAAGTGTCTGAAGCCACATTTGAACTCAGGTCCTCCAGACTCCAAGCCTGGTGCTCTAGTTTTTTCAACTTGAGGTCCTTTGAGTGTCTTTGTGCCCCAAGAACAGACAACGAAACAGTAAGGAAACACATTTCCCTTCTTTATCTTAAAAGATTTATCCTGGTAGTTAAGAATATTGATCTGTTTACCCTTAAGCTTTTGATTTTAGGTTGCTGATCTCTCCTTCAGACTTGAGTCAATGTGGCTACCATTCACAGAGAAATAAATTGTTAGCTGGAAAAGAGTCTAGAATTCATCTAATCCAATCTTTGATTTATAGAAGAGGAAACTGAGGCATATCCTGAGTTTTCTTACTTGCCCAAGATTACAAAACTGTTAAGTAGCAGTAGCAGAGGTGGAATTCATATTCATATCTCCTGGCTTCTCTCTTCTATTCATTGTTTTATTTTTTTTCTTGTGACTGATTGGACTAACAAATGTACATGTCCTTCCAAATATCCCCTTTGCTCTAGCCAATTCTTTATTATTCATTCACCTGTTCGATTACATGGTTTCATGAAATCCTTTCCAACTTTGAGGTTCTAGCATTCTACTTTTACATTGTCCCCTATCTAAAAATGAAAATGAAAATTCTGATTTCTAATGAAAATCTTATGACTGAAGTTGAATAAATTGGTTCTTTTTCTGTAGTTACTGATTTACTGTCTGTGGTAGTAAAAAATAAAGACAGAGTTACTGTTTGGAATTAAAGAGTATGGAATGGAAAGAGATTGAATTAAGAGACCTAGACATAATTGAATGTTCTAAATAACCTCTAAAGTTCTGTCTATCTTTTAACATTGTTGAATTCAGTTCCAGATGTATCACTAACTGTGTGGTCTTGGATTTTAGTAACTGTAAATCATTTTACCTCTTCTAGAGGCTGTATTTCCTCATTTATCAAATGGGAACAAAAATGCCTTTTTTGTCTTTCTCTTGAATGTGATGTGAGACGAAATGGATATTTCAGACCATATAGATTAGAAAATTCTATACACCTGTACATAGGATTATAAGTGCTAAAGGAAATCATGTATTTGTGAGTTTGAAACTACTTCAAAAAGTAGTAAGCACTATATGTAAAATCCTTGAATCCCTGCTTTGGCAAGGACTGCAGAGGTCCTCTATTCTCTGCTTGAAGACCTTGGGCTATTATTTATTGCAGCTCCTTTCATTGTTGAACTACTCCAGTCATCTGAAAGTTCCTGCTTATCATAAGGCCAAATTTGTTTCACTGATGCTTAACAAATGCAAAATTGTTGCTGGTTCAACTTCCTTTTCTCCACTTTATTTTTAGGAATCTGTATCTGTCCTAAATCTCTTCACTAGAATTCGGTAACTCCTCAAGCCCGCACACCAGGACCACACTACGTTGTACAGGAAAAAAAACCACTAAACATGTGCATGGAACCCCAGTTATCAGCTGGAAGATAAAAGGGGTAGGGCGGGTAGGTGGACCTGGAGAAACCTTCAAGATTCTTATTAAATACCTGATTGTGAACTCTGTTGAACAGTATTTGGGAAAGGGACAATGTTGGGGGAACCACTCAGATTTTAAGAGGAGCCTGTTCTTCACAAAGGGCAAACAGAAGAGAACCAAAATGGGCAGCATCTCCATTTCACACACCAGACAAGATTGGTGTGGCCAGGACCAGCTCAGCTTGAGAACAAGGTTACCTCTTCTGCTCCATCATCTCTGAGAAGAGACAAACAAAATTACTTCCTTTTTTTGTCATTGTTATAGTCTGGGGGAATTGGGAACTGGGGTCAGTGGAAAAATCAGGCTGCATGTGACCTTAAAGACATGGCAGCCCCACACCCCCCTCTTTAAATGGGCTGCTCTAGAAGCCAAGACCCTTTGGGGGTCAAACTTTCTCATGTAAAATGGGATGGGAATTTGAAAACAGTAACCTTTCAAGGGATTCACAGCTGGGATTTGGGATTTCCAGCCCCCAGAAGGTGCCAAAGCTAGGAGTGACCAGGAAGAGAGTGAAATGCCATACTGTGTATTCTCCAGTGCATGCCACACACTCTTTAACTGTAAATCCAAAAGGCCAAACAGCTCTACTGTACTTGAGTGTGGTGATTTGTGTAGGAGGGACAGTTTATACTGGCAGATTGAACCACCCAGCTTAAAGCAAAATGGTGACATCCAGCACTTAAAACTGGTTAGGGTTTAACAACCACGAGGCCTCCAAGGACAACAGCAGAAGAAAGGATTTCATTGCAGCTCAATTAAAATGACTTGAAGGAAACAATATCATTGAGAATGTGACCCATTCAGAACTCATCTCTCTCATGTGTCTTAGGGAGAAATGTGTCTTGGGGAGAAATAACCAATGTGTAAAGTCCTAGCAGAACCAAGGAATGTTTGGTCTACCATATCTACTGCCACTTAGGTCATAGTATCACGTGACTCAAAAAGGGCAGGGGGGGTTGGTTTTTTGTTTTGGTTTTTTTTTTAAGGATGAGGTAATATTGGGTTGGATTTGCTATCAAAGAAAACAAGTTATTTCAAATTGTCATTCTTTTGAATGGAAAAAAGAGGCCATCATGTGTTTATGAATCTGGACACCAGCTTTTTTTTTAATTTATTAGATCAAAGCTTTTCAGAAAAGCATTTTTACTTTTCAGAGTGAAATCTTAATTCTTTTGTTTCCTTCTGGACAAGTGGGGTTCTTGGTGCTTTGAGTGGTACAGTGTGGGGAACCTTGGGAAGGGCAGTTTATGTGGCTTTTAGCTTAAGGAAAAAAAACCTTGCTTCCACTCCCTGTAGTCCTTTACTCTTGTCTGTGTGCTAATCCTCACTCTTGCTGTACATTTGGCCTTCATCCCTGCTCCTTTTCCCCACTATAACTGGATGTCAGTTGACTGTCTCTTGTTTACCTTACTTTGATTGTTCCTTTCAGTAGACCCTACCCTACTATGTGGATCATGTGGGTTCTGAGTAAAGAGGTCAGTCAGGACAATCTGGGATTACCAACTCCTGCAGAATGACCCCAGTGAAGAGCAGTCTCCTTAAGAAAGAATTGGACAATTTGGACCTAACAAATTAATGTGTGTTCCTTAGAGCTTTAGGCAGGATCTTTGAAATCTTGTGCCTGGCTCTTCCTCCACCCTTAACCCTTTTGACAGTTCTTTGGCCAACTTAGGTATGCCTGTTGTAGCCCATAAGAGCTGTTGAAGCCAAACTACCATTTGAGCCTTTCAATATTTTTGCCTTCCCCCTCCATGCCCTCTCATATCTACCTTTTAAGCTGAAATGACATGGCCTAGACTTCTGTGACTCATGTAGAAATTAGCAGCCTGTCACAGCAGTTCCTACCTCAGAGGTTTATGCCAGTGAGGGCCTGTTTCTTAGAGTAGGACAGCACTGAGCCTGGGTGGGGAGAGATTGGGGAAAGGCACCTGATTGAAGTTCCAGAAGAGACTTAATGCCTTTTGTGCTGGTCACTTGTAAGAACCGTCCCCACTCCTGCCTTGAATTGGAGGGTACTTTGAAAACCCCAACTGAACAAAGACGGGAGAAATAAAGCCACCCATTCCCTTGGGGGTCCAGATGCTCCACTAAACAGCTGTGCCATTGCAAAGATTGTGACAGGGCATCCGTAAACATTATTAAGTAGAGCTGTAAGCTGGTAGGAAAAACATACTGAAGAAAAAGTTTTGCCAACAAGCCAGGGTTTTCTTGGTTGCCTATCTTGAAAGCCAATCCTCAATGCCTTAGGTAACAGTTGAAATGCCCAACCAGGCTCACCTTTCTCTTAAGTCTAAGCTGTGTAGCAGCTTCTAAACTAAAAAAACTATTCAAAGCACAGGTGAGAATTTTATTTGGATTTAGTGGAAAACTCTGCTTTTTGAAATAATGTTTCCTTTGCTCTGTGACTTTCCTTGAGCCTTCCCATATGTGTTTCTATGTGTGTATATATGTATGTGTTTGTGGTGGGGGGGTTTTGTTTCATGTGTTAAAATCAACTCATGATTTTCATAAAACTCCACCTCAGAAAAGCAAGAGAGGGATAGGAAAGGGGAATAGCCAGCCAAGTCTCCAGAATTTTCCAGGTTGTTGCTTTTTTTTTTTAATGGCCAATGAATGTGCACATTATTTTCATGCCTCTTAAAATTTTTATTTTTAAAATCAAACGTGAATAACTGGATAGCTGAGAAACCGAATTTCATCCCACACCTAACAGAGGCAGAAAGAGCATCTTCCCAATAGAATTGACCTCTCACCTAAGCCTCACAGGCTTGGGGAGAAAGGCCATGGAAGCCTGTGAGTTGTGTTCTAGCCTGGTTGTTGTTCATAGTCAAGAATCCTTAGGGACGTTGACCTGACTGCCCAGGGGCACCAAAGAGACTGCTGGGAGAAGAGACGTGTGTGTGTGTGTATATATATGTGTGTATGTGTGTGTGTGTCTGTGTGTGTGTGTATATACATATATATATATATTTTAGTTTTTGTTTTGTTTTTTGTTTTTTTCAATGATAAAATCAACTCCCGCCTTGTTCCACGCCTCCTGCCCTGTGCAGTTGCCAAAGGGATTCAACAATTTCAGGGAACTGCCCTCAGATGTGGGGGGTGGGGGGCGGGGGGAGCTGTGTGCATGCCTAGATCTCTGCCTAGAATCTTGTGTCATTGATTGTGCGAAGCAACTGGCTGTCCAGTGTCTGCTGAATTCAGCTTGTAAATGAGACAACAAAAAAGTGAAATACTGTTATTTTCCACATATGATCTGTGACATTACTGAGTTGTACAGTTTTGAGGTGGTTTGGGAAAGAATGGGGAATCCCTCCCCCAGAATTGATAGAAGCCAGTCCATAGAGGTGGGATGCTGGACCCACGTGTTGCATCAAAAGGTGGAGAGTATGTATTGAGAGAAGTGTAAGTTTTTCATGTAAAGCAATGTAACTGGCATTAAACAAGTTGTAACTTTAAGCTTGAACCCTGTCTCTTTGTCCAAAGCTTGATGTAGAGCTGACCTTCACCTTGACCCTTCCATGATGCTGACTTCTCCCCAACCTTGCTCAATTCTGGATGGCCCCCAGCAGTTAGCCAATATTGAGTCCCTTCAGGCATCTCTGACCGACCATCAGAGGTCATCTGGTCCAGCTCTGTTCTCCCAGCAATGCTCTACCCACTTCACCCTTTCAGACATTTCCTTCCCCGGGAAATCTGTGTCTGTTAACTTATTGAACAAGTACTGGGGGACCAAGCACTGCCCGGAAAATGGTTTCTGCTCTCAGAAAACTTGTCTTTTTTTGTAGGGAAACAGCATGTACTCAAGTATATTCAAAACACATGCCAATTAAAAGAATTGGGATTAGGAAGGCAATTGTCAGAACTATTAGATTGGGTTGTAAGGGAAAGCAGGCTTTGAGAGGCAGTAGTCAGGAAGAAGAGCATTCTTGGAAAAGCAGATGGGAGCCTGGTGAAGGCATGTTTGAACCAAACAGATTTCTCACAGTATCTTGGTGAAACTGGCAGCATTAAGTATCCACCCATTTCAGAGGTGAGAACATTTAAGACCCATAGAAATGCATGACTAGCCAAAGAGCAGAGGCAGGAGTCAATCAGGTTAATCCAAGGGGCAGAGCCAAGTCTGATGGAATGAAGGGTTCCTCTCCCCTGTACCATACCAAGAAAATCTTGGACAAAGGAAGGTCTAACATCTAACCAGGGCATCTTCAATAGAGTGAAAACTAAATTCCAAAGGATCACATAATCTGCAAACATTAGATTCCTGTATGTGTGCCAACTACAAACACTAATAAATGCCCCCTTTTCCTCAGCAGCTCTACTGCCTTCACCAGAAGGAAGTTCCTTCAGGTACATGTACCCCCAAAAGCCCAGGCCTTACTTTGCTTCACTGCTTTTTCCTCAAGAACCTCCTCCCTGCTTGCTATTGTTGACCCAGTATTAAAGTGGGATTTGGAGACAGTCCTTCCCAATTCCAGAATCAAGGCTCTTCATGAGGTGACTTGTATCTATCTGCCTGGGTCTGTGATTACATCTTTGCAGATAAAAGAACTCTTCCCAATACAGGTTGGTCTGAGAGTTAGTTACTTAGTGCCTGATTACAGTCACCTAGCTAAGATATCAGGAGCTTGATCTCAAGCTCAGCCACTTATCCACGATGCCAAGTTGCCTCACATTTAAATGCCATCTATCTAGTCAAATGCCTTCAATTTACAGAGAAAATGACTTGCAGACAGATTAAGTGGTAGTGCAGGTATTCAAAAGTAGATTGTCATCTCCAACAGTCTTGTATTTGTCTTGGGAGAGTCTTAATCAGCAAAGAAAGAAGGTAGAACATCCCTTCCCTTCTCCAGATTCACAAGAGGAATGCCTCCTGACAATGGAAATGTTTAGTTTTTAGAATAAGATTACAGGAATCTAATAATTGAGACATTCAAAGCTTTTGAGCTTAAAATTCAACAAATATTAAGCACCAACTCGGTAAAATTAGTACAACTTAAGTGAAAATAAAGTTAACAGTAAAACTCATCTCTTTAGAGGATTAAAATACTTCATTTAGCCCAGTTCCCTTGGGGCAGAAGGTGCTTGATGCATGTTTAATGACTTAGAGATAACTAAATATGCAATTATCCCAAGAAAGTTTAATGGTCTGTTTGGGATCAAGAGAGGACCATAAAGTTGTCTTGAAGGTGGCATTTTGGCAAGGAAGATATTTATGATTTAAGCAAAGATTTAAGATGAAAATGTTTTGATAGGTTCCAGTATTGAGACTTCACACACACATGTACACACTCATTTTCATAAATTCCTATCACTTTTTCCTTTCAAAGAGATTCTTTAGGCCTCTTGATTGTATTTTCATGGCTGTAGAAAATTCATTGGAACGAGGGATTACGTGGAGCGTAATTTAAAGGCTAGATTTAAAGTCCTGTTGTGGGAGAAATTGGTGTCACCAGTAAAGACTGAGCTCTTATGAAAGTAAAGAATCATGACTAGCCCTGGAGCCGAAATAGTTGAGGATTTTTATTTCTCAAGCCTGCATGGTTCGCAGATTAAAACCTTTTTTACTGAAGAGACAAGTTGCTTGTAAGTGGCTTGAGGACAGGGTGAATAAAAAAGTTTTAGTCAGTTAAGGCACAAAGGAAAAACAGCCAGAAGAGCTAGCTAGCTAGCTTAGACTCCAGCTAGTCCAGCCTGAGGAAATAGAGGCAATAGTTCTTCAGTGGCCTAGATCGGGAGCATGTGGTTCTAGCTTACAGAAAGTGCCCATCCTTCAAAGAAGAGGAAAGAAGGAGAGGCCTTCTGGGAGCCCTTACATAAATGTATATCCATAGTAGGTTAGACTTAAGGGGCACTTGGGGAGTGGTTTAGCACCTGGCTCGAGGTACTCTCCAATACGCAGGCCACGGGGGAGGCCTTCCAAGGAGTGGCTAAGAACAGTGCTCATTATGCATGAACAGCGGTCTACATACTAGTCTTTCCTTCCCAAAGGGTGACTTTTAAATCCAACATTATTTCCTGTATCCTGCATTACTTCCACAACCACTTCTGTCTTTTCGTGCAATTCCCTCTTCCTTTGATACCTCAGCCAAACTTACTGTTTGATCTCTGTATATGGTTTATATACTCTGCCTCTGTACCTTTGTCAGCATTTCCTCATTTCTGGATTACCATAACCTTCATATCATAACCTTTGATATGTTATCCATTCTTTAAAGTTCAAATCAAATACAACCTCTTCCAAAAAGCCTTCTCTGATCATCACAGCCAGTAATGTCCTTAGGCCCAACTCAACTACTCACTTGTCAACCTCATCCCTTTTCAGATTTTATTATATTTAAGTAACTATGGATATTATCTCTTTACTAGAATGTGGCTATAAGGATAAGGACTGTGGTCCACCATGTTAAACAGAAGTTTTTACATGTACTAGATACTTAATAACTATTGAAAAGCTGAGACTTAGGTCCAGGGAAAGAAGAAGGGGTAGTCTAGATAGGGGGAACAAAGGAAGAGAATGTTTAGGGACAGGAATGAATATAGTTATCATTTTTTATGATTTTCAGATATTAATTACCAATTATTACTCTTATTAGGTCTTTTCCCCTAGAAGATAACCTTATAGTGATAAGCTTCACTCTGCACTAGGCAAATCCTCAGATAATATACACAATACAGCTTAAAACTACTCACAGCTTCCTAGCTTGATAGGTCCTTCCAGAATTTCTGTTTTGGGCCTTGGTACACTTGGGGGTTACCTACATCTCCTGCAGTTCTCTAAGACCTAAATACCTACTATGTGCAAAGAGAAAGTCAACTTGATGAGAATTGAAGCCTTGAAGAGATGAAGGCCTAGCTTTTTAAGTCTGATTGACTTTATGACCTAAAAGCAAATAGCTAAACATTTTGTTCCCTCAGGCAACTCTCAAAGACTATTGCAAAGTAGCTGGGGATCTACCTCAGAGCAGCTAAGTAGTGTTAAAACACTTGGGCCTGGAGTCAGGAAGATTCATCTTCCTAAGTTCAAATCCTGCTTCAGTTACCCTTGGGCAATTCACTTAAGCATATTTGCCTGTTTATATCTATAAAATGAGAAGGAAATGGCAAGCCAGTATCCTTACCATGAAAGTCTCAAATGGGGTTTTCATGAAGAGTCCTGGAAAAAAAAGTCAACCCTCTGAGCCACGACTGAACTCTGGAACTTCCCTTCCCTTTAATGAAGTCAAACATGACCAAAACTATCAATAAGCCAAGCTTATGTGTAGTGGAACAACTTAGAGATGCATGTTTGAATGAACTCTGGAAGCTTTACAGAAAGACATGGTGACCATTACACCAAATATGAAAGAGTAGAGGGTGTGAGAATATGGGGGTGTTTGGGTTCCAAGAGAATATGGAGAATTGTTAGTCTACATTACAAAGACTGGGGTCTGCCTATATGGTAGGCCTGGAGTCATTGGAATTTAGTATTAGGGTGATGTGGTCAGACCTATTCTGTAGGAAAATCACTTTGATGGTTGAATGGAATTTGGCCTGAAGAGGGGAGAGACTTGTGGCAGGCAGACCCACCAGCGGACTATTAGAACAATTCAGCCATGAGATGATGAGGGTTGCACTAGAGTTGTGAGAGTGTCAAAAAGAACTGGATATAATTGAGAGATTGTTGAATCAATAGACTTCAGCAACATTTTGGATAGGGGAGGGGAATGTCATGTAGTGAGGATGGATGATATCAAAGTTAGGAGGAGACTGGGTGTCAGGGGAAATGGTGATACCCTTCCCAGTAATAGGAAAGTTTGGAAGAGGGGAGAAAGACAATGAGTTTCATTTTTGACATGTTGAGTTTAAGTTGTCTTCTGGACATCCAATTTGAGTTATCAGATAGGCAATTGGAAATGCAAAACTGGAGATCAGCAGAGAGATTAGATCTGGAGAAGTAGAGTTAAGAAATATTAACATTGAGATGATAATTATATCCATAACAGTAGATTAAATCACCAAAAAAGTAGAATAAATAGAGAAAGAAGAGGACCCAGGTTAGCCCTTTGGTATTCCCGCAGTTAGTGAGTATGACCTTAATAAGGTTTCCATAAAGAAAGTTTAAAGGAATGATTAGATAGGTAGGAGAAGTGTCAGGAAAGAGTAGTATCCCCAAAAACCTAGAAAGAAAAGAGTAACATGAAGAGGTGTCGATAGTGTCAAAGATTTCAGCAAGATCAAGAATGAGAATTGAGAAAAGGTCATTGGGGGCAGCTAGGTGGCGCAGTGGATAAAGCACTGGCCCTGGAGTCAGGAGTACCTGAGTTCAAATGTGACCTCAGACACTTAATAATTGCCTAGCTGTGTGGCCTTGGGCAAGCCACTTAACCCCGTTTGCCTTGCAAAAAACCTTAAAAAGAGAGAGAGAGAAAAGGTCATTGGATTTCACAATTAGGAGATTATAGGTAACTTTAGAGAGAGCAGTTTTGGTGGAATGATATGGTTGAAAACCAGATTGTGGGCAGTTAAGGGTGTTGGAGGAGAGGAAGTGGAAATATGGAGAAAGATCAAATGAAGGGGTTTTTTTGAGGATGGGAAAATCATAGGCATGTTTTTAGACCATAGGGAAAGTAGAGAGAGATTGAAGTGACAGAAGGCATTTCTGTGATATGAGATGAGAGTAATGAGAGAAGACATAGCTCTAGGTGAATGGCTTCAATTTTTTTGGTAAAGTATGAAAAGGAATGCATTGCTAATGGAATAGAGGATTTCTAAACATTCCTAATGAAAAATCTTGAATACACACTTTAAAATGAAACTGTAGACACCAAGAGAAGCATAGAAAAGTATATTTGTGTTGTAATTAGAAGAGAACATGTGTAAAGTGTTCAACATATCAGTAAAAGAATAAGAAATAAAGTTTTCAGGGTCAAGGTAAAAATAGCAGACCCTATCAGAGGTTTTGTTTGTTTTAATGGTCTAAAGAGAAAGGCATAAATTCAAGAGACATAAGAAACTATACTAGGGAAGAAAGAAGGAAAGGGAGGGAAAGTAAGAATATATGATGGGGGGCGGCTAGGTGGCGCAGTGAATAGAGCACTGGCCCTGGAGTCAGGAGTACCTGAGTTCAAATCCAGTCTCAGACACTTAATAATTACCTAGCTGTGCAGCCTTGGGCAAGCCACTTAACCCCATTGCCTTGCAAAAAAAAGCACTAAAAAAAAGTATATGATGAAGGAAGTTATCCCATGAAAGCCCCTATCCCATTTGAACTAAATAAAAGAGCATTTTTATTACTACACCACATACTACTACCCCATAAAGATTGTGACTTGGAAATATATTAGATCAAAAGGGAAACAGGAGACAACAAATACAAGTAGTTTTTGTTTTATCTTTTTTTTAAAAAAATTATTTAAGGCAATAGGGTTAAGTAACTTGCCAAAGTCACACAGCTGGGCAATTATTAAGTATCTGAGGTCAAATTTGAACACAAGTCCCCCTGACTTCAGGGCCAGTGCTCTATCCACTGTGCCACCTAACTGCCCCCATCCTTCATTTTTGAAGACCAGTGGCATCACAGGATAAGGTCTTGACTTGTGTATGAATTGGATTTAAGTGAGGCACAGTTGTACAAAGTCATCAGTCACTGTCTCTCTTCCAGAATCATTGAAGTTGGGGCAGCTAGGTGGCGGATAGAGCACAGGCCCTGGAGTCAAGAGGACCTGAGTTCAAATCCAACCTCTGATACATAATACTTACCTAGCTGTGTGACCTTGGACAAGTCACTTAACCCCACTTCCTTGCCAAAAAAAACCAAAACAGAAACATTGAAGTCCAGTGATAAGACAAAACAGAACTGGGGATGGCCTGGGATGCAGGGGATGACCTTGATGACTTCAATGTCTGACCAAACTCTAATGCTCCATTGCACCTGCTTCAGCCAACTTCATGACCATGGGATCAAATTGTTCTTGTCCACCTATTCCACCAGAGGAAATCTTCATATGCTTGGGATAGACAGCCCTCTAACTCACTGAAGAGTTAAGGTCTGTTGGTTGCCCTCAACTGGGGGTCTACCAAGATGTTTTACTGGGGTGTTCAGCTGCTGTGCATGTAACATGTGGCTTCTTGGAGCCATAGTTGAGAGTTGGATGAAGGTGGATACCAAAGGTGGATGAACAGTCCTGACAAGGTCTTGATTAGCCCTCCCAAGCAGGATAGGTAAGGAAATCATCATAAGTGAAACAAACTCAGATGTTTGAAAAAGGGACAGGAAGGATAATTAAAAGGGAAGGAAGAAACAAGAAATACTTAGGATCAGGGACAGGGAAGGGAATGAGAAGAGCCTTGACAGAGAGAAAACAAGTCTTTATGTTTTTAGATCATTTGTTTTTAGATCTTTTCTACCACTTTCTTATTTGAAAAGAGAAAGCAGAAAGAAAAAAAGGACACGATAGATGGAGAGAAGCACACATTTAGTGCTCAAGATCAAATCACAACTCATAACCTCTCCCCACTGCCTTCCTAGTCTTTTTATTCCTCACTCTATGATCCAGTGACACTGATCTCCTTAATATTCCTCAAACATAACTCTATCTCCTGACTCTGGACATTTTCACTGCTTGTTCCAAATGTGTGGAATTGTTTCTTTCCTTATCTCCATCTCCTCTCTTCCTTGGATTCCTTTTTGTTGTTGAGTCATCTTTCAGTCATGTCTGACTCTTCATGATCCCACCTAGGGTTTTCTTGGCAAGGATACTGGAATGGTTTGCCATAGGTTGCATTAGTTCACCTCACAAATGAGGGAACAGAGACTTATGTGTCTCTTCCAGGATCACCCTGCTAGTGACTGAGGTCCAATTTGAACTCAGAAATATAAGTTTTCCTGACTCCAGGTCCAATGCTTGCTCTGTTGTGCTACCTTGGTTTCCTGTTGGATTCCTTTAGGTTCCAGGTAAAAACATCTGAAAGAAATCTTTTGTTGTTCCCCATTCAAGTTAAGATTAGCTCCTATTTATCCTGCATTTGGATAGAGATATCTGTATGCTGTCTTTCCCCACTAGACAGGAACTTTCTGAGGTTAGGACTTTTATGGTTTTTTTTTTTTTTATCACCAGTCCTTTGCACATGAGTAATAATAGGACACATAATAACTGGACATCAATAAATGTTTGCTTATTTGTTGATGAGTTGGATGAATTTACCTATGAAACTGGAGAGAATAGAACAAAACAATAAAATAGAATCTGACAGTGTGTCACTTAACAAGAAATAACTTTAAACATGGAATTAAAATGAAGTACTGGAGCAAAAATCCATTATGTTTCTGGAGAACTAAAAAAAATGGATGAGGTTACAGTAAATATAGATGTGATAAACCAATAAGTGAGATAAGAGAGAAATAAAGTTGCATTTGTCTAGTAAATGTAATGTGTTTAAGAGCACCACAGATAATAACATAGCATCAAAATGCTTAAAGAAAAAGTTAATTGAATTAGGAGTAAAAACAGTAATAGTGGGGGGGGCCTTAAAGCACTCCTTTTAAAATAGACATATCTAACCAAAAAATTATCAAGAAATAAGACCCTGAATAGAACCTTAGAAAATTAGAGATGATAGCACTTTTGCTCTTATTGAATAGGTATAGAAAGGAGCTGTATATATCACCTTTACAAGAACTGAACATATATTGGAGCATAAATACCTCTCCAAAAATACAGAAAAAAGACATACTAAACACAGCATCTGTTAATCACAATGCAATAATAGTCAATAAAATACCTTTAAAAGAATTTTAAAAATAATTGGAGACTAAATAATATAATTCTAAAGAACTGGTAGATAAAAAAACAAATTTTAGAAACAATAGGGAATTTAGTAAAAGAAGGTGACAAGAATGAGATGACATTCCAAAACCTCTGGGATGAAGCAGTTTCTTAGGGGAAATTTTATAACCCTAGATACTTTTTTTTCCTCCCAGGATTTAGCAAGTTGCTTGGCAATTAGTAGGTGCTTAATAAAAGTTTATATACAACTAAAAAAACTTAAACAAATCAAAAATTTTTACAATAAGTAGAAATATTGAAAGTTAAAGATTAGTTGAATTGATTATTAAAAACTAGAAACTGGTTTTTGAAAAAATAAAGTAGATGAAAATAAATGAAAATAAAATAAATTAAAAATAAAGTAGATGAAAAGTTGATTTGTTTCTGGGACAGCTAGGTAGCTCAGTGGATAGAGCACCGGTCCTGGAGTCAGGAATACCTGAGTTCAAATCCAGCCTCAGTCAATAATTACCTAGCTGTGTGGCCTTGGGCAAGCCACTTAACCCCACTGCCTTGCAAAAAAACTTTTAAAAAAAGTTAATTTGTTTTTAAAGAAAAGGAAAACTAAACTGTACATACTGAAAATTAAAAAGGAGAACTCTCAACTGGAGAAAAAAATGAAGTTATCAGACTATTTTATCCAAATAACAACAAAGATTAACTTAAAGGAAATGATGAATACTTTCAAAAATATAAAATACATTAACAAAAGAAGAAATGGATGACTTAAATAATCCAGTATTGGAAATAATAAATTGAATAAACCATTAATGAACTCCCAAAGAAAAATTCCTGGTACCTGATTGATTTTTTATCAAACATTCAAAGAAAAATTACCTTTTTTACCATAAGAAAAGAAGGCACCCTCTATTCACTTCTTTAATGTTACAAATATGGTCTTCATACCTACATTGGCAAGAGAGACAAAGAAAACTACAAACCAATATATCTAATGAATGTTGATACAAAAATGTATTAAAATATTAGGAAGCAATGTTGACACAAAAAATTTAATAAAATAATAGGAAGTAAGTTATGAAAATATTAGCTGCATTGTTGGTGGAGTTGTGAACTAATCCAACCATTCTGGAGAACAATATAAAATTATACCCAAAGAACAATGAAATTGATCATACCCTTTGACCTAGTAATACCAGGCCTATATCCAAAAGAAATCATAAAAAATGGGAAAAGACCCATTTGTTCCAAAATATTCATAGCAACCCTTTTTTGTATTGGCAAAGAATTGGAAATTGAGGGAATGCCCATCAATTGAGGAATAGCTGAACAAATTATGGTATATGAATGTTATAGAGTACTCTTGTTCTATAAGAATCCATGAATGGTTGGACTCTAGAGAAGCATGGAAAGAATTACAGGAACTGATGCTAAGTGAAGGGAGCAGAACCAAGAGATTGTACCCATTAACTACATTGTGAATTGATCAACCTTCATGGATGCAGCTCCACTCAGCAGTTCAGAGAGCTGGGGACAACCCTGGGAGACCTGTTATGGACAATGCTATCCCCATCTAGAGGAAGAAAAGCAAAACAAAACAGCAACAACAAAAACTACAGAATCTGAATGAACACTGGTCACTTTTTTAAAATTTCTCTTATGTTTTTCCTTTCTATCTCAGTTTTCTTTCTTTTCCCTTGGTTCTAATTCCTCATGCAAAAAAATAATCTGTAAAAATGTTAAATACAAATATATATGTACAATGTTCATCAAACCATTTGCCACTAAGGGAGGGTGGAAGGAAATTATGTAACCTATAAATATGCATATGCATGTGAATGAATGTTGAAGAACTTCCATGACATGTAATTGGAAAAATTGATGAAAAAAAATGTATTAGAAGGACTCTATACCAGTTTGAGTTTATACCAGGAAGGCAGGATTGGTTTAACATGAAACTATCAAGATAACAATGTCAATAAATAAAAATAATAAAAAACATATCAAATCCAGCATACATTCCTAAAAAATATGGAAATAAATGGATCTTTCATTAATATAGTAAATAAAATTCTATAAATATAAGAACAAACATAATTATTGGAGAAAAGTGAAAAGATTTTCTAATAATCAGGGATAAAGTAAGTATGCTAATTATCATTCTTAATTTTTTATATTATTTTTATTTGTGAAATTAAAATTTTTACAATCAGAAAAAATCTACCTCTCTCCTTATCATCCATCCTTCTCTTCCTAATGAAAAAGAAGAGCAAAACTATTATAAACATGTATAGTCAAACAAAACAAATTTCCCCATCAGCCATTTCCATGACACATTCCAGTGTCTGACTCTTCATGAATACATTTGAGGTTTTCTTGGCAAAGATGCTAGAGTAATTTGCCACTGCTGTGCCACAGGTGAGAGCTGGGTGAAAGTAGACACCAAAAGGTGGATGAGCAGCCCTAAAATGAGCTTGGCAAGCCCTCGTACCAGAGATGCTAGTCTTCCCTGAACATCCCTTACACCCTCAATACTGGATCAGGAGTCTGGAAGTCCTGCGTTCAAATGTGGCCTCAGTCACCTTCTAGCTATGTGACCCTGGGCAAGTCATTTAATCTTGTTTGCCTCAAGTTTTCTCATCTGTAAAATGAGTTGGAGAAGGAAATGACAAACCATTCCAGTATCTGTGCCAAGAAAACCCCAAATGGGGCCCCAAAGAGTCGAACACAACTGAACAAATAGATCTTAGAGAGAAAGATGGTTGGGTGATACTTTCCAGAGAACAGGAACACGTTCACAGAATTTCCAAAGTTAGAAGGGATCTCGGGCATTGAATCTAACCCATATCCAAATAATCCTCAGTAGATAAATTATCAAAGACTGCTAAGTCTTTTAAAATTCCAAACTCATGGCAGCTAGGTGTCACAGAGAATAGAGCACTGGCCCTGAAGTCAGGAATTCAAATGTGACCTCATACACTTAATAATTACCTAGCTGTGTGACTTGGCCAAGTCACTTAACCCCAATGCCTTGCAAAAAAAAAATGTAGGACAGCTAGGTGGTGCATGCATAGAAAACTGGCCCTGGAGTCAGGAGGACCTGAGTTCAAATTCTGCCTCAGGCATTTAATAATTGCTTAGCTTCATAGCCTTGGACAAGTCATTTAACCCCAGTGCCTTAAATTAAAAAAAAATCCAAACTCAACATCCCATGAAGACATCTCCAAATCACTAACAATTAGGAAAAATGTATACTTAAAATTGAGATTTCAACTCATACCCATCAGATTGCTAAAAATTACAAGTGTTGGAGGGGTCAAAGGAAAACAAGACTACTAGTAAACTGTTCAGAGAGCTGTGAAATTGCCCTTTTGGAAAGCAATTTGTAAGTATATCCACAAATTTACTGACCTGTGCATAGTTTTTGATCCAGTGATACCACTTCCAGGCTTATATTCCAAGAGTGATCAAGGAAAGAGGAAAAAGACCTATTTGAACAAAAATAGAGTAACTTTTTATGGTAGACCCCCAAATATGAAAATTTCCTCCCAGGTAATGTCTATTTTTTTTTTTTATTTTTCTTAGAATTTTGCAAGGCAAATGGGGTCAAGTGGCTTGCCCAAGGCCACACAACTAGGTAATTATTAAGTGTCTGAGATTGGATTTGAACTCAGGTACTCCTGACTCCAGGGCTGGTGCTCTATCCACTGCGCCACCTAGCTACCCCTTTCCCAGGGAATGTCTAAACAAAATTATTCTATATGAAATGGCATTGTGCCATAAAAATTAGGAAAATGTACAGTTTCAAAGAAAACTGGGATGATATATATGAATTGATGCAGAGTGAAGTGAGAACTAGCAGCATGGTTTTACACAATGATAGCAATATTACTGAGAAAAACAGTCTTGAAAGACTTTTTTTTTAGGTTTTTGCAAGGGAATGGGGTTAAGTGGCTTGCCCAAGGCCACACAGCTAGGTAATTATTAAGTGTCTGAGACCGGATTTGAACCCAGGTACTCCTGACTCCAGAGCCGGTGCTTTATCCACTGCACCACCTAGCCAGCCCTTGAAAGACTTTAAAACTCTAATCACTACCATGATAAAACCAAGATGAAACATACCATGCCAAAGAAATAATGGCCTTAAAATGTAGAGAGAGTAGGTATGCAGGAATTTTTTTGCTGGACTATACATGTTAATGATGAGGGTTTTGTTTTTTGTGGGGTAGGGAGCAGGATAATGGGATCAACATTATAAATGAAGATATAGATGTATATAAATGCTTATACAAGTGAATTCAATGAATGAAATGTAATAGAATGCATAACACATGTATACTTTGGTCCAAAAAATCAACTTCACAAATACAATATCTCCCCTGCCAAGAGTTCTTGGTCCAACGTGCTAGGTTGCACAATGGATAGAGCACCAGCCCTGGAGTCAGGAGGGCCTGAGAGCAAATCCCACCTCAGACACTTAATGATTACCCAGATGTGTGACCTTGGGCAAGTCATTTAACCCCATTGCCTTCAAAAAAATTCTTGGTTACAGACTAGAAGAAATAGCACTGGCAGATTTAGCTTGGATGTAAGGAAAACCTAACTAGCATAGTTACCCAAATGTGAAATGGCTTGGTTTTGAGGTGATAAGGGGTTTTGTCTCACTTGAAGTTGGACTGAGTAACTGCTTTGGGGGTAGGTTGTAGAGATTCTTGTAGCGACAATGCCCATGAGATTCCTTCCAACTTGGAGATTTGCTGAATCTGTTCCTGTGTTCTGTAAGGGATTACCTTTGTCTCTTTGTTGTTCAGTTTTGTTTTGTTTTTTTCAGTTGAGTCTATTATCCCATTTGAGGTTTTCTTGAGGAAGATACTAGAGTGGTTTGCCATTTCCTTATTCAGCTTATTTTACAGATAAGAAAACTGAGGCAAACCGGGTTAAGTGTCTTGCCCAGGGTCACACAGTTAGTGTCTGAGGTCCCATTTGAACTTGGTTCTTCCTGACTCCAGGTCAAGTTCTATTGACTACGCCATTAGTTGTCTTCTTAGAATCCCTAGTTTCTGTCAAAGTTAAGCCAATGAACTGCCTTTTATATACAACTTTTCTTGATTACTGAACTACTAATGCCTTCTTCCCCTTCCCCTCCAAAAGGGAAAAACCCCCCTTATATTTATATTATAAATTTACATTATAAATGTGCATGTTGTATGTACATATTCTCCCAATAGAATGAGGGGAGTGGCGATTTCATAGTGTTCTTTGTATTCCCCAGGTAAATAACAGTGCAATAGGTGCTTAAATATTTGTCGTTAATTAGTGAATTCAGGAAGAGTGCTCTTATAGACTGAATTGTCTGAGATGGGAAGTGGGGATAGATGGGGAAAGATGCCCAACCCACCTATCTAGTCAGGGTTGAGGCAACAGGAAAAAAGAGAAATAGTCTTTAGGAATTGTATCTAGCTGCCCAACTAGCCTCAGGGACCAGAAAGGTCAGGGGGTTCACTGCCTTGAGATGTTTAGAAAATAGTCACTTAACCTTGATTGTCTCCCATCCAATGCCATCTCTAGTTGTCTTGATTCATATCTGGCCACTGGACTCAAGAAAGTGAGGCTGCTGACTTAGCACAACACCTCCTTACTCAAATCCAATTCATGTACTTGTCATGGCATCCCCTCCCTGTCAAGGTCTTTAGAAATGAAGGACATTCATTCAGAAAATAGCCAAAGCAATGGGGTAAAGGAAAAGAACTCTGCTGAGATCCTGCCCAGTTATAATTTCAGAGAAAGGGTGGTGGAGCTCATTTGGATTCTCTCTCTTCCTGTCTCCTGGGTGAGAGGTGGTGGAGTGTGTCAGGAAGAGGCATCCTTTGTCAGACATATCTCGATGTGGTTGTGTTCTTAAATAAACTACCTTATGAGGAAGAGTTTATTGGGAGTAAACAAAACACTTTTTAAAAGTAGTGAAAGGGGCAGCTAGGTGGCGCAGTGGATAGAGCACCGGCCTTGGAGTCAGGAGTACCTGGGTTCAAATCCGACCTCAGACATTTAATAATGACCTAGCTGTGTGGCCTTGGGCAAGCCACTTAACCCCATTTGCCTTGCAAAAACCTAAAAAAAAAAAGTAGTGAAAGACAAAGCCCCTAAGGTCAACATAATTCCTATGCCACCCTGTCTGCCTTGACCTTGACTGTTACTTATGCCTAGAATACTGCTTCCCCTCCTGATCTCTGCCTCCTGGATCCCCTGACCTCCTTCACAACTCTGTATCTACCAATCAATAAAAGACCTATGGGCTCAGTCCAGCTCTGCAGAGAGGGTCCCCCAAGAAACTGACTCTGGGTTACACTGAAACTAGAGCTCTTCTGATTTCCCCCAACAAACACAGACACAGATTCCCCTAATGTGAGACTAGATTCTTCTGCCAGTAGTGCCAGCCAGGCAGACCATCCATCCCAGCCCCCCCCCATGTTCACCTTCATTTGTTGCTAGGGCCAATGCTGCTTGTTCTCTCTGTTGTTGGCAACAATTGACAATAATTAGAAGACACTAGGAGAAGTTCTAGCCTGAGGCAGACATGGGAGGCTTTAAGTGGGATCGTCATTATGTCTCTCAGGTGACTATGGAAACTGTCTTCCCCCAACCTCTCTATAGGTGAGTCTCTAGGATGGAAGATGGGCACTGCCGCAGCCCCATCCCTACCATCTCTGTCCTCTCCAAGGCTGGAAACATCACAAGTCTTGTGGAGTTAAAATGGGTTTGGTTTGGAAAATGGGGAGCTACTTGATTCCACCACTCCCAAACAGCTGATGCCAAAAGGGACATTAAAAAACTGAAGACAGAGCAAGGAAGGGACCTTAGAATATAATCTATCAGAATTAAAAATGTACTTTAGAATACAGAGAACAAGATTCTTGGATTGGAAAACAGATAAATTGAAAGGGAACCCTTGAGGTCCATATAATCTTTCTATTTCCATTCCATTTCCAGTTTCACATAACAAATATTTATCAAATCCTCAGTTTCTCATCCTCGGGCTCTTCTCAACTGGGTTACTTCCTCTCTTTCCAATCTTCATACATTTCCCTCCACTGAAGCCCCCAAACCAGATCCAACTACATTGGCCCTCTTGCAGTTCCTCTTGAGCTTCTCCACCTTTGCTCTGGCCTCTGGACTAGCCATCAGGTTGCCCCCATAGCTTTTTCTCATCACTTAGCGACTTTTCCTGCTCCTGTGGAGGATCAGCTCAAATGCCACCTTCTGCACAGTCCTTCCTGGTTTTCCTCTTCTTCGTTATGGTTAGTACTTTCCCTTCTTAAAGAAGTTCACTTTTCATCTACTCAGAATCCATTGTGTGTCTAAAGAATGACTAAGTCCATCAATTACAGTGCTAAGCATTAGTGATTCAAAACTTTTTTTTTTTTAAAAAGAGAAAAACCACTGGATGGACCTCAGGGAGTTCATATTCTAACATCTAAATAACTGCACATAGGGGGAAGACAAAGAGGACCCAACACCAGACCTTGAATCAGGAAAACTCATCATCCTGAGTTCACATCTGGCCACAGACACTAACCAGTGTGACTCTGAGCAAGTCACTTCACCCTGTTTACCTCAGTTTCCTCATTTGTCAAATAAGCTGAAGAAAGAAATAGCAAACTACTCCAGTATTTTTTGCCAAAAAAATCCCAAATGGAATCATGAAGAGTTGGACAAGACTGAAAGGATTCAACAACAAAAGGGGAATAAACGTTTATTTAGCATCTACAGCATGCTCATTAATTTAGCAATATCTCATTTGGTCATCAGAACAATCCTGAGAGGGAAACTGAGGCAAGTAAGGGTTGAGTGATTTGGCCAGGGTCACACAGCTAGTAAGTGCCTGGGGTTGAATTTTAACTGGGATCTTCCAGGAGTCCAGAACACCAAGTCTCTTTAGTTATTTACTTTGGATCTCATCTAATTCCTTTAGACTCTTAAGATCCTGGAGGGCAGGAATTGTTTTTGCCTTTGTCTTCCCACAGTTTAGCAGTGTCTGATACCTCCTAGGCAGTTAATAAAAGTTGACTTTTATAAGATACAGAAAACCTTAAAATGGAAATTTCTCCCAGTCTTTTGGGGCCCAGAAATAGCCTTCGGTCCAGGGTCTCTATCTTCGTTATTGGGGATTGTCATCATTATAATTACCTTTTAATTCCTGTGATCTTTACAATAGCTACCCTTTGGGGTAGGGAATTCAAGAATCATTCTTTTTACAGGTAGCAACCATCTCACATTATGTAGGGCTTTAGGGTTTACCAAAGATGAGGGCATTGAGGGTGCAGGGCAAGACAGTGGGGTTCGAGGATTCAGGGAATAAGATGTAGAGTCCAGAACTTAAGCACCTGAGTCCTGCCAGTTGTGGCTGTTGTGATGCCACCCCAACTAGATTTCTCTCATCTTTCTTTCAGTGTGTTTCTTGGAATTTCCAAGGATTGGACTGTCTTCTATGCCTCCTAAATAGGAGCGTTGGCACCTAAATATCTGATGAGGTTATGTTAATATATAAAGCCCATGTCTCCTTCACCCTAACCCCCTAATGAATCAATGGGGATCCCTGCCCCAGATTTTTTTTCCATAGCATTCCCATCCCTTCATAGCTAACTTGACTTCAGGACAAAATCTGCAAATTCAGTGTCCCTCTCCTCTCCCCATTCTCTCCCACGTCCGCCCCAAAAAAGCAGGTATTCTTATCCTGGAATCCATGAACTTAAACATTTTTAACAACTATCTATATAATTGACTTCCTTTGTATTTTATGCATTTAAAAAACTATTCTGAGGAATCCATTGACTTCGCCTCCTCCCACTGAGGTCCCCCGAGGAAGCTGAGGGTTCTTACACTCCCAACCAGCCTTAACAGCTCTTCTCTCCTTCCTCTTAGCGACGAGTACCTCACCCTTCCGGGCCCTAGATGGGTACCCATCATCAAGCAGGGTGTCCGATGGAAGTCCACTCCTATGGGACATGATGCCATAGGACAATGGTGGTACACTGGCTTGACCAATGCTAACAGCCGTCCTGCCTACACCCGATGGCGCGAAGTCTATCTCCAACGAGAGCAGACCTTGCCCCCTGGTAAGGCCAGTACCCTTATTTTACTTGGACATTATGAATTCGGCTGGGTAGACATCTAACTCCCACCCCTATTTGACTGAGACTCAAAAGAATGAGTGAGGCTCATCTAAAGATCACACCATGAAGTTAGTAACAGAGTTGAGACTAGTATCATTTTCTCCTTGGAAGGCTCATCCCTGGGACTAGATAGGAAAAAAGACTGGGGAGGAAAGGGCCTCATTCAGAAGTTAACCTCTTCCTCCCTGATAGCTTATAACCAGCGTCTTCGAGAAAGTTACTGGTATGATCCCATACTACCTGCCCAGTATGTGGTGCCTAGCACCCGCTGGGGGAGCTTTCTATGGCAGGACAAGCATCTCCTGTGCAAGGACCTTGGTAAGTTGAAACTAAGGAAGGGTGGAAGGGTATGGGGATGGACAGGGTTGCAACTGGGTTCAGAGGACCAAAAGTGGGAAAGTTGGCTAGAGGGAAAAGGGGCTATCACAGATGGGAGAGGGTCATTGCCAATCTTAGCCCTAGCTCCACAGCTGGTAAGGTCAAACCTTGTTTCAGTCCAGGTGTCCAAGGCCCCTCTCAAAAAAGAGGGAAGTTGCCCAAGATAACAGAATAACATTGCCCCTCATTGCCCCTCCTCACTCCTATCTTCCCCCCAGGTAACTGGAATCACTTTGGGACTCCAACCGGCAAAGGCTCCAATTATGTCCCTTTCCTGTCTGGGCCCAATCGGCCACATTATACCACCCGGAACTTCCGACTATGGAACACAGAGCCCTACTGCTCACCCACCAACCAGCGGTCCCCATCGATTCTCACACTCAAACACTCATAATAAAAGTTTACACTGTGGATGGATGACCACTTTTCCTAGGGCCTTAGAGAGTTGTGCCAGCCCTTCCATTCACCCTTCCTCCCATTCTCCCTAGACCTGGTCCTACCAGGGTACTTTCCATCCCACCAACTGGTGGGATATAGGACTAAGGGGAAAGCTGGGGTAGCCCAGCCCCATCTGGATCCCAGTGGTCAAGTCTATGCTCACCTCCAATAACTGCCAACATTTTATGGTTCTCTAAAATTTGCAAAGTGCATTCCACATCACATTTGATCCTTACCTTGTAAGCTAGGTAGGAAGGTATTGTCTCCATTTTTCAAGTGAGACTTGAGGCACAGCTTATACAGGGGCTGGGCTCAGGATGGGTTGAAGGGGATAGGATAGACCTTAGGATGCATCTCGGGCGACAAGCTCAGTGTCCGGATAGATGGGGTCTAGGCCCACCTAGAGTGTCTTTTTCACTAACTCTGGGCTAGAGATTGCCTTGACCTGTAGATGGGCCATTTAATGGACACAGAGGATGAAGAAGCCAAGTGCTTTAGCTAATCTCGTTTGCTATGGGTATATACATCTACATTTGATTTTCTTAATGAGGGATTGATATCAAGATCTCTTATCAAATTGGGTAGAGAAAAATATCTTAAATTGAATTCCCCTAGCTGAAATCTTACATTTCCTTCATATATAAATATGACACAAAAATGGTTAAAAAAAACACACAACAGTCCCGATCTACATCTATAAACTCGAAGGCCACACAAGTACACACACCCATTGTGGTATCTGTGGGCACGCATCTAACAGGCCCAAATAATGGGTTAAGTCTAACAGAACAAAATTCATCAGAGAAAAAAAAAATGAAGCCTGACACAGGTTCAAATGATCAACTGCCAAAGTATAGGATGGGTCAGATGTGGGTTAGAAGTTCTAGGGGTGGGTCAAGCCCAAAGTCTTCTGTTATGCTTAACAAAAAATACCCCACGTATCTGGTGAGGGGAGACAACTCCTGGGACAACACCCCCTATACACACCCTCTGGTCTGGAGTTCAGTTTTAGGAGGAAAACTGACAAGCAGGAGTGGATTGTGGATAGAGAAGAATGGCTGGAGCAAGGGAGTGAAGAAAACATCATACACGTCTGAAACAGCGGTGTTGGGCTCATGCTGAGGGGGGGTGTCATGGACAGAGGGATAAGACTTGGGTTTACTTGGCACCAGAGAGCAGACAAACTGGGGTAGCTGGGGAGGGGAGCAGGAGAGGGAGGGGAGAAAAGCTTCCAGGGAAGTGGCTTCTCCCCAAGACTGGAGGTATTTTTCAAGAGGGCCTGAAGACCAGATGCTGTACATGAATCTCAGCATGGTAAGCATAACCCAAACACAGGCCATACAAAGACACCTCTCCAAAGTCTTCATAAGGGAAGTAGGCAGGGATCATTCCCATTATGCAGATAGGAAAAAAAAAGACCCAGAAAGGAGGGAGTCAAGGTGAAGAGCCAAGTGTCTCCCCTTTCCCTCTGATATAGCCAAGTCTTTGTGGGGCGGGGGGAGAATGGAGATCTTCTTGGTACCCACATCACCTGCCCTAGCACGGGTCTCCAGAAGTGGAAGGGGCACAAAGAAAAGAGCTTGTTACTCCTTCCCTTCAGGGTCTAGGTTGTATATCCCCTCCATCTTGAGGCTAATAACCCTTAAAAGCTCAGAGGTAAGGGTGAAACGAGAGAACATGATTCTGGGGTCCAAGAGGTTGGAATTTCCATCACTCTCCTAGTCATCCTTCTGTCCCTTCAAGTGTGCACACCAGGCCCAAGTGTCGAGTCCCCACACTCACAGTGGGTTTTTTATTCATTAGTCCAACATACTTTGTAAACAGCTACTAGCCCAGAGATCCCTGGTTAGAGAAATGGGCCAGAGAGACTAGGATTCCCCAGGCCAGCTGGGGGTGGTCCGCTGCAGGAGACTCTTGGATCCGAGTCCCGGTATCCAGGGAAGGGGGAGGAGGAGAGTCCATGTGCACAGAAGCTGAGGTATCCTGAGTGTTCAGTTGACTGTAATGTCCTGGGAGGCGGCCGAGTTTGGTATAGTAGAGACTTCAGCTGGGTCAGCCACAGCAGGGTCATCTAGAAGTAGGAGGAGAGACAGAAGAGCGGGCACAGAGGGATTAGCTCAGAACCCAGGGCCACCCGCCATCCCTCTCAGAATCCCTAACCCCTGAGGGCCCCTCAGCTCCTAAAAGATCCTCTGGGTGGTCCTGAAGATCATGGAAACTGGAGAGAATGGGAGTGGGCTCTCCCTCAATCCCCAGCCAACAAAGCCCACCCCTCAAGAATGCCAAATTAGAGGAAAATCCCTTGGCAAAGGAATTACCTTCTCCCCCCCAAACCCAACCTAGTTCCTAAGAATCCTAATGGAGGGGCATGGAAAAGGGCTACAAGAATAGTTTAACAAGGTCTTGCTTTGACCCACTAATGAGATCTCATCAATATTTTCCTCCAAGGAGGCCTCTAGGGAAAAGAATCAAGGGAGGGGGGGAGGCAGAGAATATGCAAAGGGTAAAGGGAAAAGCTCTATTTTGAAGCTTATAGACAAAGTTTCGGGTTGGAGTTTTCACAGATTTGCCTATGTAAAATATTTGCAAATCTATGAAAATTTGAACCTGAAACCCTGGGCTTAGGAGGGGCATACCCAGTCTCATCTTCCCCTGGAGCCTAGGCAGGAACCTGCCTCCCTCCTGATTTAAGACTATCTCCTGAAAGAGAAAGGGCAGGGAGGGAAGTGGCTAATTCAGAAGAAGGGAAAGGCCTCCTCCTAACTCCATTCCCTACCCTCTACCCCCTTACCCTATCTGGGACAAAATGACCCTGCCCTTGATTCAGGGAAGAAGAGATGGGATAAAGAACTGGGGGGGCTTAGGAGCAACTCACAGAATCGAACTTGGATGGGCCACAGAAAGATGCTACAGAGACAAAGGGCAGCAGCCACACTCACACCTCCGGTCACAGCCACCATCACCCAATGGTAGAAGCCCATGCAGGCTGCGCAACACAATTCTGAGCTAGAGAGATGCCAGCCTGTGAGTTTCTCCTACCCACCAAACTACCTGTCCCAGACAAGAGCTGAGACAAAGGGATCATCACCATTACAAATCCATCCACATCACAACTTGACAGTGCACCCTTTCTCCCCTCAAGTACACCACCTCCCTGAACCCCAAAAATGCCCTCCCCTAGACAGCAAGATAGCCTTAGACTCACGAGCAGGGGTAGAGGCTCTGGATGGCCATCACAGCCACCCCATTGGCGACCTTGTCTGTGAAGCTCATGGCCCCGTACACAAAGGCTCCGCTGTTCTGGAAGGGAGAAGAGGGCCATCAGCAGGTCCCCTAGGAGTTGGCACTGTTGGGTGGGCACAGGTAGCTCCCTCAAGCTCTTCCAGCCCAGCCCAGCCCTTACCGTGTGGCTGCCAATGAGGTCAGCTGTCATGGACAGGGACATAACCAGGATGGTGGCGCAGCCAATACCCAGGAGGATTGCTGCACCGTACACAGCTGTGCCTAGGGAGTTGTCCAGTGCCACCCAAGAGGCAAAGACTAGGATGACCAGGAGGCCTGTAAAGTACGTCAGCTGGTGGTGGAGAACAAGGGTGGGAAAGAGAGAAGGACATGGAACAAGTAGACTAAAATAGGCTTAAATATTATATACATTTGCATATGTATATACCACATGGTGGTAGGGGCTGTCATCTACAGGTCCCCCCTTTTCTCTTCTGTAGCTCCCCCTAATATTTGCCCCCTCTTCCTGATGAGGAAGGCAGTGGGTGGGGCCAGAAGAGCTCTGGAGGCACAACCAGGAGCAGTGGGTAGAATTACAATAAGGGAGACTGAGGCAGGAAGCCAGAACCACCTTCCCAAGGGCCGGCCCCAAGTGGATCAGGCTGCTGCAAGGGGCAGCAGGTGCCCCTTCCCTGGAGATGCCCACAAAGAGAGTCTGGCAGACTTCCAGTCTGGGCTTCTTGGACCTCCCAGAGCTCCTCATCTGAGGCCCTTCCCCTCTGGGGGCCTCTAGTTTCAGAGCTAAAATAGAGGTTTGGCAAGTGTGTCTGTCTAAGGAAGGACCCATCTCTCACACTGGAAGGTCTAAGCATGACCCTGCTCCAACCGTATCTCCATCAGATCCCATCGTGTCACTCACATTTCGACCGATGCACTTGTTCACTGGCTTCATGAGGAAAGAGGAGAAGAAGCCGCTGACGTACATCACTAGGGGGATGGTCGCAATGAACTTCTGTGGGGGGATTAATGGGGTAGGGCAGGCAGTCCTGTTTGCCCATCACTGTCCCACCCTCCAAGCTCCCACTCCCCCCACCTCTGTTCCCCAGGGTCCTTGAGAACCCTGAGTGTCAGTCTGTGACCTTGGAAAAATTCCTTTCTTCCTCTCCCCCACCCCCACTGCTGGACCTCAGTTTCCTCATCTGTAAAATGAGGACACTGGACTCTGAGATTCTTCCCAGTCCCACTCCTCTGTTCTAAGGGCCCCTTCCTTCCCAGCCCGGGCTTTCTGCTCTGCCCCAACTCCTTCCCATTCTGGCCAGTCTCATCTCCTGCTCAGGGGCCTCACCTTGGGCAGGTTGAGGGAATAGGTCAGGTACATGGCTATATATGTCTGGGACAGGTTTACGATGAGCCGTGTGCTCATATACAGCAGACCCACCTGAGGAACGGACAGACAAGAGTCAGAGGAACAGACACTTGAGCCATACAATGTGTGTATGGAGGGGAGGGAAGGGCCACAGCACAGAGCAGAGACAGAAGGGATGCTAAGACAGAGAGGGCAGAGCAAGCTTTAAAAGTGAGATCTGCCAGGGCCGGGTTCCAAGAGGCCCCTTGGCTAAAGGAGGGCCCTGGCTCAGGGAAAGTGACTAGGAGGTCTCCCTGGTTTGTAGCTGGCTCCTACCTGGTAAAAGGAAGGCTCCCGGAGCCAGTGCTTCCAGAGCAGCATGGGCTGGGGGGTGGGCGGGAGCAGGGGGCTGTGCTCACTGGGCTCCTCGGGTCTAGGCCGCTGTCGCGGACGTTCTCTGGTGCCCAGGTGGAAGAGCAGGGAGAAGATGGCACCAACACAGACAACCATCAGGGAAAGGTTCTAGGGGAGCAGAGGAGAGGGTTAATGTCACCTCGGCCCCTCCCATTTCTCTTGGCCTTGCCCTGCCCTACTCCCCTTCTAGTCCTCAACTAGTGAAGCCTGGGCCAGGGTGGACACAGGGGAGGCTCCAGCCTTTTAAGATCTAATGCCCTTCACCCTGCCTCCCACTTATGCAGACCTCTGTCCCTTACCTCAACTTCTTTTTCTTACCTAACTCCAGCTGATGGGAGGTTGGAGGCCAACAGACCTTCCAAACCTGTCAATCCCTGAGAATTTCCTTATTCCTCAGCAGGTGATGCACCCCCCCCCCCCCCCGCATGGGGCCAGGCCCCATTCCTCCAGCCAGGCTGCTCCCAGATTTAGCTCTACATCCTCCATCTCCCCTTCAAGCCTTTGTCCTTCCACTCCTTAATCCTCCTTCCTCATATTCTCTGCCTCTCTTCCCAGTCTTCCCCCAAATCTCCTCCAGCCCTCTGCTTCTTCTCCCTTTTATCTCCTCACCCCCATTTTCTCAATGCTTCCCCTTAGCCCTAGCTCTCTTTCCCCCAGGCTCTACAGCACTTCTGCTCACCCTAAATACTGGCACATCCTGTAGGCCTAGCTGGTCACTGATGCCTGAATCAGGGGCCTCAGAGTGGGACCCCTGGAAATGGAGAAGCAGCCAGGCAGCCCCATACACAGCAATGTTGGCCACTACAGTGAAGGCATACCTGGAATGGGAGGGAGGAAGAAAAGAGGCAGGCATCAGCAAGGGTTGGGGTGAAAGACCTACTCCTTCCTGGGCAGGGCCCTCTCTCCTCAATTCAGAAATCGCCCCCTCTCATCTCTCTCTTTTCTGCCCCCAAACACTAAGGCACTGAGACAATCCCTTCCCTTCCCCTAACCACAAGGAATAGTTCCCCCAAATCCCAGTCATGGCCAGATCTTAATAACCCCCCTCTAGTTCAAGATGGAAGCTAAGAAGGAGGCAGCTCCCATCCCCCAGGGCCCTGCCCCAGCCCCTGCGGCATCCCCAGGGTTAGGTAATTCTGACCGTTGCCCCGCCCACCAGCCCCATGCTCCTCACCCTCTACCCACAAAGGACTTCAGGCAGAGGCCTGCAGCAATACCCCACAAGTGGGCAGATCTAGGGAAAGGCAGCAGGTGGACTGTGGGCTGGAGCCCATCCCAGGGGCTTACACTCCCAGAGGATCAGAGGAAGAAGAAGCCACCTTGCTCACCAGTGCCAGATAGGCAGGGTCTTGAGATCAGCCAATCACCTGAGGGTTCTTAACTTGGGAGTAGTCAACTTCCAATTTTTAAAAATTCTGCTATCTTTATTTCAACATAATTGGTTTCCTTTGCTATTCCATGTATTTTATGTGCTTGATTGCCAAAGGGATTCATGGCATAGTAGACTGTGTGAGGTCCCTGAGGACAGAAACCTTGCTTTTGCAATGAGCACACAGTAGGCATTTTATAAAAGCTTGTGACCGACTGAAGAAAGAGCCTTTCATCGAACTGAACTTTCCTTTTAAAGCTCAGGAAACAGGCCAGAGCCAGAACTAGAGGCTGATTTTCTTCTTGATGCCACTGGATCTTTACATAAATATTTTTGATTTTAACATTCCCCAACCTGGGTTTGTTCTGGTCTAGTTTTCCTGAGGGGCTTGAGATCCCAAAGAGCAGAAAGAGCATACGCTGAACTTTTCTATCACTCAACCAGATACCTTCCGCAGGGCCAGGAAGGGCTTATTACTTTCACTTTTCACCCACTTATGGGGCAGAGGAAAAGAACAGCAATCAAAGGAGGGGGGAAGGAGAGGGGAGAGTGCTCCAGAGAACCTCTCCCAAGGAACCTGGGGCTGCTTTGAACCCTCTCAGAGGGCCCAGAATTACCTGAAAGCGGTGAGTTCTACCTTCTCATGGTCATTGGTGACCAGCTCAGGGATGAGAGACAGATGGGAGATCTGGGTGGCTGCCCAGCCAAACTGGAAGATGACAATGAAAGGTGCGTAGTAGATGATGGCGGCCCACTCGGCCGTGGAGGCTGAGCAACCCAGGCAAGGGTTGAAGATGAAAGGAAAGGAGAGCAGAACACTAATGGTGCCTAATGGGGGAAAAGAAAAGGCAACCGGGCCTCAGATTAGACAGTTAGAGCTAGAAGGACCTAGCCTTCCCCCCACCCCATTTTAAACTAATGGGACTAGGTGGAATTGACAAGGTCAAAACCAATATATTTTTCCCTTTTTTCACCCTTGAATTCTGGGGCCAAAGTCCCTCCTAAGCAAGCTAGACATCTCCAGACAAAGCCACCGGTGCCTTAACATCAACAGGTCCTGAACAGAATTCTTCCTTCTCTCCCAAATCTACCCCCTTTCAGCCAGTTCCCCTATTTCTCTTGAAAATCTCCTCTCCTTCGCCTCAAACCCGAACCAGGAAGTCACTGAGACCAGCCAATTCGGCCCCCATCTTTCCCAGCATCTTCTTCTACCCCGTTCACAGGGACACCACAGCTGGCTTCTTCAGGCCTTCACCTTTCCCACACAGATCTTCCTGATAGGGATCTCTCTAGCCTCTAGGCTCTAGAATCTGGCTTGAATCCTGGTCTCTCTGTACCTCAGGTTATCTGTAGGATAAGGAGGCTGGATGATGACCTCTGAGCTCTCTGACAAATCTTTCCTTTATAGGGTAGATCTGTCCACTGTCAGCCCCTCCCTCTCGCTCAAAGAGCTTCAGTGGCTCCCTACTATCCCCAGGTAGATGAAAGACAAATTCCTTAGTCTGGCCTGTAAAGGCCTTCTACAATCTGGGTTCAGTTTATCTTCCCCACCTTACTTCAAATGACTTTCATACACATTCACCTGAGGCCAAATTGCCCAGCGAGCCATTCTCTGAGGCTGATCTAATATCCTGGTCACAGGGAGTCACAAGACTCTGGATGAGTGACCTGGGCAAGCCACAACTTCTGTCCACCTCAGTTCCCTCAACTACAAAATGGGGATAATACTGATAACTACTTTGCTGTTATGAAGATCAGATGAGATATTCATAAAGCACTCAGATATGTCCAGCTCAGAGAAGGCACCTCATCAAAGCTTGCTTCCTTCCCTCTGGGCATTCCTGCCATCCAGTCCACCTGTACTGGGATCATGCTTCCACCTCATCTCAGCCTTTCAGAATCTGTGCTTTGAGTCTTAGCTTGGTGTCTCCCTCACCTGCAAAACCTCTTCTGATCCCCAGAACCTGGTCTGGGCCTCTCAGCCACCCCTCCTTACATGGGCACCCAGACAGAAGGCACAGGAGCACCTTGATAAAGGCTCTGGGTGATTTGCCTGATACTTCAGGTCAGGTTCTTCCACTCCAATTTGATAGAGCCTAATGTTACAATCCTGGGAGGGCCCTTCGAACCAGAGGGTCAGAGCTGGAGGGTCCTTAGAATATGAAATACCAGAACTGGCAGGGAGCCTAGAATACAGAATGTCAGGGCTAGGAGGGTCCTCAGAACATGGGATGTCAGAGCTGAGAAGGTCCTTAGAAGTCATCTAATCTAACACCCTTACTTTACAGGTGGATCATGACAATGAGATCCACAGATCAAAATAACTTGGTTGAAGTCATACATCAACTCAGTGATAGAATCAAAACCAGAACCCAGGACTTTACTCCTAGCCCAGAATTCTTTCCACAGCTGACTCTCACTTTGGTTGGCATAGGACCCAGTTGGTCCTGAGGGAGGAGAAAGGAAGAAGAGAAAGAGACAGACAGACAGACAGATAGGAAGAGAGACACAGAGAGGGAGGGGGAGAGAGAGAGAGAGGTGCGGTGGGAGTTGGGGGAACAAGATGACAAGGAAACCCCAAACCATTTCACCCTCCAACCACCAAGTCTAACCAAACCAATATCAACAGGTTAGGGTTTCCTGGGGTTTCTAAAGTCAGATCATTCAATGACTCTATGTGACTATGGGCCACTCCCCACCCAAGGCCTAGGAAAGGACAGTTAGGCTAGAGGAGTCTTGAAGGTCTCTCCAAATGCAACATTCTGTGATTCCTCTCTGTCCTTAAAGGGAGAATCCCTGTCCCAGCTTCCACAGGTACAGCCCTTGACCTGCTCTTCTGTGATATCATCTATTGTCTCATCCCCAAATGACTTTCCTTCCTCTGCCCCTTGTGACTCCAGATTTGGGAAGTGAAACCAAAACTGGCTCTCTTGAGCTTTTCTGGATCTCCCAGGAGTGGAGGGAGCCCAAGATTTCCCTTCTGTGACTCAGTTACTGTAAAACTTCTGAAGTTTCTTCCAACTCTAAATGAAATTCTATCATCCCTTCTCTACCAGAGCTCCAGATGGACCTCAGCTCTGCCCATTCTCTCTAGACCCCTCCCTCCCCCTGCCAGGTTAATGACTCCTTGGGTGGTTGAGGGGAGGGGAAGCAGCTTGTCCAAGGAACAGGGACAGTTGAGTTTAAGGGTCTCTCAGGGGACCCTCAGCTTCATCATCTCCAGGAGGGACTCCTTAGATTATCTGAACTCTGTGTTGGGAAGGGCTGTCTCCACTCCAAGGGCTCTGCAGGGGAAGGAGACAGACACTGGGGGGCCTAGGACAGGTCGGGAATTCATGTCCTTGGTGAAGGAAACTTCATGGGGTAGAAGACTTGCTCTTTGTCCCCTACACACAGCAACTACGACAGCTCCCAAACTCAGCTTCAGAGTGCAGGAGGAGCAGGAGAGACGGACAGAGACAGAGAGAGGAAGACAGAAACAGAGGAGACAGAGACAGAGGAGAGAGGGAGAGAGAGAAAAGAAGAAAGGAGAGGGGGGAGAGAGAAAGAGACAGAAGAGAAAGGGAGATAAGAGACAGGAAGATACAATCAGATAGGAGAGAGGGTGAAGAGAGAGAAATAGGAGAGAGAAGGAAGAGAAAGATACAGAGAAGAGGGAGAAGGAAGAAAAAGAGTGAAGAGCAGAGATGAGAGAAAGGAAAGGGAGGGTAAGAGAAAGAGGAGGAATAAGAGAAGGAGAGTGTGTGTGTGTGTGTGTGTGTGTGTGTGTGTGTGTGTGTGTGTGTGTGTGTGTTGATGGGAAGGAGTTATTTTTCTGAGGGAATGTTTCAAGTTTCAACAAGCAGTCAGAGCCAAGGAGGGAAGAGTGTGGCCGTGTGATAGCCTTGTCCAAGGACGTTTCCACTTGAATGCCCCTGCCCAGTACTTCAAACACAAAGTGACAAACAAGCCACAAATATGACTGAAGCTGAGCTCACTGTTTTTGCCCCTACCACTGTTCTTCCTCCTTGCTCCTCAAGTCTATGGCAGCTGGTTCATATTTGCACCTCTGGCATGGAACCATAAAGGAGGCTCTACATCAGCATCTCCTCTGTAGCTTAGCTAACAAAAAGTGGTCATCCACCTTAAGGAGCTCTGGGGAAGGGGATATGCCACCACTTCCTGAGGCCAGCTCATCCCACTTTTGAATCACTCCACTGATTAGGAAGGCTTTCCTTAGATCAAACCTGAATTTGTCTGCAAGTTCCATCCACTGCTGCCAAAGAGAACAGGTTTGATCTGCTTTCTACTCACAGCCCCTCAAACTCTTAAACCCTATTATGCTGGAATCTTCTTTCAGCTAGACTAAATATGACCAGTTAACTCTATACTCTAATTCAAGGCCTTTCTGCATCATCCTTAAGACTCTCCAGCTTATTGATTTCCTTTTAAAATATAGCCCCCAAAACCAAACATAGGGCTTCAAATTCAGGTTCACTTGCTTATTTTCTGTGACCTTGGACAAGTCATCTCCTCCTATTTGATACTCGATTTTCCTATCTGTCAAAGGGAAAATAATCAGCAAGAGAAATGGAGAAGGTCAAGTGAGAGAAGAGGGATGGGAAGATTTTGAGTAGAAAAATGTTTGAAGTTGCTACTCTAAAACTTTTCAGAAATGAACTTATGTTAATAGCTGTGGAGTTGGTGAAAAGAGTTGACCTTTTCTACAAGTTTACGGGAAGATAGAAGAGGAATAGGGTGATCCTTGGTCTTTTGACTCCCTGACTGGGTGGGGAAGGAAGGTCATTTCTCCTTCCAGGGAGAGAGGATAAGGATTATCTTCATCCTTCTGGAGACTAGAAAAATGAGAGCATTTCAAAGCTGACCAATTATTATAAACCCCAGTCTCTAGTCTCCAGGACAAGCACAGATTTCCTTACAGTATTACAAAATCCCAGCATTTACCTGGTCAGCACCTAAGAAGCAACACCCCATCCCCTGTTCTCAGGGTCACCAATCCAACCCTTGGACAGCAAGTTGCCTTTCCCAACACTCAAGAAAAAGCAGGGTTTAGGAATAGAAGCTGTAAAAGTGAGGGGTTGGGTGGGGGAGACCATGGGAGGCCCCAGTGGGGATCTTCCTTTTCTGCCTCTTGCAAAACAGTTCTCAGTAGGCCCCAAGTCCCTTTGGTCTTTGGTCTATAGGGCAAAGGAGAAAACACCTGGCTTCTAGGAACCTGCCCAATTATCCGTATGACACCCAGATTCTAGAACGGGTGAGTGAATTCTAGACTTCCCATACTGGAGAGAGACCACTGGAAAATAAATGACATCCAATATTGCTACCTCTAAGGTCTGGAGTGGGGAGAGAAAAGTTCAAATGGGTGGAGGCTCGGGTCTGGGTCTTATCAGCATTCAAAGGCAAGGCCAAGAGCCACCAGAAGAAGGCTTCCCCCCCTCCTGCGGGTTGGGCTGGCAGCCCCAAAACACTCCTAGGTTCCTATTGGTTCCTAGAATTTTTGCTTCCGCTCCAACCACCCCGGCACTCTGGCCTCTGGCCAAGCTTCCTGAAGTGGGCTCAGCTATGCCTCCTCCTCCTCCTCCTCCTCCACCCGGTCCAAGGCCGACCTAGGCTGAGGAGATGACCCTCCTCCCCCACTAGAAGAAATGCAGGAGGCAGGAGGCACCATTCAGCCCCAGTGGCTCCCAAAGGCCCTCTTTAAGCCGAAGGGTTGGGACGGGAGTTTCACAGCTGCTCTTCCTAGACGTCAGGCTACCCCCGCCCCGCACGTCACTTCTTCTGAAGCATAAACACAGACACACTACAGACACAGATACACACAAACACACACAGACATGCAGACTTACACAGACACACACCCTGTCACCTCTTCCAAAGCATAAACACACACACACACACCCAGCCAAACAGTCCCACAGTCACTGTTTCCAAAGCATAAACAGATACATACAGACGCAGAAAGACACATGCACACACAAACACCGCTCCGGTCACCTCTTCCGAAGCACAAGCAGACACACACAGATGTAAACACAGACTCACTGGGACAGACACACAAGCACCCTGCCGCCTCTTCCAAGGCACAAGCACACACACACCCCTACAGGCACAGAGCCCTACAGTCACCTCTTCCACAGCACGACCAGCCACACGCGGACGGACACACGGACACCCGCGGGCAGACAGCCGGCCGCGCCGCCCGCTCCCGGCCCGCTCCCGGCCCGCTTCCGGCCCGCTCCCGTGCCCGCTCCCGGCCCGCTCCCGTGCCCGCTCCCGGCCCGCTCCCGTGCCCGCTCCCGGCCCGCTCCCGGCCCGCTCCCGTGCCCGCTCCCGGCCCGCTCCCGTGCCCGCTCCCGGCCCGCTCCCGGCCCGCTCCCGGCCCGCTGCCCGTCTGCGCGGGGCGGCGCCCTTACCGACCAGGTGCCAGGCCTTCCTCGGGCCGTAGCGGCCGCCGCAGCCGCCCGAGCGGTCGGCCTCGTAGCCCAGCAGCGGCGTGCACACGCCGTCGGCCAGCTGGCCCAGCAGCAGCAGCGCGCCGGCGGCCCGGGAGCTGTAGCCCCGCACCGAGTGCAGGTAGAGCAGCAGGTAGGTGAACCACATGGAGGCGCACAGGTCGTTCAGGAAGTGGCCCACGGCGTAGCTGAGCCGAGTCACGAGCGGCAGCTCGGGCTCCGCCATGGCCCCGGCCCGGCCTCGCCCGCAGCCCGCGGCTCTGCCCCTCGGAACTGACCGGTCACTTCGAGGCCGTCCGCCTACGATGGGCCCCGCGGCTCACGCGGTTCCCGGCATCCGCCCCGGGGCGGGACCCGCGGGGCGCGGCGCCCCTTCCCGGAGGCGGGCCGGCGGGGACCCTTGCTTTCGCGGACGCGCGTGGGAGCTCCCGGGCGACACCCGGCCCGCCGAGCCGGCCTCCGCCCGGCAGCCCGGAGCGAGGCGCCGGCCTCCTGCCCACCCCGCCACCGGGGCCGCGGCCGTGCGCAGCCGGGACCGCGCGGGCCGGGGGCTCGGGGAGCTCGGGGAGCTCGGGGAGCTCGGGGAGCTCGGGGCGGGGGGATTCCCGGCGATTGGCGGGCGCCTCGGCCAATAGGGGGCGGAGCCGGGGGGGCCGGCCGGCCGCACGGGCCCTCAGGGGGCGGGGCCGGAGGGGAGCCCCGCCCCCGGGCCCCGGCCGCCTGGGGGGTCCCGCGGCGATGGGCCCCGCCCCCCGCCCCGGCGCGGCCACGCCCAGGCTCGCGCCCGCCCGCTTTATTGGCAGGAGGTTCCCCTCATTTACTAGCGCCCCGGGCTACAGCGGGGCCCGCCGCTCCCTCTCCCCTCCCCCCTCCCCTCCCCCTCCCCATTCTCCCTCCCCCTCCCCTCCCCCTCCCCATTCTCCCTCCCCCCTCCCCCCTCCCCCTCCCCTCCCCATTCTCCCTCCCCCTCCCCTCCCCCTCCCCTCCCCCTCCCGGGAGGCTCCCCCAGGGCCCCCCACGGAGGCGGCCCCAGGACCCGGGCGGCCTCGGGCCCTCCCCCGCCCCCTCCCCGGGCCTGGCACCTGGAAAGGCGCCGAGACGCAGAAACAGGGGCGCGCGCTCCACAGCCGCGTGGGCACCAGACGCTGCCCCATGGGCCCACCCCACGCAGGAAACCCACCCGCTATCCTTGCGCCCTGGCACCTGGCACTGGCAACGCGGGGGGGGCGCCCCCACTGTGGATCCCCTTCCCTTGAGCCTCTCCCCCCCTGCGAATGGGGGAGCAGTGGCATGGAAGGGGGCCAGAGGCCCCAGCCCGGGCCAGCCTGGGCACGCGAGAGGGGAGAGTATCTCTGATGGGGAAAATCACGAGGATCCTGGAAATAAAGGAGCGACCTGCAGCTCCCCAGGTGCTGTTAGCGGCAGGTACCTACCGCAACGCCCCTAGCAGGGACGGGGTTTTTAACTTATTTTTTATTGAATACAATTCCGTACAAGTAAGTCACGGGGGAACATGAAAGAGCTTTGCCATGAATGGCAACTGCCTTGTTCTAAGGCCATGTGTAACAATTTTGTCCTTGTCTGACACATGGTGATGTAGCATTTTATTTACAGATAAACAGGCTCATGTGTGGATATATTAAACGATCCCTTTGATCCCATATAGTGAGACTGAAAGAAGCTTCTCAAAGTCTCCTTGCTCTCTCAATCCATTCATGTCACTGTGACTTCCTTCATTTAAAAACCCAAAGCACAGGAAAATTTCACAATAATCCAAAGCCCAATACCCAAACAGGACACATAGAGAATGGATCCAGTTTTAGGATTTAGAGATTGTATTTTTAAAACTCTGCTGTGCAAACTGAATAGGATCTCCCCTTCCCACCGCCAAGACTCTACACCTACCAAAAGCTTGAGGGTCAGGAGTCAAAAGTAGAATCTCTCAGAGGTAGAAGTCGTCTCAGATCATCCAGTCCAACCAGTCCCTGAAGAAGATGCCATTTTTGCAGCATTCCCAACTTGCCCAGCCTCTATTTGCAAGCATGAACTGCCTCCTGAAACAGGACAAACCTGGCATCCTTAGCAACACCAGCTGAGTTCTGATCCCGAGCAAGTCACTGCACCTCCATCTGTTTCAGTTTCCTTATCTGTAAAATAGGAAGAATACCACCATCTTTCTAAGATGTTTTCAGAATAAAAAATGAGAGAACTTGATTCACACAATGTCTGAAATACAAAAGGAGCCTTTGCCTCCTCTGCTTCAATCTAGAATCTGCCTCTCTTCAATTTGTAGCTATTGTTCTTAGTGCTATTGATCTTGGAATATTTGCCAGCTATTAAGACCCTCCTAAAGTCTTCTCCAGATTTAGCATTCCCCAGTTTCTCAGTTGATCTTCATATGTATTATATAGCCTTTCATTAGCTTGGTGGTGTCCAACTTTTGAAAGTCCTTTCTAAAATGTAATACCAGGAATTGAACACAGAAGACTTCCCATGCCCTAATAATGTTAAAATCATAGATTCTAAGCTGAAAAAGCCCTTAGAAGTCACTTAGTCTTAGAGCCTTCTCATTTTATAGGCTAGAAAAATGAAGTCCAGAAAAATCAAATGGTAACAAAGGCATGACTGTCAGGGCTGGAATCCAAATCTGGAACCTTTGCCTTCATATCCAGTCTTCTTCCTGCTGCCCTAGTCCTGGGCATGATCCCTCTCTTAATACAATGGAAAACCATAGGAGTTTGCCAAAGATCACTCAGTGAGTAGTAGAATCAGGACCATGACTCAGCTCTAACGCATTAAGAATGAACCAATTGGGGCAGCTAGGTGTCACAGTGGATAAAGCACCGGCCCTGGAGTCAGGAGTACCTGAGCTCAAATCCAGCCTCAGACACTTAATAATGACCTAGCTGTGTGGCCTTGGGCAAGCCACTTTAACTCCATTTGCCTTGCAAAAACCTTAAAAAAATAAATAATGAATCAATTGAAGGAGCAATTGATGGGTTGGGGGCACTAAAACTAATACCTCTGTTTAATTCTATGTATGGGAAACATTCCTGTTCCTTCTTCCCTCTTAGATGGTATGGCGGAGATAAGTGACTGATCCAGAGACACCTTTGGAAAAGTAGAAAGGGATAGAAGTTTAGGTACCTAGGAACTGAGGGGGTGAAACTGGACCTTGATTGGATTTTAAAATATAGTCAAAACTAGAAGGAAACAGAACTTAGACAACACAATGTCAGAGTTGGAATGTATCTTAGAACATAAAATATAGGAGATGGAAGAGATCATTTTACAATGAGAAAACTGAGGTATAAAAAATGGTAAGTGGTCTCCCCCAAGTCAGTGGGGGAAAGTACTAGAAGTAGAAATCAGATATTCTGATGTATACACATGAACCATCTGATGTGAGTCCAGAGGAAGGAAGAAACTGGAGACATTCAAGAAGTCTGATATTCTAAATATCCCTCCCTATTGGCTCACCTCATTTTCCCTTTCTGCGTTATGCTGTCTGGGTATTGGGGTTCTTTCCTGACATGTGATCTTAGCAGCTTCCCATAGATCAAATATCCCACAGACTCTTCCTTCCAATCTTTCCCCCACCCCACCCCACAAGCCTGGACTCCTCAGATCTCAGCCGCAACCTCTCTTGATCTTCTGGGCTTCTCAGACCCAAATCCTGTTGGGGTTAGAGATTGCTCAAATCAGGTGGAAATTCCTTAGATCTTAGATCTGCTTCAGGGAATGGGCTGGAGCCTGGTTGTTGTATAATGAAGCCCCTGCTAAAAACTGGTCTTTTATCACAATTTCCTGAGGGCAGAAAACTCAAGAGTTTCATAAAGTCAGATCGCAATCCTTACCTCTCCACTCAAAGGTCTGGTTCTGCTTCCAGTTAGAACCCTTTAAGAGGAACAATTGCAATTATGCATGGGAGACATTTTGTAAACCTTAAGAACTCTATAAATGTTAATTTATCATTTTTGTCATCCACCTCAATCTCTGGACCTGAAGGAGAATAGAACTGAGAACATTCAAGCCAGAAGAGGGACTTAGAACACAATCCTCCAAGACCATGTATGTTTCTTTGTGACAGTATACGAGTATGTCTCTATGTGTGTCCCAGTCTATGTCTAAGAATATCTTGCAGGCAGATCTTTCATCCATCTCTGTGTGTCTCAGATTAGGTGTCCTTGGAAGACTGGCCCTGGCATCCTAGTTCTCCAGAAGAGTTCAGACTGGGAACAGAATTGGTGAAAGTTGTCGATGGAGTACCTGACCTGGCATCAGGAATACCTTTGTTCAAATCCTGCTTTAGACACTTAGTAGCTGCTCTGAGCAAATCTCTCCACTTTTCCAGGAGTTCCTTTCTTCCTCTATAAAGTCAGAGGGTTGGAATTGATGACTTCTATGATCTGCCATTGGCCATGGAGAGAACTCTGTGGGAGATAGTAGAGAAAAAATTGTCCTTGAGAGATGCTAGTTTGAGATTGAAAAACATCTGGAGAACAAAAGCTGTCCCCAAGCCAACCTATGCAGGGTCATTGAGACAGACTGGGTCAGATGAGCTGAGCAGGAAGATTTCCAGTTGCTCAGTAGTACAGTGACCTCACTTCCTAATTGTGTGACCTTGGGCAAATCATAGAAGCTCTGTTTGCCTCTGTTTCCTATTCTATAAAATGAGAATAATAATAGTACCTACCTCCCAAGTTTTCTGTGAAGATCAAATGAGATGCTAATTGTAAAATGACTTGGCTCATAAGTAGAGGCAATATAAATATTAGCTATTATTATTATTATAATTATTATCTAGTGGAGGGAAGACTGTTTAATTTTGATGAAGAAAAGAGATAAGATTCAGAAATAGACCTGGCTGGAAAGACTAGTATAATTAAGGGCAAGGATTTCATAGGAGAGTGGGGTAAATTAAGGAGGCTTTGTAGCTGGATTAGCACAATGAAGTAATTTAATGCCAACTGGGGAGGGAATTAGGCAATCAAAAGACTTCAGCTAAAGTTTAACCTTAAATTGATGTCCGAATTGGCCTCTGGATCTATCCCCAACCGGTCAAACCAGGCCTCTGTCCTTGGCAGCCCCCAGAACTAGTGGAGAATGAGAGGCATGCCTCTTTCTAGGCCAGGTTGGACCTAGCCCAATTGAGTGAGAATCTCACCTTCTAGGAATTTCTCTGACCTTCCATTGGCCTGGTTCTGCTCCCATCCTGGACCCTTCTGGAGGAGCCAGAATACAAGCAAGGATCATTCTCCTACCACCAGATCCTGAGCTCCAACACAAAAAACTTGGGACAGTGTAGGACCAGGACTCAGCTTTCATATAAAAATACCAAGTCCCCCAAAAAGAAGAAAAGAATGAGCAAAGGCAAAAAGCAAAAAAGAACTTGATTATAGAAAGTTACTAGGGTAACAGGGAGGATCAAAACTTGAACTTAGAAGAGAACATTAGTAACAAAATAGCTACTTGCGAATCCTCAAAGAAAAAATGTAATTTGGTTTCAGGCTCAGAAAGAATTCCTGGAAATGCTTAAAAGAATTTTTAAAAACAAAGTAGATAAATGGAAGAAAAAATAGGAAAAGTAATAAAAATAATGTAAGAGAATAGTGAAAAAGGGTCAATTGTATAGGGAATAATTTATTGAGGAAAATAATGCCTTAAAAAATAGAATTGGTCAGGGCAGCTAGGTGGAACAGTGGATTAGAGCACAGGCCTTAGAGTCAGGAGGACCTGAGTTCAAATCCAGCCTCAAACACTTAATAATTACCTAGCTGTGTGGCCTTGGGCAAGCCACTTAACCCCATTTGCCTTGCAAAAAACTAAAAAAAAAAAAAAAGAATTTCAAAAATAGAATTGGTCAAATGGAAGTCAATAGTTCCTTAAAAAATTAGTTTCTTAAAAAAAATTAGAAGTGGTAGATGGAAGCTAATGACACCATGAGACATCTATGAGACTATGATAAAACAATAACAAAAAAGAAGAAAATGTGAAATTTCTCAAAGGAAAAATAGTTATACCTAGAAAATAGATCTAGAAGAGATAATATATTATTGGATTACCTGGTCAAAAAAAAAGAATAAGAAGCTTGGACAACATTTTTTTAAAGAAATTATCAAAGAAAACTGCCCCAAATCAGAGGGCAAAATAGAAATTGAAAGAAACCACCAATCACCACCTGAAAGAAATCCCAAAATGAGAACTCCCCAAAATTTCAGAGCTCACAGATCAAGAAGTATTCCAAGTGGCCAGAAAGAAATAATTCACATATAATGGAGCTACAGTAGGGATTACACAGGATATGTCAGCTTCCGTATTAAATAACTGCAAAGTTTAGAATATGATATACTGAAAGATAAAGGAATTATGATCACAACCAAGAATTGCCTACCCCAAAAACTGAATATAATCTTTCAGGGAGGAAATAAATATTTAATGAAATAGAGGACTTTCAAGTTCTTTATTTATTAATTAATTAAAATTAATTAAAAGACCTGAACTGAATAAAAAAATCTGACTAGCAAATACAAGACAAGGGGAATATAAGTAAAAAAGAAAAAAAGAGAAAATATAAGAAATTTGGTAACATTAATATTTCTATGTGACAAGATAATATTTGTAACTCTTAAGAACCTTTTCACTGTAAGAACAAATAGAAGATGTATATGCAGGCAGGTGATATGGCAATATGTCTTTGATGAGATGCTAACCCCAAAACAAAATAAAAGGGTGAGAAAGAAAAATGCACTGGAAGAAAAGGGAAGAAGGAAATTGAATGGAGTACATTATTCCACATAAAAGAAACATGAAAGAGTTCTTATAATGGAGAGGCAAATAGGAGGAAGAGGGGGGCAGGCAAAGCTTAACAGATAATAGAAAAGGTGAGGGGGAATGATAAAAGGGAGAGTTGACTAGAGAAGATAAGATGGTGATCAGAAGTAAAACATTTGTGATGAGGGAATGGGTGGGAAGTAAGAGAGAGGGATAAACAAGGGGAAAATAGTATGGAAGGAAATACACAGTTAGTTCTCATAATTATAAATGTGAATGATATGAGCTCACCCATAAAACAGAAGTGGATAACAAAATGAATGAAAAATCAGAATTCTATAATATGTTGTTTACAAGAAATACATTTGAAACAGAGGGATGCACATGGGGTAAAGGTAAGGAGCTGGAGCAGAATCTATTATGCAAAGAAAGCAGGAGTAGCAATCATGATCTCAGATAAAGTAAAAGCAAAAATAGATCTAATTAAAAGAGATTAAAGAAGGGAAAGCTAGATGGCTCAATGGATAGAGTACTGGCCCTAGAGTCAAGAGGACCTGCATTCAAATATGACCTCAGATACTTAATAATTACTTAGCTGTGTGACCTTGGGTAAGTCACTTAACCCCATTGCCTTGCAAAAAAACAAAACAAAAAAAAAAGAGAGAGATAAGAAAAGAAAGACATATGCACCAAATATGAATATCTGAATTTTTGAAGTAGTTCAATGAATTACAGGAGGAAGTAGATAAAGGATCTCAACTTTCCCTTCTCAGAATTAGATGAATCTAACCCCAAAAATAAGCAAAAAAAAAAGTTAAGGAAGTGAATAAACTTCTGGAAAAATTAGGTATGATAGATATCTGGAGAAAATTGAATGAGAATAGAAAAGAATATATCTTTTTCTTAGCAATACATGTCACCTACACATTGACCATATATATTGGGACATAAAAATCTCACAAATTCAGAAAAATGGAAATAGTAAATGCATCTTTCTCAGATTATAATACAATTAAAATTATATTCAATAATGGACAATGGAAAAATCAAAAATTAATTAGAAATTAAATAACCTAATCCTAAAAAACAAGTGGGTCAAGAAATAAATTATAGAAACAAAAGATAATTTTGTTAAAGAAAATGACAATAATGAGATAACATATCAAAATTTATGTGACATAGTCAAAGCCTCAGAGGAAAATTTATATCTCTAATTGCTTTCATCAATAAAATAAGGGAAAAAGCAGATCAATGAATTGGGGATACAAGTAATAAAACTAGAAAAAAAGAACAGATTGAAAAATCTCCAATTGAACACCAAATTGGAAATACTGAGAATCAAAGGAACTAGAAACTGTTCTTATGCGGAAAAATCTAATAAAATAGATAAACATTTGTTAATTTTAAAAAAGGAAAGAAGAAAACTTAATTACTAGTATCAAAAATGAAAGGGATAAAAAAGAGAAAATTAAGACAATAGGGACTATTTTGCCCAATATGTCAAAAAATTTGACAATTTATTGTGTTGGGTATTATCTATAAAAATATAAATTACCCAGATTAACAGGAGAAGAAATAAAATATTTAAATAACCCAATCTTAGAAAAAGAAATTGAGCAAGCTATCAGCAAATTTCCTAAGGAAAAATCCCCAGGACCAGATGGATTCACAAGCAAATTCTACCAAACATTTAAAGAACAATATATTTCAATACTGTATAAAGTATTTGAAAAAATAGGTGAAAGAGTCCTACCAAATTCCTTTTATGACACAAATATGGTGCTGATACCTAAAGCAGGAAAAGCCAAAACACAGAAAGAAAATTATAGCTCAAGTTCCCTAATGAATATTGATGCAAAATTTTAAATAACTAGTAAAGAGATTGCAATTGTTGCTGTTTGTCCATTCTTGAAGAAGACTTTGATATTAGGGAGGTGGTACCATGACATGAAAGTGAATTGGATTTGAGTGGAGTAAGTACTGTGCAGTCAAGCCCATCTAGGTCCAGTGGTCAGATATGAAGCAGAATGACTAGATAGGGCCTTGGATATGAGACAATCAGGGTTAAGTAAGTGACTTGCCCAAGGTCATACAATTAGTAAATGTCAAGTGTTTGAGACTGAATTTGAACTCAAATCCTCTTGACTTCAGGGCCAGAGCTTTATCCACTATGCCACCTAGCTGCCCATTATTACAACTGTATATCACAAGTATTATACAGTTTGATCAGGTGAGATTTATACTAGGAATGCTAGACTTGTTCAATATTAGAAAAATATCAGTATAATTCACCATATCTATAACAAAACCAACAGAAATTATGTGATTATCTCAATAGATGCAGGAAAAAAAACCTTAAATAAATATAGACCCATTCCTATTAAAAACACTAGAGAGTATATGAATAATTGGAGCTTACTTAAAATGATAGATAAGGGGGCAGCTAGGTGGTGCAATGGATAGAGCACAGGCCCTGGAATCAGGAGCCTGACTTCAAATTCAGCCTCAGACACTTAATAATTACCTAGCTATGTGACCTTAGGCAAGTCACTTAACCCCCTACCTCACTGCCTTGCAAAATCAAAAAATAAAATAAAATCTTGCCTTAAAATGATAAGTAATATTTACCTTAAACCATCAGCAAGTATTATCTATAATGGAATAAGTTAGAAGCTTTCTTAATGCAATTGGGGTGAAGCAAGTGTAGAGGGCCAGCTTCTGTGAAGTTGGAATGCAAGTGTCCCTGGAACAAAGATTACCAGAAGTCAAGCATGTATGTATTCCTGCTCAATAAACAGGATGGTTGTCTCACCAATGAACCTTGACCTATACATCTGCTGAACTTGGAATGTAGTGGGAAAATTCTGATAAGGAATTCTGAAAGACTTCAAAGTACAAGTAGCATAATAAAATATTTGTCTCTGGCTTTCTGGATTTCATCTGACTTGTCATGTCTGAGATAAGGTTTGTTGTAAGAGAATGAATGTTCAACAATAAAGTTAAGAGAGTTATTCATGACATTGTTTGTGTCTCTCTCTTCAACCTGGCTCTCATCATACTAAGGAGCACACCAAACTGCTGGTGGCTAGCAAGGATGCCCATTATCATCTCTCTTATTTCCTATTGTACTTGAAAAGGTAAGAATAGCAATAAGAGAAGAAAAAGGAATTAAATGAACTGGAATAGGCAATGAGGAAACAAAACCATCACTATTTGATATGATGTTATGCTTAGAAAATCAACCAAAATACTACTTGAAATTATTATCAACTTTAGCAAAGTTGCAGGATACAAAATAAAGTCATATAAATCATCAACATTTCTATATATCACCAATAAAGTCCAACAGCAAGAGATAGAAAGAGAAATTTCATTTGAAATCATTGGGATAATATAAAATACTTAGAAGTCTACCTGCCAAGATAAACCCAAGAAATATATGCTCACAACAATAAATATACTTTTCACGCAAATAAAATCAGATTTAGACAATTGGAAAAAATATCAGCTGCTCATGGGTAGGCTGAACTAATATAATAAAAATGAAAATTCTACCTATATTAATGTATTTTTTCAGTGGCATATCAAAGTATCAAAAAATTTCTTTATAGGGACGGCTAGGTGGCGCAGTGGATAGAGCACCAGTCCTGGAGTCAGGAGTACCTGAGTTCAAATCCAACCTCAGACACTTAATAATTACCCAGCTGTGTGGCCTTGGGCAAGCCACTTAAACCCATTGCCTTGCAAAAAATAAAAATAAAAAAAACCTAAAAAAATTATAGAGCTAGAAATAATAGTAACAAAATTCATCTGGAAGAATAAAAGCTCAAAAATATCAAGGAAATTAATGAAAAAATACAAAAGAAGGTGATCTAATCATATCAGATCTCAAACTGTATTATAAAGTAGAAATTATCAAAATAATCTAGTACTGGCTAAAAAATAGAGTGGTGGATCAGTGGAATAAGTTAGGTACAAATTACTTTATAGTAAATGACCAGATAAATTTGGTAGTGATAAATCCAAAGATCCAAGTTTTTGGAACAAAAACATTTTTTGACAAAATCTGTAAGGGAAAACTGAAAAATAGTATGGTATAGATCAACATCTCACACCATATACCAAGATAAGGTCAAAATGGGTACATTATTTGCACATAATACCATAAGCAAATTTAAAAAGTATGAATTAGTTTATCTGTCAGATTTATGGCTAAGGGAAGAATTTAAGATCCAAGAAGTTACAAAGAACATAATAAAATGTAAAATTGATCATTTTGATTAAATAAAATTAAAAATTTTTTGCACAAAGAAAAGCAATGCAACAAAAATTATAAGAAAAAACTGATAAAGGTCTCATTTCTCAAATATATGGAAAACTGAGACAAATTTATAAAAATACATGTCATCCTCCAAATAATAAATAGTCAAAGGATATGAAAGGCAGTTTTCAGACAAAGAAATCAAAGCTATTTATAGTCATAGAAAAATTCTATAAATTACTATTGATTCGAGAAATACAAATTGAAACAATTCTGAGGTATCATTTCACATCTATCAGATGGACTAATATGACAAAAATGAAAATGTTGAATGTTGGAGGGAATCTGGAAAAACTGGAAAACTAATGCACTGTTGGTGGAGCTATGAAGTGATCCAGCCATTCTAGAGAAGAATTTGGAACTTTGCCCAAAGGGCTATAAAACTGTGCATACTCTTTGATACAGCAATACCACTGTTAGATCTTTGTTCCAAAGAAATCCAAAATAAGGAAAATGACCTATTTAAACATAAATGTTTATAGCAGTTCTTTTTATAGTGGCTAAGAACTGGAAATCAAAGGGATGTCTATCAATTAGATTCCATTGTAATGGAATACTGTTTTGCTATAAGAAATGACAAGCCCGATGATTTCAGATAGACCTCAAAAGACTTACATGAACTGATGCATAGTAAAGTGAACAGAACCAAGAAAGCATTGTACACAGTAACAGCAATATTGTTCCATGAAAAATTGTGAATAATTTGACTATTCTCAGCAATGTAATATCATCAAAAAAAAAATCCCAAGAGACTGAAGCATACTATCTGACTCCAGAAAAAGAACTGATATTGTCTGAATACAGACTAAAGCATGTTATTTTTCACTTTCTTTCATGGGTTTCCTTTTATTTGAATTTTCTTGTACAAAATGACAGTATGAAAATGTTTTACATAATTATACAACTATAACCTGGGGAGGGGAGGGAAGAGGAAGATAGAATTTGAAACTCAAAACTTTAAATAAAAATTTTTTAAAAAATTCTTAAAAATGTTTAACTTAGCAACACATATATAACTATACCAGATTACTTATTGTCAACAGAGAGGGAAGAGGAGAAAAATGTGGAACTCTAAATATTACCAAAAAAGGAATGTTGAAAACTATTTTTGCATGTAGTTGGAAAAAATTAATTAAAATAAATAAAATAAAATATCCTTTAAAAAAATCATATTGTCATTGGAACTTACCGCAGACCACTTAGAAGTAGGAAATAGATAAGAAGTTTGAGAAAAAAAGATCACAAGTTTAGCACCAAGTTATAATATCATAGTGATGGGAGACTTCAATAAACTAAAATCTTCTAGTGTCCCTTATTTTCCAAATTGCCAAATACTAATCTAACATTCATTGTTTATTTTATTATTATTATTATTATCATCATCATTATTATTATTATTTATTTTAGGTTTCTGCAAGGCAATGGGGTTAAGTGGCTTGCCCAAGGCCACACAGCTAGGTAATCATTAAGTGTCTGAGGTTGGATTTGAACTCAGGTACTCCTGACTCCAGGGCTAGTACTCTGTCCACTGAGCCACCTAGCCACCCCCCAAATACTAATCTAAACACAAACTAGAAAATGTCTTGGAGTTCTTTAAAAGGCAGAGAAAGCAACAGGGACATGAATATTCTGGACCTGCTTGATCTTAAGTAACAAGGGCAAACTGGTTTTGGAAGTGAAAATGATAGGAACCTAGGGAGGGAAGAGCCCACTGCATTTGGTAATTTGTGAAACAGGAAAGATAGGGATAATCGGACACATAGTCATGATTTTTGGAAAGTAAATTTCAAAGGGTACAGAGAAAGGATTGATAGAGTTTTTTGGCCTAAAATTTTATAGAATTCTTAATCCAGGAGGTATAGGGAAATTGGAAGAATGAAATTCTGAGGTTATAAAGGGAAACATTTCTAATAAAGTAGCAAATGGTGGTGTTGCTGAAATAGAACAATGTAGATTTACCCGGGAATTCATTAAACAACTCAATTTTATTTTATTCCAAAGTTCAGGCAACAGAATCAAGGTTAGTTAATAGAGCATGAAGACAGAAGCTTGCCACAGTTATTTCAGAACAGCGTGGGGAATGTTTAGGCTAAGAATGAGCTGATGCTAGCCAAGAGCGCTAAAGATAAAAGAGGTCTCTGAGTTATGTTGGAGGAAGGGAGTAACCATTCATTGTTCACTGCTCTGGTTGGACCACAGAGAGAAACAGAACTGCTTAAGTCTTGTTTTACTTCTTTTTTGTCAAGAAAAATGGCCTTGGGATTAGAAAAGTCAGAGTGAAACCAACTAACAGGGAGCTAGCATCTAAATGAGAGCCATGCACTGCAGTAACTTTTTAATAATACATTTTTATCGATATTTTGGTTTTTTATATACTCTTCAATTTTCCCTATATCCTTCCCTTGTCTCTCTCTCTCTCTCTCTGAGATACCTCTTCTAACAAAGAATTCTTTTTTTGAATTTTTACAAGTTTTTCCCCCAACTTCACTTCTTCTCCCCACCCCCCTCCCAGAAGGCAGTCTGATAGTCTTCACACACTGTTTCCTTACTTTACATTGATCAGAATTGAATGTCTAACAAAGAATTTTTAAAAGAAAAAGAAGAGAATGAAAAAAATACAGGAAAACTGGTCAATATATTGGGAACCCCCCCCCTAACATTAATTGCAATGTTTTACACCCATTAACCTCCCATCCCTGAAAAGGAGTAGGGAGTTTTTTTTCTAATATGGCCTTTTGGGGACCCAAACTTTTTCTTTGTAATTTTGCAACATTCCTTATATATTTTGTTTGTGGATTTTGTTCTTTTGATTAGCATTGTTGTATTATTGTAGCAATTTGAATGGGGGTTATTTGTGTAAGTTATAGAAGTATTAAAAATGAGGAAACAATCAGTTTCTCCTACCCTTTCAATTTTTACATTTGGTAGCAAAGGCCTCTCTAACTAAGCAATTATATGATAAACTAATGACTACTAGAGAGGGATAAAGGAGAAAATCCATGCCTAAGTCATTTGTGTCCATATGAGATTTATTTTTTACAACTCCCTAGATTTGGGAAGGATGAATTGATTTTCCAGTTGTTTATTCAGATTGAAGTGGATGTACTCCTCCAAAGATGCCTTTATGGCCTTCTTCATTTGTAAAGGAAAAAAAAAATTCATCTCTGATTTGTGTTAGAAATGCTCTCTAACTCTTCGGGGCCTTCAGGTGATTACTGGAGGAGAAACAAGGTTGCCTTGGCTGTAAGATTCATTTTCAGGGCAAAAGGAGGAAGAAAGAGAAGTGCATAAATTCGTTCTTGGTTTGAATTTCTAATTCTTGTAGGCGATTAAAGATGATTGGCTGAGAAGAAGAAACAACTTCTCTCTCCTCTGTCTTTTCTTTCTTCTCTTCCCTGTGCCTTCTGTCCTCCTCATTTTCACTTGGGTGGAGCCACTCTTTCCATAGGCATTCCAGTGGACTAGATTTTTCTCTTTGGACAACAACTTCTCAGTCTTCCCTTGCGGATGGACTTCATTAAACTTGCCTCAGAAGAGTTAATGGAAGGAATGTTGCCTGAGGATGCTTGCTTAGATCTGGTTACCAAGCCTCCTCCCACCAGAAAAACTGCTGGTTCATTCTCTTTAAAATGGTTTAGAATCCAGACTACATAGAGTCACTTGGTCTTTGCTTTGGAGAAGTTGTAATAAAATCATTATCAATGTTACTATAGTTCAGGCCAAGCCCTGACCTGGTAGGCTGTTATGCTCTTTTCCCAGGGTCTTACCCCTGGTAGGCAGCAGTGCCATGGGTTCAACACACATTCTTACATACTTATTCTTTTTTCAGGTCCCTAGGCAGAACCCTGTATCCGCAGCTCCTCTAAGTTCCTGAATGTTGAACAATTGAAAAGACATCTACTAGACACTTGCTTTATACCGGTTTACTGTGCTAAGCACTGAGGATAACAAATACAAGCAGGCAATGCAGTTCTCATCCTCAAGGAGCTTATATTCGAATAGGAAAAGGCAATATATAAAGGGAAGCTAGATTTGGAAAGGAGGAAAGGTGGGGGAAATAAGACCACCCGAAGAACAGCCCAGTTTAGAACTAGCCAGGAAGAATTGAGGTGTCCAAAAGGAGTGCTAAAGCTCAGAATGAACTGAGGGTAGCAAGGAATACTGGAGATTCAGAAAGAATGCATATACTTTCATCTATCCTCAAGGAAAGAAGAGGCTCAAATAAGTTATAGGACCACTGATTGCTGCTCAGGGTAGGCCATGGAGAAAAGACCAAACTAATCTGTGATGAATTTCGAAAGGTGGCAATGGAATAGAATGCTGGGCCTAGAGTTAGGAAGATCCATCTGAGTTCAAATATGATCTGACTAGCTATGTGACTCTGGGAAAATCACTGAACTCTGTTTGCCTCAGTTTCCTCAGCTAGATAATGAGCTGGAGAAGGAAATGACAAATCACTTGTCAACCTGAAAGAAAGAATACTATCATAATACCAAAAAACTAGGATTTTTTTTATTGATTTTTATTTTCTTTTTCAAATTAGGTGTTATAAAAGTTTTTTCACTTGCATATTTAAGTTATACCATTTTCTTCCACCCTCCCTTCAGTGATGAGCAATCTAGTGAATGTTGTACATGAATATTTGTGTTCAACATGTTTACATATTAGTCATTTTTCAAAAAGTGAACATAATATACATTTAGATTCTGTGTATTTTTTTCCATCTGAATATGGATAGTGTTGTCCATAACAGGTATCCCAGGGTATCCTAGTTCTCTGAACTACTGAGAGAAGCAGCATCCATCCTAGCTGATCAACTCACAATGTTGTTCTTAATATGTACAGGGATCTCTTGGTTCTGCTCCTTCTCTCAGTATCAGTTCCTGCAATTTTTTCCATGCTTCTCTAGAATCTGATCATTCTTCATTTCTTTTTTTCTTTTTCTTTTTTCAATATTTAATATTTATTTATTCTTATTTTGTACAAATAATGTTTTTTATACATTAATAAAATATTCCTGTTTAAGAGTAAACAAAATAACCCCTCCCCCAAAAAATATAGACTCGCTTGAGCGATAAAATAAAGGGGAGAGAAAAAAGTTAAAATTAAAAGAATAATAGTAATAATTGTAGGTATGGCCAGGTGGTGCAGTGAATGGAGCACCAGCCCTGGAGCCAGGAGTACCTGAGCACCAGCCCTGTACACCCAACAATCACCCAGCCATTTGACATGCAAGCCACCCCAACCCCACTGCCCTGCAAAAACCAAAAAAAGAAAAAAAAGACCCCAAATAAAATGAAACAGTAATAATAGTAGGGGTGGCTGGGTGGCAGACAGAGCATTGGCCCTTGAGCCAGGAGCACCTGGGCCCAAATCCAGCCTGAGACACCCAACGATCACCCTGCTATGTGGCCCCAAGAAGGCCACCCAGCCCCATTTGCCCTGCACCCCGCCCCAAATAATAATAATAAAAAATGTGCTTCAGTCTTTGTTCTAACACCAACAACTCTATTGTGGCTGGATCACATTCTTTATGATAAGTCCATCGCAAAAGTTACTTCCATATGTTTCCACCGTTGCCATTGCTGATTGCAACTCCCTCCTTTCATATTTCTCCACTACCATGTACTATATTTTCTCTCTCTTCTTTCACTCTGACTCTGCTGTAGAGTAGCTGAGTGGCACAGCAGACAGATCCCTGGTCCTGGGGCCAAGAGGCCCCGAGCCCCCATACCACCCCTTAGGCCCAGCATCTACCTGGCCCTATGGTCCCAGACAGGCCATCCAATCCCTGCCCCTTGCAAGAAGTAAAAAAGAAAATGTGTTATATCTGACCACTTTCCCCCCATGGTCCATCCTCTCCTCCATCACTCACATTCCCCCCTTTCCCCTGTTCCCCCCCTCCTTCTTACTCCAGATGCCTATACCCCATTGAGTATATATGTTGTTTCCTCAGCAAAGATTCCTTCATTCCCCTTTGCCTTCCCCCCTTCCATATCATTGCAATAGCTCACTGTAATAAAGAAAAATCTTATTTTATGAAATATCTTGGCCTATTCCCCCCTCTCCTTTTTCTTTCTCCCATTACATTTCCCTTTTTTCTATTGACTCCATTTTTACACCATATTTTATCTTCAAATTCAGCTTTCTCCTGTGCTTCAACTATAAAAGCTCCTTCTACCTGCTCTATTAACTGAGAAGGTTCATATGAGTACGATCAGTGTCATTTTTCTATGCAGGAATACATGTAGTTCATCATCATTAAGTCCCTTGTATTTTCCCCTTCTCCTCCAATCTCTATGCTTCACCTGAGTCCTCTATTTGAAGATCAAACCTTCTGTTCAGCTCTGGCCATTCCAACAGGAACATTTGAAATTCCCCTGGTTCATTGAAATTCTATCTTTTTCCCTGGAAGCGGACATTCATTTTTGCTGGGTAGTTTATTCTCAGTTGCATTCTAAGCTCTTTTGCCTTCCAGTATATTATATTTCAAGCCCTATGAGCTTTTAATGTAGTTGCTGCTAAGTCCTGTGTGATCCTGACTGCAGCTCCACAGTATTTGAATTGTGTCCTTGTGGCTGCTTGTAATATCTTCTCTTTGACTTGGGAGTTCTGGAACTTGGCTATAATATTCCTAGGGGTTGGTTTTTTGGGATCTCTTTCTCGGGAGGATCAGTGGATTCTCTTCATTTCTATTTTGCCCTCTGCTTCTAGGATATCAGGGCACTTTTCCTGTAGTAATTCTTTGAAACTGATGTCAAGGCTCTTTTCCTTATCATGACTCTCAGGTATTCCAATAATTTTTAAATTATCTTTCCTAAATCTGTTTTCCATATCAGTTGTTTTTTTCAATGAGATGTTTCACATTTTCTTCTAATTTTTCTTTTTTTTTTTATTGAAGTAATGAGTCCTGATTTCTCATAAATTCATCAGTCTCCCTGAGTTCTATTCTTTGTCTGAAGGATTTGTTTTCCTCAGAAAGTTTTCTTATCTCTTTTTCCATCTGGCCAATTTTGCTTTTTAAAGCATTCTTCTCAATAACTTTTTGAACTGTTTTATCCATTTGACCTAAGCTGGTTTTAGCATGCTATTTTCTTCAGCATTTTTTTGGATTTCCTGGACTAGGCTTCTGACTTCATTTTCATGTTTTTCCTGCATCTCTCTCATTTCTTTTCCCAGTTTTTCTTCTAACTCCTTCATTTGATTTTCAAAGTCTTTTTTGAGCTCTGTCATAGCCTTAGCCCAATTTCTGTTTTTCTTGGAGTCTTTAGATGCAGGAGCTTGTGCTTCCTCATCTTCAGACTAAGTATATTGATCCTTCATGGGATCATAGATAATGTATTTCTCAATGGTGTTCCTCTTATTTCTCATTTTCCCAGCCTAAGCCTGTTTTGGGGTGCTTCCTGAGCTTTTGGGACACTCTCACAAGGGTCTCAGTGTGTGAGGCTCTGTCTTCCCTCCTGGTCTGTGAATGACCATATGCACCCCCCTCTGCCATGGGGCTGATGGGGGGGGGGGGGGCTGCTGTTCTATTGGGGGGGGGGCTAGACTGCTATCAGGATCTGAATGTGGTCAGAGCCCCAGAGTCTTGTTTCAGGGGCAGAGGATGGAGCTCTGCAATCTCTCTCTTTTCACTCCCCTCCCTAGGTTCAATGGGCTCATGCCCTGGGGGCTCCTGCTTACCAGCTCTGCCTGCTTCTGTTCCTGATCTGGGCTCAGTGGCCAAGCTGCTCGCTGTGTGCCCTGAGGGCTGGGCTTCACATGCTTTCTCTGGCAGGGGTCCCCCAGCTGATCTTCCAAGTTGTGCCTGGTGTTCCCTGGGGTGTAGCTCAGGAGACTCCCCTGCTGCTGTGAGCTGAGGCTCCCAGTGCCCTGGGGCTGCCTCTGCGAGGCTGAAGTTCTTTCACTCTGGTGGGCCACCCCTCTGGTGGGCCACCCCTCCAACCCCAGGGAGCAGAGCCTTTCTGCTCTTTTCCAGGTTACCTTGAGTAGGAAAACTGCCTCATTGGGTCCCTCTGTGGGTTCTGTCTCTCAAAAATTTAGTTAAAGTCCTTAGTTTCAAAGATTTATGAGAGCGTCTAAGACATGATCCGCTCTTGTCCCCATCTTGGCTCTGCCCCCCCCATTCTTCATTTCTTATAGAACAACAGTACTCTATAACATTCATATACCATAACTTGTTCAACCATTCCTCAATTGATGGATATCCCCTCAATTTCCAGGGTCTACTATGAATATTTTGAAACATGTAGGACTTTTCCCAGTTGTTGATTGCTTTTGGATATAGACCTAGTATTGGTATTACTGGGTCAAAGCATATGATCAGTTTTATTGCTCTTTGAGTATAGTTCCATATTGCTCTTCAGAATGGTTGGATTAGATCACCACTCAACCATTAATGTTCCAGTCCTCCCACAATGAACATTGATCTTTTCCCCTTTTTGTCATTTTAGCCAATCTGATAAGTGTGAGGTGGCACTGCATAGTTGTTTTAATTTGCATTTCATTAATTATGATGATTTGGAGCATTTTTTCTTATGATTATATTTAGCTACAATTTCTTCATTTGAAAACTATCCATATTCTGTGACCATTTATCAGTTGGGAAATGACCTGTAACTTTATAAATTTGATTCAATTCTCTATATATTTTAGAAATGAGACTTTTATCAGAACCCCTAGCTATGAAAATTTTTTCCCAGATTTGTGATCCTTCTAATCTAGGCAGCATTGGTTTTATTAGTGCGAAATCTTTTAAATTAATTTAATTAATCCATTTTTCAATTTATAATATACTCTATTTCTTGTTTGGTCATAAATTTCTTCCCTTTCTATAGATGACAGAGTATTTCTTGTTCTGTTAATTGGTCTATGGAATTGCTCTTTAGGCCTAATCCTGTACCACTGTTGACCTTGTTTTGTATTGGGTGTGATATATAGCTCTATATCTGGTTTTTCCTTATTATTTTCCATTTTCCCAGCAGTTTTTGTCAAATAGTGAGTTCTTATCCCAGAAGCTAATGTCTTTGGATTTGTCAAATAGTGGATTACTATAATCATTTACTACTGTTTCTTTTGTATCTATCCTAATCCATTGGTTCACTATTCTATTTCTTAACCAATATCAGGCAGTTTTGATGAGTACCACTTTATAGTATAGTTTTAGATCTGGTATTGATAGACCATCTTCCTTTACATTTTTTTCATCAGTTCCCTTGATATTCTTGACCTTTTGTTTCTCCAGATGAAATTTTTTTTACTATTTTCCTAGTTCTGTGTTATTTGGTAATTACTGAATATAATTTAATTTGAGTAGAATTGTCATTTTTATTAGATTAGCTTGATCTAACCATGAGCAATTCAAAATTTTCCAATTGTAAGATCAGACTTTATTTGTGTGAAAAGTGTTTTGAAATTCTGGATGGTTTCTGGGTTTATCTTGGGAGGTTCATTCCCAAGTATTTTATGTTTTCTGTCATTACTTTAAATGGAATTTTTCTTTCTATCTCTTACCTATGGGGTTTGTTGTTCATATATAGAAATGCTGTTGATTTTATGTGGATTCATTTTATATCCTGCTACTTTGCTGAGGTTGTTAATTGTTTTTTAGATGATTTCCTAGGGTTCTCTAAGTATACCATAATATCATCTGCAAGAGGTGAAAGTTTTGCTTCCTCATTGACAACTCTAATTCTTTCACTTTCTTTTTCTTTTCTTATTACTAAAGCTAACATTTCTAATACCATATCAAATAGTAATGGTGATAATGGGCATCCTTGTTTCACCCCTATTATTATTGGAAATGCTCTTAGAAAAACTAGGATCTTTAGTGGAAGTAAGGAAATTGCAATTCAGGGCTACCACACAGCACCCAAAGTACTCAAATGCCCAAGAGGACCAAAGAGGGTCAGGGTTAAATGCATTTCAACCCAGAGTCTTATGGAAGGCACAGTCTGGGAAGTCATTATGTAAGTTCTTTTATACAGTAACAGAAAATGCATAAAGAAAGCTGGGGGAGACTTGGGTGACAGGTGCTCCTTTCTTTTTTTTTTAAACTCTTTTTGATTGTCCTCTGGCAATTTGCAAATCCTGGGATCTGGCAAGGTCAGTTCATAGTCAGATGTATTCAACATTCCCCCTTCTTAGTCAGGACTAATTCTGCCTATGACCAAGGGAGGCATTGAGCAATTCTATGAGCTACTTTACCATGACAGTACCAGTAACATGGATCCCAATATGAGAAGGGACATACAGTCAATTTCTTAATTCTCTGCCCCCCAGAAAGGAGCCAGGTACATCAAGGAGAGCCAGTAATCCCTTAAAAATAAGGATAGACATTCCCAAGGCTAAAAAAAGATCCATCAAGGGGGAAGGTGTTGAGGCTCACCATGATGGGAATAATATGAGAGGAAGAGGACAAGGGATTGACCTGTACATTGATAGGATCTGTTGGGGGCAGTTCCCTTTGGCATGCAAGCCTTACAAAAAACAACAGCACAAGGGAAAGAAGGGAAAGGGAAGGGTAACTCACTTCTACTTTCCATTTAATCAGACCAATTTAGAGCTCAGACTTTTCATGGAGCTGTTTTTTGAGATCTCCTACTGTAGTCATCTGGTTTTCTTTTTCTGGGTCAGATGGAGCTTATAGTGAACTGGACTGTCCATTCTGCAGTTAGGACCCCTCTTTAGATGAGAACTGTATCTAGTTATCAATAGATTGGTCAGGAGGACTTGACAGGTTCCTTTCTACCTGGGCTGCAGGGTATCTATGCAGTTGTCTTTTCCAATAGATCCAGTTTTCAGATTCCAGTTGTAAAGTAGACTGGCCTGGGGTTGAGTCACAAGAAAATGATTGAGAAACAAGATGATTAAGGTCTCCTACTTGAGTGAGTCCCCCCCCAGCAGTAAGACAGAAGAGAAATCTTGGTGGTGAGAGAGTCATTATAGAGGTGAAAGGAGGGCTAGCTGGAACCCAGTGACAACCTCAGAAAGGAAAAGGGGTTGCCCTAAGGTTCAGAAGGACAAAGGGATTAGCTCTGACTCAGTCTCTCTAAATGTCCAGGTGATATCTGGGAGATTAATTTGTGGAACTCTTTAGGGTTTTGCTCAACTATATGAAAAGAGAGCTGATAATTTAAATCTGAACCACAGTCTTAACACAATATCTTACATGTACTTGATTTTCAATTATTGTAATCTCTCAGTGAAGAAATTACTTTTTCAACTATTATAAAGCACTCACTGAAAAATTTACTGACTCTTGCTGTCAGCTACAATGGGCATATATCATCCCTGGCATAATTAAAGTTTTGATACTGATTAAAATGTTTTATTATTGCATTATGTTAAATTGCAATAGACTCCAACACTATTAAAGACTGGGAAAACATGATTAAGGAGCTTTGAATGAATCTAAGTTTTAAATTTAAATACATTTTGACAAAACTTTTATGCTCAACATGAAAGTGCAGAAAGATTCTGAATTGTGCTTAATGAATATTTGCTAAAAATTATTTGAAAAGGTAAACTCTCCATCTCAATCCCTTTGGCAATAGACTAAAAATGAAATAACAAAAGTTAATTTTATTCTCTAGGATCTCTAGGATCAACCCTGATACAAAATTTTTAGAGCATTTTATACAGAAAGGACAAAGAATCATAAAACTGAAGGCAACCAATAAGATTTCATATAGATTCCATAGTTCTATATTATGATCCTCTCATAAGTTATAATATTTGCTTCAAATTCCTGTTGATAAGAATCTCACTTAGGCTGGAGAGGGGATGTTTACAAATGCCCATAGGATTGCCTTCTCCTTATCTAAGATGTCTCTCTTACTTATGATTTGTTGACTCAGGTGAAGGAATTTATTGGTGTTATTACAAAGTTGACCAAGGTAGTACCGACACAGACCTAATTAACCTTTAAATTTAGGAGACAGGCCTTGATGTGGCAGATTGATATTTTTATTCACAGAGATAACATTCAGATTTATAATTATTAGTTGGAGACTGAGAAACCAATTTTGTTCAGAATATAGGATTAAAGACATTAAACATTGACAGAGCCTTAGAACAACTAGAAGGAGTTGACCTTTAAATCATTTGGCATTGGGGCATCCAGCATCCTTAGCCATCTTGGTTTATTAAATGTAAAATATGCTTTTAGCAGCATCTTTTTTTATTAAAAGTTTTATTAGAAATTTCTATTTCCATTTGAAATGAATTGTAACACATCAGAAATTTCTTGAGCAGGTATATGTACTACTAGGGCTAATTACAAGTATTTCAGTATTAGGATAGGACTTAGAGGAACTTAGAAGCATCTTTCAGAGAGGAAAGAAACCCAAAACTTTGAACTAGATCCAAGTATGGGTACCACAAGAGTTCTGCCCTGGTGCCTGAACAGGTACCCTTATAATCTCCTTCTAGCCATTTGTATGTGATCGGGGAGTCTGGAAATTGCCACTGCTGCCTCTGATTCAGTTGTCTCCAAGTCCAAATTTCTGGGGTAAAACCTGTGTTGGACTGAGGTCCACTCTCACCCAGGTGCAACAGACCTTTCCTGACAATCTTCTAAATTTTCTTGGGCTGGAAAATTGTTTCACCCTATCCTTTTGTGGGTGTTGTTATTCTAGAATTTGTTTTTGAGGCATTATTTGATGTTCTTTGGAGGAGTTTTAGGCCAGTCCCTGCCTTTCCTGGTACAATTTTGGCACGGCTCCTAATAAAACACACATACACACACAAAATCAAAATTTTTGGCAATTAGAGTGCTGGGTCTGAAGTCAAGAAGACCAGAGTTCAAATCTTTCCGCAAACACTTATTAACTGTGTGACCTGGACAAGTCACTTAATCATGTATGTCTCAGTTTCCTCATCTATGAAATGAACTGGAGGAAATGTAATGAAAAGGAAATGGAAAACCATTTCTAGTATTTCTAGTATTTCTGCCAAGAAAACCCCAAACGAGGTCAAGAAGCATGTGACATAACTGAAAAATGACTGAACAATAAACACTGTTATTAGCATATGCAATACTTCAGTTACAAGGAGTAATTATTGGCCAGATATTATTTACTGATTTTGTTATTCTTGAGTCAGTTCAATAAAATCCAAAATTTGCTTTAAAAAAATGTTTCCAATTCTAAGCAGACTCATTATTCTTGCCCCCCACCCCGCTTTGAAAACAGCTGAAACAGCAAAGTTTCAGATTATTGTTAGAAATCTATTTACATATAAGGGGCCAGTTAGGTGGTGCAGTGGATAGAGTGCTGGCTCTGGAGTCAGGAGAACCTGAGTTCAAATCCAGCCTCAGACACTTGATGCTTATTAGGTGTGTGACCTTGGCTAGAACACTTAACTCCACTGCCTCACAGAAACAAAAAAAAAGAAATCTATTTATATACAATGAACAACAATGGACAAGAAAAAATGTCTAGAATACTTATTAGCCTTGCATGTTGAACTGCAAGTGAAATTAATTTACCATCCCTTGTTGGTTAGAGATTTCTACATACATCTAATAAACCTCATTCTTTCCCTCTATTCCCATTTTCAATCCCTTATTTTTTTGTATAGGTGACTGGTTAAGGTCCTCCCAATGTAGAGTTTGACTCTGGCGAATAATTGCATGTTTTCAGCAAATACAGTCTTTCTGGGAGTGTTTGACTCTATCCAGTGAACAACTCCACAGAATTTGGGTCATGAGAATTCTCTCAATTCTAATGGCTCTGCCATCATTCCTGACAAGAACTTATAGCAAAAATAGATGACTATTAATATTGGTACTTGATACTTCATCATTTTCATTCTCTTAGGTGTGGAGTGATGGACTTATTTTAAAAGTAACATCCGAGAATTGTAAATTGAGGGAAATTGGGGAATGACTGAACAAATTATGGTATATGAATATGATGGAACACTATTGTTCTATAAGAAATCATGAGGGATGGGACTTCAGAAAAACCTGGAAAGACTTGCAAGAACTGACGCTAAATGAAGTGAGCAGAACCAGAATATTGCACATACTCAGTAACATTGTGTGATGATCAACTATGATGCTTATTTCAGCAGTATAATAATCAAAGACAATTCTAAAAGATTGTAATAGAAAATACCATCCATATCCAGAGAAAGAACAATGAAGTTTAAATTCAGACTAAAACTTACCATCTTCAATTTTTAAAAGTTGTCTTATGTATTATGTTTTTTTCCTCTCTAATGTTTTTCCCATTTTGATTTCATTCTTCTTCTACAACATGATTAATATGGATCTATATTTAGCAGGGTTGTACTTGTATAGCCTATATTCAATTGTTTTCTGTTAGTGGGAGGGGAGGGAGGGAAAGAGAATTATGTGAAACTTAAAACCCTGCAGAAAAATGACTGTTGGAAACTACCATTGCATATAATTGGAAAAATAAAGAAATAAAATATTTTTTAAAAGCTTTGTCTGTATGTCATTGCTACATAAGCCAAATGGTGCAAATACACATGAATGTGATGTCTCAAATTCCCAACATCCAAACAGACTAGAATGCATCAAGTCATAGGCTATTCCAGGCTTCACTATAACTGTGCATTTTCCCTTTTTATCCATGGACTGCACATTGGTAAAAGTCAATGAGATTATTCATAATTCATTTCACCATAAAGAAAAGAACAAAAGTGTCCACATAAAAAGAGTAAAGCATATGATAGACTTTCCAGTATATTAAAGGATAGGAGATCAAAACCTTTTTCACATAGATACAGATTTGTTCCATATCCAAATTTCGGTCTCAGAAATTTAGATATGTGACTTTAAAGAATCTATTTAATAGAACTATTGAGAAAAACTGTCAAATATAGCATCAGGGCTAAGCAAGACAAAAGTTCCCTGGGATTATTAAGAAAACCTCCAGTTTTCAGATTTTTTTCTTCCCAAATTTTTTTACTATTTGTACTAAAAGCCTAAGTGATTTACCTAGGGTCACACAATCATTATACCAAGGTAAGACTTAGAAGACAGACTTGAACCCTCAGGGTTCCAGGCTTAATCATTTCTCTATTTAGTCTCCATGAAACCTCTCCAGTTTCTAAGCCCAGTAGGATGATATCCTTTACAAGGTCTATTTTCCCTAGATTCCCAGATTTTGATTCTCCCTAGAAATTGTTTAGCTTAGTTTATCTGAGCCAAAACTTTTATGTTTTTATTTATCATATAAAAAATCAAGAAATTAACAAAGATTAAACCAACTAGGACTGTGAACTATACTGTTATTCCTTCCACATGAGACTTTTCCCATCCCAATTTTGATATATCTTGGATCAATGTGAGAAATTAAATGAGAATTTGAGGGGAGTTTTGCAAAAGTTGAAGATGACACAGAAAAAACTTAGAAACTCAGAAATGCATAAAATATATGTATAGTATTATATAATATCAACATATTTTATCTTTTAATGGCATAATAATTCAGACTTCTTTTATGCTATGAAGGAAGGGCCAAAAAATTTTACATGAATTTTTCCAGATTGAGGGGAATGTTAGGACCCTAATTCCCAGACCATTGGCTCAGCTCCTCTCAGATACAATTCATGAATGTAAATCCATGAGGGAAGAGGGTTTGCCTCTCTAAAGATTTCAGGGTATTCAAACCTTCTTTTCCTTATTATTCATCTCTCTTATAGTCTGAAAACACACACCAATTCTATTTCTGAGTTAAGGCATGACTTTAATACAGCTAAATCAATTTAAGTCCAACTTACTTTCTTAATTGCAAGCTTAGACTCACCCATTCTGGATAGGACACTAGTTCTACTCTTGAATCTGAGGCTTAAATATTATAAAACCTTATATTATATTGTCTGCAGAGGTTGGAATGCTCTACCACAGACTGGGCACAAATAATCCATATGAACACCTTGGTTGACTTCTCTAAATTTATGTATTTCATGTCTCCTTTGAGCTTCTTTAATTCTGTCTTACTCATAGAGCACATTATCCTCCCTAATGAAGATATGTCATGGGTTGGGCAGTTCTGTGCCAGGTTCTCCCATGCTGCACATTCAATTCCAAAGGTCTTAAGAAAGACCTGTTCTTATATTGCTTTTTCTGACCCTGCTGTGAGCACTTGCCCTGTTTGAGTTCTCTATAAAATCATCTTTTTGATAGGCCTACATTTGGCATTCTAACAACATGACCAGACCATCATAATTGTGCTCTCTAGTAATATTGGAGTGCTTGGTAGTTTAGTTTGAGAAAGGATCATCTCTTGCCAAGTGATCATCAGAATTTTCTTAAGGCAATTTAAATGGAAGAGGTTCAGTTTCCTGATATGGCACTGGTAGACTGTTCAGGTTTCACAGGCATACAGCAATGAATGTCTCTATAGACCTTCAGTCTGATTCCTCTTCTCTCCCACATTTTCTTTTGGAGACTCCCAAACACTGAACCAGCTCTGACAATGCAAATGTCCACCTCATTAGCCATGTGCACCTGTTTGAAAATTACACTGGAAAAGTACACAGTCTTCAAAACTTCTTCATTTTTCTGTAACCAAAGGTTTCACATATGGATCATGTGGTGCTGGCTGATGGAGCACCTGTGGTTTTTTTTTTTTTGGTGTAATTAGACCAAAATTAGCACAAACAGCAGAAAATCAATCCATACTCTGAAACTTCTCAGCTTCAGAGGTTGCAAGGATGCACAGTCATCTGCAAACAGAAGCCCGCACACCAATACTCCCTCCACTTTGTCTTAGCTTGTAGCCTTTTCAAGTTGAAGAATTTGTCATCAGGGTGGTAGCTGACCTTGATGTTGTATTCATCCTCAGTGAAGGTGCTTGATAACATGGTTGAAAATATCATGCTACGCTTATTCCATCAGTGCAACAATCAGGTACAATTTAGGGCTGTCTGCAATGTAGAATACCATCTGTATCCAGACAAAGAACTGTGGAGTTTGAACAAAGATCAAGGGCTATTACCTTTAATTTAGGAAAAAAACTGATATCTTATTGTTTGATCTTGCTATCTCTTATACTTTGTTTCTTCCTTAATGATATGATTTCTCTCTCTCATCACACTCAATTTGGATCAATGTACAACATGGAAACAATGTAAAGACTGGCAAATTGCTTTCTGTGGGGGGTGGGGGGAGGAAGTAAGATTAGGGGGAAAATTGTAAAATTCAAAATAAATAAAATCTTTATAATTAAAAAAAGGCAATATTTTGCTAAAAAGCATGGGAGCAAGGACATATCCTTGTTTCACTCTATTGATGACTGGGAAATCACAAAAGCATTCTTCACTATCCAGAACCTAGCCAAACATACTGTCATGAAATTGATGTACAATACTGATGAGCTTCTTTGGGTGAGTAACCAAATTTTTACATAATTTGACAGCATCAAAGGCCTGAATAAGACCTACAAACATTATATACAGACCTCTCTTCTGCTCTTGGCATTTTTTTCTGGAGATGTTGTGCAGCAAACACACTATTGTCTATTCCTCAACCCTTTCTGAAGCCACACTGGCTCTCAAGTAGATAATCATCTTCCAGTTGAAGGATCCATCTATTAAGGACTCTGACAAGAATCTTGCCAGTGGTGACTAAGAGAGAAATAACCCTGTGATTGTCACAGCACAATCTATTTCTTTTTCCTTTATAGAGATGGACAATGGTAACATCCTTGGATTCTTGGAAGATAACCTTCTCCTGCCATATAACCTAGAAAATTTCAGTCAGCTTTTGGATGAGCAATGGACCCCCGCCTTGTAAATCTCAGCTGGAATAGAATCAGACCAGACTCTTTGCCACAAGAAAAGAGCCTAATGGCGTTAGGGACAGATTGACTGCATTTTGAGGAAAATGGTCAATGACTTTTGCATTGGCTAATGATGGTCTGTTAAGAACACTATGGAAATGATCAGTCCATCTCTCCAGGAACATGTCCCTATCATTAATCAATGAGGATTCATCAGCACTGAGTAGTTGAGATGTACCATATGTCTTTGATACATAAATAGCCTTTAGGGAATCATAAAAGTACTTTAGTTTGTTGCTATCTACATAAAACTGAATTTCATCTGCCTTCCTACTGAGCCAAGAATCTCTCTAAGCTTCACTTGTATGTTATTTTTGATGGAATTAAATGCTACCTTCTTAGAAATGGATGAACTATCCTGCTGATAAACCCTGTGAAGTTCCTGTTTTTCATTTAGCAACTTCTGCATTTCCCCAGCATTTTCATGAAGCCAATCTTGATGTTTGTAAGTATTCTGACCCAGATAAGCAAATGTAGTGCTATACCCACTCTTTTTCTATTTCACTGTTTGTCAGCTGTGTGTTAGCTCAACCTTCTCTCCAGGTTAGCAACAAACTGTTCCCATTCAGAAAAGTCCTCTAATCTCTTGAAATTAATTCTTTTGGTAGCCATTGTGCTTTGGGGCCACTTCTTTGATTGAATGGTATAGGAATATTTAACTTGGGGAGGGTGAATCTGTGATCTTGTGATCTCATCACATATTTGCCTTTAACACTTTCACATCCTATCTGTCTCTTATCTTTACAATTACATAGTCTATTAGATGCCAATGTTTGCTGTGAGGGTGCATTCAGGAAATTTTATTGCATTTATGTAAATGGAAGAAAGTATTTGTGATGACTTCATAAAGATACACAAATCTTCAGCAGCAGATGACTATAGCTGTTGCTGCTTCCAACTCTATTCTTCCCAAGATCTCCCTGGTAGTTTGAGCCTACTCTAGAAGAATTATAAATCTGTCCTTTTTTGCTGCATTGATGATGAGGGTCTCCACGTCTTCATAAATTTTTTCTTTGACCAAGATTCATCATGGTGGGAGCTTAGACACTGATGATGGTGGTGTGCTATTTCCTGAGCCTGTCATTCACTCCTTTTGGTAAACATTCAAGCTTGTTGAATAGATTAGTTTTGATTGTAAAAACTCCCCCAACTTCATGGCACTCCCCTTCGCTGCAAACACTTCAAAAAATTATGTATTCAGATCCAACTTCATTTGTTAGCCTTGTTTCCTTCAGAGCTATTTGGATGTGATACTTGCTGAATTCTCTTGCAAAAAGAGCTGTTTGTCTTTCAGGTCTATTAGATCTTGTGATGTCTATGAAGGTGAACACATTTCATGCACATATGGTGAGTGGAATTTTTTTTTTGTTTATTTATTTTATATTATTACAATAATCTTGTTGTGAGAGTAATTATAAATCCCCCCCCTCCCAAAAAAGATGCAAAACCTCAAGAATAGTGAGAGAGAGAAAAAAGGTACTTCAGGCTGATTCCAATGGCTGTCTCCAGGATTTGTTGCCTTCCCCATCATAGCCACCACAGAAGTTGCTTCAATATTTTTCCCACAGTTGCTATCACTAGCTGTATTTTCCTCTCCTTTCATCCTGTCCCTGTTCAGAAGTGAGTTGTATCTTAGTACGCTCTCCCATGATCTTCCCTCTTCTATCACCAATCCCCCCTTCCCTTCCCCCATTTCCCCTTATCCCATCCCTTTCTTCTCATTTTTCTCAAGGGTAAGATAAATTTCTATACCCTATTAAGTGTATATGTTATTTCTTCTCTGAGCCATTTTTTTTTTAGTTTTTTGCAAGGCAAATGGCGTTAAGTGGCTTGCCCAAGGCTACACAGCTAGGTAATTATTAAGTGTCTGAGGTCCAATTTGAACTCAGGTACTCCTGACACCAGGGCCAGTGCTCTATCTGCTGAGCCACCTAGCCACCCCTCTGAGCCATTTCTGATGAGAATGAGGGCTCGCTTATTCCCCCTTGCCTTCGTTCCACTCCATTGAAAAAGCTTTTTCTTGCCTCTTATGTGAAATTTCTTAGCTGCTTCTTCATCTCCTTTCCCTTCCTCCCACTACTTTCCTTTATTACCCATTGACTCCATCTTTATGTCTAAATCCTGTACCCATTTTTACCTTGTTTTGGTATAGGGTGTGAGATGTAGATCTATGCCTAGTTTTTGCCATACTATTTTCAATTTTCCCAACAATTTTGTTAAATACTGAGTTCTTATCCCAGAGGCTAATGGCCTTGGGTTTGTCAAATAGTAGATTACTATAATCATTTACTACTGTTTCTTTTGAACCTATCCTAATCCATTGGCTCATTACTCTATTTCTTAGAAAGTACGAGGTCATTTTGATGACTGCCACTTTATAGTATAGTTTTAGATCTGGTAAAGCTAGGCCATCTTTCTTTACATTTTTTCCTATCAGTTCCCCTGATATTCTTGACCTTTTGTTTGAGCAGACTTTTTAAATTTTATTTTTTTTAGGTTTTTTTTTTTTGCAAGGCAAATGGGGTTAAGTGGCCTGCCCAAGGCCACACAGCTAGGTAATTATTGAGTGACTGAGGTCCAATTTGAACTCAGGTACTCCTGACTCCAGGGCCGGTGCTCTATCCACTGTACCACCTAGCCACCTCATGAGCAGACTTTTTAAAGGACCACACTGCTTCCTTTCTGGTGTGAAGAAAAGGTTAGAAAAGGTATCCTAAAAATTGTCTTCTTCACCCAACCTTGGCCTGCTTACTGAAGCAGGTGTGGATGACACAATTGTGATCTCAACATAACACTAAAATCTTTTACAAAGACAATTCTATTCACCATCACTGCATGGAATGTGTGCATTCTTATGGAAAGTACAAAATCCTGTAGACCTAAATGACAAACAGCTCTTTAAAAGACAAACAGCTCTTTATTATGAGAGAACTCAGCACATCCAAATAGCAGCTTTGAATGAAACAAGGCTGGCAAATGAAAGCCAACTTCCTGAAGTTGGACTTGGATAAATATTTTTTTTGGAGTGGCTACAGTGAAAGGGAATGCCATGAAGCTGGGTTAGATTTTGCAATCAAAACTAATCTAGTCAACAAGCTTCAAAAAGGAGTGAATGAGAGACAAAACAATGTGATTACCACTCTCAGGAAAGTCCCAAGTCATCATCATCATTGCCTCTGCCCCACCATGATGAATCTTTATGAAGACCTGGAATTTTATGAAGACCTGAAGACCCTAATTTTGGGTGACTGATGCAAAAGTAGGTACAGTCTACCAGATGGGTAGAAAGTCCTTTGCAAGAATAGAATCAGGAACAGCAACAGCAATAGTCATTTACTACTGAAGACTTGTACATCTCATGACCTTCTAATCACCAATACCATCTTCCACTTACCTAAATGCAATAAAATTTTGTGGATGTACCCTTAGCAAATATTGACATTTAATTGACAATATCATTGTAAGAAGAAGAGATGGACAGAATGTAAGAGTGATGAAGATGATGTGTAATCATAGACTTCTCCAAGCTAAATATTCATATTTAAGAAAAGCAATGACCCCAGGACAAGATGACTATCTGAAGACTTATGTCAACTGATTAGAGTGCTTCTCCAAGCCAAAACAGTTTGTTGGTAGCTCAAAGGGAAAGCTGATAGCAGTGGAGCAGAAAAGCTTTCAGAGTTTTGGTGTGCAGCTGTATTTATTCACCTGGGCCAGAACACTCACAAACATCAAGATCTATTTGACAAAAATGATGAGGAAATTCAGAAACTGACAAACAAAAAATAACATCACAGGGTTTACCAGCAGGATAGTTTATTCATCTCTAAGAAGACAGCATTTAAGTCCATCAAAAGGAAAGTGAAGCTCTAGAGAAATGCAGGATTCTTGGCTCAGTAAGAAGGCAGATGAAATTCAGTTTTACACTGGAGGTAATAATCCAAAGTATTTTTATGATTCTCTAAAGCTATTTGTGGGCCAAAGACATATGGTGCATCTCAATTACTTAGAGCTGATGGAGTCATATTGATTAGTGTTAAGGACATGACCCTGGAGAGATAGGTTGAACACTTCCATAATGTTCTTAACATCAATCAATGCTGAAGCCATAACTTGTACTCCTCAGGTTAACTTCAATCACTCTCTAGCCTAGCTTTCAAATTTAAAAGAATTTTGAAATCCATTAGGCTCCTCTCCTGTGACAAAGATCCCAGTGATAAGTCTATTCCAGTTAAGATTTATAAAGCAGGGGGTCCATTTCTCATACAAAAGCTGACTAAAATTTTCCTAATCATTTGGCAAGAGGAGATTATCCCCTAGGAGTTCAAGGATGCTTCTATTGTCCATTTCTATAAAGGTAAAGGGAACAGATTGCCCCTGTGACAATTAATGGAGGAGGGGTCTTTCTCTTAGTCACTGATGGCAAGATTCTTACTAGAACCCTCCTTCATAGGCTGATACTTTACCTGGAAGATGGTAATCTACCTGAAAGTCAGTATGGCTGCAGAAAGAGCCAAGGAATGATTCATATGGTGTTTGCTACCTGTCAACTCTAGGAAAGATGCCAAGGGCAGAACAAAGATCTATGCACAGCATTCATTGATCAAAGACCAAGGCCTTTGATACTATCAATCATGAGGGCTTGTGGAAAATTATGTCAAAATTGGCTGACTGGAGAAATTCATTTGTGTTGATTGCCATTTTCCAGGCAGTATAGTTCTGGGCAGTAATGAACAATACTTTCATGCTTTTCCAGTATCCAGTGGAATTAAACAAGGCTATGTGCTTGCTCTGATGCTTTTTAGCATGTTTTCAACAATGTCAGAAGTCTTCAATGAAGACAAAAATGGTAAATTATTTAATTTGAAAAGGCTACAAGTCAAGACTAAAGTGGAGGGAGAGTTGGTGCATGATTTTTTTTTTTGTTTACAGATGATTTTGCCCTTAATGCTGCCTTTGAGATATAACAAAGTATAGATCAATTCTGTTACTTGTATTAATTTTGACCTAACAACCAAAATCAAGAAAACAGAGGTTCTCCACTAGCCAGCACTACACCATCTATAGGTGAAATCATTGGTTACAACAAATGGAGGAATTTTGAATGCTGTGGATAAGTTCACTAACCTTGGTTGTATACTTTCCAGGGATGTCCACATAGATGATCAGGTTGACACACACATTGCTAGAGCTGGCTCAGTGTTTTGGAGGCTTTGAAGGAAATGTGGTAGAGAAATATTAGGCCGCTACCAAACTGAAGGTCTTCAGAGCTGTTGTGCTGACCTCAAGTCTGTGATATCTGGATAATCTTGGTCTTCCATGCCAGGAAACTGAATCACTTCTATTTGAATTGTCTTAGGAGGAATCTGAACATAAGGTACTGGAAGACTTAAAAAGCAAGATAAGGTTCAGGACACTGTCCTTTCTGAAATTAAACTGCCAAGCATTCAGACTCTATTGTAGAGAGTGTAAACCCTAATGGGTTGGCCATATTGTTAGAATGTCAAATGTATGCTTGCCAAAAAGACTTTTATAGAGGACTCACACAGGGCAAGTGATCACAAGAAGGTCAAAAGAAATTATAAAGGACACTCTCAAAACCTCTCTTAAGAACTTTGGAATTGATTGTGGGACATGGGAGATCCTGGCACAGGACTGCCCAACATGGCATGCCCTCATGAGCTCTATGAGTGAAGCAGAATTGTAGTGACTAAAAAGAAATATGAGATACACAAATTTTAGAGACTCACTGTCTACTCCAAGAGTTTGTATGGATTCCACCAGAATATGAAGGGAGAATTGTTAGTCTACATTACAAAGACTGGGGTCTGCCTATATTGTTGCCTAAGGGCAGGTACTGAGTTAAGAGAAAAGATTGTCTCAATCTGATCAAAAACTGAGATTAGGCCAGGTCTGCCCCACCTGGTTCTAAATTAACCTAGGGTGTTAGAACTTCTCCTTTGCCCATGCTCAAGGAGGTAGCTGTTCTTACTTATTAGTATAATGAGCCGGGCAGGGGACCAAAGTTTCACTCCAACATTCAATTGAATTATTAAGGTCACGCCAGCAATTAAGGCCTTGATTTGTCCCATCTGCTTTTTTTATAATCCTAATACCTGAACCCTCTTTGTTAAGACACCGGTCCTTCGGCTCTTTAGGTCTCGGAATGTTTGAGGATAGATTACTTTCAAAAATATCATGTTCAGAGGCATGGGATTTATGAGGTAATGCAGTTTCCTCACTGTGTGTTCTCAATTTATTTTTCTTCTAAGCCTACCTTTCTGGTTGATCTTGCTTTGAAATTTCCAGGCTTAACATGGCTCAAGGCAAATGTGCTGTTGTTTAAGGCTCTGCTGAGTATCGAACAGACAATGATTGGCAAGAAGGAACAAGATCAACCTTTCAAACTGCATAAAAAAACCTAACATTTCTGGGATTCCTAGCCCCCTCTCCCATCTTGAGAGAGGTGTGCCATTTTATTAGGATGTCTTAATAAAAAACATTTTAATCACTCTGGACTAAGCATTCATGAGTCATTTATAGCACCCAACATGTAATATAGCTTTTCAAACTTGTATCAACCACATGATTCCATAATGATATTTTGGTCTTGTTTAAGAATGAAGGACAATTCTTGTTATAGGTGGAAGGCTGATTTTTGGACCACACAAAATTCTATGGCATTTAACCTGATCCTGGCAGGGCATGCATGTCCCAGCTTAAATCTTTGAGAGTCTTCTTTTCAAAAAGAATAGATACAATGAATGGAGCAGTGAAAATAGGGAACATTTACATAACATGAATATGTAGTATAAAAATCCACTTAAAAAATATAGAGACTCCTCTGAGAAAAAAGTTTATTTTGGCTTTGCTTGAGAGAAGAGCACACTCCAAGTCTCACAAGATCAAGGAGCTGCATCCAAGGTAAATCAAGCAAGATTATATGAACTAGCTCGATTCCCCTTCTCCTCCCTATCATCCCTCTCAGTTGACTCATTGGTTAGTCTTCAGAGTTACCTTCTTGTGAAAATATACCCCAACAATAAAGAATGAAAGGTTTTCATAAAATATTACCTCACCATCCAGATGGTGAGAATAACCTTCAGGATTATAACTCTCTTATTCCCATTCAGTACTTAATCATCAAACAAGAGGAGGTTTATGAGCTTCTTTGGAATGCAGGGTTTTTCCATGGGAATAGTCTACTGTTCTCTCAGTAAAAATAGCTTTATCATAAGTTTGGAGAGTGAGCCTCCTTTTTGGAGTGCAAGGGGCTTTCTTTTAGAAATAATTTAAGAATAATAATTTATTCTTTCTTTAATATTTCTTAACCCTGAGAGGACTTCACTAGGAATATTACTCCTAAGAAGGTTTTATTGGGAATACTCCACTCATGAACAAAGTCTGATTAATGTTAAGTACTCTATAAACAAGGTTTTCTTAGTTAAGTACTCTATAAACAAGATTTTCTTGGAAACCATCCTAATAGATGGCAGGACTAAGAGATCAAAGCTTCAGAATCTTTTCTTTTTGTTATTGCTCGTTCTCAACTATAGCCCAAAAGAATATTGTTCAAAAAAGAAGTTATCTTTTTTCCAAAAGTCCTAATGCAAAGAATTATCAAATCTGTGTGAAGTATTGTCTTTATCCACTCTACAGGTTGATAAACTAAGATAACTTATTTTAAGGTCACACAATTGACCAACTTCCAGATATATGTATTTTTAACACTGTCTTAATGATAGTACAATAAATTCCTACTTATCAAAAGCATCTTATTAAGAGAGATATATTTCAATTAAAATAAAACCAGAGTACATTCAATTAAATCTGGATCTATGTTCTCAAATTGGATCACACAGAATACTCAAGTAATAATTTCAGTTCTTCAGCATTATTCTTTATAAGATCCAATTATTTTAAGTACTTCATAAGGTCTACAGTTTTTAACTAATCTAAGGTTAGAAATTTAAGTGGCTCTAATCTACCATGACTGTTAACCTTAATACCAAATTCTGATTTAGATTTAGGACATATTTTGACCAAATCAAATCTGGGTTTTATCAAAGGTAACTAAGATTTAAACTTATATTTCTGTAACAGGTAACTGTAAATTCCCCTATTGAGGAGGGGAGGAATAGGTGAGGTTTCCTCAAGATACCAGGGTACTTCCTGGTAATAAAGTCAATTAAGTATTTGAAGAGGAGACTTAATAAAATGAAACTATTTAAGTCAGGAGATCTGCCTATTGGTGAGGGGTCTACACTAGCTTAATTCTTAATTTAGAGAAATATCATTAAATGTGCTTGGTAACCCAATTCTGGTTTACTCTTTCTTAAGGCCATAACCTCTGGTAACTTTTATCCTTAATTAGCTCAAACTCTGGGAAAGTTAACACATATTTATATCCAACAAATCAAACTTAACCAGAACCTCTCCTCATTTTGGTTAGATCCATCTTTCACAGTTTATGGTAACATTTAAATCTCAATTTATCTAAGGTCCATCTACTATTAGCATTTCAAAAAGAGAGCCCATTATTATCACAAACTCATTTTTAAGGTCTTATGTTGACAATTCCGAGTTTCCTATAAATTCTCTATTTCCTCAAAGAGCTAAATCAATTCTTAATCCCCAGTTTGGTTTGCCTATCCCTTTAGCCAGATAAGGATAAATAGCAACTTCCTGTTCCCATCCTCCAGTTTCAGAGACCAGGAATTCCAAACTGCACATCACGTAGAATAACCACCAAAGTTTCCTATATCCTTTTTTCTATGAAAACAGAATACTTCCTCAAACTTTTCTCAACATGAATAACCTTTCTTCTTTAACCTCTCTCTCAATTTTGTTTTCCCTTAAAAGATGGTGGCTCCAAAAACCTATTAAGAGGTTCTTAGCAATTATAATTCTCAAAAATGTAAATATATAATTTTTATAAAATGGGTAGGAATCTCATAAATTTCAGCAGAATTTTAAAGTTCAAACACATACTGATTCAAAACTTATTTCTAAATTGATTTCTATTTTATTTTAATTTGTAAACTCACAAGTATCGAATTAGATTTTTTTTTTTAGGTTTTTGCAAGGCAAATGGGGTTAAGTGGCTTGCCCAAGGCCACACGGCTAGGTAGTTATTAAGCCGCCCCCAATTAGATTTTCTAATTAAATCCTATTCTTCTTTTGATTGATCCCTGATTCACAAAAACTTTTCTCTTTTCTACAAGTTAACACTTAAAACTCTGGCAACTGAGAAATCCAATCATTCCCCAGTTTCAAATTGAACATAATCTACTGTGGGGGTCCAGCCTCTGCGGGGTCCTTAGAACCTGACAGGAGGGATAGAGTCAGCGAAATGAGTTGAATCAACAAGTGGGTAAAGGCAGGAGCAGGTTGACTGACTGTCAGCTGCTTAGATTTAGTTTTATAGTCTTAGAATCATATGAAACAAGCAAACTAAAATCGTTTCCTTGGTTACGAAAGTATACAATTTTCATCATTAATCACATAGTTCATATGGTTACAAGTTTGATCATGTAGTGGTTACAAGTGTGATTAACAATCATGTAATTAATTTTCTTGTCCCTGCTCAGACCGTGATGACCTCAACCTGCCTGTTGCCTAGTTTGTTGCTGCATAGTAAAGTTATTGATTAAACAGAACTTTCCTTAGAATAATCTTTGATATAATTTGTTTAATGGAATGCTTCTGTGTTTTTGTACCGCATATGTAATGTTTTTGATATGCTCCCCTAACAACCTATAGTGAGGGTAGCTATGCTTGTCCACCTGTCCGTTGACTCCTTCAATAACTAATTTTCCTTTCAGCCCTTGTTGGTAGATGCTACGGTTTCTATGACTTTTTATTCTTTGCCAAATAAACTAAGGCTGTTAGAGTTCACATATTGGTTACCTATACTAACTATTCTCTCACCATCTTTATCATATATTCCTGTATATGATAAGGGGGGCAAAACTGTTAATTTCCCTGGAATTCTATCTGACCTATCTTGTATCTGGTTTCCCTGTATATATTCTGACATCTCCCTGGAACTCCCAGTGCTGTATCTTCCAAAGATTTCATCATGCTGAAGCCTTTTGTATGTCTCAGGGAGAGGCAGTCCTGTTGAATTTGGACAGAGTTCACAATCTGTTTTATTCAAGGAATTTCTCTGAAATCCTTCCTTTATAGTCATTGCACTATTAGGATAAGTACATTTTGCAATCAATAATAGACCTATAAATATGGGTATACCTATATATTTTGATATATTTGTTATATTTGATATATTTGTATACCTATATACCTATATAGGAATCCCTATATATTTTGAAGAAGGAAATGTTGTTCCATCAGGCAGTGTGACTGCCCTGAGTCTTCTTGCCGTGACTGTGTCAAACAGCTTAGAGACCCCTGGCTCCCAACAATCTACAAGCCTTAAATATGGGGTTCAATTAAACCTGGATTTACAATTTCTAACATTCAAAATCAATTCCCAATTAAAGTTTTATTTAGTTAGAAACAAATACTTAAAAAGTAGATTAAAAAAAATCCAACTGAAGTCGCTGTCTCCCTGCCTCTCTGTAAAAATGACTTTTCTGACAATTCTGCTTTTCCTGACAGGGAGATTGTATAACTCAGTAAGTAACATTATTAAAGAGAAGGGATCTATTCAAATTAATTGTTTGGGGAGGGGAAAGGGAACATCTGGAGGAAAAAGCCATCAAATGCTTATCTCAAATTATCTTAGTGCCATTTTTTGCTGCTGGATTCCAGTAAAAAAATCCAGTCTACTTTTTACTTATGAACACAGACATAGACAGACAAAAAGACATATAGGAAACTTAACACAAATGAGACTCCACAGAGAGAGAAAAAAATACAAATTATGTGCTTGGCAGTCATTTTTTTTTAAAGCCAATTCACTATTTTTTTAATTTAATATTTATTCTCATTTTGTACAAAGTCATTCTTTAAGAGGAACCTGTAGGAATGGTGACATTTGGGTCCACGATTACAAATTCAGCTGCTGTCCCATTTTCAGAGAGACTTATCCAAGTGGAACCAAAATTGCTTGTGGATCAGGAATTCAATAGAAAAGAGAATTCAAGAAATTTGAGAGACTGACTTATTTAAGCTAAACTAATGAGTTGAATCTGTGCTGAAATATAAGAGGGTACTAGATATATGAGTTTGGAAAGTCTTCAAATCCCACTTCTGACATCAGACATCTCAACCTAAGGTGGAGAGTACTATCAAAGTAGCAAAAACAAAAACAAAAACAAAAACAACTTCTAGGATCTTTAATGGAGATAAGGAAATTGTAATTTGGGGCCACCTCATAGTACCATAGAATTGAATTATGCAAGAGAATCAGAGAGGGCCAGTATTAAATATATTTCAACAGGGAGAGAGTCTCATGAGAGCAACAACCTTGGGAAGTTGTTATGTAAGTTGTTTTGCATACCCACAGAAAATCCATAGAGAAAACTGGGGGAATCTAGGGAGTGGTAACATCTGGTCATAACAGGGGCTCCTTGTTTTTTTAAATTGATTTTGATTGTCCTCAGGCAATTGTAGCTCTACAAGTCAGGTCAGTTCATAATCAGCTGCATTCAACACATTCCTGGATCTTTGCTAAAAAAAAAAACCCATGAACAAAGTCATTGGGATCTTGTAGAGTCATACAGGACCAAACAACTGAACAGCAAGAATAGGCCCTAAAGCAATAGACAAGACAAGTAAAGAGATTTGAATAAATTCAATCAGCATTTATTAAATTCCTACTATGGGAACTGCTAGGTGGTGAAGTGGATAGAGCACTTGCCCTGGGGTCAGGAGTACCTGAGTTGGAATTTGGCCTCAGATACTTAATAATTACTTAGCTGCACGACCTTGGGCAAGTCCCTTAACCCCACTGCTTTGCAAAACACAAAACAAGAAAAAAAAAAACCCCAAAAGTCAGACAAACAAAGAATCCCTACTATGATAGGTGATGGGATTATAAAGACAAAAATGAAATTGTCTTGCCTCAAGAGGCTTATATTCTTATGGGAGAAACAATTGTACATAAAAATATATGTAAAGAGAACGTGTATATACATAGATATACACAAAATATGTGTGGAGTGAATCAGAAGTCATTTCAGGGGAAGTGGGAGAGAGGTAACAAGGGGTGGGGGGATAGGAGGAATCAAGAAAGAACCCCTGCAGGAGTTAGCATTTGATCTGTATTTTATATTATTAAGGTAAAGGAAAAGCTTAATTAATCTTGATGAAATCAGCAGACCCAGATGAGCTATAACAGGTACCAAGAGAAATGGAGAGATGCCATAGGAGAGGAGAATAAATGCCCTGCTTTTCAAAGAAGGGAAAAGAGTGGAGTCTGCAAACTATAGGTCAGTGACCTTGACTTTGATTCCTGGCAACATTCAAAAATATATTCTCAAAAGGATGATTTGGAACATTTAGGAAAAACAAGTTGTGATCACAAAGGACCCCTGTGATTTCATCAAAAATAGATCCTTGCCATTCTAATCTCATTTCCTTTTTTGACAGCATTGTTAGACTCGTAGATCAGGGGAATACTGCAGATAAAATATGTCTAGATTTTAATGATAGCACTAGGCAATAATATAATTAGGTGGCTTTGGAATCTGTCAGGACTTCTAACCCAAAGAAGAAAAGTCAGCTGAGAAGACTAATGGCCCACTCCAGGGATCTCTGCCTTGTCTTGTACTGTTTAACTTTTTTTTTCAAATAAATGACTTGTTAAATCTGTAAATGAACTAAAACTGGAAGGGATAGCTCAGATTTTGGAAGACCCTCAATATTGCCAGAGATTATGACAGGCTGAATCTAATAAGTTGATTTGAGATAAATATAAAATTTTCCACTTGGGTCTAAAAAAACTGACAGCTTGGTGGTGCAGTGGATCAAGTGCTGGGCTTGGAATCATGAAAACTTATCTTTCTGAGCTTGTCTGACATCAGATAGTTATAGCTGTGTAACCCTGGGCAGGTCACTCTAACCCTGCTTCTTTATTAGTTTCTTTATTAGTAAAAGGAACTAGAGAAGGAAATGGCAAATCATTCTTGTGTCTTTTTTTTTAAGAAAACCCCAAATGGCATCATGAAGAGTTGTGAATAAATGAAAAGTAACTCAACAACTAAAAAATTGTCTCATTTGAAAAGGATAAACTTAAAATAGATTTAATCCAAAGTTGAAAAATAGAAAAATACAGAAGTTGTGATTTCAGGGTCCAGCCAAGAAGGTGGAGTAAAGGCAGGGACTTTGTGGAGTTCTCCCCTAAACCACTCCAAATACCTCTAAATAATAACTCTAAACAAACTCTAGAGTGGAATAGCCCATAGAAAGACAGAATAAGACAATTTTCCAGGTCAAGACAACTTAAAAGATTGGCAGGAAAAATCTTTTGCATCAGGGTGAGAGAGGAGACCGGAGCAGTGAAGACCATGACAACCCAAACTGGTTTTAGCAATCTAGGACGAGGCAGCTGGGAGATTGAATCAGTGGCAGCAGTGGTGGTTTCCAGACCTCTCAGGCCAGAGACAACTTGGAAGGTCAGCAGATAACCTGTCACACCAGGGTGAAGATGGAACACAGTCCAGTGCAGGTCTCAAGCAGTGCAGACTTGGCTCCAAAAGGTCTTAGAGCTATTGTATCATCTGTTTCCAAAACTCTTGACCCCAGATGGCAAGGGCTTAGAAGGAGATTACAGGGGTCTCTTTGCTATCACTGAGGTGGGACTCTATTGTTTTTCCCCATACTCAGATTTGGGACACAGTCCAAGGAAGAGGAGAAACAATAACACAACAGAGCTTGTGGCTGCAGGAGGACTCTCCTCACAATTCCAGAGCAGAACTAGGTACTTGTGGTCATTCACAGGCCAGTGCACAGACCAGAAGAGTAGATCACACCACTTTGGAAGAACTGAAAATTTGCAGATCCCTAGAAGTGTCCCTGAAAACAGCTGCAAAAAATCCTAGAAGCTTGGATTATTGAGCCCTCCACCCTGGAAGCTGAGTCCTACCTTAACAGAGTTAAAATCAAGTCATAGACTGAGGAAGTGACAAAGCAGCAGGAAAAAAAATCTGACCATAGAAAATTATTGTGGTGATAAGGAGGATCAAAACATTCCAAAAAAGATAACAAAATCAAAGCTCCTACATCCAAAGTCTCCGAGAAAAATATGAATTGGTCTCAATCCATGGAAGAGCTCAAAAAGGATTTTGAAAATCAAGTAAGAGAGGTAGAGGAAAAATTAAGAAGAGAAATGAGAGTGATGCAACAAAATCATGAAAAACAAGTCAACAAAAAAATACTGATGAAATACATCTTAAAACCAGACTAGGTCAAATGGAAAAAGAGGTACAAAAAAGCCAATGAAGAAAAAAATGTCTTAAAAAGCAGAATTTGCCAAATTAAAAAGAAGCACAAAAATTCACTGAAGGGGAAAAACTCTGAAAAAAGTAGAATTGGTCGAATGGAAAAGGAGATATAAAGCTTATTGAAGAAAATAATTCCTTAAAATCTAGAATTGAGCAAATGGAAGCTAATGACTTAATGAGAGGTCAAGAAACGATAAAACAAGCCCCAAACAATGAAAAACTGAAAGACAATGTGAAATATATCATTGGAAAAGCAACTGACTTGGAAAATAGATACAGAAGAGATAATATAATTATATTGGACTACTTGAAAGCCATGATCAAAAAAAGAACCTAAAAATTCATCTCCCAAGAAATTCTCAAAGATTATTTCCCTGATAGTCTAGAAGCAAAGGGTAAAGTAGAAATTGAAAGAATCTACCCATGACCTTCTGAAAAAGATCCCCAAAATGAAAACTGTCAGGAATATTATAGACAAATTTCAGAGATCCCAGGTCAAGGAGAAAATATTGTAAGCAGTCAGAAAAAATAATTCAATCATCTTGGAGTCACAGTCAGGATAACCCAAGATTTAGCAGTTTCTACATTAAAGAATATTATATATGATATTCTGGAAGACAAAGAAATTTGGGTTACAATCATGAATCAACTACCCTGCAAAACCGAGTCTACTCTTTTAGGGGAAAAGATGGACATTCAGTGAAATAGGGAACTTTCATCTTTCCTGATGAAAAGATCTCACATGAAGGTCAATATGAGATTCAAGTAAGGCATAAAAAGGTAAATAGGAAAGGGAAATCATAAAGGCCTTAATGATGTTGAACTGCTTATATTCCTGCAGTAGAAAATTATACTGATAACTCATGAACCTTCTCATTTATTAAGCAGTTAGAAGGAGTATATACAGACATGGCACAGGTGAAAGTTGAATATAAAGGGAAAATATCTTAAAAAATAAAATTAAGGGGTCCTTCATAATCGAAGGACATGTCTGGATTTGGGGACTCCCAGTGGTGGATTCAATTAGTTTGTATGGGTTTGGCAGAACTGATACCTAATTTTATGCTGAATTTGGTGAACTGGTTGTGAAAATGGCACTTGTAATCAGGGTTCTCTCTAAAGTGGGCATCTGCCCAATTTCCAATGTGGAAATCACAAATTTACATTATTCTTTTTAATGGTCTTTTGAGCAATAGCATTTTCTATGGTCATTCCATCCATAGATGAAAACAAATTGAACTATGCTTGTAATATTTATTCATTTCCTAAATCATTATATCTTTGATGAAATATTGTTTAAATTTCCTTGTTTTTGTTATTTCAGTAAACAAACATATAATGTAAAGAAAAAAGTACAAACAACCAGGGAGTGACAAGCTGTCATTCATTTCTACTTTGTGTTACACCCAAAATTTTCCCCAGATATTATGAGTGTGGTGGTGTTCCCTAAATGGTGAAATCAATATGAAGTTGGGACACAATGAACCAGTAGAAATATAGATTTAAAGGATTGTCTTATGGCTCATTTCAGAAGCCATGGAAGAAAAAAGGAGGATAGGTAGAATGGATTTTGGTTCTGCATGCATTCCCACAGTGGCTGCTGTGGCTGCTTTGCTCCATAAGGATACATTTGCTTACTGAGAGTAATATAACATAACCTGGTTTTGTGTATCTTCTTTATTATTCTTATTTGAGTATTAAATACATGAAATATTAAACCACCTTTTGGTATATCTTTTTGTATACTTAAAACAATCATTAGGGCAAAGAACTTACTGTTAATTTATTTGAATCCTATCACTGGGGACTCTCATAGGATCAGCCGAGGGCAACAGAAGTCATTGCCAGTCTCTTCTGAATAGTACTAACCTGTTTCTTAGAACTGACTGATTTATGATCAACTACTGTTTACATAGGGTGAAAGAAGACAGAGAATTGAATAAATAGGAGTGGGGGGAATAAGATGGTGGGAAATACAGTTAGCAATATAACTGGAAAAAAATTGAAACAAGTTTCTTTGCTAAAGGTCTAATTTCTCAAACATAGAGAACTGAGCCAAATGTACAAAAAATAAGAGTGATTTCTCAACTGATAAATGATCAAAAGATATGATCAATTTTTAGATGAGGTTGTCAATATTATCTATAATCTTATTAAAAAAACTTGTCACTATTGATTAGAGAAATGTAAATTAAAATATTTCTGATGTGCTACCTTATACCTATATAAAATTGCTTGGTTTCTCAATGAGGGGGGAATGAGGGGGAAAGAAGAGAGAGAGAATTTGGAACTAGAAGTTTTAAAAATGAATATTAAAATTTGTTTTTACATGTAACCAGGGACAAATAAAATGCTAAATAAAAAGTAGAAAATGAGAATCAATAAACTATACATAAGGAAAAAATAAACTACATTATATGTCAGCAATATTATTTAATATTGTTTTAGACCATTTAAAATAACTAGATGGTATAAAATATCTGAGCAGATACAGGAACTATAAGAACATAAACATATAAATAAACATACAAATAAATTCAGTTATAAATAATTGAAGTAATATTTATTTTTCTGGGTAGTAGGTAAAGCTAATATAATTTTAAAAATGCAACTTTACATAACTAATCTATTTATTAAATGTCATTCAATTAAGTTACAAAAATTATTTTACAAAATTATAAAAATAATAAAATTCATTTGGAAGCACAAAAAGTCAGGAACTTTAAAGAAACCAAGGGGAAAAGATATAAAGGAAATAGATTTAGCAGTATCAGACCTTAAACTATACTATAAAGGCAAGAGAATTATTGAAGTATAAAAAGGATAATTTTAATTATTTTTTTTTTAGGTTTTTGCAAGGCAAATGGGGTTAAGTGGCTTGCCCAAGGCCACACAGCTAGGTAATTATTAAGAATCTGATACCGGATTTGAACCCAGGTACTCCTGACTCCAGGGCCAGTGCTTTATCCACTGCGCCACCTAGCTGCCCCAATTTTAATTATTTCAGATTAAAATTTTCTTGTATAAATAAAAACCTATGTAGCCAAGAATAGAAGTAATACAGAAAACTGTGTTTGTGTGTGTGTGTGTGTGTGTGTGTGTGTGTGTGTGTATGGGGGGGGACTTTCAAAGACAGTCTCTCAGATAGGAATTCCTTAGAATATTATTGTGGAGTAGGAGAAGAGGGTTTTTTTGGTTGTTGTTTTGCAAGGCAATGGGGTTAAGTGGCTTGCCCAAGGTCACACAGCTAGGTAATTATTAAGTGTCTGAGGCTGTATTTGAACTCAGATTCTCCAGGGTCAGTGTTCTATGCACTGCACCACCTAGCTGCCCCCCAGGAGAAGAGGGTTTAGAAAAACATGGAAAGACTTGGATTAATATAAGGAAGATGTCCATTTTCAGAGAAACAGATAGAAAATGAGCGTAGTAAAGTTTTACATATATATGTGTATGAATATATATGTGTATATATGCATATCATTTTACATATATGTGTATGAATATATATTAATGTTTATAGAAATCTATATATATTAATGCATATGTATACACATATGTGAATATCGATATCGATATCTATATCCACACTGAATTGAAATCTTCTTTAGGATGGTGGAGGGAAGGAGAGGAAAAGAATTAAAGTAAAAAAAAAGTGCACAGTAGTGAACAAAAGAAAACCATAAGAGAGCAAAGAAAAGCTAAACAGCTTGAAAAACAATGAGAAGTATTTTTATTATATAAGTTTTCTTGAAATGGAAATTTATTTATATTGAATCCTCTCTTATGGTCTACTGTGTACATGGCAATTCTTTTCTTTTCTCATTTTGCATTTAAATTTAATATAAAAAAATTACAAAAAAAACCAAAAATAAAAGCTTTGGGAGCCTTAGTGTACTACAAGCTCATCAAGAGTGAGTTAAAGCATTTGTTAAAAACTAATTTGATCACAGGTGGCACTCAGGAATTCATATTCCTTGATCACACTGTGAGGAATATGTGTGTTTGGGTTCCTTAAGAATGTGAAGGATTGTTAGTTTACATTACAAGGACTAGGGTCTGCCTATGGGTAGATACTGAGTTAAAGTCAAAAGATTTAGCCTCAATCTGATCAAAAACTGAGATTAGGTGTGGTGTGCCCCATCTATTTTAAATTAACCTAGGGTCTTGACTTTCTCCTTTGCACACTCTCTTGGAAGTAGCTATTCTTGCTCATTAGTATAATGACCAGGGGGAGGAAAATATATGGGGACCAATATATCAATTGGATTGTGACCCCAGCCTATGATTGGCATGAAGAGGCAGGAACAAAGCCTTTCAAACTGCATGAAAGACTTTCCATTCCTGGGATTCCCCCCCACCCCATCTTGAGAGAGGTGTGCTATTTTTTATTAAGATACCTTAATAAAACTATTTTAATCACTCTGGACTAAGTATTCACGAACCATTTATAACAAGACCAAATATGGAATTTGGTGTTCAATTAGATTCACTATTTTAAAGCGAAACTAGAGAGATACCAGAGGAGTGTGACAAGGATGATGGTCATATCATATAAGTCTATAAAAGGAACTAGGGAAGTTTACTCTGAAGGAAACTTGGGAGACTTACAACAGCTGACTGTTAGTATTTGAGGAACTGAGAAATAGAAAGATTAGATTGCTTTGTTGGGTTTCAGAGGGCCAATGAGTAAAAAATGGCAAAACTAAATTTAATCTTGAATCATTTCATTTCAGGTTTAGGAGTTTTGATTGGGGGACCCTCTCAGCAAACTGAGAAATAGGGACTCTCTCTTATCCCAACATCTGATGAAGGGTGTGGATGTTCCAACTGGCACCTCCTGGGGAGGAGGAAAACATTTTTTGTACCTTAGCATTAGTTCAATCAATTCTCATTTCAATCAAAAAATATTTTAAAAGTGTCGACTATGTGCCAGCCAGTATGCTATGAGCTGGAGAGGCAAAACGAGACAAAAAAAAACAGCCCCTGCCCTCACTGTCACTGAAGATGGGTGATTAAGTCACACAGTTAATGGGAAAGGATTGACTGTTGCAGATAGCATTCCAATGAGGTTCCATATCATCCCTCTCCTCAGCTCCTTCATTTAGTTTCAAGAAATCACAACAGAGATGATATGGCAAGAATTCCTGGGATCCAGGAGGCCGTGGCTAAGGCTTGCTTTCCAGATCTGCCATCTTTCCCATCCTTTTTGCGATTTAAACTGAAAAAATACTGCTTGCACTTCTAGACTCCACTTTTCCTATCTCTTATTTATCCTTCTATTACACTGCTCTTTGCAAGACCATCAATGAGTTATGTATTCTTTTTTTTTTTAGGTTTTTGTAAGGCAAACAGGGTTAAGTGGCTTGCCCAAGGCCACACAGCTAGGTAATTATTAAGTGTCTGAGACCGCATTTGAACCCAGGTACTCCTGACTCCAGGGCCTGTGCTTTATCCACTGCGCCACCTAGCAGCCCCAATGAGTTATGTATTACAAAATCCTATGACTTTTGCTTAGATCCTATCCTTGACCTTTTTGCAAAGTTTAAAAATTCCTCTTTTCTCTGGGTTTTCATAACATTGCTGTCTCATGTTTCTCCACCAGTTTGATCTTTCTCAGTCCTCTTTGCAAGTTCATCAGCTCTCTGCCAAGCAGGTACTCCCTAAGGTTGGGATCTGTTTTAGATCCTCTCCTCTTCATTTTCTATACTCTCAAAATCATCTCATTATCCCCTATGGGTTTACCTATCTATACAAGGGTGACCCTCAAATCTATATATCTAGCTCTCATCTCCCTCTCCCTGACTTCTATTCGGTTTGAATTTCCAACGTTTTGGAGTGACCCATAGGCATCTCAGATTCAACATATCCAAAACAGGATTCACAATCTGTCACCCTAAACCTACCTCTCTTTCTAATTTCCTTAATGTGTTAATGTGTCACCATTTCTCCCCATCATCCCAGCAACACTCTGCTATCACTCATTCACCCTCTTCCTCTATCCAATGAATAACCAAATTTTGTTGATTCCTCCTGGACATTTCTATAATATGTCCCCTTCAACTCATGTTCAAAATGGGAGATCTCACTCTCCTGTAAGACTGAATCTGCTGAATACTCAATCTCATTGGTACTCTCTGTCCCTTTGATTGGACCCTCTGAGTGAACAACAGGGCCATGGTCTTCTGGGAACTCACCATAGTCGTCCCCACTTTTCCCCATTCCCCAGGTTGGATTTCTTTAGAAGTCTCCGTCTTTGCTATTTCCCTCTCCCTCCCTCCCTCTCAAGCTTCCTTTTGTGTATTGTCTTTCTTTGGTTTGTAAGCTTCTTGAGAGCAGGGACTGTCTTTGTATCTGGGTTCAGCACATAGCAGGAGCTTGCTTAATGAATGTTTATCAACTATTGATTTTGCTTGCGCGCCTCTTGGAACCTCTGGTTCTCTTCAAAGCTCTATTTCCCCAGTAGTTCTTGCTCTTTCAAACCCCTGTGCTTCTATTTTGTATATATATACACTGCATTTATAGATCTCTGGTCCTGTTGTCACCCCCAGAATTCCTTGAGGGCAAGATAGTGTCTACGGGTGAAAGGGACTTTTTCTTTTTGCAAGGCAAACAGGGTTAAGTGGCTTGCCCAAGGCCACACAGCTAGGTGATCATTAAGTGTCTGAGGCTGGATTTGAACTCAGGTACTCCTGACTCCAGGGCCGGTGCTCCATCCACTGGCCACCTAGCCGCCCCACTGCTAGGTAATTAAGTGTCTGACCAAGGTCTATTAACTTTAATTTAGGAAAAAATTGCTATGTCATTGTCTGATCTTGTTATCTCTTATACTTTATGTTTTTCCTTAAGGATATGATTTCTCTCTCATCACATTCAATTTAGATCAATGCATACCATGCAAACAAGTAAAGACTGACAAACTGCCTGCTGTGGGGGGTGGGGGGGAAATTGTAAGACTCAAAATAAATAAAATCTTTTAAAATAGTAAAAAAAAAAATCCAAATTATTAAGTGTCTGAGGTGGCACTGGCACTCAGGTCCTCCTGAGCCCAGGGCTGGCGCTCCGTCGCGCCCAGCCGCCCCCGTGCAGGGGCCTTAGGAAGGGTCGGAAGCCTCATTCAAGCGGGGCGGGTGAGCCTGCGGCTGCCTCCCGAAAGGCAGATGCGGGGCTCCAGGCCCAGCCCCCAGCCCGGGTTCCGGCCTTGGCCTCCCGGGCTGGGCAGGACTGGAGCGCCGGGTCATTAGAACAAGAGACTCCGAGCGCCGGCATGCCGGGGCTCCCGGGGCGGCCCCCGCTCGCGCCCCCGGGCGCTCCAGGCCCCGTTACGCGGCCTCCCGAGGACTGGACGGGAGCGGCCCGCGGCTGCGGGGCGGCCTCCGGGCCTTCCCGAAGTCCCGCCCCCGGGAGCGCTCTCCTCTGATTGGTGCCAACCTGCTCCGGCGCAGCCGAACTTGACGCGCTCTTCCTGACGCCGCCCCGCCCCCTCCCGCCCCCGCCCTGCGGCGGCCAATCCCGCGGCCGCTTCCCGGCTGCCATGGACGCGGGCCGGCCCCGCGCCGAGGCCGCGGCCAATCCCCGCGCCCGAGGCCCCGCTCATTAGCCCGGGAGCGCGAGCTGGGGGCGGGGCCCCGGAGCCGGACCCGGGAGAGGCGGGGCCGGGGGCGGGGCCAAGGGCGGTTGAGAGTCCGAACCCCAAGATCCAAGAAAGTTTGCTCAGGAGGTGAGCTCTGCCGCGGGCCCCGGGGCTCGGGGGGCGATCGTGGCCCCGGGGGCGCTCGGGGGTGAAGCGATTGGGGCTGGGGAGCTGGGGGGCCAGGGAGGCGGGCGGGGTCCCCTCGCTGGGTGGGGAGGAGGCGATCCCCCCAACAAAGGGAGCCGCCGGGGCCCTCCCCTCCCCCCGCCGCCCTGGGCTCGGAGGGGATCCCGGGGGCCCCCAGGAGCAGCGGCGTGCCCCCCGCGCCCCGGGGGATCCGGCCCCTCCCCTCCCCCACCGCGGGGAGCTTCGTCGCCCCGCCCCAAGCCCCGCCCCCAGACGCTCCTGTGGCTCTCCAGGCGCTTTTACTGGTCACTGCGGGCCCCGCCCCCGAGGCGCCCCCTCCCCGCCCCACCCGCCGGCCTTCTTGTCTTCCAGGTCCGCCGAGGGTCCCCCGGCCGGAGAGGGCTGCCGGCCATGGCCCAGAGCCCCAAGCAGCTAGCCCCGGGCTTCCTGTGAGTGGCACCCCGCGAGTGGGAGGCTTTGTGCAGTGACCCCCCAAAGTGGCCGGCTTTGTGGAGTGACATCCCAAATGGGTGGCTTTGTGGAGTGACGCCCCAAAGTGGCCGGCTTTGTGGAGTGACACCCCCAAATGGGTGGCTTTGTGGAATGACACCCCTCAAATGGGTGGCTTTGTGGAGTGACCCCCCAAATGAGTGGCTTTGTGGAGTGACACCCCAAATGGGTGGCTTTGTGGAATGACACCCCCAAATGAGTGGCTTTGTGGAGTGACACCCTAAAATGAGTGACCTTGTGGAATGACACCCCAAATGGGTGGCTTTATGGAGTGACACTCCAAAGTGGCTGGATTTGTGGAGTGACCCCCCCAAAGTGGCTGGCTTTGTGGAGTGACACCCCCAAATGAGTGGTTTTGTGGAGTGATACCCCCCAAATGAGTGACTTTGTGGAGTGACACCCCTCAAATGGGTGGCTTTGTGGAGTGATACCCCTAAAGTGGCCGGATTTGTGGGATGTTCCCCCAGGATCAGAAGGCTCTGCTCTGTGAGGGCCTCTGTCAAGACCACCAGCAGAGACCCTCCCCATTATCTGCCATCCATCTGCCATCCCCCTTGTCTCCCCTGGAGTGGGAGGGTTTCCTGGCCACTCTTGGTCCACCAGGTCTTAGTGCCCGGTTCACAGTCTGGGTTCTCAGCTGCTCCCTGCCCTGGCTGGGCTTGGCCCTCGACTTCTCTCCCCACTCTCCTCATTTTTTTGTCTAAGTGAAGGTGGGGTGGGGCTGGATGGTGGGTGCGGGGAGGCTCTGTTGGAGCCCTGATGGATGGACAGACAGCTTGGTTTCCAGGCCAGGCAACGGGAAGGTCCCGGGACAGCAGCCGCAGCAGCTGGGGAGCCTGGCAGGGCTGGCCCCCGTGAAGCAGGAGAAAGTGGAGGTCCCTCGGGCCAGTGGTATGGAGAAAGGACCCTCGGAAGAGGAGGTGGGTACCTCGGCTTCCTAGGAGACAGGCCCTGAGCTTTCCCTGCCTTTGGCCTTCTCCCCAGAGGTCACTCTCCCGCCTTTTTCCTCTGCCTGTGTTCCTTAGCCTGTGAAGAAGCGAGGCTGGCCCAAGGGCAAAAAGAGGAAGAAGATTCTTCCCAATGGACCAAAGGCCCCCGTCACTGGTTATGTCCGCTTCCTGAACGAGCGGCGGGAGCAGATCCGCACCTTGCACCCAGACCTGCCCTTCCCCGAGATCACTAAGATGCTGGGGGCTGAGTGGAGCAAGCTACAACCCACAGACAAGCAGGTGGGACCCCGGAGACCCCTCCCTAGAATCAGCATTTCCCAGAAACCTCTGGACCTGCTGGCATGGCCCTAGGTTTCTCTAGCCATTCTCTGTTCAGGCCTTGGGATCCTAAATCTAGTGCTGGAGAAAACAGATTGCTTCCTACAATCTCTTCATTTTATAGATGAGGAAACCGAGGCCCCAGGAGGCCAAGGCAGGACTCCCACCCAGGCCTTTTATTCTAGAGCCAGATTTCCTTCTGCATTAAGTACCCCCTCCTCCTCCTCCTCCTCCTCCTCTTCCTCTCTTAGTGAATCTCAGCCAGGGGTCTTCTAAGGGGCAGCCTTCCCATTTGGTCCCATCTCTGTCCCTAGCGCTACCTGGATGAGGCCGAGAGGGAGAAACAGCAGTACATGAAGGAGCTCCGTGAATACCAGCAGTCGGAGGCGTACAAGATGTGTGCGGAGAAACTCCAAGAGAAGAAAGCCAAGAAAGGTAGGGACGTGTGTGTGTGTGCAGATATGAGGATGTGTGGCATGTGTTAGGGGCAGGGGTCCCAAGGGGGTCCTGGGATAGGCCTTATCCCTTTTCCCACCCTCCAGGGCCCTCACCTGCTTCTCCTTTCCCCTTATAGAGGATCCAGGTGCTTCAGCCATGAACACCTTCCTGAATGGACACAAGGTAGGGTCCTGGGAATCCTTGGGGAGGGGGCTGTCCTTACTGGGAGGGGGGGAGTGGTGCTCTGGGGCCAGAGGAGATTTGGAAAGAGAGCTGCAAACTTCCTTCACTGAAGGGAGGAGGAGAGGGAGGAGGGCCTGCCATGTGGGCACCAGGAGAGGGCACTGCTGAGCTGTGCTAACCCTGTGCTGTCAGAAAGCTCAGGAGGGGCCTCTTGGGGCTCTTCTCTGCCATCCTAGTCATGCTGCCTTCCTCTGTCACCCTCCAGGGCAGGGACTTTGACGGCTTCTCCACCTTTGATGTCCCCATCTTTACAGAGGAATTCTTGGACCAGAACAAAGGTGAGGCATGCTCAATGGGCTCCCTCTTCCTCCTGGCCTCTTTGAGGTACAAGAAAGGTGACAGACAAAAGGCACATGTTGTTGGGAGGAAGAGAATGGAGGGGCCAGGCCTGGAGTGTCCACCCTGGCCAGAACTGCCCCCTTTGACCCTGTTCCATCCCAGGACTCTGGCTTGAAGTTTCAGAGCTGACTGGGCATGGGGATGGCACCGATGGCAGGAGGTAACTGTCCAGAATCAAGAATGAAAGAGCCTAAGGGGTCAGGCAAAGGTTCATTCTCTGCCTCTCGGTGATTATCCGGTTTTCCCAACCCCACGCTCCAATCGAGAGAGGAGACGGGAGCCTGAGGTCAGAGGACCTGGGCTGCGACCTGGATTTGTCACTGATACTCTGTGGGACCAGTCACTACTGAGCTGAGTCTGCTTTCCCATCTGCTAAATGAGAATGATAATATTTGATTGCACCTCAGAGGGATGGGGGGAGAATCTTTGTTGTGAGGGTCAGTGCAGGACAGGAGACAGTCCTTGGTTGATGTGGAGAAGGCCTGGGTTCCAATCCCACACCTGCCATTACCATTTCCTGGCCCAATAATCATTTAAACTCCCTGGGCCTGGGGCATCGACCAGCTCTTGATCCCATCATCTGTGTCCCAGGACACTCACATTAACTCCTCAGAACCTGTTTCCCCATCTCTAAGACAGCAATATTAATTATTGTAATTACCTCCCTTAGGGGAGTGAGGAGGGAAGTGCTTTGCATGCTGGGTTATAAAGGAGGCTGGACCAGACTTCCAGTCAGAAGACCTGGGTTCAAGTTTTGGCTTTGTCAGTCAAAAGACATTTATTTAATACCTAATGGCAAGCCCTGGAAAATGAATACAAATAGCCCTGCCCTCAAGGAGCTTACATCCTACTGGGGATCAGCAAGTTCACAGATAGGTGAATACGTTGATTGGGGGAGGAAGCCCTCACAACTGAGGGGAGCAGGAAAGGTTTTTTGAAGGAGGTGAGCTGAATCTTGAAGTAAGCTATGGGTTTTCAGAGGGAGGGGGTGCCTTTGCCATGGTGGGAGGAAGAGGGACTTAGCTATGGACTCAGACAGCCTGGAATGAATGGGCATAAGGGAGAGAGCATTTATTAGGGGCTCACTCCAGGATAGGAAGGGAAGGAGCTAGTGCCCCAGTAGACTGTAAGCTCCTTGAGGACAGGGCCATGTTTGTTTTTCCCTTCTTTACTGTATAAATACTTGTTGACTGTCTGAGGCTAGGCAGTCTGGGGGTCCATGAGTCCCTGGGACTCATGAAATCAGTCACGGGGCAGTCTTTGATTATCTCTTTTTCCAAAAAGCCATGGTCACGTTGCCTGTGGTCCCTCTCTGTAGCAGTGCCGAAAGAGGGCTGGCCCAGGATTCAGGAGAGACCGGGGTTTAAACCCGGCCTCCGACCTTTACCAGCCAGGTTGTTGGCCTGCCACTTAAGGTCTCATCACCTCACTGGTTATCAGTAGTGCTGTCAAACTCAAATAGAAATGGATCGTCTTGGCCATAAGCTATTTTTGCTTGAACATTCCCAGTTACATTTTGGTTGGGTTCAGGATGCCCTTGGGCTTGGATGAGTTTGAAGATGAGGTGCAAGAACAGCTGTGGGTGCTTCACCACCTTGCATTGCTGGGTTCATGTCAGTTCTTTGACATCTTGCTCCACGTGTAAATTGAGGGTCATGGACTCAAAGGTCCCAAGTTGCTCCAGCCTTGGATGACTGAAGGGTAGATTCCCAGGGTCCAAGGAGAGTTGAGGGTGGCTTCCCTCTGGAGGCAGACCCGGAGCTGGACCTTGGAGGATCCTTAGCTGGGCCAAGAGATGGCTTTTAGCCAGGGACCTATAGACTCTGAGAGGGTTTCCCATGGTCCAGCTAGGGAAGCAGAGCTCCGGCGTCTGAGGAAGATGAATGTGGCCTTTGAAGAGCAGAACGCGGTCCTGCAGCGTCACACGCAGAGCATGAGCAATGCCCGGGAGCGGCTGGAACAGGAAGTGGCCAGGGAGGAGCGCCGGACCCTGGCCCTGCAGCAGCAGCTTCGAGCTGTCCGCCAGGCGCTCACGGCCAGCTTTGCTTCCTTGCCTGTGCCTGGTGAGCCTCTCTGGTTTTGGGGGGCTGGACCTTCTGGCATGTCCCAGAACCAGAATCCTTTCTTGAGGAGAATCTTGCCAAGAACCCATGGGGGAGCCAGGGGTGGGGAGTGGGGAACACATCTTCTCCAGGACCCTGGCATTCTCCCTTTTCCCTTTACCAGGCACAGGGGAAACCCCCACACTTAGCACCCTGGACTTCTATATGGCCAAGCTGCATGGGGCCATTGAGAGGGACCCCCTGCAGCATGAGAAACTCATCGTGCGCATCAAGGAGATCCTGTCTCGGATAGCCAGGTAGGGGACCAACTGAGTAGGACCAACTGACCCCCCAGTAGGGGATCTTAGTGGGGCCATTCCCCTGGGCAGGGTCTGTTGGGGTGATGGGGAGAGGGCATCCAGATCAGATTAGCTGGGTGGGGTCCACCTAGAGAGGGAATATGCTTGGAACCTGCCTTATCCAACTACTAAGGAAACTACCCAAGGGATGCTCCTTCTCTCCCAAGGCCCAAATCTCTTCTGAGAAGCCTAACCTGATGGGTGGGGCTCAGTGAGATCATGGGGTGGAGGCTTGGCAGGACTGGGGGGGTGGGGCTCCTCCTCTCCCTTCCTACTGATGGGCCCTTTTCTTCCTGTCCATCTTTAGTGAACACTTATGAGTAGTGGTCAGAAGAAGAGCCCCTGTGGATCCAGAGCCATCCTGGGGAAGAATCAATCCCAACAATCCAGTCTCGCCCCTTGCTCCCATTTTTCCAGGCTCAGTGGGCAGGGCTTAGCCTTGGGCCTCCCTGTCCCCCCTCCAGGACCTACCCAGTCCCGGAGCTGAGTCAGGACCCAGGGCAGAGGGGATGGGGAGGTGCTTGATGGGTTTTGGGGAGTCCTGTCTGTGCCTTCCTGGGGCTGGGGTAGCTCCAGCCTCTGGATCCTCCTGCCTCCTCCTCTCTCCTCCAGGGCTCATATCCCACCCCACCAATCTCCAGGGATATCTCTAAGCTCTTTTAAACTTTTTTCCTTTTCCCTGCATGGAGCAGGACCAAGCGAACATGTGCTATGTGTCAGTCCCACAGTCCAGTTATGGGTGGTACCCATAAGCCCTCTTAGAGCACCTGGACACTAGTAAGGTCTGTGATACACACAGGTACCACCCAGCACCACACCACCCCTTACCATGTGGGAGCTGTACCATCTCTGGACTCCCCCTCCTGCACTTTCTCTCTCTTATACTGATTCTGATAGCCCCTTCCTCCCAGAATGGGAACTGGGGGAGGCAAGGGGCAGAGCTTCTCCTGAGCCTGGGGTTTCCAGAAGACTTTAGTGGCTTCCCATGGCCCCTTCCTCGGACTTCCCCCTCCTGCCTGTCTGTGTTCCCTGCCCCCTTTCCAGGCTGGGCCTCCCCTCTATTCCTTCCCTGTCTCTCCATGAGTGGGGAGCCTGGCAGCTTCTCTCTTCAGCCCACAAGCCTTCTTGGAAGCAGCAGCTGTGGCCATAATACTCAACTTTAAAATAAAAATCAACTCAGCTCAAATGTGTTTGTTTATGAGTGTCTTGTCTGGTGGGGGTGCAGGGGATGACAAAAGGGAAGAACTCGCCTGGACCAATAGCTGGTCATCGTGCCTCCAGTCCTATATCTGGCTGCTCTTTCTAGGCTGTGTCCTGCGCCCCACCCTTACTGACATGTCCTTGGATGAGGTTTGCCCAGCCCCTGGCAGACAGGTCCTGGCAGCGCTTCCTGCCTTACCTGCCCCTGCATGCTGGGCTATCTCTAAGCCTTATGACCCCCCGGGAGGGAGGCGGGTCGTGTCTTAACAAAGACAAAACAGGCCCAGGTCACTCAAGGGGGGTGGACAGAGCCAAGCCCAACTTCAGGTCCAAGGGCTCTCTTGCCTGAATTGCCTAGAGTGAGGGAGTTTGGGAACGTGTCTTTGGTGGGGAGGCAGAACCCCTGCCTTGTTTCAGGACCCTTGTCCTGACATGGGACCTTGGCTTCCTCTGTAACAGGCAGCTGCTCCAGATGAGCTCTAAATTGACAGTGATTCCATGGAGAGGGGAGAGGATCCATCTGATCTTCCTTCTCCCTTGGGTGCCAACTGTCAAGGCCCCAGGAGAGGGAGCAGCTGTACTGAGCAGTCAGGTTCAGGGACAACTGCCCCCACCACCACCACCTGGGCCTTCTCTGACTCCTCCCTCCCTAGGTGTCAGTTACCTGGGACCAGGATCAAGTTCCCCGTGTCCACCGCTGTCCCCTGGGCTTGTATTACAGGCCAGAGCTCGGCTGTCAGCAGGAGGAGGCGGGGGCCACGGGGGGAAGGGGGGGAAGGAAGCAGGCTGGATCCGGCCGGCGCCGTTGGACAGTTGCTTGGGGCCCCCTGTGTGGCTGGCCAAGCCCATGGAGAGTGGAGGGGCCCAGGAGACACAGGGGGCCCAGCCCTCTGCCCCCCGGCCACCCCCTCCCTCACCTGCTGAGCAGGCAGCCCCGGTCCCCAGTGCCCCTGCCCCTCCTGCCCCTCGCATCCGGCCTCGACTGGTTTTCCACACCCAGCTGGCTCATGGAAGTCCCACGGGCAAGATTGAGGGCTTCACCAACGTCCGGGAGCTGTATGCTAAGATTGCCGAAGCCTTTGGCATCTCCCCCACTGAGGTGAGCTGATCCTGCATCCAGACCTTGGATCCCTGGCGAGGGTGGTGGGTCCCAGATCTGGGGAGATCCCAGAGCTCATTTCTGGAATGTGTGGCATAGGGTAAGAAGTAAGGGCCTTTGGAACCTTAGGACTCCTAACCCCCTCCCCACTAATTGGAAGCAAGTCATTTCTCTAGACACAGTTTTCTCATCTGTTAAATGGGAATAGTAAGGAAAACCATGTATGAGCAGAGGTAATTTCATCCATCATATTTGTACTCTGTGTGGCCTCACATAGATGCTTGGGCCATTGAGTTCTGCTTCTTTATCTGTTGGATGAGTCCCTTTCCCCTTTTGTTCCCTTCCAGTTCTAAATCTCTGATGCTGTGATCCCAGTGGTACCCCCCCTCCCAGAGTTATTGTTAAGCTCAAAAGGGATCAGGTATTTTGACAACCTTAGTGCTAACTCTAACAATAGCAATAGAAGACCTTTTCATATGGTACTTATAATGTTTGTAAAATTATCTCATTTGTTTCCTATTGATTAGCTCAGTGTCTGGCAAACAGTAGGGGCTTAATAAATGTTGGCTGATCTCTATGACAACCCTGGGAAGTGGTTGTTGTTATTCAGTCATGTCCAATTTTGTATGACTCCTTTTGGGATTTTCCTGGTAGAGATGCTAGAGTGCTTTGCCATTTCCTTCTCCTGGTGATTTTACAGATGAGGCAACTAAGGTTAAGTGATTTGCCCAGATCACACAGCTAGTAAGTGTCTGAGGCCATATTTGAATTCAGGCATTCCTTATTCCCATTTTACAGATGAGAAAGCAGGCTAAAAGAGGTTAAATGACTTGTCCAGGATCTCACAGTAAGTACTTGAGACAGGATTTTAATTCATATCTTTCTCTCTCCAGGTCCAATGCTCCATTCACTTAGCAGAATCAAGCTTTAACAATTCTTGTTCTTACAGGAGGGCAATTAATGTCAGCTATAAGCTATTTGTTTTTGCCTAGACGGGAGAGACAGGGCACCTCCCAACAGGGTGGCAAAGTATGGGGGGGGTGAGATTTCCACTTTGAGATAGGAGATGAGGATATTAAATCATCAGATCTTGGGATGCAGGTGATCTCAAGGGAGATCTAGAAAAGAAAGAGCTGGAGGGTGGGTGGGAGAGCCAGTGGGACCCTCTCAGAACTTGAGGCTTTGAGAAAGAGGAGAGGTGCCTCTGGAGTTGAGGGTTGGGATGAAGCAATGAAGGTTGGGTCCCTGGACTCTCTGTGCTTTCCACTTGCCCCTCCCTCAGTCAATCTGAAGACTGTATTTGGCCCCAGGACTTTATTTGCTGTAAACTTTCCTTGATCCCTGTCCAGCATCAGATCAAACTCATAAAACTTTTGATTTTCAAATGCACCTGCTTGACTCTGTAAGGTTAGAGACTCAGTCTAGAGCAATTTGACAAAGATTCAGGATGTGCCTACTATGTGCAAAGCTTTTCAGATCTCCCCTAGTCCCTAATTTGTCCTCTTTTTACTACTGCCACTGGAACCTTAGCTAGGCATCTGCTACCTCTTTCTCTTGTCTCTCCGTCTCCAAACACTACAGGTCACAAGTATGTTTTCTAGGATTTAGTCAAGAGAATATGAGAAGATCTAGCTTCTTTTTCCTGTTCTGTTACTATAGACTTTTCGATCTTGGGCAATTCTCTTGACTTCTCCCAGCCTCAGTTTCCTCACCTGTAAAATGAGTAAGTTGGGTGCAAATGAACTAAATCGATCATCCTATGATCTGATGCAAATAGATGGTGCTGATCCAGAAATAATGTAGGGGAAATGTGAATCAAAGAAAACTCCCCCAATGGGAGAGAGGGAGGGAAGATTTATTAATTTATTAATCACCTCCTATTGCCAGGCATGCAAATATTATCTCATTTGAGATACCTTGGGAGGTAGGTGTTATTATTTCCATTTTATAATAAAGGAAGTGAGGTTAAGTTATAGGGCACTATAACTAATAAGTTTCTGAGACTAGATTTGCTCCAGATCCAGGAACCTATCAATTCTAGCTCTTAGCTAACCCAAGTCCTCATCTTGGTGACCCTAAATGGTCAGAAGCATAATGTGTAGAGATAGCATTTGGAAAGAGAGGAGGTACTGAAGTATTGAACCCTCTAAAGGCAAGTGGGGAATATTTTTCTACTAAGGGCTTTTTGGATATTTATAACATAATTCAAAGGCTATATTGGTCAAACATTTAATTAATTTGTTCCAAAAAAGCTCCTAGATATATTGAATTTTGAGTCTCTGCTGATGGTTGCCTTAGTAAAGTCACACCAATATGGCGGGTGGACCATAGAACCGCTGCTCTAAGGGATAGCAAAGACCATCGTGGGGAAAAGAGGGACGTTCCTTAATATTAAAATTCCTTGGGGGACCCAGAACATTATGAACTATAACCAGGTGGTGAATGGAGACATGGATGCTAGTGTTGACTCTGCAACTGGCTTTCCGTGTCACCATTGGCAAGTTGCTTCTTTTGTCTGGGCATTACTTTTTCCATTTGTTAAATGAAAAAGATAACGCCTGCTCTGAATTTCTCAGTGAGCAGATCACTTAGACTCCTGAAATCCTAGAACACTAGAGCTGGGGGGACCTTGGAGAACAAAACGTGGGATGTCAACTGGAAAGAAGTCAGGGCATGGATTGTCAGAGCTGGAAGGGACATGAGAACCCAGTATATGAAGAAAGGACTTTAGGGCAAAGAATGCTAGAGGCAGAGGAGTTTATAGGATGCCAGGGCAGGGAGGAGCCTTAGAACATAGAATGCCAGAAGAAGAGCTTAGCACAGAGAGTGTCATTACAGAATGGCACCTTAGAATGTAGGATGATAGAACAAGGAAGGGACTTGATATGTTTCATATGTTCTAAGGATTTTCTCTAAGGTCTTTCCCTGTTCTATCATTCTTTGTTCTAAGGTCCTTCTCTGTTCTGAAAGAGGAGGCATCTAAGTCAACATACTGAAGCCCAAAGGATATAAAGCACTTGTCTAGTTTTCTATGGGATTCTGATTGGGATTCTCCCAATAACCATGTGGCTTCCTCTCTCCCCGTTTCCTTGGTGGGGAGGCAGATTCTGTTTTGCACTCTCAACAGCCACAAGGTGGACATGCAGAAGCTTCTGGGGGGCCAGATTGGACTGGAGGACTTTATCTTTGCCCATGTTCGTGGTGAGACCAAGGAGGTGGAGGTCACGAAGACAGAGGATGCCTTGGGGCTCACCATCACAGACAATGGGGCAGGCTATGCCTTTATCAAGGTATTGGGGACTGAAGGATAGATAGAGCAGTGGGCTGGAAGTCAGGGGAAGTGGGTTCTTGGATCAGCTCAGGAAAATGCCTTTCCCTTTCTGGACCCATTGGTAAAAAGAGCTTCTCTATAAAATGAAGAGGTTGGACTGAATGATTCCTAAGGTCCTTTCAGTTTATCTGATATTCTATGAATATCAGTTTTGATATTCTAGGTTCAGGACTTCTCACCCTTTCCCAGTTTTACCCCACATACCATATGGTCAGAACAGTGAAATACTGATTCTGAGAACAGGGATGAAATGATTTCTTTGGCCTCCAAAACTGCTCCCTACCCCAACAAAAAAGCCTGGATCTGTTTGCATAGTGTTATAATAACTCCTGTACTATTTTTGGATGTTTCCTCTAAATCAAAAGTCCTCAACCTTTTCTTTTTTTTTCTGGACCTCTTTGGCAATCTAATGAAGCCTATGGCAGGAGTTTGTTGAAGCCATATCTAACCAGCTTACTGAGCTGATTGTTTAGTTTTTGGTGTGAGTAGTCCTGACATCTCAGAGATCCACAAACACTATAAATCAGTGCTTAAGTTCTTACTGTGTCAGATTTAAGAAAGGGATGAAGAAAATGTTAATGACGCAAATTAAACTTAAAAGTGTGTTGTGCAACCATCTGTCCTTCAGCAAACCACTTGATGACCCCATTCTCAGAATAATACTTTTAAGTAATTAAAGGAACTGCTAAATTTCAGTTAGAAGTTAAAAATAAAAGAGCTATTTTCCATCCAGGGAAGAAAATCTGTTCACAGGCCCCAGTTCTTTCTTTTTTCTTTTTCTTATTTGTTGTCATTTGCTCCTATCATAATCTGCTGTTTTTTAATTTCTCTCTAGCCTCAATCAATAAATAGACTCAGAGACAAAAATGATACTGTCCCTGATCTCAAGGTTTTTACATCCTCTTGGGGATGGAGGAGCTTGAGGCTCTTCTACAGGTCTTTTCTCTAGCTCTTTGAGACCCTTGAGAGGGAATGGAATTAGAGTCTTGAAAGGGGGAGAATAGGGAGAAGATGATACTTGGAACTTGGACCCCATGCATTGAAATCTGGAAAAGAGGCAAAACCAGTAGGAAACTCTGAACCTTCATCCTCAGGGATCAATCCCTTAGTCATTCTGAGGGAGATCTAGCCAAGTTCTTTGAAATCCCTCCCATAGGGAAAGATATGTTTGTTAAGTGAAAGCATAAAGAGACTTCACCTTTAGTCTCTAGAAATCTTTAGAGATCCCCTAGATTCCTCACCCCTAAAGAGATAGATATGTCTCAAAACCCAAGAATGCTTAGAGATTTCTTATTCCTAGGGTGATGTTCTTGATTCATGAGTGCTCTTCTCTAGGGAGATAAACTTGGCCACGAGGCATACTGAAAAATATGTTATCTTCAAGGGAGATGAGCTTGTTGTCTGAGTGCTTAGAGAGCTTTCATCTCCAGGGAAATGTGCTTGGTTTCTACGAGTGTTTAGACATCACTGAACCAGGGATTGGGAGAGAATGGATAGATGTGGGAATTGTTCCATTGCTAAAAATGCTCAGAAATTCCTTGGGTGAGATGATGAGGCTAGATGCTAGGAGGTGAGTGGGAAGGGGTGATGGGGAACTCTTCCTGATACTCTTTCACCACTGTCCTCCTCCTCCCCACAGAGGATCAAGGAAGGAAGCATCATTAACCGAATTGAAGCTGTTTGTGTGGGCGACAGCATAGAGGCCATCAATGACCAGACCATTGTGGGCTGTCGACACTATGAGGTGGCCAAGATGCTCCGGGAGCTCCCCAAGGCCCAACCCTTCACCCTGAGGCTGGTGCAACCCAAAAGGGCCTTCGGTGAGGCAGCTAGTGGGAAGAGGAAACTCCTGTTAGAAGGGCTTCTGAAACAATCCAGAGAGAACCAGAAAGGGAAGCAAGTTCTAGACCTACTCTAAGGGCAGCAGAGGGAAAGATTTGGGGAGGAATGGCAAGATAAGCCCCATTAACATTTCAACTCTTCAGAGATCCCATATCTATTCAGTGTTGCTCTTTCCTATGTGGGTAGATCTTGACCCTTTCATGCTTCAGTAGATTGTGGCTTCATTATATGGTGGTCAGTTGTGTGGTGATGAAGCTCTTAGCACTGGCTCATTGTTACATATATCATCTATTCCTGAGCCATTTTTGGTACAATCCAGGCACCTCTTCATCTTGGCAAGACTTGTTAGAATTTGTACCCCATAGTCTTCAAGAGCTCAGGTCCCCTCTTCATCAAGGAGGACCTGAATGGAATAGCAGTCTCTAGGATTTACCTCTGAAAGGGGTGGTGGGCTCTCAAAGACTGTCAATGGAGCTCAAGCTGGAGAGATAATTGGGTTCTACCAAGAATGGGTTGAGGGGGTGGCTGTATGTCCCAGGACTAGCTTAGGGAAGGATGGACACATATGTCTCTCTGGAAGATTGACCAGGAGGCAAGAACTTTTGTTCAGCCATAACCATATCTCCAGCCATGAGGGACTTGAAGTCATGAAGTCATGAAGGTGGGGGATCATCCACACAAATCCTTGAAGTAGTTAAAGTTTACAAAGTACTTGCCTCATTGATGAGCTGAAGAAAACAGCACAAATGGTAATATCCCTATTTTGCAGATGAGGAACTTGAGACTCAGAGAGGCTAAGTAATCTGCCCATTGTTGCCCCATGGCTAGCAAATGGAATGCCTAGATTGGGACAAAAGTTTCCTGGTTCTCTCAGCTGCTCTTTTTCTATGATGACATACATTTGCATTCATGAAAGTAGTTCCCCAGCAGGTTCTAGAATAGCTGAATTGGGGGATGGGACAGGAAATAATGCTGTGGAAGAAAGTTTAGGTAGGATTAGTGTTCTGGAAAAAAGGACTTTCTAGAGTAGTCCTTGGAAGCCCCTGCTTTGTAGAGTAGCATTTCTGGAATCACTATGAATCCTAGAGATATTTATGAGGAAGAAGGCTGCCTGCTGTCCCTGGGAGAGACTAGAACTGCCTATGATGGACACGATCTGCAACTAAAATGGGGGGGGGTTCTAGAGAAAATCAACTACAGGCTTCTTCAGTGATTACAAGGAAGGGGTTTTAGAGTCTTTCTCTCCTGATTCTCTTTTCTACATCATGTCTTCTAGATATGATTGGCCAGAGGACCCGGAACAGCAAGTGCCCTGGGGAGGGGAAGGTGACCAGTGGGAGGGAGACTCTTCGTCTCCGGGCCCGGGGTTCTGCCACAGTGGAAGAGGTGGTGAGTGGAGGGGGGGAGGGAAAGAAGGAGGAGCCCGTTTCTGGAGGTCTCCCAATGGGCCCAAGAGGAGGTGGATGCTGAGCTGGGAGGGAAGGGTATAGTTGGATCCAAGGATTATGTTGCTCCCCACCTTGCCTAACCCAGGGGCCAAATCTTTGACCCCACCCCCTCCCTCCTGCCCCAGCCCAGTGAGTTTGAGGAGGAGGCTGCCCGAAGGGTGGATGACCTGTTGGAGAGTTACATGGGCATCCGGGACCCAGACCTGGGTAAGGGGCCAGGGTAAGCCTGTGGGGACCCTGGGAAGGGACAGGGGCTGTGGGAGACAAAGGGTGGGAGGAAGGTCATTGGAGCTGAAGGACAGAAGGAAATGGGAAGGGAAGTGGGGAGGCAGGGAGTGGGATAGAGAGATATTGAAGGAGGTAGAATGGGAGGGTCCCAGGAAGTTGGGAAGTGGGGAAGAAGGAAGAGATCAGTTGAAGTCTGGAGCCGGGGAAGGTGATGGACGGATCTAGGATGGGAGAATGGAATCAGATGGAGATGAAGGATGAGATGGATGGGAGGCAAAGGACCCAGAATGGGGCAGGAAAAAATGAGAATCAGGAGATAAGAAGGATGGGAGATGGGATCTGTGGCACCTGGTTCACCTCACCCTACCTCTGCCTCAGCCTCAACTCTGGTGGAGACATCCAAAGAAACTCGGAGCGCTCAGGAGTTTGCTCGCGGCTTGGACTCCGTCTTGGGAGAGTTTGCCTTCCCCGACGAATTTGTGGTGGAAGTGTGGGCAGCGATAGGCGAGGCCAAGGAAGCCTGCGGCTAGGCAGGTCTCTGGCCCAGAACCCTGGAACCCAGGAGGACCCAGAAACCCTGGTCCGGCCCCTGCCTGTTAGGCCCCGGCCCAAGACACCCAGCTTAGTCCCCCAGCCCCAGACATCAACCCAGGCTCTGAAAGCTGGTCCCCAGGAGTCCGCTCAGCCTCCGTGCAGCCATCAGAAGCTAGGCCAGGTTTCTGACACTCCCAAACAAGCTCAGTACTCTGGCTACCAAAAGCCCACAAAACCCTCCGTATCACAGAGGACAGCCCAGATTCCTGGCTCTCAGAAGCCATCCCACTCCTCTGAACCCTCCAGACAAGTTCATTGTCCTGGTGCCCAAAAACTTGCTCAGGGCTCTGGCTCCCCAAAGTTAGCTTGGGTAACCTGTTCCCAGAGGATGGTACAGCCTTCTGAGCCCCCCGAACAGGCTCAGGGGTCTGGTCCCCAAAAGTCAGACCAGTCTTCTGATCCCCCAAAACAGTCTCCATCCTCTGCACCCCAGGATCCAGTCCTGCCCTCAGGGTCCTCAAAACAGAGCCTGCCTTCTTATACCCCCAAACAGGCTCAGGGCTCTGGTTCTCATAATCTAGTCCAATCTTCTGAATCTTCCCCAAAGGCTCACTATTCAGGTCCTCAAAAGCCAGATAAGTCTGACTCCCCCAAAGTAACTCAGTTCTCTAGCCTCCAGAAGCCAGCTCATACCTCTGACTCCCTAAAACAGGCTCAGTGCTCTAACCCTCAGAAACTGGATAAAACCTTAGACCCCCATAAATTAGCACAGTCAGCTGAACCCCCCAAACAGACACAGTCCTCTGCCCTGTCAAAGATGGCCCAGACAATTAACTCTTCAAAACAAGTTCAATTATCTGGCCCTCTGAGGTTAGACCAGGTCTATGACCCCCCAAAACAGATTCAGTTCTCTAGCTTGCTAAAACCAGATCAGTCTTCTGAACCCCCCAAACAGATTCAATTCTCTGACTTCCAGAAGTCAGCTCAGTCTTCTGACACTCCAAAACAGACCCAACATTCTGTTTCCCAGAAGTTGGCTCAGCCTTCTGACCCCTCAAAACAAGCTCAGTTTTCTGACTCCCCCAAAGTGGCCCAGCCCTCTGATCTCTCAGAACAGGTACAATTTTCTGGTTTAGTGAAGCCATCCCAGTCTTCTGATCTCCCTAAGCAGGTTCAGTTCTCTTGCCCCCAGAAATTAACACAGCCATCTGATCCCCCAAAGCAGACCCAGCCCTCTGCCCCTCCAAAGTTGGCTCAACCCATTGATTCCTCAAAACAGGCCCAGTTATCTGTTCACCAGAAGCCAGCCCAGATTTCTGACCCTGTAAAACAATCCCAGCCCTCTGCTTCCCAGACATTGGCTCAACCTTTAGATTCCCCAAAACAGACTCAGTTCTCTAGTTCCCAGACGTCTGCTCAGCCTTCTGACCCCCCAAAACAAATTCAATTCTATGATCCTCAGAAGTCAATTCAGGCTTCTGACCTTCCAAAACAGACCCAGAACTCTGCTCCCAAGAAGTTGGCTCAGCCTTCTGAATCCCCAAAACAGGTTCAATTCTCTGACTCCCAGAAGTTGGCTCAGCCCTCTGACCCCCCAATACAGGTTCAATTCTCTGACTCCCAGAAGTTGGCTCAACTCTCTGGTCCCCCAAAACAGGTTCAATTCTCTGACTCCAAGAAGTTGACCCAGCCCCCTGGTCCCCCAAAACAGAATCAATTCTCTGACTCCCAGAAGTTAACTCAGCCCTCTGGCCCCCTAAAACAGGTTCAATTCTCTGACTCTCAGAAGCTGACTCAGCCCTCTGGTCCCCCAAAACAGGTTCAATTTGCTGGCACCCAGAAATTGACTCAGCCCCCTGGCCCCCTAAAACAGACTCAATTCTCTGACTCTCAGATGGTAGCCCTACTCTCTGACCCCTCAAAACATGCTCAGTGCTCTGTCCCTCAAAAGTCAGCCCAGTCTTTTGAACCAAAACCAGACCAGCATTCTGCCTTCCAGGAATTGGCTCAGCTTTCTGATCCCCCCAAACAAATTCAGTTTTCTGCTCTCCAGAAGTCAGCTCAGCCCTCTGGTCCCCCAAAACAGGCTCCATTCTATGACTCCCAGCCCTTTGATTTCCTAAAATATACTCATTGCTCTGGCCCTCAGAAGTCACCCCAGTTTTCTGACCTAAAACAGGATCAGAAGTTGACTCAACTCTCAGATACCCCCAAACAGGCTCAGATTTCTGTACACCAGAAGCTAGCTCAGCCCCCTGGTCCCCTAAAAGAGGCTCAATTTTCTAACCCCAAAAAGCTAGCCCAAATTTCTTATCCTACAAAACAGGTTCAGTTCACAGGCCCTCAAAAGCTAGTTGATACCCCAGATTCCCAGAAATCAGCAGAGTCATCTGACTCCCCAAAGCAAGCTCAGGGTTCTGGTTCCCACATATTAGCTGTGAACATTGACCTTCAGATGCCACATTCCAAACAGGCTCAGAGTTCTGGACCCCAGAATCCAAAACAAGTCAGCCCTATGAAATTGGTTCAAGACCCCAGCCCTCAACAGCTGGTCTCCAGACAGGGCCCCTCCAGCCTAGGTCCCAGACCTCGACCCAGCTCCCCACACAATCCCTTGGTACCCATCCCCCTAACCCGAGGTTCTCACCCTTATCCTCCAGGGCCCCCAAAACCCCACTCTGGGATCAGGGGATCCACTTTTATTCTTCATGGGCCCCTTCCTGATCAGGGAGGGTTGTCTCAGACCCCTTCCCAAGGTGGTTCTGTTCCTTTTACGCAGAGTGCCTGGGTTTCAGGGAGCTGGGAAGAGGACAGAGGAATCAAGTGGAGCCCGGGGAGGCAGATGGAAACAGAGGGTTCTGTTTCCTCTAGCTCTGGCCTCTGCTGAGTCTTTGGCTCAGAGATCCTTAAGAGTATCCAGAAATGGGAAGAGGGGACATCTAGTCCCCCCCCCTCCCCAGGGCTCAGTCAGTTCCTTCTGCCTGTACCTTGAGTCATGTGGAGATTAAAAGGAATTGCTATGTCTGGATATGTCCTTACTGGTTAAAGGAAGAAGACTGGAGAGGGGTTGGGGGTAGAGAAGGGTGTTTGGGTGGGTTCTTCCTAGGGTCCCTAAAAATTCCAATTTGGGGTCCTGGTTCTATCTGCCTGCAATTTACTGGATGACATTAAGCAAGTCATTTTGTCTTTCTGAGACTCAGTTTTCCCATCTGTAAAATGAAGGTGTTGGTTTCTATGAACCCTTCCAGCTCCTGGATTCTCTATTTTTTATAGTCCAAGGTCCCTTTCCAACTTTGACATTGCGTGTTTCTGTGACATGGAGAGTCTCTCCCCCTCACTTGGATCTGTCTCATCTATAAAATGGGGGTAGGAAGACCACAAGAACCCACGAGGGGTGTCAGAATCTGCCTCTTTTTTCTTTCCCTTCAAAGCAAGAACCTTGATAGTGCCCAGAGCCTCCTCTTCCATGCCAGCCATCTTCCTTGCCTCCATTTCCCCTTAATAGCCATAAACTTTATCAATCAGATCAGACTGATGGAGAACTAGGAGGGTGGACAATTGAGTTTATTTGGAGGGGGCAGGAGTGAAGTAGAGAGGACAAGGTCACCAGGGGCTTGGGGTGGTGAACCCAGTTACTTCTTCAGGGCTCCTCCTAAGCCCCCTACCCTGACACCCCTGTTCACAAGTCCACAATGCAGTATCTGCATAACTTTGCAAAGTCTGAAATCTGGGTCCTCAGTACCAGCCCCTTCCCAGACTTGGCCCTTGGACATCCCAATGTTCCTGCTGTCAGGGGTGATGATGAGCCTCAGATCCCCAGGTTCTCGAGTGGGGACTACTGGAGCCGTGGCTCCTGGGTGTACTTGGGCTGTAGAGAGTGGGGGATAGTTGCATTCAGAGAGGGGATGGAGCGCCGGATGGTCAACCGTGGATAGATTCTCTTGAGCACGGCCCTGCGGAACAGGATGTAAACCCAGGGGTCAAGGATCTGGTTCCAAGTGGCCACACGCAGGTAGATGAGGAGCAGGTGCTCTGTGGACGGAGGCAGTTGATCATCGTTGAGCATCACAGGTGGCCTCTGAAGGACTGTCTGGGCAATGAAGACCTGCAAAAGAGGGGGGAGAATGCATTGGATGGGGCCAGCCTGCTGGCAGGGTGATCTCTCTACCTCTGAATGACTGGAGGTCTACACAGGGGTGAGGGTCCAGGGACTCAACCTCCCAGCCATGCAACTCTGCCTCATCACATTCTGAGTCCCACTATTCTCTTCCTTTGAGTTTTTGTGTAATGGAGAGATGTTTTGGGGTTCCTTCTTGAACAAAGAGATGTTAACTCCACCAAGGTCCTCAGAGATCTCAAACACCTTCTTTAGGACCTTGGGAATATTGAGGAAGAACCAGAAACACTGCATAAAGAGCACCAGTTTTGAAGGCAGGACATGGGTTCAAATCTGGCCTGGCTGAAATTACTATCTGTGTGATCATGGGCAAGTCATTTATCTTCTTTGGGCCTTAGTTTCCCCATCTATAAAATGGGTGACCTTGAAGGTACTCTTCCACTCTAGATCAATGCTCCTAGGTAGCTGCGAAGAGGCAGATTCAGGTTGGCTGCCAAGGAAAACTAACACGGGCGGAAGGGCCGCTTCAGACAGGAGCAGGATCCCATTTTGTTGGAGTTCTTCATGAAAAAACCTCCCACTGTTCATATATGTTGGAAAAGGGATTCCTTTCAAGTGTGGGCTGGGCTGGATGACCTCCAAGGTTTCTTCCTGCACTGAAATTCTGATTCTTTGTGAATCACTCCTCCTCTCTGCAAAATGAGGCATTAGACGATATGATTTTTTTTGTTCCCCACCCCCCAGCTCTGGCATTCTGTGTCCTATGTTCTAGGCTGTGTTCTATCTGTGCTCTATGTTCTAGGGGATCTTTCAGTTCCGATATTCTGTGTTTTATGTTCTCAGGTCACTCTCAGTTCTAACATTCTATGCTCTATATTCCAGGACCCATCCTAGTTCTGACATTTGGTGTCCCATATTCTAAGTTCTCTTCTAGTCTGTGTTCTGTGTTCTAGGGTCCCTCCCAGCTCTCACTTTCTGTAATCTAAGGTTTGAGGATTATCATTAATAGATCTCAGAGAGTAAGGAGCATCATGAGTCCCTTCAATTTCCTACCCAACACCTCCTTTGTGGAGTTATCCTAGAACTCTGAGGGTGATGATAACTGACATCATACACATGCATATACGTGTGTGTGTGTGTGTGTGTGTGTGTGTGTGTGTGTAGGACATGTTCTAGGATATCTCCATGAAGGAAGTGTTGGGGAGGAACATCCTCACCCAACCCCTCCCAAATATTGTCACCTGATCATGTATAAAGCATGTTCATGGAACATTATCTATATCTAATCTATCTCTCTATCTCTATCTCTATCTATCATCTATCATCTATCTATCTATCTATCTATCTATCTATCTATCTATCTATCTATCTATCTATGTTTTTGAGAGAAATGAGGCAATTATGTAGAATTAGAGCCAAATCAAGGGCACAAATTTTAGGGGAGGGTTGAAAGGGGTTCTTTGGGGTCAGGAAGAGGACATGATACCCAGCTCGTTCTCTTCTTTAGATGTCCCTGTAGTTTTCAGTGCCAGACGTTGGCACAGCAGGCAGTGAGTCTGGACCCCAGGCACCAGCTGAACCCCAGGGGAAGCATCATGTTTCTTGACTACAGCTCATAGCTGGGAAATGCATTTCCCCCCATCCCCCTGGGATGCCCTCCCTTTGGATCTTGTTGACAAAAGCAGGCAGGGGAGGGGTAGCTAGTGTTTAATATTCCACTCAAGGGCCTAGCCTCATGGCTGACCTTCTCCCCAGGACTTGTCTCCCATTTACCCAGGCTTGACCTGAGCTATGGAAAAGTCAAGAACTCCAAACATCTGAGCTTGAATGGCCCTTCAGACATCTAATGGTAGAGCTGGGAGGGGCCTACCAATATAGAACATTCCAGATGGAAGAACCCTACACCTCTTAGAAAGAGGTTTGCTTCCCCACTTCTCTGAGCCTTCTCCTCTACTTTCCCACAGTCTCCTTTACCTTATATTTGGAAGTCTGTTTTCTGTCCCCATTCCCCTTGACCTCTTTACAGCATGGAACATTGGATTGTCCTTGATAACCTCATGCTCCTTGGCTCCCATAACACCCTTCTCTCATGGGTCATCTCTCTTCTTTACTGGTTCCTTATTTTCCTCTTATCCCTAATGGTACCTAATGATTCTTGTGCTTGGGTCAACCCAATCCTGGTTTGGGGGTAAGTGGGATGAGAGATGTCTTCAAATGGAATTTTTAAAGGATGGGGGAGATGCAAGATAGTGCTCATGTACACAGATCCAGGCAGAGTGGATGTCCCTTTCCTGCCCATAGCAGAGGTCAGACCAAATGACTTTATGATTTTTCTTTTTTTCCGTGGGAGTGCTTGTGTATATAAAGATCATTATTGTCACTGGGGGAGAACATCTGTTCACCTAGACTTGAGTCAATGCCAAGCCCATGAAGAGTCAGACTTGATACCTTAGCACATCAACAGATATACTTTACCACCCAATGACTGGCACTAGAGCCCATCCACTGTAAGTGTGAAGAGGATATTGGAATATCATCCATATTATCAGAAAGCTAAAGATAGTAGTAGCGTATGGGCAAGAGTCAAGTAAATGAGTGAAGGAGAGATAATATGATCATAGACTTTAGAAATGGAGCCTCCTCATTTAGCAGATAGGCAAACTAAGGCTCAGAGTGACTTGTCAATGGACACATAGTAAGGGGGTGAGGTAGGATTTGAATCCAGGTCTCTTTGGGTCCAAGTTCAGTACTTCACCATGAAGCCTCAGACCTCCTCATCTCAACCTTGGGAGTTGGTGACCCAGTGATTCATTCTTTTCATTCCACAATGCCTCTTGCCTTCAGACCCATACACTTCAAGTTCAACAAGAGAAGCAAGGACAGTGACCATTATGGTTGTAGGGTGGAGGAGGGAGAAAGATAAAGACATCAGGGTTGAGTTGGGCAGAGAGGAGCTCATCTGGGGTGGTTGCCAAGGGGGATGAAGCGTGTTAAGGTCTGTTCTTTTTATAATGCTAAAGGATTGCGAGGGCTTTCAGCACCCTCTAAATTTGATATCCTAGCTGGAGCAAAGCCCCCAGCTATCCCTCCCTAGTTACAGCTCTGGCATTCTGATATACTAGGTTCTCTTATCTCTCTCCACAGTCTCTTCTGGTGAACTCTACTTCCATATTTTCTATGCAGATGAATGCCAAATATATAGCATTTCCAATGTCTTCCCTGAACTCCATTTCCATATATATATATATATATATATATTTTAATTTTTGAAAGGCAATGGGATTAAGTGACTTGCCCAAGGCCACACAGCAGGTAATTATTAAGTGTCTGAGGTCGGATTTGAACTCATGTACTCCTGACTCCAGAGCTGGTGCTCTGTGCCACCTAGCTGCCCCCATTTCCATATTTTTAACTCCCGTTTGATGTCCCCACCTGGGGATCCTGCTAGCATCTCAAACAATATATCTAAAATGAATCTGATCATTTCCCCTTTCTACCTAACTTCTCAATATCTGTTATATAACACCAATTTGGGTCACAACTTTTTCTTTTGAGGCAATCAAGGTTAAGTGACTTCCCTAGGCTCACATAGCAAATAAGTGTCTAAGATCAGATTTGAACTCAGATCCTCCTGACTCTAGAATCGTGTCCTCTGTGCCATTTACTTGCCCCTCCTTGGCATAACTTGCACGTTACCTTTGACTAGTTCTTTCCTCTTGCTATCCATCTTTTCTACTATGGTGATATCTCTTACATAGGGTTCTTCCTCTCAGCTCTCTCTTAAATTGCCCCAGTTCAACCCCTCATCTCATCTTGCCTAAACTCCTGTAAGATCCTTCTCATTGATCTTCTGGCTTCCTCTTCACTAATGTCAAAATGATCTTTCTTTACATTTTTATGGTGATATCACTCTTCTTTCCAAAAAAGATTCAATGACTTTCTATTCCTTCCTGAATACAATTTAAACTTAGGACCCTGGCCTTTAAAGGGTTAGTTAGATTTGATTAGGTTTGTAGTTAGATTTAAAAAAAATATATTTATTTAAGGCAATGTGGGGTTAAGTGACTTGCCTAAGGTCACACAGCTAGGCAATTATTAAGTGACTGAGGTTAGATTTGAATTCAGGTCCTCCTGACTCCAGGGCTGGTGCTCTGTCTACTGTGCCACCTAGCTATTCCTGCAGTTAGATTTTTAACCCTCTTCCTCCTGCTTCTAATCCTCCCTTTTTCTCTTTCTTTTTCTTTATTCCCCTTTTCTTTTCCTTCTAACCCTAACCTCAACCCTTCCTCCTATAGTGGCTCCTAGTCTTTACAACCAAGGATCTCACCTAATTTCTTTTGTTTCTTTTTAAAATTTGATTTCAGTTTAAAATTTTATTTTTATTTTTATTTTCTTTATTTTTAACATGTATTTAATTTTCCCATTTACATGTAAAGATAATTTTTTTTACATTCATTCACAATTTTTTTTGAGTTTCAAATTTTCTGCCTCCTCTTATTTCCCCTAAGATGGTAAGCAATTTGATATAGGTTATATACTTATATTTCTAACTTACTTTTCAGCCTCATCTTACGCTTCTCTCCATATTCTATATAGCTCCTGCTGTTTTTTCCTATCCTGTTTATTATTCCCTGTTCTTCCTAAATGATGGAAACTTCCCTTGTACCCTACTCATTCCTTCTCTATCTTCTACCATCTTTAAGGTCCACTTTAGAGATCCCATCCTGAAATCATCCCAGTCACCTCCTCCCACCTCCTCTGCACCCCCTCCATTCCCCTGCCTGCCAAGTGCAAATGATCTCTCCGGCCTCAAATTTCCCATAGTGCTAGGCTTGGCTCTCCTGGGCTCTCTCACACTCCCCTTTTCCATTGGTTCTTTGTGTATTTGTAACACCCTCCTAGACTCTTTGACTCAATGCCCTTCCAGGGTAGGTACCAAGTGATGCTTCTGCTGCTCCTCCCAGCCCTAACCTCCTGGTTCACATGAATAGGTATCAATCAATGTTTATTGAATTGAACTAGAAAGGACCTAGGGATTGTCCAATTGAGTCCTCTCATCTTACAGCTGGGGAAATTGAGGCAGAAGGCATGGAAGGTACCCTTCTCCTTATCCACAAATAAACTTCTCCCTTTTAAACACAGTTCTGAGATGGAAGGGGTTGATGAATTACTTATGACCTGTAACACTGATGCTGGCAATCAGGTCTCAATATGGGAAAACTTACTAGACAACAATGCAACCTTCATCTGTTCCCCCCCTCCCCAACCTCCCACCTCAAGTCAGCTAAACAAACCAGCTTGCTTGAGGGCAGTTTATTCAATTTATAGTAAATGAGATTGAAGGTTGGGGGGAATAGCTGAGTTCCTTCACCTATTAATTTGAAAATTGGGATTCAATTTCTGGCAAGCTGAGAAGGAAATTTCCTGGCAACTAGAGCTTAGTGCACTAGAAAGTTCTCTAGATGGGAGTCAGCTCCCTCCCCCCACCCCAAAAGTCCTGGCTCAGCCATTTACTCACCTGTGACCTTCCCTCCTTAGGCTTCCAGCTTGGCAGGAGAGAGTTGAAGTGTTTATTTGACTGAATGCACTGACTATTTGGTCACTTGGCTGTCCCTACTCTGACTTTCTGTGTCCTAGGGACTCCCCCCTTCTGTCTCTAGCTTCAACACTCTTGTGTTCTAATGAGCCTTCCTGCTCTGACATCCTGTGTCCCTAGGGCCCTTATGGCTCTGGATTCTAAGCCACCCCTACCCCATATAAATTCTGACATTCTGGGCTTTAAGGACCCTCCCAGCTCTGACATCCTGTGTTCTAAGGACCCTTCCAGCTCTGACATTCTATATTCTAAGGACCCTTCCAGTTCTGATGTTTTGGGTTCTAAGGACCCTCCCAACTCTGACATCCTGGGTTCTAGATGAGTCTCCCAGCTTTGACTTTCCATGTCTTAGCATCCCTTCTAGCTGAGGAATTCTATAATTTAAGGTCCAGTCCCTTCTGCCTCTGAGATTTCTCCTTTTCCCTCCCCTTCCCAGAGTCAGTAAGACTCCCTGTCTTACAATGAATGCACTGGCATAATAGCCAGCTCTCCATCCTCCACTCTCACCTCACCCTACCTGCACAGTCCAACCTGTTGCTCAAGGCTGAGAGAGGCTAGGGTTCGAATCCAGCCTCAGACACCTGCTAGCTATGTGACCCTGGGTGAGTCACTTCACACTGTTTGCCTCAGTTTCCTCATCTGTAAAATGATCTGGAGGAGGAAATGAGATCTGCCAAGAAAAGCCCAAAGAGGGACATGAGGAGTTGGATTCGACTGAAAGGACTGATCGACAACAGTGCTTGTAAGCAGGTGGAGTTGAACCCAGCTCTTTGGATCCAAGCCTGGCATTCCCTGTATCAGGGGTCTCTTATTAGGGATTTGTTTGGTCAGGACTAGTCCTAACTTCCCCTTCTTTCAGTATCTCCTGGCGGGGGGGGACACTGGGAGCAGGGTAGAGAGGGTAGACCCTGGCAGAGGCCACTCACCAACAAAGGCATCCAGCAGACTGTTGCAACTACCATGATGCCCAGCAGCTGGGCCATCATCTCTACCTCACTGTCTCGCGGTCGTTGGCTGGCTGCCTCCTGGTCGTGGTAGACCCGGCAAAGGGTGATCACGCTGATGGTGTTGAAAATGAAGGAGAGAACCACAGAGAAGGCACCCAGCAGTGAAAAGAGGAGGCCAAAGGTCACATCACCCACTTGGGACCCCAGAGTCAAGAAGCACCAGGAGCCCGGGTACTGGACGGTGTATCGACCCAGGCCAATGACGGGCAGGACACCCAGGCCAAAGGCGGCCGCCCACACTAGTCCCACGGTGGCCCAGGCCCGGTGTTGGGATGCAGCCGCAGGGCGCGAGAAAGGCTGGTTGATGCCCACGAAGCGCTCGACCGCCATGGCAGTGCCCAGCAGGAGTGGGCTCAGGCCGAAGAAAACCATGGCTACCCCCATGAATCTACACAGGTGGCAACCAGGGTCAGTGCCAGCCCAGTCAAAGAGGGTGACATGTTGAGAGACCACCACAGAGCCAGTTACAAACAGCCCCAGGAAGTCAGTGAGCACCAAGCCACAGAGGAAAGTAAGGAAGGAGGAGCGGGCACGGTAGCTGCTCACCCGTCGAGCACCAGCCAACACCGCCAAGGCCACCAGGTTAGAAGCAAGGCCCACAAGGCAGAAAGTGGCAGCAAACCAGGGTGAAGCGATGAGTCGCCGCTCCTCCTCGCTGATGTTCATCGGCCGGAAACAGGGGCCTGGTGGGGCAGAGTTGCTGTGGTTTTGTAAGTCTGTCATCAGGCATGAGGTCACCTCCCCTGGCAGGCACATGATGAAAGTGGGACTCACAACCCCATTCCCTGGCAAAGTCAGGGCTGTAGGATGGCGTTGGCTTGCCACGCCGGTGTCCACTTCAAGGGCACCCCTGGGAGGTAGAGACAGAAATATCAATTATACTGGCATTGTAGAATCTAGAGCCAGCCAGAAGGGAACTGAAACAGGGAATGTCAGAGCAGGGATGGGGCCTGGACTCGAGGATGGCTGTCAATCAACAAGCACTGATTTACCTCTAAGTGGGTACAATGCAGAGTGAGAGAAACTCAAAGGAAGGCAGAAATATGGGACCTGCTCTCAGGGAGCTCCCATTCTGAGAGGGAAGAGAGTATGTGAATAACCAAGGTACAAACAAGAGATAAAAAACAACCGAAAGTAATATCCGAAGGAAGGCACTGGGGGCAGGAAAGGAGAGTGGGGTGGGGAGTTGGGAAAAGTTTCTAGTGGAAGGTGGGATTTGAGCTGAGTCTTTAAACCAGGGAAGGCTGGGGAGCAGAGGTGAGGAGAGGGAGCTCAGCCCAGACAAAAGTGTGGAGGTGGGAGATGGAGAGCCCAATGAAGAGATCAGCAAGGGGACCAGAGAGGTGGTATAGAGAACATGGAAGGGAGTAGCCACATTTAAGGCTTTTAAAATGTCCAATGGGGGAGCCTGGAGCCAAGAAAGCCTTAGAGACCAGGCAATCATTTTATAGAGGGAAAACCCTAAGATGGGGTACAGGATCTGTTAAAAGTCACCTGGCAATAGGGGCAACCAGGTGACACAGTGAATAGAACACCAACCCTGGAGTCAGGAGGACCTGAGTTCAAATGTGGTCTAGCTGTGTGACCTTAAGCAAGTTACTTTAACCCATCACCTTGTAAAAAAATTTTTAAAAAGTCACCTGCAAATGAAGGTTTCAGAAACCCTCAGGAAGGTGAGGGGTGGGATGGGGTATTTTTTTGGCAAAGGCATTCTGGGGACCAGAACCTCAGGATTCTCTTCCAAGCCCTACAAACTTCTATACTACTACTACTACTACTACTACTACTACTACTACTACTACTACTACTACTACTACTAACTTCTGATCCTGGGGAAGGGAAATAAACATTCATTAGTCATCTACCGTGTGCCAGGCTAGACAGATCACCTTACAAATATTTCCTTGTTTGATAATCATAGAAGCCCTTTGAGGGAGATATTACGGTTTTTCCCATTTTATAGTTGAGGAAGCTGAGGCAGAGGTTGGATACTAAATATCTGAGGCTGAACTGTATTCCGGGCTCCCCAACTGCAGGTCCAGCCCATCCACTGCATCACTGACCTCTTGAGCTGGTCTGGGAGCTGCCACTTGTTTTTCTAACCCGATCCTAGGAAGTGCATACTTTTTGGAAGGGGAAAGGTGACTGTCCAGCCTCAAGAGTGAGCCAGTGGCTCCAGCTCCCCGAGTCCGAATCCAGTTCTCTTTCCATGATATGGCTCCCCGCCCCTCGGCTCCTTGCCTCGGCCCCTTTCCCTTCTCATTGATTCCCTGAGCTCAGGCCTGTCCCCTTCTCCGCCCATTGAGCTGTTCCGGGGTCCCCTGGAACATTGGGTCCTGGACTGTGGGGGTGGCAGAAGTTGGTGCAGCCCCTCCTGCCGGCCACTGGGGTTGTCCCACAGAGATGAACCCCTACTATTAGGTGTGGGCCAGGGGTGGGGCCCACAGGGAGGAGGGGTTGGGGGCAGGGAGCCATGGAGGATTATTGAGTGGGGGGCAGGGTGATTATGCTATGGGAGGCCAGGGGAGCTTGGCCCTTGATGCTGGAACCTTCTGATCTTTCCCTCCAACTCAGGTCCTCTCCCCATCATTGTAATTGGGTCCCTGGCTGGGTCACTCCTCAGCTGGCAGTCGTCTGCCTCTTATCTTCTCTAATAAATTATCCAGTGGGGAATCAACTCCTGGGACCAAGTTTCTCAATTTTCCCTGCTCCCTGGGCCCCTGGCCAAAGCCTTGGAGAGCTCCTCCCTTGTTCCCAAGGTCTCCCCCCCTTCCCCAACCATCCTCCACCCCCTTGTTTGTAAGGCAGCAGAGTCACTTTCTAGCCCGGCCACATCTCTCCTAAGACACTGATACAATCTCCAGATGTGAACTGAAAACAGCAAGGCCTTCTTGTTTCTGCCACTAACCGGGGGTTCACTGTCCTTCTCAGGTCCTAAGACAACAGTGTCTGTTTCTCAACCCCATGTCCCCTCCCCATCTCCCCAGTAGACTTCCTTGCCTCCTTGGGACTCCAAATACAGATTAAGAATGAGGAAAGGACATTGAATTGATGCCCTCAGAAGCCTCCAACCCCAGATGTGCCTTTTTCCCTCATCAAGATGTCTCATATCCATCTTCCCTTGGATTTTATTGAGCCCCATCTGAGGCTTAGACTTATTTCTTTATGCCCGGACTTCTTCTCTAGCTTTGCTTCCTTATCCCCCCCCCCCCCAACTGTAAAGGGCCACAGTCATCTTCCCAAAGCTCTGATAAGGACCCTCCCTCGCTTAGGTGTATTCTGTGGGTCCCCACTGTACACATTTCAGATCCTCAACCTGACCTCCTCATGCTCTGCTCCCACTTTCTCTTTTCATGGGCTCCCTCTGCCCATCCCCTGCATGAAGAATTGTAGAATGTCATTCAGTCATCTGTGGATACAGAGAAGGGCAAAGTCCAGTCCCTTCCCTCAAGGAGCTCACAGTCTGAAGGGGGAGACAATATGCAAACAACTAGGGACATACAAGATGTCTAGAGTGCAAATTAGGAGAACTAACTCAAAGGAAGGCTCTCAAAATAAGGAATACCAGAGAGGCTTCCTGTAGAAGGTAGGAATTAGTAGCTGAGACATGAAGGAGAGCAAGGAAGTTAGGAGGAAGATAGGGGGTGTGTGTGTGTGTGTGTGTGTGTGTGTGTGTGTGTGTGTGTGTGTGTGAGAGAGAGAGAGAGAGAGAGAGAGAGAGAGAGAGAGAGAGAGAGCATATGTGTACTTCAGGAGAGGGATGAGAGGGTGGACAGTCAGGGGAAAAGGTCAGAATTGGGAGATGGAGTGTTTTATTTGAGGAGCAGCAAGGAGGATAGTGTCAGTGTATGGCAGGGTATGTTTTAAATATATATGAAAGGACTATAAAGGTAGGAAGGGGTCAGGTTTTGAAAGACTTTTGAAAGCTAAACAGGAGATTTCCTATTTGATTCTGGAGGTGACAGACCTTGAAGGGTCATTAGAAATCATTCAGTTAAAATGCATCCTTTTACAAATGAGGAAACTGAGACTCACAAAGTAGAAATGACTTACCTAAGGGAACACAGCTTTTATCTAGTAGAATAGGCAATGAGACCCAGCCCGGTGGTCTTTCTAATAAGCCTCCAGTTTCTCTACAGTAAAAGATAGAAGGGGGGGGTCAGAAAATGAGGGGCCAGGGACCATGGCTTTCATTTCTGGCAAAGTCACAGACAGTATTATAGGGAAGGTTAGTGAACCTCTTGAAAAGGAAGTGCTGATTGCAAAGAGCTGGCATGGCTTCACCTGAGCAACTAATTTCTTCCCTTTTTTTTTAATGGGGTCATTTGACTGGAAGGTCGCAGTAATTTTACTCATATAACTTAGCCTAGATTTTAGCAGAGCTTACAAAAGTTTTTCATGTTGTTCTTATGGACAGATTAGGGTGATGCGGTTTAGTTGGTTAGTTAGCTGACTTCAGAACTGACTAAATGGCTGGAGCCAAGGAGAAGTCATTGAGATTCAATGTCAACTTAGAAGGAAGTCTCCAGTCTTAGGGGACCTCTCTTCCTTTTTTTTTTTTTAAATGTTATTTTATTTTATTTTTTTCCAATTATGTGCAAAGATAGTTTTCAACATTTTTCTTTTTGTAAAGTTTTGAGCTCCATATTTTTCTACCTCCCTTCCTTCTTTTCCTCTACCCCACAACAGCAAGTAATCTTATATAGGTTGTATATGTGCAATCATTTCCATATTTGTCATGTTGTAACAGATTTGTAACATATTTCCATATTTGTTATGTTGTAAAAGAAAAATCAGAGTTAAAGGGGAAAACATGAGAGAGAAAAAAGAAACATAAAACAAGTTTTTAAAAAGTAAATACGGTATGCACTAGTCTGCATTTAGATCCTGCAGTTTTTTCTCTGGATATGGATGGCATCTTCTGTCACTAGTCTTTTAGAATTCTCCTTGGAGATCTCTCTTCTTGACCCCATAATTAACATTTTTATCAATGGTTTGGATAAAGACATGGAAGGTGTACTTATCAAAATGTTGGTTGAAAGGATCAAAATCAAAATCAAAATCTAAAACTACTCTGCATTTAGTACGATAAATTTAATTATTTATGAAGGGGAACTTTTAAACTTGGGCTAACCCCCCCCCCATAAGTACGAGATGAGTTGTTGTGACTTCATAGCAGTTCACTTGAAAAAGATCTAGGGGTTGCAATGAATTGAAAGCTCCATATGAATCAATTGTGTGTTTTGGAAGCCAAAACAAGGGAACAGACATTAAGCTCCATTGAGAGAGAGGTCCAGTGTCTAGGAGGAGGGAAGTAAGGGGCTGAATATACTCAACTCTGACCAGACCACCTTTGGAGTATGTGTTCAGTTTTGGAAACCACATTTAGGAAGGCTATAGATAAACTAGGGAAGGTTTGGAGGAGAGTATCTAAGACAAGGACACTGAGATAAAGCCGTAGGTGGATATGGAGAAGTCACTGGGGATGTTCAGCCTGGAGAAAAAGAAGCATTGAAAGGGTGTTGGGGATGGGGGAGGGAAGCATTTATAGTTTTTTCAAATATTTGATTGCTGTCAGGTAAAAGACAGATTAGACTTGTTTGTTCAGCATCTGGAGAGCGGAAACAGAAACAATGGGAGGAAGTTGCTGAGAGGGAGATAAAGGCTTGATATCAGGAAAAACTTTAAAAATCAAGGCCATCACACACATCACCACACAGAGGAGAACTGGCCATCCTGGAAAGTGACACTCCCCAATACTGGGAGTTTTCAGGGAAAGACTAAATGACCACTTGTTAGGAATGTTATAGAGGGAGGTCTTGTTCAGACATATGTTGGACACAATAACCTCAGAGGTCCCTTAGAATTCTGGGATTTCATGATTCTGTGATTCTTCCATCCTCCCACCCCATCCTTCAACAACTTTGTTCAGAAGCTCTTCCTGAGCTTCTCTTTTATCAGTTCCACCACAGCCTCAGGACATTTATTGTGACCTGCCTGGACCAAATGTAGAGCCAGAGACTGAAGGCTAAGTCAGGTCAGACCAGGATATTGAGGCCAGGGTCAAGGTCAGGGTCAGGATATGTCTATCTGGCCAGGTCTAGGAAGAGGTGATACTGGTTTCTAGGGCCATGGCTGTTCCCACCATTTCCCAGAACCAAGCACTATGGGCTGGGTCAGGAAAAGGTTCCCACCAAGAATCTTTGCTTTTCATATAGAGAAGAGAGAGAGAGAGAGAGAGAGAGAGAGAGAGAGAGAGAGAGAGAGAGAGAGAGAGAGAGAGAGGAGGGAACAGCAATATGTGTCCTCAAAGGGATGAAGCCAACTTCTTCCCAATAAGGGTTGAATCCCAGTCAATATTTTTGTAACACACACATGCACATACACACATGCATATACACACAGGACACTCATGGCCATACAATATCCCCCTACCTTGAGAGAAAACAGCAAAGGATGGGGGAACATTGAAGAATGGCTATACAAGGACAAAGGAGGAACAGACCCCAAGGGGTAAGACTCACACCTAAGGTTAGGATCTCTCTGTCCTTGCTATAAATAAAAATATTTCCATTTTCTTTTTTAAAATTTTTTTGTTGGGAAAATGAGGTTAAATGACTTGCCCAAGGTCACAGAGCTAATAATTATTTGGTCTGAGGCTAGATTTGAACTCAGGTTCTCTTGACTCCAGAGCTAGTACTCTATCTACTGCAACATCTGGCTGTCCCCCTTTATTTCCAATTTCATAATTATGCAGAACTTACAAAGTATTTTCCCTGTAATGATTTAAATTTTTTTTTATTAATTTAAGGCAATGGGGTTAACAGTGACTTGCCCAAGGTCACACAGCTAGGCAATTATTAAGTGTCTGAGGCTGGATTTGAACTTAGGTCCTCCTGATTCCAGGGCTGGTGCTCTATGTCACCTAGCTGCCCCTTTACAATGATCTTTTGATTTCAGCATTGCCAAAATCAAATTACCATTGGAAAATTGGCAAAAAATTACCATATTTCAAAAAGGATGGGTCCCCTTATGCCACCCAGGTTGGAAGTTCAGGAGCTACTCACAGATCCCATCTCACTATCGATTATCATGGGAATTTTTACCTGTTAAGTTTTCAACATGAGTTATTTGTCCCTTTTTAGGCATCCTAAGAATGTCACCATATTAATCCAGACCTTAGTGTGGATATCCTTGGTGTAGTCCACTGAAGCTCAAAACTCAAAACTTCCACAGTGGCTTAGATTATGGATATATGTGCCATAGGACCCTATCCTCATTTGACCCATGAGGAGAATAGCTTTAAGAGAAGATCTCACTTTTTTCTGTTTCCAAATTTAGTGGCAAACAAACTTTACCTTGGTCTCTTTTTCTCAGGTTCTTGAAACCTGACCCACCTTGGGCAAGAAGGATTGTGTGTGTTTATGTAGGGGTTTGTGGGTGTTGTTGGTGATGGCTGCTGTGGCTATCACAAGTCTGGCTTTAGAAACCCTATGTAAAGATAAGAACTCTTCACCATACACTTTTCCTGAGGATGTGGGTTCTGAGACCAATTCTTTCCTGATACAAGATGAGAGTCTCTTCTATACATACGTAATCTTTTCCCAAACCCCCTTGCCCTCAAAGTTGACCCATTCTCTGTTTCCAAAACTCTGTGACCCTTCCATTTGTGTTTAGTTCTTGGTTTAAGATCATAGAGAAGTTGGAGAATTTACAGAGGAAAGAATACAAAGTGGTGTAGAACCTCAAGCTTATGTTATATCAAATCTATTTGCAGAAACTAGGGAAGCAACTGCACAGAACTAGAAGCCATGAAATGATGGGATCTGGGGCCACCACAAATTTGATCTTAACAGGCATTATTCTTTTATTTCTTCCTTAGTTGAAGTTATTTCAGACCTCTTCTATTTTTAACCCTCCCAATCTTTCTCTGAGACCTCTCTTTATACTTGAAAGAAAAAAATTGAGATTATTCAATAGGAAACTTCCTCTTTTTCCACTTTCTTCAAATTATACTGTCTAGACATCTCCCTACTCTGCTTCTCTCCCCTCATCTTACCCCCCCCCCCCCACTATCTCCTCTTTTACTCCCATCTCTTTTGGAAAACAACCCTCTCCTTGAAAGCAGTGAGGTGGTTCTTTGGAAAACAATCAGGGAGCCCTGAATAAAAATCCAGCCTCAGATACTCACTAGGTGTTTGACCCTGGGCAAGTCACTTAACCTCTGCTTTAATCCAGAGGAGAAGGAAATGTCAAATTATTACAATATCTTTGCCAACAAAACCTCACCAAGGTCACAAAGAAACTTGACTGAATAACAGCAACCCTTCTCCTTGCCAAGGCCACAGCATTACATGGACCCTTGATCCCATCATCTGTCATCTTTTCCACTAGATTGCTTCTGTTATTATCCCTCTCCTCTCTAATCTCCCATCCCTTCCTGTCTACTGGCGCCTTCCTGGATATCTACAGACAGGCCAGTCTCTCCCATTCTTAAAACCAAAACCAAAGTCCCTTACTAGATTCTATAATCCTTACTATTTATTCCACCTTCTTCTACTTATATGATGTCTACCTCAGTCTCTTTCCTTTCCATACCCCCAGAAACTAGCTATTTTCCTATTGAGATTACTTTCCAACTTCTCAATATCTCTTGTATGCATCTATAATATGTGTGTTATATGCTATAATAGAATGTGAGCTCCTTGAGGGCAGGAACTAATTTTTGTTTGGTCTTTCTTTGAATCCCCAACTGTACCAGGGACATGGTAAACTCTAAATAAATGTTGTCTGGCTGGCTATCATCGTGTATCTCTCCTTTTCTTCACAGTGAAACTCCTTGAAAAACCTACTTCCACTTCCTCTCCTCCCATTGTCTTCTAAACTTTTTTGAAAATTGAGTCAAACCTCATTGTTCAATTAAAACTTCTTTTACCCCAGATCTCTTAAAATCTAATGGCCTTTTCTCTGTCCTCAGACTTCACTGCAACAAATGACACTATTGACCATCTTCTCTTCCTGTATACTCTTTCCTCTCTGGGTTTTCATGACCCTGATCTCTCTTGGATTTCTCCTACATGTCTGACTACACCTTCTCAGTTTCCATGGCTGGAACTTTATCTCTGTCATGCCCACTAACTGTGGTTCCGTCTTGAACCCTCTTCCTTTCTCTTTCTATACTAAGGTTTCTTAACTTAGAATTCCTGTATTTAAAAAAAAATTGATAACTGTGTTCCCAAATGGTTGATTTCCTTTGTATCCTTTGTATCTTATTTTATGCATGCAAAACATTATTCAGAGAAGGGTGAAATTATCAATGGGGTTCATGACACATAAAAGGGTGGCAACACTGGCTCTCCCTTCTCTCATTTGTGACTTTGAAAACTTTCCTGGTTCCATTTTCATTTCTCTAAAGCTGACTTCCAGACCTATGTATCCAGCATTCCTCTTTTGTCTGAGCTCTAATTCCACACCACAAACTGCCTATTGGACATTTTGAATGGGAGGTCAGACCTAACAGGTCCAAAAATAGATCTCATTATTTTCTCCCCTTCTTCCCCCCACCCCCACCCTATTCCTCTTTCTCACTTTCTGTTACATGGCTATCCTGAGGTCTCTTCCAACCCCAATTCTATATCCTAAGATCCTATGATTTTCCCAATCACTCAGGTTCCCAACTTTGACATCATGCTCATTACTTCTCATTTAACCTACATAGCCAATAAGTCTTCTCATTTCTATCTCAACAACATCTCTCATATATTCTCATATATTTCCCCTTTCTTTTCTTTCTTATAACCCATACCATCATAGTTGGGGTGTACCAGTAAATGTTTAACAATGGCTTTCCACTTAACTCACTTTCAAATTTTATCTCAAGTTGGCTCCACAACCCTGGTTTAGACCTTTACCTCTTACCTGGACTTTTGGGACACCCTTCTAATTAGTCTCTTTCTATCTAACACCTCTTCAATACATTCTCTATACTGGAAGTAGAAAGAATTTTCTAAAGTGAAGATCTGATCATATCTCTCCACTCCAATTATATTGAAATAGTTATAAAAATATTAAAAAATTCAAAGACTTCAGATTAAAAATCCAGAAGAAAAGATTAATAATAATAATAATATGTATCAATCATATCATGCTTAAAAGTTTATAGTGCTCTTTATAAATATTATTTTATCCTCTCAACAACCCTTCGAAGTAAGCACTATTATAGCTCCATTTTACAGCTGAGAAAATAGAGATAGATGGAAGTAAAATGGCATTCAGGGTCTCACAGCTAATCAGTGTCTTAGAATTTGAATTTAGATCTTCTTCATTCGAGGTCATTGCACAATCTAACTGCCAGGGAAAAGGGAAAAGGCCTAAGGACAGAGACTTGGGAGTCATTTCCAGCTAATGAGCATGAAAAAGATAAAGATCCAGCAAAGGGAACTGCAAAGGAGTAGTCTACCATGAAGGATAAAATCCAATGAGGTCATGAAAGTCTCAAAAGACTATCCAGGAGGAGAAGGTGGTCAATAGACTCTAGTGGCTGCTACTGCCTCCAGAGTCAAATGTAAAGCCCTCTCTGTGTGGTTTTTAAAGCTCTTCACCATCCAAGTCCCTTCGTATCTTCCCAAAGTTTTAACACTGATCCCCTTTTTTTTTTTGTTTTTTTGTTTTGGAAGGCAATGGGGTTAAAGTGACTTGTCCAAGGTCACACAGCCAGGCAATTCTTTAGTGTCTGAGGTCGCATTTGAACTCAGGTCCTCCTGACTCCAGGGCCGAGGCTCTAGCCACCACGCCACCTAGCTGCCCTAACAATGATCCCTTCTAATCCTGTCATATTGTCCTGGCTGTCTCCATTGCCTGAAATATTCTTCTTCCTTAGACTCCTACACTTCCCACCTTCTGCAGGTGATCTTTCCCAGTTTCCCCAGTTGCTGCTGCATCCCCTTGAAGGTTGCCTTGGATCCACTTTGTCATAAATTACATAAATACTCATTATTTCTGTGCTGTTTCCATTATAGGATGCCCAATGGTTTTGACCCACCCATCCTGCTTCTGAAAGGCAGGGGCTGTTTTCACTTTTCCTGAGTATAGAATGCTGGGGGGAGCCTGATGAGGATCTTGAGGTAACCTGAAAGGGCTGTCTTGTGGGAAGGGATTAGTCTTGTTTCTGCTTGGTCCCTTGGGCAAAACCAGGAGCTGTGGGTAGAAGTTGCAAGAGAGACCGATTTATGTTGGATATCAGGAAGAATCTTCTAATTAGCCCTAATTAACTTTCATTAGAGCTGTGCCAAAGTAGAATGGGATGCCTGTAGTGACAGTGAATTTTCCTTCCTTGGAGGTCTTCAACTAAAAGCTCAGAATCTCCCAGAATGGGGAGTTCTTTGGGAATAATAATAATAGCAATAATAATGATAATGATAATTATGTTACTTATCAGCATCTACATGGTGCTTATATATGTCACTGTGCTAAGCGCTTTACAAATATTTCATTTGATCCTACAATTCTGGTACGCAGGTACTACTATTATTATTATCATCATCATCATCATCATTATCATTACTATCATTATCACCATTCCCATTTTATAGATGAGGAAACCAAGGCAAACAGATATTAGGTGATTTGCTCAGGGTCACACAACTACTAAGTTGGATTTGAACAGGTCTTCATAACTCCATGCTCTGTCCACTATGGTGCCCTCCAGTATGGATTGAGATAAATAGCACCTGGTCCTTCTCAACTAGAAGATTCTGTAATTTTGTTGCTTCTCTGTCTCCCTTAGGTTGTGACTGCCTTCAAGAGGCAGATTCAAGTCTACTGCTTTTGGGTCTCCCATAGATGATGATGTTATTGAAAGTGAGGTTTGCATCTGCTCCTTTCTACCTCTCTGAGACTTTGGTCTTTTGAGAGGGCAAGTCTCAGGACCAAGTCTTCTCTTTTCTCTTCTCCCCTCCCCTCCCCAGAATAGCCCCATAATAGTCAGTTTTGTGATAAAGATGGTAAGCTATCTTTATTTGGTAAATACACACATTTGTACAAAAGATGGGCAGGCTAACAAACAGACACTGTTGTTGGTAAATATAGAAACACATACACATAAGACAGACAAACACTGATATATAGACACATACATATTCAAATAGCACAAACTCTGGTCTGTGACCTGGTTCAACTGGGCTGAGAACTAGTGCTGGCTGTGTGTGGGCATCCATAGCTAGTGGTTTTAAGTTCTCTGCAAGTGGTTTCAAGTTTCTGTCTCTCTGCCCTTAATCATCTAGGGTGATGGGTAGTATTGGGGTTATGGAAAGCAAAACTTTATTTCTTTGACCTTCCTTCTCCTCCCTCACAGGGTTTCCTGAACCGATGTCCAAAGTGGGCATTGTATGGAATAGCTTGGGTCGTTTCCTTCCCATTGAGTCTCCTACCCAGGATCTTGGGAAACACTTGGGGTACTCAGAGAACAAATGGGTCTAGTCCCATCTCTATCCTAGTTATCACTCTCTTTTATCCCTCTGTTCTAGGATTAACTGATTACTGATTACTGATAAAAAAAACCCCTCAAAATCTACACACGTATTTTTTGAGATAGCAAAGAACTAGAACTTGGAAGGTAGATAAATGCTCATCGACTGAGAAATAAAAAAAAAGAAAGTGAAACATGAATGCAATGTACTTTATGTTGTTGTTTAGTATTTCAAATGTCAAGAAAATCCCAAATAGGTTCATGAAGTATCTGACTGTTCATGATGCCATTTGAGGTTTTCTTGGCAAAGATACTGGAGTGCTTTGCCATTTCCTTTTCCAGGTTATGATGAAGAAATGGCAGTAATCAGGATGAAGTAACTTGCCCAGGGTCTTACAACTAGTGAGTCTCTGAGGTCAGATTGAAGATGAGTCTTCCTGACTCCAGACCCATTGGCCCCCTAGTTGCCCTTAATATTATATTACTGTCCTCCTAGAAATGATGAATATGAAGAATATAGAGAAGCATGGAAAGACTTAGGTGAACAGAGACAGTGTGGAGTAAGAATAGCCAAGAAAGTAAAGACAACAATATAAATGTAAACAACCACCATCACAAGAACAATCAAAAGTGGGTGTTGTAGAATTGCAAAGAAAAAGCCAGAGGGGCGGCTCGGTGGCGTAGTGGATAGAGCACTGGCCCTGGAGTCAGGAGGACCTGAGTTCAAATCCGACCTCAGACACTTAATAATCACTTGCCTAGCTGTGTGATCCTGGACAAGTCACTCTTAACCCTATTGCCTTAAAATAATAATAATAATAAAAAGCCAGAACCCCTAAAAAGAGATAAGAGAAGGTACCCTCATTCCTTTGCAGAGGTGAGAGGTTCATCAATCCGCTGCATATACTTTCAGGTGTTTTGATATATTGATCAGTTTTGATAAGTGTTTTTCTTTAAAAAATACTACCTGGGAATGTCTCTCTTGGGGAGAGAGAAGTAGAGACACAGGGTGAGATTTAAATGATGTAAAAATGAGTTAGTAATAAAATATTTATTTCTGAAAAATCTTAAGACCTTTGGATCTTTCTGATTCTTTGGCATCATTATTTCCCTGATTCTTGTTTATTTGTTCCAGGCTGAGGGGAAAAGGAATACTATCTTCTTGGTCCCCAGAGACCTCCCCACCCTTAATCTTCCTTAAACAGGGATCAGAGGGGAAGAAGACAAGCATTTATTAATTACCGACTTATTCTAGGCACTATAAATATTTTACAAATATATTATTTGATCCTCAAAGCAACCCTAGGATGTAGGGGCTTTTATTATCTCTATTTTACAATTGAAGAAACTAAGGTAAATAGAGGCTAAGTGAATTTCTGAGGGTCACAAGCTAGGGAGTATCTGAGGTTAGATTTGAAGTCAGGTCTTCCTGATTCTAGATCTAACACTCTATCACCTGTGGCCCCCTAACTACCCCAGTGGGTAGAATAGCCAGGACTTGGGGCAGAGTTGAATCAGTTCTGGGTCCCAGGGTCCCTGTTGTTCAACTTCTCTCTGTCTCTGTTTCTCTTTAAATTCCCTGTCTCCATGTGATCTCTTCCTAACCAAACTTCTCCACTTAGAGTATCAAAAACAGCCAAAGAAGCCAGGAAATTTGAGTCTGGTCTGAACCTTATCACCTTGGTCAAGTCACTAGACTTGTTTCCCCATCTTTACAATGAAGGGGTTGCATTTGTTCACTAAGGATCCTCCAAGGTATCATTCTATGATTGTAAGGCAGAAAGTAGGAAATGTTGATGGAGTGGGAAGTCTTACCAACCTCCCAAGTGAGAACACAACTAGGACTTATTCCAAGGAACAATACGGTTCATCTGCCAGCTTTTCAGTAGTTAGCGCCAGAAGAATTTTGTGTCCAGGGTCAGGGGACCTGGAACAGGACACTAGTATGCTAGGGTGAGGTCATAGGAATGGAAAGGAAAAGGGGATGGATAAATGAGAGAGAGAGAGAGAGAGAGAGAGAGAGAGAGAGAGAGAGAGAGAAAGAGAGAGAGAGTAGATAGAGGAGACAGACAGAGAGAGAGAGAGAGAAAGAGACAGAGAAAGAGATGGTCTTTTCAAAGGCTGATCTATAACTAGAAATTTTGGAATAGAGACATAGAGACACCCCAGGGCCAAGGCAGGGATCACCAAGGGATGAAGGTAAGTACAGGAAGTTCAGCTGGGATGCAACTACCCAGGTGAATGAGGAGAAAATCTACTATCTATTAGCCTCTGATTTTAACTATCTATTCTTGTTAAATTAGGCTCAGCTATTTTTAGTGGAAGAAATCAATCAGTCCACAAGAATTTATAAACATCTTCTGGGATGCATGCCGGTCTTCTTGACTTATGTCTTACCACTGACTCTGATGACTTTGGAGATGAACAAGATTGATGACTGCATAATTCAAACTCATGTCAAAATATCTCCCTCACTTAGTCTTTGATCTTTGAGAATGAAGGACAATCAACAACAAATATCTATTCTACATAAGATTAAAAATGAATAAAGGTCCCTTAAGGAATTTATAGTCAATTTCAATGCCCCCTGAATTTTGACCTTTTTGAGACAAAACCCTGGTCACCCTATTCTAATAACAGTTCTGGTGAAGTATTTAGTTGGCTTTAGTTGAAGGATTTAGTTGGGTTTGGGGGTCAAGAGAGGAGAAGTGCCAAATGTTCTCTCATTCTAGAAGGCTGAGCCAAAATGCTAAAGGAAAAAGACAAAAGGGGATTTGAGGAGGCAGGAAAAGACTAGGGGATGGAGGAAGAAACAAGAAACTAAAACTAGAGAAAGACAAAGGAGATGGCTGTAGAAGAAAGAAACAAAAGGAAGGTCATATAGATGAGGACAGGTAGAAGGGAGAAACAGCATCCTGTGGAGGCAGAGAAAGAAAAGTGAACAAGAAGACAAGAAAGAGCTGAGATAAATAGAGGATGGGGAGAGACAACTAATAAGGGATTCCAGTCTTCAGAGAATGTTTTAGGAGGGAGGAGAGGAGACAGTGGGGACCTGGGGTCAGGTAGGTGGGGGAATGGTATTCTGTTTGATGGTGTCTGGGTTTAGGAAATTTGCCTCCTAAGGAACCTGCAAAAGCCTCTACCTAAAGAATCTGATGTTGTCTAATGTTGCAAAAGAGCTTGTCCCAGCTCTGTGTCTGTTGGTGACCTAGAACCTACCTTTATTTTTTTCTTTGGGACTGGATTCCAAGTTAGACTCCTACGTTAGAATTCCAAGAATTCTGGAAATATAGAATCTTGGAATTATGAACTCCTAATTAGAACCCTTGTGCCACGGAAGACAGGGAAGAAGTAAGATGCACGTCTACAGTATCTGGAATGGGATAAGAGAGGAAAAGAGAGGAAAGAGAAGGCGGAGTTTGATAAAGCCTGACTGTAACATTCTTTAGCAATCCTCCTGATAACAGTTGAAGGCAACTACTGTTTGAGTTAAGATTCTAGCTCTAGCTAATTAAAGTTCAGTGAAAGAAGATCTGGGTAGAAAAAGAAAGCCTGAATTTTTTTTAAAGTTCTTTTTAATCTCTTTAATTAGGAGCAAGAGTTGGAGAGGACTGGGATCCTGTTTCTGATTCTTAATAGATGAGTAATCCTCAGAAAATCACTCTTAATCTCTCTGTGCCTCAATGTTCTCATCTATCTTACACAGAGGAGAAAATGAGATAACACATAAAAAGTACATTGCAAGCCCTAAAGCACAACATGAATGCTAGCTATTATAATGAAGGAATGGTTCCTTTTTAAAGATTTTTTTTGCAAGGCAATGGGGCTAAGTGACTTGCCCAAGGTCACTCAGCTAGGCAATTATTAAGTGTCTGAGGCTGGATTTGAACTCAGGTCCGCCTGACTCCAGCGTTGGTGCCTTATTCACTGTGCATCTAGCTTCCCCCAGGAATAGTTCTTGAAGGTTGGTGAGACCATGCTATAAAAAGGCAGCTATATATGGACCAGATTTGAATAATTGGGGAATAAGATATCTTCTTGGATGTTGTATTATGGATAAGATAGAACATTTTTTGAGAACTATCAAGTCTAAACAACTTTATCTACGTATGGCAATTCACGTGGGGATATAAGATATCACCAAAAGGGATCTCAAAATTATTACCCACAGTCTGGTCAAGAAATTAAAGACCCTAGGGTCATAGATAGTATTTTTTTGGCTGCTGAAAAAAAAGATATGAAAAATGAATAGCTATTGAAGGAGAAGGTGTATATAAGGCTAAAATTTGAATTTAAGATACAGTAATGCGAGGTCAGAGATACATGTAATGTAGACTTGATTATTGCTGATTTGATTCAAAGGGAATTAAAATGAAAATAGAGGAAAGAGAAAGGGATGGAACTATTTACATATATCTTTGGAGCAAGGTACTGGAGAAAGCATCAGGTAAGATTAAAAACAGAACAGAGATCTAGTTTACAGATGACAATGTCCATCATGACTACAGATATTTATATATAAATGGAAGGAATATGGGTTCTAAGGTGAATTGGGGATTTTAACCCAAGGAGGTAAATGCAAGCATATCATGGTGACATTCAGTTATCCATGCCTTGAATGTGGTAACATATGAAAATATTTCATTTAAAAGGAATAAATTAGATATTTCAGCTTCAGTGAGACATTTGACAAGTTTCATGATATCCCTGTGAACAAGTTGAGAAATGTGGGTTGGGTAATAGTACAATTAGGAGAGAGTCATTATTCATTGAATATCTGGACCCAGCAAGTAGGGATGAGTTGTCAACCTGGATAGAGGTTTCTAGCTGAGTGTTCCAGAAATCCTTGGTCCTATTCCAATGACCACTTTTATCAATAAATTATATGAATGTACAGATGGTATACTTGTCAAATTTGTTGATGGTACAAAACAAATATTTTGGATATCAGGAAATCTTATATGATCTGAACATTGGCATAGATGAGCCTGTGTTTATGGTAGAACTTTTAGTTTTATTTTGTTCAGTGGAGTCAAAAGCTTCCCTCCCCTCCTCGCTTTTGAATATCTCTTAGTTAATCATGTCATGGAAAAGATATCTGTTATAGAAAATTATACCTGATAGCCAATCTGGCTCCTTTCTTTTCATCAAGAATACCCTTCTTTGTACCTAGACCACTCATAAAGATTTTATAGATGAAAAAGTAGGTTGGAATCACCTAAGAAAAATGTTAATTCTGTACTTTAGGCACAAGTTTGTCAGGAACAAATTTTTATTAATCTAATATTATTCTCTATTCACACATTTCTTATTTTGTTTTGTTTTGTTTTTTAGGTTTTTTCCCAAGACAAATGGGGTTAAGTGGCTTGCCCAAGGCCACACAGCTAGGTAATTATTAAGTGTCTGAGACCGAATTTGAACCCAGGTTACACATTTCTTATTTTGACCTAGAAATGTTTAAACAGACATAGTCCCTATCATACTCTTGGATATTTCTTTCCTCCAAGAAAATTTGAGGTAACACATAGAAATATTGAACAAGGAAAAGGCAATAGTATTTTAAAATTTGGGATTAACATTGTCAGAACAACAGTGAATTTAAAAAAAGTCATTTAATCTTTAGTACTACTTAATTCCCTCCTTGACCACTCCTCTTAAGGATAAAAAGATTTATTCTTTAATATATTGATCCTTTCTATATGGATAAGACATTGCCCTCAAGAGGGTTTTAGCCCAAACATTTCAGGAGGTGAAAAGGCAATGATCTTTAGATAGACTTAAGTATTCCTCCTTCTACCTTAGACTTGATTCTTAACCTCTTACCCATTTACTTAGAAGGAAAAGTAGGGAAAGGACTTTAAACTATAGCAAAATTTATTTCTTAACATTTTCATTTGAACTAAAAAGGAAAATTGTAATAAGCTTCCATTGAAGTGACTAATGTCTAAAACCTGTCATTTTGGGTAGTAACACTATTTTTTGTGATTGATATTTTATTTTTTCCAGTTACCTGTTATAAATACCCAAGTTGCATCCACTTGTGTTTTTATGTTACACATTTTTTTAGGTTTTTGCAAGGCAAATGGGGTTAAGTGGCTTGCCCAAGGCCACACAGCTAGGTAATTATTAAGTGTCTGAAGTCGGATTTGAACCCAGGTACTCCTGACTCCAAGCCCGGTGCTCTATCCACTGCGCCCCTAGCCGCCCCTATGTTACATATTTTTGTACCACCTTCCCTTCCCACTTCCTCCTTTCAGCAGTGAAGAGTATGGTAAAAGTTGTACATGTACATTTGGCTAACATTATTTATGACCTTAAATTTATTTTTTATTATCTTGATCTTCAATTCCAGTGGCTGCTGGCTAATCTGGCAGTGTATTATGGCCTAGAGGAGCCCCAAACCCACATAAACAACCAAGTAAAGCTCTAAAAATGTATCTCAAGTGACAGTAAATGACAGTAAAGAAAATAAAAGAGAAATGTCTATAAGCTCCTCCATTCAGTCAACGGTTGAACAGGAAATACTTTTTTAAATAGAAAAAATATGTCATTTCATAGAGTAAAAGCTACTGACTTGAAAAATAGAAATAATTTATATGTACTACCTGAAAGCAATGCTGGAAAAATGACTAGATAAGTACATTTCAAGAAATCATAAAAAAGCTACTTATCTCTTAGAACATGGGAGCAAAGTAGAAAATACAAATAATTCATCGGTCACCTCCTGAAAAAAAAAACTCAAGATGAAAATGCTTGTATATTATGGTTAAAATCCAGTTTCCAAGTTGAAGAAAAAGAATTGTAAGCAGTCAAAAAGAAAAAATTCAAATTCCAAGTTTCCATAGTCAAGATTATACAAGCTTTAGAAGGCACCACTCTAATGGAGTAGAGAACTTTGAATATGATATTCTTGGTTGCAAGTCTATATCCTTTGTCTTTTGGAATACCAGCAAAACTAATATGATTCTACAAGGGGGAAGTATACTTATAATGAAGCAGAGGACTCCTAATATTCCTGATGAGAATACAAGAGTTACAGAGAAAATTTGAAGTGCAAACATAGGAGTCAAGAGAAACATAAAAAGGTAAACATGAGTGAACATCTACAAGAGATTAAACAAGGATCACTTCTTTTCATTATAATATGAGGAGTTGATATATAAGTCCCCTCTTAACTCTGTCCTCATTGGGAGTCATAGAGGGAGTCTAATTAGACAAAGGGTCTGATAGTGGTTATATTGTCTTGAACCTCTTAAAAAATAATGGAAAAGGGGTAAGAGGAATAAACTGGGTCAGGAGGAGAGGAAGGGAGAAGATTAGGAAAAATAATCTCACTTAATTGGGGCTCATAGGTAGAAGTCTATACAAACAAAAAGGAAGGGTGTGGGAGTGGGTGACACTTGAATTTCATTTTCAGCTGAACTAGTCAAAGGAGGAAATAAATTAATAAACACAGTTCAATACAGAAATACATTTCACTAAACAGGGAAATGTGAGGGAAAGCTGGAAAGGGAGAAGCAGAAATAACAGTGAAAGTAGATTAAGAGAAGGATGAGTTGTGAGCAAAAGAAACTCCAAGGATGTATCAAAATATTTAGAGCAACTTTTTATGATAAAATAGAATTAGAAACTGAGGGAGTGTCTATCAAATAGATAAGTTAAAAGTTATGATATATAAATGTGATTGAATATTATTGTGCTGTAAGAAATAACGAAGAGGATAAGTTTAGGGAATCCTGGGAAGACTTGTAAGAACTGATGCAGAATGAAGTAAATGAAACCATGAGAACAATTAATATAATAATGATAATATCATAAAGACTTTTCAACCTTGAAAGGTCTTAATAGCTATAATTAGCATATTGATCAACTACAATTTCATAGGATTCATGATGAAAATGCTGCTCACCTCCTGATAGAGAAGTGAAGGATATAGAGTATATAACCAGACTTTTTTTTTTGATATGGATAATGTCAATTGCTTAATGATATCTTTTTAATAACAGATTTTGTTTTTCTTTCTTTCTCAATTGGAAGAAGGGTAAAATGGAAGAAAGAAAAGAAAATTGACTGAAAAAATAAATTTTAATTAAAAATATAACTATAGGTCAATATGCTAGTGACTATTGACACATGAATAGTCAATAAAATTTTAGTGAAAAGGAGACAACAATATATTTAGACATCAACACAACAGAGCTAAGGTAGATTTGTGATAGAAATTCAGAGTTAATTCAACAATAGGTAAACTAGAATTGAAATAGATATTAATAATACTAACAAAATCATGATTAGTTCAATAGATACTGAACCAAATTTTTGACAAAATTCAAAATCTGTTTCTTTTTTTAAAAAAAGAACTCACTAAATCATAGGAATAAATGCATCTTTCTTAATAATATCTTTCTAATATAATATATATAATATAATATATAATATAATAATATCTTTCTAAAACATAAAACAGAGAAAGGCTAAAGGTCTTTCCAGTACCATCAAAAATAAAATGTAGATGTCTGTTTATCACTATTATTATTACAGAGTTTTAGAAATACTTGCTATAGCAATAAGGCAAGAAAAATAAAGTGTATGAATAAACATACACAAAAAAGAAAGTTTTTTTTGCAGATATGATGGTTTATCTAGGAAACCACAGTCAACTAAAAATCAGTTGAAACAATATCCTTAGTAAAGTTGTAAATTATAAAATAAGCCAATTCCTCAACCAACTTATTACCAACAAAATTAAGTAGGAAAAGATAAATTCCATTTAGATAACTACAGAATGTGCAAAATATCTGGAAGTCAACCTATAAAGACACGTGTAGAAATTAACTCTATGTACTTTTGCAGGATTAAAGATAGGCCAAACTAGAGTTGAGTAATTATTCATGTATTTATCCTGTCAATAGAATAAACAGTTAATTTACTTATTGAGTGCTATACCAATCAAATTACTAAGGAATTACTTTAGAGTGCTAGAAGAAATGATAATGGACAAAAGACAAATAGTCTCAAGGCGAACAATGAAAAAGTAATAAGGAAGGGCGTCAGATCTCAAACAATACTACTCAAGCAGTAATCATCAAAACTATTTAATACCGATTAAAACAAAATGAGGTCGATCGTGAAACAGAATAGGTATAAGACATATGGAAATAAATGAACAATTAATATATTATCATTGTGTTGATAAACTTAAAGACTCCAACTACTGGGATAAGAACTTGTTATTTGACAAAGTTCCTTGGAAACTGGAAAGCTGTCTACCAGAAATTAGTTATAACCTAATATCTCATATAAGATACTGAGATAAACACAATATACTAAGATAAACTCTTAATAGATACATGACCTAGATATAAAAGGTCCTATCATAAAACTAATTAGAGAAACAAGGAAAGGACTGTCTTTCATACCTGTAGTTAAGGAAAGAATTCATGCCCAAATAAGAGAGAGAACCACAGGAGATAAAAAAAAAACAGTTTTTATGACATGTAATTGAAAAAAATTTTTTCACAAACAAAATAAATAGTCTTAAAATTAGAAAGGAAACAGTAAACCTGGGGGAAAATCTTTGCAGCAAATTTCACTGATAAAGGCCTCATATCCAAAATATGTAGGGAGTCGATGGAGAGGTGAGGCTGATAACTTTGTACAGTACTGCCTCATTTAAATCCAAGGCACATTAAAGTCAAGACATTACCCTCATGATGTCATTGGTCCTCTTCAAGAACAAATGAACAAACAACATATAAAGATAACTATTTACAAATAAATAAATGGTTGAAAGATATAAGAGTATCTCAAAGGAAGAAATAAAATTTATCAACAGTCACATGAAAAAATGTCCAAATTATTAATAAATTGAGAAATGAAAATTAAAGGAACTCTGACTATTGTTGAAAGGGCTGTAGGAAAACAGGCAAACCATCTGGACTATGGATAATTAAAAAGCTACTAAATTGTATGTACCCTTTGACCCTATATTGTTACTTCATTTAACTCCAAAGACCAAAAAATAAAAAAAAAACATCTCTACAAAAATATTTATAGAATTCTTTTTATTATTTCAAAGAAATGGAGACTAGGACGGTCCCTTCAACTGGAGAATGACTGGCCAAATGAATGTAATGGAAGCTTACTAAAGGTACAGTTTCTAAGAAATCTGGGAGGATTTGAATGAACCATGGCAGAGTAAAAGTGAGCAGAACCTGGAGAACAATTTACTCAATAACAGCCATATTCTAAAGACAAATTCTAAAGAACCCAAGAACTCTGATAAATGATCAAACATTATTCTAGAGGATTGAATATTAAGCTCATTACCCATTTCCTGACAGAGAGGTGTTGACTCAAGGTGCAAAAGGAGTCATACATCTTCTAACAAGACCACGGTAGGGATTTGTTTTGAGTGTATATAACTTTAAAAGAGTCCCCCAGTTTTTTGAGCAGTGTGGGAAGAATAGGAAGATTAGTGTTAGATGTGGAGGTGTGGAGGGGAAAAAAAAGAAAAAAAGAAGGAAGGAAAGAAAGGGGGGAAGAGAATCAATGAAGCATTTTTAAAAATGTATAAAGGAGAAAAGAGAGGCTAAAAGGAAACAGAAGTAGGAATACATTGCTACAGTTGAATTTATTCTTTCCTTGAAAGGAAAAACAAGTTGTACATTTTAGTGATTTGCAGATTCTTGTACAATCTTTTTCTTCTGATCTACTTCATGTATGGAAATGCTAATTTTATATGGTCTTTGTATAATTCCTGTATGTTTAAATTTGTATTGTCTTTAGTGGGGATTTCTTCTGTGTTTATTCAGTCAAGTGCAGCTTTTTTCTGTTTTCATTTCTTAAATGCCATTTCCACTTTCTCTTAGAGTCATATGTCACAATTTTTGCAAGCTACTGTGTAAATTGAAACTTTCTAATTTTCCATTATCTTCCACAATGTTTGGTGAAAGTTTTTATTATAATCGGGTGTTGTCCTTGGTGTCCAGGATTTTAAGCTATCAGCTGTTTTTTGAATGGAGAAGTTTCTGGGCTCATTTGATCTCTTCATTGTAGCAATTGCTTAACATTGATTAAACTTCTCTACTGAGTTGGTAATGTCTTTACTTTTATCCATTTCCTATTTTTTAGCTTGTTTAAATATGGTGGCTTGGAACTGTTGGAATTTCAAGCACTATTTCTCCTAATTTGTAGTGAACTTTGGCTTTTGTTTTTAGCCAGATAATAATCTGACTGTGTATAGACAACTGAGCAGAAATTACTCTAGTAGAACTTTCCTGTCTTTTAAGATTAAATAACTTTTACTTTTTATGTTGTTAGTTGATTCTCACCATGACCTATATCTTTTGAATCTTTTCCTGAAGAAAATACTTATGCTATAAATATATGAACTCTGACTAAACTACAAGCCTTTAGCCAACACTTTCTCAACCTGATCATCTTTTCCCATATATTTTTTCTTTTCCATTTCTGTGCCCACCTTTAAATTGGAGTTACGGCATATCCAAATATGTGGTGACTTACTTTGGAAGATCTTGTCTAATTTCTTGTGGATTTTTCTTTTTTCTTTTAATCTTTTACAACAGATGTTGGTGAATGGATTATAAGGTAGACCCTTTTCATCAGAAGCATTGCCAATATTTCATGAAAGGCTATTTCTCATTTTCCTAAGGCCCGTGTTGAAATCAACTTTGTTGAGCTCTTTACTTGCCTTTTCTGAAGAGAGTCTGAGAACCACCTTTCCAATTTACTACATAGTAGAGTAGGCCAAACTTGGCATCAGCAAGACTTAGGTTTACCTCCTACTTCAGACACAATGGTTGTATGACCCTGGGCAAAGTGGGGATAACAGTACCTACCTTACCAGATTGTTTTTTAGACCAAATGAAGTAATGTGTGTAAGGCCCTCTGCAAACCTTGCAATGATATATACATTTCAGCTATTATTTTTTACTACAATGTCTTTAAATCCTCTATTTTCATTTATAACTACTGAGTTTAGATGCTCCCAGAGCAGATCAACTTGTTGGCTATAGATATCACATCTTCTGTGCCAACAATTAGCAGGTCAACTAAAAATAAGAGTTTTTTCAACTTCTGCTCCCTTTTCCTCGACTTTGCCACCATCATCAAGAAATACAAGGAGACCACAAGGGACTGAAGACCATTTTTGGATTTGATCTTTTACAAAGCGACTTAAGTAGCCAGCTGCTGAGAATGTGTTTGTCTGTGCTTAACGAACATTTAGCTTCCACTTTAGACTGTATCTGAGGCAACAGAACAAAGGAGGGAGAAGTTCCCTTTTCCTTTACCCTTGTCAGATCCTATCTGGAGCACGGGGTCCAGTTTCCAGGACCCCATTGTAGGAGGGCCCTTGACTAACTAGAAGTTTCCAGAGGACAATGACTAGAATGGGGAAGGGAACTAGAAAGTACGTCCAAGATCCTTGGGGGATATTTAGCAGTCACACGATTGCACTATTCAGATATCTTTTAAAAGATATTTTCCATGACATACCTTTTTGCTCTTCCTGGCCCTTGGGGGAACAATTAGGTCCAATCGAGGTAGAGTTCTATTCCATATATGAAAGAACTTCCTACCAGTTAATTGTGTCTCAAGGTGCAATGGGACTGTTACATGTGGTAATGAATTTCCCATCAACTTACAGAGGTTCTTAACTTGAGGTCTGAGAATTGAAAAATATTTGACAACTGCAATTCAATATACCTGGTTTCCTATGTACCTCATACTCTAAAAATATTTGAGGAGCTGTTAGGCTTCACCAGATTGATTGCCTAAGGGTCCAGGTCACTGGAAATGGTTAAGAACCCATGCTGTGTGTCTGTGGTGTAGTATCAGATAATTACTTCGTGCTGAGGTTGTAAACCACTAGCAGAAGTGGAGTTGACCTTGTCTACAGCTGCATTTAAAGGTCCTACTAATGGCTTTTATTTTCTTGGTTTCTTTTAATTGCCTTGGGTTTTTACCAAGGAATATTTGAAATGAATTTTAAATTAATTGAATTGTTTGTTTAAGCGGAACTACAGATGGGGACAGGAGGCTGTGGAGAGGATTCTCTCAGGTAGGGGTTTGGACCAATAGTCCTCTAAGTTCTCTAACTAGCTCTGAGATTCTGTGATTCCAGAACCATAGACTCACAGAGGCACTATTCTCCGGGGAAGGAGTTGGAACAAGGAGTCACCATCTGACAAGGGAATCCAAATGCCAAGAACCAGAAGAGAAGGACAATCCTATAACTTTGGAGCTAAAAAAGGCCTTAGAGCTCTGCAATACTACCAATAACATTTTTTTCCTTAGACTCTAGCTAGGTAGGGGCAGATGGAGGAAGAGAGTCTTTTTTTGAGGTTTTTACTATTTATGAGGTTGGGAAATTTCCCCCCATATGGAAACTATAGCCTATTCCTTGATGGACTTGCTCATTCCATCAGTGCAACAATCAGGGACAATTTGGGGCTGTCTGCAACAGAGAATACCATCTGTATCCAGAGAAAGAATTGTGGAGTTGTTTGTTTTTTTTTTGCAAGGCAAATGGGGTTAAGTGGCTTGCCCAAGGCCACACAGCTAGGTAATTATTAAGTGTCTGAGACCGGATTTGAACCCAGGTACTCCTGACTCCAGGGCTGGTGCTCTATCCACTGTGCCACCTAAGCTGCCCCAGAACTGTGGAGTTTTAACAAAGACCAAGGACTATTACCTTTAATTTGGAAAAATACCTGATATCTTATTGTCTGATCTTTCTATCTCTTATACTTTATGTTTCTTCCTTAAGGATATGATTTCTCTTTCATCACATTCAATTTGGATCAATTTGGATCACCATGGAAACAATGCAAAGACTGGCAAATTACCTTCTGTGGGGGGTGGGGGGGAGGAAAGTAAGATTAGGGGAAAAATTGTAAAATTCAAAATAAATAAAATCTTTTAAAAAATTTTTTTAAAAAAGGAAAAAACCTACAGCCTACTTTACTGGTAATGCACTCTGATCCCTGTCCTCTAAACTTACCATCCACTCCCACCTGTTCACCTTCCACCATTATAGATTTTCAACAGACAAAAAGGGCTTCCTTCCATCTTTCCCCTGTCTGGAACATTCTTCCTCCTAGCTAAACCATAATTATCCTTCATTGAGTAGTTGAAACCTCTTCTGTCTCAGAAGCCTTTCCTTATGACTTCAACTTGTCTTTCCCTCCTCTCTTCTTCCTCTGAGCACTTGTGGGCCTTACCTTACAATTAGAATTTAAGGACTTCCCAGTTACTTCTGGATTGGCATAGGTCAATCTCAAGTTCAACTTTCGGGTGTGATCTCTGGCAGGTCACTTCCTTTCTCTGAACCTCACTTTCACTTTTGATTGAAAGGATTAAACTAGATTTTCTTCTAAAACCTTGTTCAGCTATTACATTCTGGGTTTTATGGTTCTTCCTATCTCTGACTTTATATGTTCTAAGGTCCCTTCCAAACTTGTCATTTATTAAGGTTGCTCTTGTCTCTGTCATTGCTTGTTCTAATGCTCCATCAGCTCTGACATTTTATGTTTTTAAGACCCTGCTCAGCTTTAATCCTTTGTTGTTCTAAACTTTCTAAGTATGAATTTTTTTCTCCCCAGTTACAATGAAACAGGTCTTCTGAGTCTCATCTCTGTCTTTCACTCAGGGTCCACCAAAAGGACCAGAATCCAATTAGAAGGGCTAATAAATTCTGATTGACTATCCAAATTAGACAATACATACAGCGAATGGTAAACCTTAAAATGATATATAAATGCCACATGATGTTTTTATTATTATTATTATTTATTCCTTAGTGCCTGCCTCTTTTCACTTACTACTTCTGTGGCTGTGGGAAAATCCCTTAACCTGTGAGCCTCAGTTACCTTTTCTGTAAAATAAGAACATGGGGCCAGTTGACCTCAGAGATCCCTAGCAGCTCCAGCTCTGTGAGAACCTGGAGCTGTTGGTCCTTTGGGGTTCACTGACTGATGAGGGGAATCCTATTTCCTGTCCCTGCCGACAGCCCCACCTTATACCTCATTAACTTCCTTGGTACTCATACTGTTTGTGAAGCAGGTAGTCAATGTCTAGGCACCCTGGTTATGGAGCATCCACCTGGATGCCTATCCATATTGGACACAGCTATACACCTGTGTATATGTGTAGGCATACATGTCTACTCAATTATTTCCCCAATGGATTTTCATTGTATGGAGGAAATGTGATATAAAACACAAAATGATAGCTGAACCATGTAGACCATCTAAAAGTTTGTTCCCTGGGCTCATCTCACTGATACGACTGTTTGTCCTAAGACCCATGTATACATATCCAGATGCTCACCTACCCTCCATCTCAGAACATACACTCAAGAAGGCATGGCAAGTGATGGATGGGTGAACCACAAAAGGGTCCCACATTTAGCCACAGGCAGTAGACAAGTGACACAGGACACAATGGCATTCAGTGATACACAACCACAAACTGTCCCACAGATACAGCCACCGCATCACACAATCCTACATGGTCACACAATTTTACAATTATAGATACTGGGTATCATGCTCCGCCATCCATCTCACATGGACCATTCCCTTGCAGTCCCACAAATTGTACACAAGCATAATTCTGCCTCATACAATTGTTCACAGTCACACCCAACCTACATATGATTCCAATCAGCCTATGTAATAAGCCAGAGCAGCTGGTGTTTCTGTATTTCCCCAAGAGGTTTCGAATCAGCCCTGCCCAGGCCTATCCCCGGGGCAGCCTCCATGGGTCATTGACCACCTCATCTTCTCCCTTACCCCCCATTTCCCAGGCAATAGATTTAATTTCCTCTCCTATCTCTTCCATAAAAGGCTAGACTAGGGGCCAGGCGTCTTGGACCTAGAGGTGGGTCCTGGTGGGAGCAGCTTCTAGCCCACACCGGTCCAGCCAGGAGATCCTACTGCCTTCGATGATAGTGGTGCTAGTGGGGAGCCAAAGGTGGGTGGATGGGGAAGAGAATGGCAAATAGGGGAGGGGGTTGTCGGGGTGGGGCAGCAAATCCCGAGAGAGAAAATCAGCTTCAACCTGGGACCTGAAACTCACTCACCTGGAGCGGGGATCTGGAGAGCCTGGCCAGGGCAGACTGAGAGAGCCTGGGAAAATCAGAAAGATCTTCACAGTCTGGAGATGTGTGAGCTGGGGGAGCTGTGCCCCCGAAGGCGGATATGACTGAAAGTGTTGAAGAGACAGACACAGAGACAGACAGAGAGGGAGCTGGGAGGAGAAGGGGAGGAGGGCTGTGGGGGTTAACCCCTTCAGGCGCAGGAGCCTTTCTCTGGACAGGGTCAGGGGTCAGTCAGGAAAAGCAGATGGCCAGTTTTTGGGGTGGGGGGGACCTGACACAGTTCAGGGGGTGGGGAGAGAGGAGAGGAAGATGGGGTTAAAAGCTCTCACGCCTAATTAGTTCCTTGTTATCTCTTCCTGTAAATGAAATACTCCGGGGCCCAGAGAAACTGAGGTGGAAATTCCAGGGGAGGGGCTGCTAACTAAACAGACAGATGGAATAGGGCCCAGGAACCCAGAAAAAAAAGATTCCATTGCCCGAGATGGTCTATGGAGCCAGGACAAGCTTAAAAATAGTTCTCTCATTCCTGGAGTCAGGCTGAGTTTACTACTGATAGGGCCAACAGGAGGAGGGAAGGAAGGGGAAAAGAGGGGTCAGGGCTGTGCCTAAGATGTTGGGGGCTGCTCACAGGAGTTCATGAGAGGGGGCTGCAGGAGTGACTTGGAGGAAGTTTCCTTAAAAGCATCCGTAGTTAACCAACTTCCCCTACCCCTCACCTTTGTTGTGCTTCCTTTGGGCTTGGGGTGCTAGTAGGGAGCTGTCCTAAGAAGCTAGGCAGCTGGGTCATATAGAAATAAGAGGACACTGGTGTTTGATGTGGGGTGGTATTCATGGGGTCTGGGTGGGGAGAGTCCCCATCACAGACCCCCTGGCCTTGGCAGGGAGGGGTACTCCCATAGGTTAATAGGGGTCGTTTCCGTCTTCCCAGCGGTTGGTAGGGGTAGGGAGAGTTATAAATAGCCCCTTCCTGTCTAATTGTGCTGAGAGGGGAAGGGGTATTGGTTTTTTGCTTCTGTTCCTCTATCTTTATCTCTTAATTTCTCTTAGTCTCTGTCTTTCACTGGTTTTATATCTGTGTCTTTGCTTTGGTCTCTCTCTCTCTCTCTCTCTCTCTCTCTCTCTCTCGATAAACACTTGTTAAACTTCTACAGTATACAAGGGTCTACATAATCCTGCTCCTTTGTGCTTGCCTCAATTTCCCTGAGGGTCCATCTTCTCTTCAGGTTTATGTATCTGTTTCAGTCCAACAGGGGGGATCCTTAGATCGAGAGACCTTTCAGACTCCTGAGTAGGAAAGTAATTTATCCTTCTCTCTTGTTCCCACCCATTCCTTAGAACTCCTCAGGTGAGAACCAGATAGAGAACCCAGGAATGTGGGACCCTGGCTAATGAAATGCAGGTAGAATGTCCTCTGAAGAAGGTAAAATTATTGCCCCTCCTTCTCCCTCTCCCCCTTCTTGAGCAGAAGGGCACTGACTAGAATGAGGTGGGGCATGTAGAAGAGGGGACACTGGGGCAGCCAGGACTGGGCAAGAGGGAAGATAAAAGATTCCATCTCCTGGAATCTTCTGGAAGCAGCCTTCTCTAAGGAAGGCAATAGGGTTATCAGAAATGGTCAAGAAGGGAAAAGAGAATAGAGAAATAGCTCAGTCTAGGATGGCTTTACGTCACCTTGACCATGCATGCAAGCCACCAAAGGTCAGAGATGGCACCCCAGGATTAGCCTTTCACCAACCAGCTGTCCCTTGACCCCGGCAGCTAAGTGGCCCAGTGGATAAAGCCTGAATTCCGGAGAGCGGGGGTTCAACTTGACTCTTGACTTGCCTCTTACCAGCTGTGTGATCTTAGGCAGGTCACTTAGCCCTGACTGCCTCACCTCCAGGGCCATCTCCAGTTGTCCTGATTTTCATGTCTGGCCACTGGACCCAGGTGGCTTCAGAGGAGAAAGTGAGGCTGGAACTTAGCATAGTAGCCCTTCATTCACACCCAGTTCACATGCTTGCCACGGCATCACCTCCCTGATGCCATGGTCTTCTTCAACAAGGAAGGACAGAACATTATTATTCCTTGACTCAGGTTTGGGACAGGAGTAGGGTGGACTAGAGTAGCTTTCTTTGCTATGCCTATCCAAGCTTCATCTGGGACCTGGACTCTTCAACTCCCATAGGAGAAAGGGGAATTTCTCAGTCCCTTCAGAGACCTGTTTGCATCCTGGGTCCCTCTGGGAGAACAAGGTTCCCAGGGTTCCTTCCTCAGCTCCAGCCACCCACTCCGGCTCCCTAGGGTTAACATTCTAGTTCAGCTTGAGGGACACATAGGAAGTTTCCCAGGGAGAATCAGGTTGATGGGAGGGGAACCCTCTCTTGGCCTCACCCCTCCCTTGCAGCCCCAATTGCATATGCCCATCTCTTCTTCTTGGGTCTACTCACTAAGGGTATAGGATTGGGCTTGGATCCAGGCAGGAACCTGGTACATGGGGGTGCCTGGTGCATCCGGGAGATAAAACCTCAACAACAGGAAGCTCTTTGGGGAGGCCCACGCTTGAGGAGTGCAGCCTGGGGTGATGACTAGCCCAAGTTTCAGGTCAGGTTAGGAGAGGCAGATGGTTGCATAGAAAAGCAATGCCCCAGTGGTCCTTCTTGTCCAGGTCCTTGTTCTCATCTCCTCCTGTCTCCTCTACTAGCTTGCCCTCCCTTTTATTTCTAGTATTCTGTCTTTTTTCCATTTACTAATTCCTTCCCTGTTCCCCCATCTCTAAACTCAATGACTTCCATTCTCGTTCTTAATTTATGAGGTTATGATGTCTTTTCTAAATTAGATGACAATTTTTTCTCAGTAAGTATCCTTCCTGACCTCTTCCCTGCTTTGGACATTATGGATCATCCTCTTCTCCTGGCTACTCCTTACGTGTTATTCACTCTTTTGAACTCTTTCACCATTACTTCCTAGGATTCTGTGTTGCATCTCCCTTACTGTGGGCATCTCCCTAAATTCTTTTGCTTTCTTTCTTCTACAACTGTACTCTGAGAAATCTCATCAATTCCAAATCTATTTAATTGTTTAATTCTTCCAAATTTAACAAACATCATGTAAAATGAGCATTTCTACACATCTAGTAAAACAGAACAAGGATTGTACATGAAATCATGAATCCATTATGTACAACTCACTTTTCTCTTAAAATCTTTATTAAATCAACATATAACTTTTGAAGCAATCCTGCTTCTCTGTGATTATTTCTGACCTTCCTTCCTAGAGGTACTATTATCTTTATGTAGATGGCTTCCAGTTGTATATATCCAGTTCCAGTCTTTCTCCTGAACTCTAGTCCTCTGTCAGGCACCTCCAATTAGCTATCCCATAAGTATCCCAAACTCAACATGTCAAAAACAGACTTTTCCTTTCCTTTCTCCAAACCTACTCTGTTTTCAAACATTTCCATTTGTGCTCAGGGCATCATTGTCCTTCCAGTCCCTCAAGTTTACAACCTTGGCTTCATTATTGACTCTCCCCTCTCCCCCTTCCACGATGAAATTAGCTGACCAGTTATGTTGATTCTAACACCATCACATCTCTTGTAAGTGTCCCCTTCTTTCCACTTCATAGCAATCCATCACCCCAGTTCAGGGCACTCTCATTTCTCACTCAAACTATTTTGGTACTCCAGGCCCTTCTATCCTCTACAATCTCTTGAAGTTTGTCCAAGTTCAAGTTTGTTATTTCTAAGACACTCTCTATGCATCTCATCCTCTGCTGTCCCTTCAATCTTTTCCCAAAACAGGGTCTTTCCCAGTGAGTCCTGTTTTGTCATTATTTAGCCAAAGTATTTCAAGTTCATTGTCTAGCTTCTATGTAAAGCTCATCAGTGCTAAGGGAATCACTACCTACCCTAGCTGCCTAACCACTTTGAGACAACCTAGATTTCTTGGAAGATTTTTCTTTTTGGGGGGAGGGGGGTGGCAAGGCAATGGGGTTAAGTGACTTGCCCAAGATCATACAACTAGGTAATTATGAAGTGGCTAAAGCCAGATTTGAACTCAGTTTCCCCTGACTCCAAGGCTGGTGCTCTATCTACTATGCCACCTAGCTGCCCTGGACATTTTTTCCTTAGAGAAAAACAAAAATATTTCTTTTTTTTTAAAAAAAAAACTTGCTATTTTTTTTTGATTAGCAAAAACATTTCTATCCATACTTTCAGTTTATAGGTTTAGAGCTAGAAGGGTCCTTAGAAGTCACCTAATACCATTCTTCTCTCATCCCTTCCTCTCCATTTTGCAGATGAGCAAACTGAGTCCCAGAGAGGTTAAGTGTCTTACACCGTGAACAAGATTGTGGCCCAGCCAGGACTCCAATCTGCATCCTCTGACTCTCAGTCTCTGGAGTATTCCCCTGAATTACACTGACTCCAAGGTAAACTCCACTCCCTCAGGACAGTTTCCTCAACAATCTTCAAAGGGCCTCCCCTTGCTAGTCATTTTGCTCTGGGACTTTCTCCAATACCCAAAGACCAGCTCCTGAAAATGGAAGCCTGAAGAGGGGAAGAGATGAGGCCAAGATTAAGGTAATTTTTTAGAAGAGGTAGGGGTGGGCAGCAACCAGCTGGTAGTGGCTCTGAGAGCAGATTGCTAAATTTTCAGTGGGAACAGTCACACTGTGGAAATCAGCAAACATTACAAAATTAGTACTTGATTTATTATTTTGCTGATTGAATAGATTTAAGAAGGTGATGGAGAAAACATTAATATTTCAGATTAAAGTTAAAAGTAAAAAAAAAATGAGATTTTTTGAGAGCTAGTTGTTAAACATTTAGCCCTGAATTGAGGAACCCCTGATTTTCTACTTTTCAGCAGGAGCTTCAGAAGCAGTGCTGGGAGCTTGGAGGAGGCTGGCTCACAGAGCAGAAAAACTTCCTGGCTCCCATCCCTTGAGGCCCCTGACATTATTGATGATCTGGGTGGCTCTGACAGGCCAGACTTGGCTGAGGTTTCTTGCAGAAGGGGGGAGAGGGAGCCCACTGACTGGAAGGCTTAGGAGGCAGTTTGAGGCTGCAAAACAAGTCTTTGACTGATGTCACTGCCTCCTGTCAAAAGGGAAAATTTCCTCCTGGGAAAATCCTGATCCCTGGAACCCTACTACTGTTAATAAGGCATTATCTGTGGTCCTGGCTTCTTTGAGGGTGGGTGGGCTGCTCTCTTTGGTGGGAAATGAATAAAAAAGATCTGGCTGTTTCCCCAAAGGGTTTGGCTCATAGAGAGTTAGCCTGGAGTTTTTGCCATGTCTCCTTCCCCACACCCCACTTATTCTAGGGAGTTGGGGCTTGGGAACTAGATTAGAATATGGAGGCCAGGAGTTTATGGGGCTTTTTGCTTTTCTTTCCCCTGGTACGTAGTAGGCATTTTATAAATGCTTATTGATTGATTGAATGGTCCATCAGTTCATCCTTCTACCTCAAGAACTCCAAAATCTTAAGAAGCTAGGAATTCTGAATTGATTCAAATTCAGGAGGTGGGTGAGTATGTTCTGCCTATCACAGAGTCTGTGTTGGAGCCAGAAGATAACTTAGAGAGTCTCCCTACCCACTCATTTTACAGATGAGGAAACTGAGGTCTAGAGTAGGGAAATAAGACTTGACTAAAAAGAAGAGTTAGATTTGAGCTCAACTTTCTAGAGTCAAAATCTTTTTATGCTATAGATCCTCTCCAACCAGCTCTCCTGTTGATCTATCACCTTGCCTTCCATTTGAAACTCCCCAGAGATGGTGAACTCATCACCTCCCAAGGCTGCCATTTTAGTGATGGGATGCTTTCATGGAGAAGCCATTCTCTTCATTTCGAAGAAATCAGTTTCCAGGGGAATACCTTCTACTTCTCCTAGTTTTAACCTCTGAGGCTCATCCGAACAAGAGAGAAGGGCAGCCCTTCCTTCAGCTCCTTGAAGACAGCAGCCCCCTCCTTCCAAAGTCATCTTGTGGTAGGGGGCAGTCTGAAGACTCATTCAAGCTTGGTAGAGGAAGACGGCATTCCTGATCTATCCCTGGAAGACCATGATCTGAGCTGTCTCCTAACAGTGCAAGTTTACTTCATTGAGTCATTTATATTCTCTAATCCAGTCTTCCTGGCTCATTCTGGGTTCTTGATTGTCACTAAGTCAAAGGTCAGAGTCAGAGGCTCAGCCTTGGTTTGTGACTCAGTCTTCCACCTATTCAGAGTTTTGTAAATGAAGTTAAATTTCCCCAGACCATGGTCGCCCCCTCTTCTCTCCTCACTGTCCCTCCAATCCACAAAACTTCTCTCTAAGGGGGATGAGGGGTATATTGTGTGGGAGCAGGCAGTAAGGAAGGATCAACCTAACAGGTCTATTGGCAGGAGAGTTGGGGTGGGGGTGGAAGGGTGTATGGAGGAGGGAAAGCTGCCAACTATTTGTGAACACACAGATACCAGAGGGGAAAGAGATCAGAGATGTCATCCCATTTCAGGAACCAAGGGGAGGGATAAAGAAAAGGCAGGGAAAATAAAATGATGTGGGAGATGGAACCCTGGCTCAGGTTCCAGACACAGTTGTGTATGCCACCGACTTGTTGTGTGGCATGGCTGAGTAATATCTTGGCCTTCATTTATGAGCTGGTTGGAAAAAAACCCCATAATTGTGCCTGGTTCCCATCATTGAGGGAGACAGAAAATCCAAATCCTAGTCAACCTAGATGATTGGTTGTTGGGAAAGTCTAGGTTCCACCTGAGCAAGACCCATTTAAACCTTTCTGGCTCCTCTGGCTCTGACTCCCTCCTGCTTCCACTGGGCTCATTCCAGAAACTTTGGCCCTAGCCTTCCTCCAGAGAAATGATAGATTCTGTTGCTTTGGGATGAATCAGAGGGTGAGGTTGTCAGGGGTGGAGATAGAAATCTAGGTTGGATGAATGAGAGGTTTAGGACTATTAGAAATCATGATTATGGTTTAGGATTATTAGGAATCATGATATTCCTGCCTCCTCCTCCTTCATTTCCTCCTTGAAGTTTGTTCTTTCAAATTAATCCAACTACATTTTAGCAAGTCATGGAAGCCTGGGAGCTCAACCCCACTCCCCAGTCTCCCAACCCCACTATGTGCTCTTGGGTATTTCTTTTATTTTTTTTTTGCAAGGCAAATGGGGTTAAGTGGCTTGCCCAAGGCCGCACAGCTAGGTAATTAATTATTAAGTGTCTGAGACTGGATTTGAACCCAGGTACTCCTGACTCTGGGGCTGGTACTCTGCTGCACTACCTAGGCGCTCTGGGTCTTTCTTTATTCTATCAGGGAGCCTCTCTTTCCATTTCTTGCTTCAGTCACCTGTAACTTTTTGGGGATTCCCAAAATCTGTTTGGCAGCTAAGTGACATAATAGATAGAGCTTGGCTTGGAGTCAGAAAGACCCAAGTTCAAATTCTGCTTCAAACATTTCCTCATTTTGGGACCCTGTCTGCCTCATTTCTTTCTGTTATAAAATGGAAATAACAACAACAATAATAATAATAATATAATAACAATATCAATAACAAATGATAATACCGCCATACAATTATAAGGCCTAGATGAGATAGCCCATGTCAAAAAGGGAGAAGGGAATAAATATTTATGGAGTACAGATTATACTCCAATCACAATTATACTCCAATCATCATTTACAAATATAATCTCAGTTGATGTTCACAATCTATGAGATAGGCCCAACATTCTATTTTATAACTTAGTACCTATGTAATAACAAAACAAAACATATATAAAAAATTTTGCAGACCTTAAAGTGACTTATGGATGCTAGCTATATTCTATTATAATTATTATCCTGGGTGGGGAGGAGGTAAAATGTGGTATAGTGGAAAGAGCCATGTTTGGAACTTTCTCCTTTTCGATTTCCTTACTCTGTGAAATAAGGGATTTGGACTAGATACTCTCTAAGATGGACTTTGGTCTTCTGTCATTCTGTGTTTTTAAACAGCTTGGGAAGTTCACTGAAAAGTCAACTTCCCATAAGGCTATGGCTAGTATTGGCTTCCCTCTACCTGGGTAGAGATATTTGGGTATCTCAACCGTCCCTACTGACCTCTGCCCCGGCAACTAGTGATGATGGTAGGACACATACACCTTGAATGCTACCAATGGTCCTGCCCCTTGATTCTATCCAAAATAACCTGAGTTAGGAGTTAGTAGTTTTGGGTTCTGGTCTTGATTTGCTCTGGGACCTTGAACAAGTTGTCTCATTTCTCCATTTGCCCCATCTCTGTTGGGTTGTAGTCCAAATCCCAGATTCAAGTCAGAGATTTGCCACAAGCTCCCTGTATAAGCTCATTGGTTCACAAGGCTAAAAAAAAACCTGAGCAGTTGAACTAAGATTTCAGGAGAAAGTGAGCAGCCTTCCTCCCAGGAGATCCGGGTGGTCTATCACTTAAGGAAGCATTGCTCTCTGATCTGAGCCTGGCTCAAGTGGTTGTGCCCTTGGGATTTGAGAGCTTCAAGAGTGTCTGGGAAAGCCAAGTGAGTTTTTAATCTTGGAACACATCATTAACACCAGAGAGCCTCTGTTTTCTGAAATAACTTTTATACATACACACTTTTGCATTCTCCAGGCCTCAGGTAAAAAAGGTTCCTCATGGGGCTAGAGGGAACACTGCCCCTAGTACCTTACAGGTAGGTCGTTGTATTTTTAATGGTTTATTGGTGGCTTATTACATTTTCTTGATTTCTCTCTCATCAGTTTCAGTAGCTTTTCTCTATTAGTATTTATTGCTAAATTTAGGGGTTCCAGGGGCCCAGTCTCTTCTCCTACTAATTGTCTTTAAGTTCCCTCCTGGGCAGCCAGGTATGGTTTTACGAATAATCTAGGGCAGTTTCCACAAACACCTGGGTGAGAAGGGCAGGGAGGAGAGAGAAAGAATCACACATTCATCCTTGCACTACTTGTGAATTAGGGAGCTATGTGGTACAATGGGTAGACACCTGCCCTGGAGTTAGGAGGACTTGAGTTCAAATCCAGCCTTAGACACTTGACTCTCATTAGCTGTGTGACCTTGGGCAAGTTACTTAACCCTGATTGCCTCATATTCAGGCCATTTCCAGTTGCTCTGATTCATATCTGACCACTGGACACAGATGACTCTGGAGGAGAAAGTGAGGCTGGTGACTTAGCACACGCCCCTTCACTCAAATCCAATTCAGTTGCCTATCATGGTATCACCTCCATGCTGTCATGGTCTTCTTCAAGAACAAACAATTTGTGAATTAGAGAAAAGATTTATAATCCCAGTCCTGATTACTCACACTCTGGCCTCATTGCCCCCTCCTGACCTTGGCTGCTGCTATTTTCCTCTATACTTACTTTTCAATCTTCTCTATCCTACAGTTTGGCTCACACCCCACATTCCCAATGAACCCTGCCCTGACCGCTTTCTTCTGCTCAAACCTATTGAATTATCTTCCTCTCTGACCCCACCCTGTCTTGTATTGGTTAGAATTCTGGTCTAGGAGAAATGACACCCAGTAATTCCTATACCACCACAAATACCAACTAACTTGATGATCCTAGGTAAGTTATTTAATTTAAGGTCTAGATTCGCTGTAAAATAGAGTTGAGAAAGTATGTATTTCCTATCTTATGGGTTGGTAGAGAAGACACTTTGAAAAAATTTCAAGAACTACATTAAAGTGGATTCTTACTCTTGAGGTCAGTCACCCCCAACCAGACTAAGAGGACCTCGTTGAAAGCAGAATGTTTGCAAGGGACTGGAAGAGGGCATCCAGTCCACTTCATTTCCTGAATAGAAAGCCCACCTTTAGTATCCTTTTACAGGTTGAGCCTCTCCTGAGATGCTTTTGGACGTGAGGAACTCATTATCTGGTCCCTTCTTGAATATTTCGTTACTTAGCCAAGCAACACATTCTACTTTTGGACAGCTTTAATTGTTAGGAAGTTTTTTGCTATGTTGAACCAAAAACCTTCCTTTCTGCAACTTCTATCCATTGTCCTGAGTTCTTCCATTTGGAGCCAATCAGACAAATTCAAATGCCTCTTTTCCATGACAGTCCTTCAGATATTTAAAGACAATGATCATGTGACCCTTTAGCCTTCTCCTTCCAGACTAAACATTCCCAGTTTTTCAAAAGATCCTTATATGGTATGCTTTTATTTTGGGATTTCATTTAACTTGTCAGATAGTTTGTTGATATTTATTAAGCATCTACTATCTGACATTGTGTAGCCCCAATTAGGGATTCAAAGAAAGGTAAAAGATGGTTCTTCCTTCTTGAGTATCCCCCATTCTGATGAGGAAGACAGCTATGTACAAACAAGATAAATAGAGGATAAATCGGGTATAGTGTCAGAAGGAAGGCACTAAGATAGAGGAGGACTGGGAAAGTGGGATGTTAGGGAGACAAGAGGAAAGTCAGAAGGTGGAGAGGTGGAAAGAAAGAATTCCAGACAGGGAGAACAATCAGTGAAGATGTCTGGAGATGGGTGACAGATATCTTGTATGTGGAAAACCAAGGACTCCATTGTCACTGAAATGCAGAGTATATGTATGTGTAGGGGGGGATGTGTATGAGGGAGGAAGCTGGAATAATGCAAAGTGGGAAGGGGGTCAGGACGTAAAGGGCTCTGAATGCCAAAAAGATGATTGTCTATTTGCTTCTACAGGAGCATAGGAAATAGGAAACCTCTGGAATTGAATGAATGGGTGGGTGGGGGAGACTTGGTCAGACCTCTATTTAAGGTTTCTTTGACAGTTGAATGGAGGATGGATTGACTTGGGAAGAGATTTGTAGCAGGAATATCAACCAGCAGGCTATTAGGTGATAAGAACCTGTATTGGGGTGGGGAGCATTGTCAGAGGAAGGGAGTTGTATGTAGAAGATAGATGGTACAAAGGTATAAATGGTAGGACTTTGTAACTGATTGGAATGGGGGGTGAAGAGTTAAGAATGACACTTAGGTTATAAGCCTGATGGTACCTTTGATAGTTATAGAGAAATTAGGAAGAAGGGAAAGTTTGAGAGGAAAAAAGAGTTCACTTGGGTATCTTGAGTTTTTTTAATGATATTTTATTTTTTTCTTTGGTTACAATTTGTAACATTCATTTAGAAATTTTTTTTTAGTTTGAAATTTTCTCCCTCCCTCCCCCATTCTGTCTCTTCCTGAGCAATCTGATATAGGTAATACATGTTCAATCATATTAGCCATGTTGTGAAAAAGGACACAGATTCAAAGAAAAAATTGAAAAAAAATTACAGGAAGTGGAAAAATAGTATACTTATATCTGTATTTAGACTCCAGTAGTTCTTTTTCTAGAGATGGATAGCATTTTTCATCATGTTTATTGTTTATTTTGTTTATTTATTGTTTCGTTTATTTATTGTTTATTGTTTATTTCGTCATGTTTATTGCCAAGCCCTTGGAATTGTCTTGGATCATTGTTTTGAGAATCATTGAGAATAGTTAAGTCATTCACAGTTCATCATCGGAATGTTGAGGTTAAGAAGCCCATGGGACACATAAACAGTTCAAGACGTCTAGGGGCAGCAAGGTGGTGCAGTGGATAGAGCACTGGCCCTTGAGTCAAAAGGACTTGAGTTCAAATCTGGTCTCAGACACTTAATAATTACCTAGCTGTGTGACTTTGGGCAAGTCACTTAACCCCATTATCTTGCAAAAACTCCCCCCAAAAACAAAAAAGAAAAGCCTTTGTGAAGATGTGCTATGGCTAAAAAAAAATGTCTAATAGACAATTGAAGATGGAAGAGAAGTTAGGGCTGGATAAGTAGACCTAAGATTCATTAGTATAGAAATGATCATTTAAACAATAGGAACTGATGAGATCTCTAAGTGAAAAAAAATTCAAATGGAAAAGAAAAGAGGGTCTTGAACAATGCTGGGTGATACCTATGATTAACTTGTGACTTAAAGGAAGATCTAGCAAAAGAAATTGAGAGGTAGTCAAAGAGGTAGGAGGAGAGCCTGAGAATATGAAGATGAATAATTGATTTGTGAGGTAGGTACTTTATTATTCTCATGTTATAGTGGAGGAAACTGAGGCAGCCACACATTTGGTGATGTATCTGTGGTTACACAGCAGTAAGTTTCAGAGGTCACATTTGAACTCAGGTCTTTCTAACTCCAGGTCTAAGACACTCCTCCACAAAAGTTTCTCTTGAGTTAAGAAGAGAGTTAGAAGAAAGGAAGAGTACACACCTATTTTAGAAATTCTTCTCAAGTAGTTAAGTCACCAAAGGGGGGAGAGAAAAGAAATGAAAATTAGTGAGGATGGATTGACCAAGTAAGCATTTCTTTTGAGCCTGGGGGAGATTGAAATGTTTCAAGGAAAACAGAAGCAGCCAGTAGACAAGGAATAATTGAACATTAGTTCAAGCTGGTATAATTAAGGGGGCAATCTCTGGTGGAAGGGTATCACTTCGGCATTCCATTTTTCCATTGGCAAGAAGAAATAACATTTCTTCTTGTGAGAGAGGAGTGAAGAAAGAAATAGTGGTAGAAGGCCTCTGACCGTTGTGATATGTGGGAAAGAGGATGAATTCCAAGAATGACTTCAATGCAGCAAGTTTCTCAGTTGAGAGGGTGGGGGGAGCTGGAGCAGAACCATGGAAAATTTGGGAAGGATGTCAATATGTTACTTGAATCCAATAATACATGTGCATGTATTCACATACACATATAATATACACTTTTATACATACATTCAAATATATGCATTCATGCACAAAAATATACACAAATGTAGCTCCAAATTTCATTTCTCTTTTGAATGCCAGTCCCATATCATCAATAGGTTACTCCCATTAGCATCTCACTTGAACTACGTTCAGTATGTCCAAAATAGAATTCAGTTTTCTTCCCATTTAAACCCACTTCTGCTCCAAAGTTCCCTAATTCTACTGAAGACATTATCCTCTTTACAGAAATCCAGATTTAAAACCAAGACTTCATCTCCATCTCCAATCAGTTGCCAAGCCCTGATAATTCTACCCCCACAGTTTTCTTACAGTTGACCTTTTCTCTCTGTTCACATGGCTGCCACTCCAGTTTAGACTTTTGTCACCTCTTTTTTGGACTATTTAAACCATTATTAATAGGTTTTCTGCTTTCAGTCTCTCCACTTTCCAATCCATCTTCCAGTGAGTCAGTCAATAAACATTTGTTTTTGTTCGTTTAAGTCATGTCTAAATCTCCATGACCCCATTTGGATTATTCTTGGCAAAGATTCTGGGGTGATTTTACCATTTCCTTCTCCAGCTCATATGGCTCAAGAGAAAACTTAGGATAACAGCGTTAAGTGACTTGCTTAGGGTCACACAACTAGCAAGTGACTGAGGCCAGATTTAAACTCAGGAAGATGAGTCTTTCTCATTTCATGCCCATTGTGCCACTTAGCTGTTTAATAAATAAATGTATTTATTAAGCACCAACCACCGTGCTAAGTGCTGGAGATAAAAAATAAGAAAAAGAGAGCCAATCCTTGTCTTCAAGGAGCTTTCACTCTAACAGAGGAAGACCACACATAAAGGTAAGTTGAAAAAGGGAGGAGAGTTGAGGAGAAGAGGAAGAGTGAAGGTAGGAAAAATCCAGAAAAGTTCAACCAGAGGGGAAATGAAGAGATGGCTGACTGGAGCACTTCCTTACATGGAGATTTGGAGTTCTTTGCTCTATGATCAAATTAAAAGGGCCCCGGGGCAGAGGGTATGAGTGAGCTGGGAAGGTCAAGGCTGCAGCTAGCTTGTAGGATGCTGAGGTTCCTGGATCCTCAGTTCCAAGGAGTACCAATGGGACCCAGCTGTCAAAGTTTTCCTCTGACACCATTTTCCTCTGCTTCAAAACCTTCAATGCCAGCACTCTGGCCACAAAGATAACTTTAACCCACTTTTCAGACATTTCATATTGCTGTCTTTCAAGCATTATGTGTTCTCCTAATACTGATCCCTGAACTCAACATTCCTTCTCCTTTTGCATAATTGTTGTTTAATGCTTTGAGAACTTTTCCTGAATCTTTTTTACCTTGCAAAATCCTTGTTCAGTCATTTCAGTAGCATCTGACTCTCTTTGACCCTCATTTGGGGTTTTCTTAGCAAAGCTACTGGAGTAATTGGCCATTTCCTTCTCTAGCTAATTTTACAGATGAGGAAACTGAGGCAAACTGGGTTAAGTGATTTACTGAGACTCACACCACTAGTAAGAGTCTGAGGCTGGATTTGAATACAAATCTCCCTGACTCTGGGTCCTGTCTTTTATCCACTGGGTCACCTTGTTCTTAGAATCATTGGTTTTCTTCAAGACTCAGATCTTACGCTGTTTATTGTGGGAAATCTTTCCTCTTTCTCCTCATTGTTAATACCATTGCTCAACTCAAATGATCTTATAATTACTTACCTGTTTGCAAGTTGTATATACCAGAAGAGTGGAAGCTTCTTGATGCTTGAGGCTGTTTTGTGCTTTTCTTTCTTTTTTTTTCTTTTCTTTAGGATTTTGCAAGGCAATGAGGTTGAGTGGCTTGCCCAAGGCCACACAGATAGGTAATTATTAAATGTCTGAGGTCGGATTTGAACTCAGGTACCACTGACTCCAGGGCCGGTGCTCTATCCACTGTGCCACCTAGCTATCCTCTTTGTATTTTTCTTTCTAAATTCACTGAGGAACTCTGTTCCTTGCACAGAAGTGGATAGCAAATATTTATTGATTTTTCAGTGAATTCTTCATGTTTTGTTTGTTTGTTTTGGGTTTTTTTTGCAAGGCAATGGGGTGAAGTGACTTGCCTAAGGTCACACAACTAGGTAATTATTAATGTTTGAGGTTACATTTGAACTTGGGTCCTCCTGACTTCAGGGTAAGTGCTCTATCCACTGTACCACCTATCTGTTCCTGAACTCTAAATGTTAATTCTGTTTTTGCTCCATGAGATCCCAGTGGGTCAGGAGGCAACATCAGAGGATACTTAGGTCATTGGACATGGGCTTTTCTGCTTGTTGGAAGCTTTTTTCCTAAGGGTTGGACTGTGGAGGGCTTTCCTTCAGATTCAAGAATCTGTGGTTCTGTGATGATTTATTCATGTGGCTACCATCTGAAACCAAATCCCAAGATTAGGGACACTCTGACCTTTCCAGGGCAGCACCGGTGTGAGCATCAACACCAAGGGACAAAGGGGGAAAAAACTATGGTTTCTTTTCGGTTCTTCTTCCTTGATTTCTTCTCTCTCCTTCCCAATTTACTGGAAGACTGCCTCCATTTCTGCTGTTATGTGTCCCTTCTGGAGACACATGGGTAGGGAGTTAGACTTGAAGTGAGGATGCTATGCCTCAAGACCCATTTCTCTAAGGTACATGCTGCATAACTTCATGATTGTCACTTTAGTTGATCTCAGTTTTTCCACTTGCTAACACTGTGTGATGATCCACTATGATAGATTAAGCCTTTTGTATTGGCATAATGATCAAAGACAATTCTAAAATGCTTTGTGATGGAAAATACTATCCACATCCAGAGAAAGAACTATGGATATGAATGCTGACCATAGTATGCTATTTTCATTTTTTAAAAATCAGTTTTATATTTTTTCTCCTCATAGTTTTTTCTGCTTTTGTTCTGATTCTTTTTTCACACTATGACTAATACAGAAATATTTTTAACATGATTGTATATGTATAATCTATAACAGATTACTCACTGTCAAGGGGAGGGGGAAAGAAGGAAGGGAGGGAGGGAGAAAAATGTAGAACTCAAAATTTAAAAAAAATGAATGTTGAAAACTATCTTTACATGTAATTGGAAAATTTTTTTAAAAAAATTGAGGAGCTCCAATGGAGCTATGATTGTGATATGGGTATTCCCTAAAATACATCCCTTTTTGCCCATCTTTTATAACTCATCCCTGTATTCCTATAACTCTGTCATCAGGTGTCCAGCCCTATAGATGCCCTGGGCCTTCTTAGTTTTAATGGATTTCAGTCTCTCCACAACACACTTCTACCCTTTAGGTAGCCATCACTTTCAATTTTTCATAGAATGTGGGGTCCTGAGACTCCTGGCCATCTGCCATCACCAAAGATATTGATATGTAAAAGAGGGAAGGATTTGAGGACATGCATGTGTCTTAGAATGTTCTGTCTCTTTCTGTTAGATCATTCCTTATCATCTTCATTTCTTTGCTTCAGGAAGAGGCCTTGGAAAAAATTCCAATTTCTTAAAGATAATAGTGATACAGGGGATTAAAAGGTGGATATGGTACCTTGTGGATCATGTAGTCACATTGTTTTTAGACTTTTCTAAAGGTCACATTATCTGAAATTAGAACAGAATTCAGGATGTCCATACAGCTGTGGTTTTTTATTCTTCCTGTATCTTGGGGGTTGTGAAAGGAAATTGAGCTATTATTAGTGGTAGTGAAGCCACAGATGGGGAAGAGGTAGCTGAACAGGAAGACTCCCTGGGGTATCCTCATGGCTAACGGCATGGATTAGGAAGGGCTGGAAGCATTAGGCTTCCAGCAAGCCAAGTTTTGCCCTCTCCAAGGGGAACAGAGTCTTACCTTTTACACCTTTGGATTGGGACAGCACCCACAACAGTCAGCCTCTCCATGGAGCTGAGGTGGGAGAGCAGGATGGGGCTGTCATCTGTTGTTCTTTTCCCAAGCCAACAGAATGTCCATAACAAGGAAAAACAGGCAGCCTCCTGGGGAGAAGGGTCTGGCCTCCTGCTGGAAGGACACAGGGTTCTTACTAAGAACAGGAAAAGGCTCATTAGAAAAATCCTGGCTTTACTGTTACCACTACTCAATTCCCACATCAGAATCCACCAACAATTTCCTCTTTTCCTCATCTACAGCTCAACCTCCTCTCCCAAACACACACACACACACACACACACACACACACGCCTACTGGACACTCCCCATTTCTGTTGACTTCAGCTTTACCATCTGCAAAAAGTATACACATGTAGAATAAAATAATACATGTATGTACATATACAAAGACCTTTTGCCTAACTCAGACTTCAACTCCCAAAGGTAATTGCTCTCCCTCAAGGGCCAGCCAGGACTTCTATAGCAGCCAAAGTGGCCACCACTTGACCTTGGTCTTCTCCAGGTAAGCTCCTTTTCCTTCCTGCCACTCAGAGGTCTACAAACCACTTCTACCATCTTTGGTTCATGAAGGTCTTTTGCTAGTCTAACCTATGTAAAAAGTGGTCAACCAAAATGTCGTCCACATCCAGAGAAAGAGCTGTGGAATCTGAATGTAGATTAAGGTATACTATTTTCATTTAAAAAATTGTTTTATGCTTTTTTCTTTCTCATTTTTTTCCTTTTTGCTCTGATCTTTTTTCACAGTATGACTAGTATGGAAATATGTTAAACATGATTGTATATGTATGACTTATGTTAGATTACTCCCTGTTGTAGGGGAGAGGAGAGAGAAGGGAGATGGGTAGAAAAATATGGAACTTAAAATCTTACCAAAAATGAATGTTGAAAGCTATGTGTAATTGGAAAAAAAATATTTTTTAAAAAAATGACCATTCATTTGAAGGGAATCTAATTATGGAACTTTAAATTAGAAGAGAACTCACAGGCCTTAGAGTTCAAACCATTTTCAAAAGGAATCTCCATCATAACATACTCCACCCATGGTTATCTCATTGAGACTTCCAGTGAGGGTGAGTTCACCCTTTCTTGACTCAATCCATTCTATTCTGGAACAATGCTAATTGTTAGAAAGATTTTCCTCGAATCATGCCTATTTCTCTCTTTTGTGGTCAATAAATAACTTGGATCCCTCTTCCATATGATAGCCCTTTAAATACTGACAACCTCCATAAATGTGGCCATCTAGTAAAGAATTAAAATAACATGAAGTTAATCTCCAGTGTTTGTCCTAATAAGGGACAAACATTAGCCTCAAGAGTTTAGTCTCATGAAAGACTAAATAGAATTAGATTAACATACACAAATATTAAGATTTTTCTAAACTTGCTGATTATGCAGATGTGCATGGGGCCGGCTAGAAGACTTAACCCCAAAATAGAATTTTCGAGAGGAATTCTTATATAATTCCACTATCAGAAGGTGGGATCTGAAAAAGCTCCTTCTGGTTTGTCTGTCAAGTAATATGCCTTGCAGGATGGAGCTGGATATTAAGCCAAGAGGGATGTCCCCTCCCAACTCAGGACCTTTGTGCCATATCAGTTATATTAAGACCTCTACAAAGCATGTGAATCTTCCCCCTCCAGGAAGTTGGTGCCACTCAGTGACCATTAACACAATGGAGAGATTTCTATTTGTTATTGCATGATATCAGCAGTTCTTAAACACTTCTCTCTTCTTCCCCAAGTTTTTCTTCTCCAGTCTAACCATTGCAAGATGGTGATACAGTGGATAGTGCCCCAGCCTTGGATTTAGGAGGACCTAAGTACAATTCTAGAAATCAGATACTTCCTAGTTGTGCGATCCTCACTTAACCCTATTTGCCTTAGTTTCCTCACCTGTCAAATGAGCTGGAGAAGGAAATGGCAAAAGACTACACTATCTCTGCCAAGAAAACCTCAAATAGGGTCACTTAGAGTTATATATGACTGAAATGACTCAATAAGAACTCAAGCCCTACCTCAAGCTAGTCATCTTTTTCTAGAAATGCTCCAGCGTATCAATGTTCTTAATCTGTGTTGGCCCGAACTTCAGCTGTATATGATCTGGCCAGAGAAGGGTACAGGGAGAGGCTCAATCACCTCCTTATTCCTGGAAGGCACCAAAGCTGAGTTTTGAGGAAGTGAAGAAATATAAAAGGCAGAAATGAAGAGTGTTTAACTATGAGGAAAGGAGGAAAACCTGTTCTAGTGCTCAGATATTGAATTCTAATTTTAGTGAAATATCTAGTAATATATAAAGGAAGGTCATGGGAGAGAAAACTGGAAAGATGAAAAGAACTTTGGAAATCAGGATAAAATTACATTTCATTCTACAGGCAACAGAAGCCATTGAAAGCCATTGGTTAGGATCCTCCCATTGTTAAATAGTATCAATAACTAACATCCCAGTTCCATTTAAGCACTTCTCGTTGATTAGCTTTTTATGAAGAAATTTTACTTCAAACTCATAGTAATAACAACTCTGGGGGGAATACACTCAATCTTAGCACAGTTGCTATGTAACATTGATGCCCTGGAATTGGTTCTACATCCAAATGTGGCATGACTGAGATGAATACCCAACTAATTGCTCAGCTGAGTCTTGAAGGTCACTCCTTCCTTGGTCCTCAACACTTCCATACTGAGATAACTGCTGAGGCTGGCATGAACTCCCAGAAGCATACTCTCTTAACTTTTCAAAATTCACAAGGTCAGAGCCTCCAGTTAAATCTCCATGTAAACCAGAAAAGAACAAGGACCCCATATCTGCCTCAGTAGGACAGAAGGTCTAAAGCCTCTGCCATTATGACATCTGTCTCTGGAAACTATTAGCCAAGGAGTCAAAACAGGAGTGAATGGCCCAATAGAATGACCTGGGCTCTGGTCATTGGTGTCTTTTGGAAGGCACCCCTAATTTCTCCTGCATAGCCAATTCAAAGACTTCTAACCACTGAGTGCAACCAGTTACAGAACATCTATACATGCTCCAAGGTCTTTCTGAGACCCGCCCAATATAATCATCAGAAGCAGGCTCTACAGTCTTACCAACTTCCCAGGGCCTGGGCTAATATTCTGGCAATCCTCAATGGAATATTATTCCTAGGTAGTCATCCCAGATTCTACTATGTCTCTGGGTTGCTTATAACATCAATGGAACCAGAATCTTGGAGATGGAAGAATGAACAAAGTAATGGAGGAATGGATAGTTTTATTCGATCCTATGTGTGAGGTATTGTGCTAAACACTGGAGATAAAATTAGAAAAGCAAGGCATCTCTGTTCTCAAAGAAGTGACATTCTAATGGAAGAGACCAGACTATCTAACCTAACCATTTAATTTGATGGAAGAAGCCTGGAGAGTGAAAGAGATTTGTCCAAGTTCCTCCCTTCTCTTGACTTAGACCAGTGAGTTTCCCACTGCACCATATTGATCATTCTAGAGCTATTTTATCTCAGAGACAACTTTCTGAGCTTATAGCTATATTCTGAACATCACTAGAGGAAGTTACCCAGCTGTATTGACTGGGTTCATAAGAGACCTGAGAATTTAATAGAAGGGGCTTCAAATTCCAAAAGGAGATGGGGAGAAAACAATTTTATTGACTTTTCAATATGTTCACTAGTTGCAGAGGGGCTGCTGGTACTGTTCCAGTGTTCCATTTGATCAATGAGGGAATTCTAGCCAGGTATTTTTTTCTCTCATCCCCATTGAAGGACAAAGCCTACAACTAGGGATGCCTTCAGCTAGTTTATATGGTGGGTTAATCTAATTGACTTAATAATGATTTTCTACAAGTGAAAGAGAATTGTGTTTATCAAAGTGTCAAGTACAGTTTTGGAAAGGACTTAACTATTGTCAAGAGGTAGTTAAGTGTCTCAGTGGATTGAGCACTGGACCTGGAGTCAGGAAGGTCTGAGTTCAAATCCAGCTGTAGATGCTTACTAGGTGTGTGACCCTGGACAAGTCACTTAACCTCTGCTTTCCTTAATCCAATGGAGAACGAAATAACAAGCTACTTCAGTATCTTTGCCAAGAAAATGCCATGGACAAGCATTGATGCATTCTAGTCCAAAGAGTCATGAAGAGTCAGAACCAAATAAATGACTGAACAACAAGTTGTCAGAATCCAAGAGAAATATAAAGACTGAACTCCACAGTGTCCAGGACATTCAATCTGTATTCTGTGTAATTAATGCTCAGGTGGTACGATGATTAGAGCGATAAAGTTGGAATCAGAATAACTTGAGTTTGCAAACTTTCTCCCTGTGTGACCCTGGGCAAGTCATTTGACCCTATTTGCTACAGTTTCCTCATCCTCCCAGGTTTGATGTGAGGATAAAATGATATAATATTTATAAAGTGTTTTGCAAACCTTAAAACACTCTACAAAGGCTATTGTTATCATTAATAGTGTTAACTTCATTTGTAATATAACAACACAATGGTAATAAGAACGACAATAACAGTCTCACCTGACTCAAAGTTGACTCCACGGACAATCAAGCTAGGATCTGGGATGACTAGGAATCCACGGCTGGGGATTTCCAGAGAGATGGAATATTAACCCAATTCTAAGAGACCCTCCCCTACATCACTAGATGAGCTAAGTATTTTCTGGTGCTCCAAGAGTCATATCGTTTTTCTGCTGTTGCCTGTTTACTCTTGTGGTATTGAAGGCTTCCCAACTCTCCATGGATGGCACATTTGTTCTCCTCTGATCCCATCCTTGTAGTCTTTATAGTCCAACAGAAGGGGAGGCAGAATGATATCACAGATGGACTGTAGGTTCTGGAGTCAGAGAGTGGGGTTCAAGTCTTGAGGTATGACCTTAACATCTCAATGCTCTTTCCAACTCTCTAAGGCCATGCATTGCAGAAAAGGTGCTGACCTTCCTTGGTAGCTCACCTGGGAATCCCCTTATACCAGTGAAATCACAGGCTCAGTCCCTATCCCCAGTGTTGCATATTAGACACCAGCTAGACAGAAGAATGACCAAGGGGAGCCATAGGGTATAGAGCACTGGAATTGGGGTCAAGAATACCTGAGTTCAAATCCAATTACAGATACTTATCAGCTGTGTGACCCTAGGTCTTAGGTTTCTTATCTGTAAAAAAGGAAATAATAATAGTACTTGCCTCCTGGGATTGTTATGGGCATAAATGAGATAATAATTATAAAGAGCTTAGCAAGCATGTAATAGACACTATGTAATTGTTAGCTATTATTAATTATTATTATTATTATTATATGGGGAATTTGGAAAAGAGATCACAAATTTGAAGTGCAAACCTACTATAGGAGCCACAGGGAACTTAAACAATCCACATATCTTCTGCTGTCCCTTTTTTTTCTTTCCAAAAGCAGAATAGCTGATAAATTTATGGTTTTCTATAATGACAATTTAATCTTTTAAAGGTGGAAAATATGACAAGTAGTATTGCTATTCTGGACCTGATACTAACCCAAACAGAAGAACTGATAAGTAAAAATGACAAGGGCCTTGATAGAGAGGCATATGACCCCTTTGTGAAATAATTATTTTTTTTGAAATAATTATTTTTTTTTAGTTTTTGCAAGGCAAATGGGGTTAAGTGGCTTGCCCAAGGCCACACAGCTAGGTAATTATTAAGTGTCTGAGGCCGGATTTGAACCCAGGTACTCCTGACTCCAAGGCCGGTGCTTTATTCACTACGCCACCTAGCTGCCCCTGAAATAATTATTTTTAAAGGAAAAAACTGAGCTAACGTCTTAGACATTTTAGATTTTGTGAGAACAGATTTCAAGAGGTTCAGAGAAAGCAAAAGGAGGTCATTCTTGCAGTCAACTCAAGGGGCATAAGAAGCTCTTGAGAATGAAATTCTGAAGATGCAAGTTAAAATTATTCCGATGAGGAAAAGAAGAAGTTGGCTAAAAAGACTAACAGCAATTCACACGAAACCCATCAACCAACTCAGATATTAAAAAGGACTTGTCTGTAAGAGAGAAGGCAGCTAGGGTAGAGTTCTAGGCTTGAAATCAGGAAGAATTATGCTCCTGAGTTCAAACACTAACTAGTTGTGTGACCCTAGGCAAGTCACTTAATCCTGTTTAGAAGGAAATGGCAAACCACTCTGGTGTCTTTGCCAAGAAAATGCCAAATAGTATCACACAGAGTTGGATGTGAAGAAAATGCCAAATAGCATCACACAGAGTTGGATGTGACTGAATAACAACCACACCAACAACAGCAATAATACAACAATAATGTAAGAAGGAAAGACAAATTACAGCAGAAGAATACTAACATGTTCCTTTAAGAATAAAGTCAGGAATATGGAAGGTAGTGATGAATTCTAAGGACTAAAACAAAGTTAGTTTGAGGCATCAAAGAAGAAATATGACCACTTAGATGTATGATATTATGGTAGTAGAAGTTTGAACTACTCAACCCTAAGTTTTTACTGTTTCTTTCCCAAGGAGAATGATAGAATAAAACTTAGCAGTAGGGAGTGGAAGCTCAATGTAAGGAAATAGAGTTCCAGACAAATTACTTCTTCATATACTGAAAGTAGAAGGTATGATTGCTGAACTGCTGTAGCTGACCTCTGAGAGATCTTCAGGAATGTAAGAGGGACTCCAGGACCTAAAAGAGAAGTCTAAAATGGTTTTTGCACAAACAAAACCGATGCAACCAAGATTAAAAGGAAAACAGAAAGCTGGGAAACAATGTTTACAGCTAGTGTTTCTGATAAAGTACTCATTTCTAAAATATATAGAGAAGTGAGTAAAATTTATACAAATACAGGTTATTCCCCAAATGATAAATGGTTAAAGGATATAAATGGGCAGTTTTGAGGTGAAGAAATTAAGGCTATCTATGGTCATATAAAATGCTCTAAATCATTATTGATTAGAGAAATGCAAATTGAAATACATCTAAAGTATACTTCATACTTATCAGGTTGGTTAAATGACAGAAAAGGAAAATGATAAATGTTGGAGGGGATATGGGAAAACTGGCACATTAATTGTTGGTGGAATTGTGAACGGATCACCATTCTAGAGAATAATTTGAAACTATGCTCAAAGGGTTATAAAACTGTTCATACTCTTTGATCTGGAAATACCACTACTAGGTCTGTATCCTAAGGAGATGATAAGAAAGGAGTAAAAAGACTCATGTGTACAAAAGTATTTATAGCATCTCTTTTTGTGGTACAAGGAATTGGAAACTGAGGGAATGACCATCAAATGGGGAATGACTAGACAAGCTATGGAATATGAATGTGATGGAGTTCTATTGATCTGTAAGAAAGGATGAATGGGTGGACTTCAGAAAAGCCTGGAAAGACTTACATGAATTGATGCTGAGTGAAGTGAGCAGAACCAGAAAATGGTACACATTAACAACAACATCCTGAGGAAACCAACCATGATGAACATAAAGACAATTCCCAGAAACCTTTATGGAAAATGCCATCCATAGCCAGAGGAAAAAACTATGGAGTCTGTATGCAGAGAAAAGCATAGTATGTTCATTTTTTAAAGCTTCTTTTATGTTTTTTCCCTTGTAGCTCTAATTCTTCTTTCACAACATGACTAATATGGAAATATGTTAAACATAAACACGTTAAACACAATTGTACAACCTATATCAGAATACTTGCTGACATGGGGAGGGGGAAAGAAAGGGAGAGTGGTAGAAAAATGTGGAACTCAAAAGCTTGCAAAAGGTGAATGCTGAAAAGTATCTTTGCATGTAATTGGGGGAAAATATTAGTGTACATGTTTAACCTATATCAGAATACTTATCTTGGGGAAGGTGGGAAGGAAGAGAGACAGGGAGCAAAATTTGGAACTCAAAATCTTACAAAAATGAATGTTGAAAACTACCTTTACATGTAATGGGTGGGTGGGGAAATATAATATTAACTGAAAAAAAAGAAAAAGACAAATGATTTCCTCCTCTTTAAAATGCATTTTGAAAACGTGACAAGTAAGCTTGCCTTGATCCTAGCAAAATATTAGAACACATTATGAGATGGTAAGTATTGTTCTTCCATCTTTTTTGGGGGGGCGGAGCTTTTGCAAGCCAATGGGGTTAAGTGACTTGCCCAAAGTCACATAGCTAAGTATTTGAGGTCAAATTTGAACTCAGATTCTCCTGACTCCAGGGCTGGTTCTATCCACTTGCAGCACCTAACTGCCCCTTATTTTTACTTCTTGAGGAGGGCCAATAACACCAGAAAGGTGATGTCTTGGCTTGGAATTTAATTGGATCTAAGACTTGGAAGTGAATTGGATTTAAGTGAGTCAGGACTATTCAAAGTCACCAGGCTCACTCTTTCCTACACCTTCCATGGAAGTTTATTGACAAGATGATTTGGGAGGTCTTGACCTTTTTAAGCCAAGGTCTTTCCCAGTCTCAGTTTATCTGAGGCAATGCTTCACTCAGTGATTAAAGGCTAGGTTTATGTAAGGTGGCCTAGTTTGCCTTCCCAAAAAGAATATGAAGGGAAAACCCTCAGAGTTTCTAGCCAGAAAAAAAAAGACAAAAACCCAAAACAATTGCTATTTGCATTCATTGTATGAGAAATTGCTGAGTGTCAGGTTTCCACAGGATATTTCATTTGGTGAGAGCCACAGGTAACTTAGAACAGAACATCACAATTACACCTGGGTCAGATGGCACAAGCATCCATGCAGGAATGTGGAAGTAAGGGGAAAGGAAAGGTAAAACAAAAATGACCCTGACCAATAATGGAACAGGCAGACTTCTTTAAGCATGACTAGAAGGCACCTGTGCCTAAACCAGCTCAAACTGGGATGGGAGTCAAGGGGGGGGGGTGTCTCTGACCTGTCACAAGCACACATGCTTAATAAGCTTCATGCACATTAACTTACCCTCTGTGATGAATGAGGCTCATTAACATAACTGGTGCCTTATGATTGAGGGAGGCAGAATATATTAAGGGGTGATATATAGGACGGATGTACCCCTGATGACTAGGACCTATCTTGGCTTTGAAGGGAGGGGAAAAGGCTTTCCAAACCATATATAAGACTGCACATGCTGCTAGTCATTGTACTCTTCACATTTCCTGCAGGAAATATAAGATAAATAAGTAATTCTTCTGTCTCTCCAGCCTTTCATTTTCAGGAGCCAGATCACCCCACTTTGAGAAGGGAATTTGGGGGTTCATTTCTAACAATTCGCGGGCTCCTCGGGATTCACAATATCCTGCCCCCACCAGAAACAGGAGGAATTCAAGCAGCCCCTGTTTTCTTTTTGACGGGCCCCCAGAGGATCTCTAAGGTTCCGGAGATCTCGGTGTTGGCCAGATAGAGTGATTGAACGATGAAAACCCATGGTGCGAGGTCCTCCAAGGCAGGAAGCTTGGGGACTAGAGTGTCAGGTCCAAGTCCCCATCCCGGGGAGCCCAGCTCGAACGGGTTGTTGCAGGTGCAGTCTACTAAACATCCTAAGAGACCTAAAGCGAGGGGGGGTTGCCTCCCAAGCATTCCCCCAAAGAGCCTCCCCAGGGAAGGTACCCCGGAACCCAGATTCGGGGTCCTGTGCACGGAGCACGGGGGAGGATTGGCTCCAGGACTTAAATTGTAGGTCTTTGTCCTGTCTCGGTGTCTGGATTAGCTGTTTCCAGCTGTCTGTGCTCTGATTGGCCAATTTTTTTTTTGGTTTCCTAATTTTCCAGCGGGGGGGGGGGGGGGGGACGGGGCTGGAGAATTAATTCTCCCTTCTTTTCTTTTAAAAATATTTTTTAAAACAATTAAATTTTTTATATACTAATAAATAATAAAATTGTTTTAAAACAATTTTAAAATGAAACCCCCCAAAATTGTGTGTTTTTTAAAGTTTTAAACTCTGGGAGCTTGGGGACAGACTGGAGGGAGACTGCCCGCCCCTTGGGGAGAGAAGAGAAAGAAAAGCTGTAGTTCTCTCTGAGCCTAGAGGAGGCTGGGTGTGGAGGGAAGTCTCCCCCCTCCCCTCCCCTCCCCTCCCCTCCCCTCCCCTCCCCTCCCCTCCCCTCCCCTCCCCTCCCCCTCCCCTCCCCTCCCCTCCCCCCGGGCAGGCATGTCTATAGCAGTATAAGCCACTGTATGTCTGTTAGAAGCTTGTTAGTAAAAATAGGGGACTATTTTTCAGTGTCATCTGAAAGTGTGAACTTGAGAAGGTTTCAGATTTATAAAATGTATAATTTTGATTATGATATAATATATAATATTCCCCTGCCCCTGCCCCTCCCTATTCTGCTGTGCTGGGGGAGGGACGGGAGGAGGGGCGGGGGGGGGGATTGGTGAGGACCGTTTCTCAAAGTTAAAATGCGTTTTGACTGGAAAAGTGGGCAGTGAAGAGTGGAATTCTTGCTACCGGAACTCATGAAGTAATTTGAAAATGTACGGTTGCTGGGTTGTAAATAGTTTAAGAGGTTAAAACCATATTCACTAGCTGATGTTTTTATCTTTTAAGGGGATATTTTAATTGTGACAATTAAGAGAAAGATGTGGTGCTGTGACAAATGAAGTCATGTACTGGTAATAGGTTTCTATAACTGTAAAAGCAAATTTGTAATAAGTCGTTGGATCTGGTCAGAGAACACTGGGCACTAAAATCAGAAAAATAATCAACTCTGAAATAGGGTGAAGTGGTACATTAAAAATAGAGAGGAAATTTGTAAAAAGGATTTTAAGGGAATGGAGCAGAGCTTGGAAAGGGTTAGAAGAAGGAATGGAAGGGGCGGCTAGGTGGCGCAGTGGATAGAGCACCGGCCCTGGAGTCACGAGTACCTGAGTTCAAATTGGATCTCAGACACTTAATAATTACCTAGCTGGGTGGCCTTGGGCAAGCCACTTAACCCCATTGCCTTACAAAAAAAAAAAAAAAAGAAGGAATGGAAAGTGTGAAAGTTGGGGGTTTTCTCTGAACTATAAGAAAGGCAGAATTTAGGGAGAAAGGGGATGGTTTGGGGCATGTGAGGAAGGTATGAGTAAGTCTGAAAAATTACATGAGAGAAAAAGTTGTTATGTATTCTCTCTGGGATGATGAAATCCAGAAGTGAACTGAGTTAAATTGTACTGAGATGTGTTAATTTTTGAGGTAAAAGTAAATCTCTAGTAATAATTATCAGGGAAATAATGAACCCCAGAAATATTGAATGTTGAACCCAGGCTCTGATTGTGAATCTAGGTGTGACTGTGACTCAATCTTAACTAGAGCCAGTGGTCTGAAATGTGAATCCTCCTTTTACTCCTTTGGGCTTTTGAGAGACGGATGTGAATTGATAATTAGTTGCAGATTATCATCTGATTTTAAGATTTTAGGGTCTAACCCATGCTAGAATATTTTATTTTAGTTTTTTTTGGCAAGATAATGGGATTAGGTGACTTGCCCAAGGTCACACAACTAGGCAATTATTAAGTGTCTGAGATTGTATTTGAACTCAGATCCTCCCTACTTCAGAGATGGTGTTCTATCCACTGTGCCACCTAGCTGCCTCCCATGCTAGAGTATTAAAAAAAAAATGTAATGATTTAACTTCAACAGGATACTGTGGAATGAAGTGGGGTTTTTTTTGGTCAGTCTGTGATCAATCAGTTAATAATAATACTAATGAAAAATTGCAAATAGTTTGGTAACTAGGAATAATTTAAAAAACTGTTCTTGTAAAGAAGAGAGGAATATATGTATCAGGAGTTAAGGACTTCTTTATTTGATAGTATTTAGATGAGACAGTCAGCATAGGTTCAGCATAGGTTCTCCCTGTCCTGGGGAGAACAGGATGAGTTGAAATAACAATTGTTTTGATGTTAGAATCTTTAGTCTGTTGTTTTTCCAGAGGAAAGGTTTGGGGGAACAAGCTGACCCTCTGGAAGTTTGTAGTTGAGATCAAAGGGGAGAAGGCAAATCTCTTTTAGGGACTAGTCTGGGAAAGAGGCAGGAACTTAGATAAGGAAAGACATCTACATCCATGCAGACACAGATGAGTAGGAAGCAATTTTCATAAGTTTATATCTTAGAAATTTTTCCAGTTTTGTATTTCTATATCTCAAGGCCTCTCTCAGGTATAAGCTCCAATACCAAATTATAGTTTACCCTATCAGGGTAAATATTTGAGATTTAGCATTAGGAAATTTATATATTACACAAAGAAAGATGATTTAAGTTATTTTTCTTGTTTTTTTAAAAGGTTATTTTCCTGTAAGGAGAAAACAAAGACCCATGTTTTGGGGTCATGTGGCTGTGAGGTATTTGACATAAAAGCAATTGATCTTTTTATCATCTCTTCATTTGGATGACTATATGAGCTGATCCTCAGTGTCATCTGAAAATGTGAACTTGAGAAGGTTTCAAATTTATAAAATGTATAATTTTGACTATGATATAATATTAAAAAATGGTAAATATAACAGTTCAGATTAATAATAAAGAATAGATTCTCAAATAAATTTGAGGATTTGGGGATTTAAACTTGTGGTGTTGATCATAAATCAATGCTATCTGTTGCTAAAGTTAGGACCCTTATTGGGTTTTTTCAGATCAATCTTAATTGGCTTAATTTCAGAGAAATTTAAAAGTCCAGTTTTCTCAGTCAGGGTGGCCAGAGACCCACTTGTGCATGTCTATAGCAGTATAAGCCACTGTATGTATGTTAGAAGCTTGTTAGTAAAAATAGGGGACTGAGAGACTTGAAACTTTTTGAAAGGAAAATCTCCTGGGTTTAAAAAAATGCTAAATTGAAATCTAGTATCATTTATACAATCTTGCTATTGACCTTTTAATTAAATTGAGACTATTCTTATAAGTTTGGATGAACATTTAGAAAAATGTAAGCCAACTGATTTTGGTAATTTTAATTAACTTAATTGCTAATGAATGGGTTAATCATGTGATGTCACTTTTTAAAATCAGTTTTTGAAAGTAATTTGATTTAAAGTTGTTAGTCTATATGAAAAATTGTGAATTTGTCAATGTAAGTTATTGGGGAATATAGTAGAGGAAAATTGGACAGGAGAAAATATTTAAGTTGTCCCCTCTGCTCTGATCATGTGGCTTACATTCCTTAAGGCAATACACCCCTACCCTTATCCCATTTTTCAGGTTCTTGAGATAAGGTCAATTAATTTTTAGTTCTTTAATTTCCTCATTTCTGCATTGGGTTCTTAGAAGGAGGTCACTTTGAGGGTTTTACAATGAGAATAAAATAGAAAGTCTAGCCCTGTTGTAAGAGTATCAATGTTGTTAAATTTTGGCAATATTCTTGCAGAGGATGGGGAGTGGTATGTAATTTAATTGGTTAATTTGTTTCATATAAGATTATGCTTATATAAATTAAGGTGGAAATTCCTAGTGCCAAAGAAAAATTGTATTTAGGTAAATCTTTAGGCCTTGATAAACTTTGTCATTTGTTATAAGAATAATTTAGTTAGATATGCTCTTCCTATTTTAAACTAACAGATCCTTCCTTTTGTAAGCACCCTTGAGCTCAAGGAAGGTAGTATTTAGAAGTTGTTTGGTATTTGGGATTTATTGCATGTAAAGAGTTTTAAAGATTTATTTTTTGCTGTAAGATTGAATGATTAAGAGATTTATTACTTTACAAATCCCAAATTAAAAAAACCTTAAAAAAAAGTTGATGGAAGTTAAAATATCAGTCCTCCTGTCTTAGAGTTGCAGGCATAGGAAGAATTGCTGAAGATATGAGTCTTCTTGGGAGTCTGGAGGCAGCAGAATCCTATCCCTGAACTATTTGTACTCAGTTGGTGGAGAACCATCCTCTTTAGAGCAAGTCAGTGCAACTCACTGCCCAATGGTAGCTGAAGATGGAATGTTGCCTTTGGGCTTTGAAGGTGGCACTAACACAATGTGCTTCATTCTGACCTCTCCATACTCTTCTCCACCACTTTCAGTGACCATATGTATATATGTCCCCGTATCCTTTTGGGTCACAGAATAGAGATAAGTCGGGTCACAGCCAGAGAGAAGCATACCTGGCCTTTGTAGGAAACAGTAATCTTGTTGTAGCAAACCAGTCTGGTTGTGCTTCCTTGAAAAAACTTCCACTCCACTTGGGGCACAGAGAAGCCACTATAGTGATATGGCAGTGTGGCAGGTTCATTTGCGCTTACTCTAACTTCTCCTATAGGTGTAGAAACTGAGACATAGCTTAATACTGGGCAACATAGGGTCGCCGCTGTTAAAAAAAAAAAGTAGAAGGTGCCTCTGCCCAACCCACTCTGCCATCCCAATCCAGATTCCAATTCTGATCCGATCTGATCTTCTGATCACTGGCTCAGGCCAAGCTGCCCAGAACCTATGAGGAACCCCTTCCCCAACTTCTGTGCCCCTGAAATTCCTAAACACGGTATTGAACTTGCTATAGATCTGTGGGCTTATGTATAATATAATATAATAATGAAAAGGTTATAGTTAATAAATATGGTTGTTCCTACTATTATTTTATTATATTTGAAATTAATAGCATATGTTGAAAATTTAAAGTCCCCTAAGATGTTCTAATGGTTTGAAAGAATTCTGACAGTGATTTGTATTTATATCTATTTTAAGCATGGTTAATAATTAAACAGATTTACTGTAAAGAGTTGTTTTTATAAAAAAAATTTCCAGTTCTCTATATAAATTGGGATTATTGTGGTTATATATCTCAAATCTATTGTTTGCTTTGAAGTAAAATCGCCTGTGTAACATGGATGAAATACGATATTTTTCTGTAATAATCTCTTATTTCTGATGTGAGATTATAATTTGCATTTAATTCTTGTGAACTGAATTTACTTGAAGTTCTGATTAGTGTTTGCTATTTAAGATTTTATGGGACTATTGAATTGACTTTCTATTCTGCGACTGACACTAGCTATGATCAGCAAAGGAAATGCTGTTGGACCAATGTTCTTTTGAAACTAGAAAACCCAATGGGGGTTTGAATCCTACATGCGACAGGCTCATTGGGATAAGAGTTGAAAAGGTGGCTTTTCAGTGTTATCTGATGTTGAACTCTTTCTGACTCAGTTTCCCCAAATATCTCATCTAGCAGATTTAAAATCTGGCTCAAGGCATTTGACTACCCACATGATCTGTGCTTGGAAACTGAATTTAAAATTATATATATATATATATATATATATGTATATATATATATATACATATATATATACATATATATATATATATGAATAAATTTTTCCTTTTATGTCTCAGATCTTTATAGTAAACTACCATAATCAATTCAGGTGATTAATGTTAAAATCAGATGTAGAAATTTTAGGTCATTTGGCCTACAGTGATCTGTATTCTAATAGCCAGGGAGGCTTTTATATAGTCTTGAAATCTATTGTCAGCAATTTATTCCTATGACAATTCCTATTAATGCTAAAGGGACATGTAAGTAAAACAATAAGAAACTTTTGAGTTGTTTTAAGGAAAGGAAAGTGAGTCAACAGAGCATATCAGAAGATTAACTCATGGCATATTTAGAAATATTTTGAGAAGAAAAATTCATTTTTAGTTAAGGATGTTTAAGTCATGATTTTAATAACAGTAAATGTTAAGACAGTTTTATTTGTAAATCACTTACTGATCACTTTTTGTTCTGAAATGATTATCAAATGTAAATGTTACAAGCTCAAGTTAATCTACCAATTTTCAGTGAATTCACTTTTGTAGTGAAACAATTTTGGAAGTTAATTTTGGTAGAGTGCAGTAGCATCTTCCAAATGGATGATCAAAAGAAGTAAGATAATGTCAAAAGCAAAAATGTCAATTCTTATTTGTAACTAAATTTTCTGTATATATCAACATGTTAGTGAGTAAGTCAAAATGTAAATTATCATGATCTAAGAAGCGCCAGAATTTTATTTTCCAGTGATGGAAATATGAATTTTGATTTGATTAAAATGTTATGTTAAGAATTATTTTTAACCAGAAAAGAAGAACTCTATAAGTCACTTGAACTGGAGAAGACTTTTTGGGAGCAGATTCTGAAGATAAAGAAGGACATCAAATGTCTCCAGAAGAAAGAAAAATTGGACCAGAAATTATCTTGCTTCTATGTGTATGGGTTATTTAATCAAAGGGGACGGCCCCTTTTTAATATCTGTAGCTTTTCCCTTGGGTCTGTAAGTGTGTCACCCATTCTTACGCCCCCTCTTTGTAGATAAACCTCATGTTTATTGCCTGCCTATTGCCAGGAAGGAGAGTTGAGATTATCGAATTTCCATTAATATCCTCAACAGACTCAAAAGATTATAGGCAGTAGTAGAGAACATCACCAACCAAGAGATAAAGATTTTGATAGAAAGAGCCAATGGTATTACCAGTGATGAGGATTATGAATTAATGCTAAAGTGATTTGAGGAAGAAATCACTAGTAAAGTGTGGAAACCAAATTCTTATTAAAATTGGGGGAATTTGTAAGAAATTGCTGAATGTTAGATTTCCACAGGCACAGGTAACAGTCAGAACAGTATATCACAAAGGTAGGGGTCTCTGGGTGATTGATTAGGCCAAATGGCACAAGCAAACATGCAGTAACGTGGGAACAGGATAAAAAGAAAGGTAAAACAAAAATGACCCCGGCCAATCATGGTAGAATTCTTTAAGCCCGACTTGAAGGTGCCTATACCTAAAGCAGCTCAAACTGGATGGGGGTCAACTGGGGGTCTCTTATGTCTCAAGCACATATGCTTAATAAACTTCATGCATATTAACTTATACACCCTCTGATGATTGAGGTTCATTAACATAGCATGTCTCTTATGATGAGGGAGGGGGAACATATTAAGGGGTGGGCATATTGATTAGATTTTACCCCTAATGACTATGACCTATCCTGGCTCTGAAGGGAGAGGAAAAGACTTTCCAAACCATATACAAGACTGGACATTGTTGCTATTTGGTGTATTCCTCACTGGGGGAGTACCAGTTTCCTGCAGGAAATGCAAAATAAATAATTTTTCTATCTCCCAGGCTATCTAATTATTAGGAGTCAGGTTACCCCACTTTGGAAAAAGGGTTTGGAGTTTATTTCTAACAACTTACCTTGTGATTATCATAGGAAAAAAAGACAACGATCACTAAAAACCAATGTGATTTTATCAAAAACAGGTAATGCCAGACTAACTTCATTTTTTTTTCTTGAAAAGGTAGAGTGCTAGATCAGTGGAATGCAAAGACATGGTGTACTTAGTTTCAGCAAATCTTTGGCAAAAGTCTTTCATGGACTATTAATTAATAAGATGGTAAGAAATAGGTGATAATATGTTAGGAGGATTTGGAACTGGTTGGATGACTATAGCCAGAGTAGTTTTTAATGAGTCAATAGAAGGGGGAGGAGTGAAGTCTACTAGGGATTTCTTTGCCCCTGTTATTTCTCTTTCTCATCAACAAATTTGTTTAATTAATCATGATTTTTGGAGGATAGTTAACAAGTTGGATTGTAGAGTCTACAACCAAATAGATCTCAACTGCCTAGAATGATGAATGGAGAAGATGGAATAGAGAAAGATGTTAAGTTCACAAATAAAGTTGGGTGAGGAATGGAGAGACAATGGTTTCTGAGATAAAAACATGGAAGTTTTTAGTGAACTTCCAGTTCAATCTAGGTTAATTGTGTGATGTGACAGCCCCACATCCTATGTTGCATCAAAAAATGCCTAGTACCTAGAAAGTGTAAGATAATAATTTTCTTCTTTTCTGTCATTAGCAGATTGCATCTTACTGTATTCAGTCCAGGGCATAGTGGATAGAGCACTGTTCCCGAAGTCAGAAGAACCTGAGTTCAAATCTGACCTCAGACACTGTGTAATCTTGGGCAAATCACTTAATCCTGATTGCCCTATGTCCAGAGCCATCTCCACTCATTCTGATTTATAGCTGGTCACTGGACTCAGATGACTCTGGAGGAGAAAGTGCGGCTGGTGACTTAGCACAGCACCCCCTCACTTAAATTCAATTCACATGCTCCTCATGGCATCACTTCCCTCCGATGTCATGGTCTTCTTGGAGAATGAAGGAAAAGGGGCAGCTAGGTGACGTAGTGGACAAAGCACTGGCCTTGGAGTCAGGAGTACCTGGGTTCAAATCTGGTCTCAGACACTTAATAATTACCTAGCTGTGTGTCCTTGGGCAAGCCACTTAACCCCATTTGCCTTGCAAAAACCTTAAAAAAAAAGAGAATGAAGGAAAAGCATCAGGAAAGATGACATGATGGCGAACATCCAGAAGAGAGTAGCCATGATAGTGGGAGTATAGGCTATGCCAAAATCATTCAGTTGAGGGAACCAGGGATACTTAGCCTGGAGATATTTTCTAGTTTCTAGTACTTCAAAGTATTATCAAGAGGGAAAAAGGGTCAGCGTTGTTTTGCTTGGCCCCAAAGGGAGAGAAATAGGAACAATGGGCAGAAGTTGTGAAGAAGCAAGATTTAATGGTCACAACTTGCCAGTTGGTCAAACTAGTTCCTTTAAGTATCTACCATGGGCCAGGACCATAGATTAGAACCATTGCAAAGTGGAATGGGAAGTAATGACTTCCCCTTTATTGCAAGTATTTAGGATTCTTCCACAGTTGACCTCTAAGATACCTTTCAGCCTAAGACATTTACTAACTGTGACCCTGGACACATCCTGTTTGCTGTAATTTCCTTAATTAATAGTAACTACCAACCAGGGTTGTTGTATGGATCAATGAGATAATACTTATAAAGTACTTAGTAGGTAGTAAACCCTATATAAATGTTGATTATTATTGTTATTATTAGATGAGGAATTTGGAAAAGAGATCACAATCTGATATACAAGCATACTATAGCAGTTAAGGGGGGATTTATCCAGATACATTCTTTTTCTGCTTTTTAAAAAATTTTGCCCAAAGCAGAATAATTGATCAATTTGAGATTTTCTTTAATGACAATTTAATCCTTTAAAAGATAAAGGAAGTAGTAAATGGTATTGATTGCTGTTTTGGACTTGATCCTGACCAAAATGGAAGAATTGATCTACTCCTCTCCTCACAACCCCCCTCTGATCAGTCCCTATATTTCTAATCTTGTTTCACTTTGCTCCCCTTCATGTACTCTACAGTATCTCACACATGGTTCTTCATCTCCTTTATGTGCTGGTAGTCCCTGTAGCTGGAAAGGTCCTTTTACTTATCTCTTCCTCTTAGAAACTCAGTTCTTTTCAAACTCAGCTTGAGGGCTACATTCTTTATTAAACCTTTTCCTCATTCCCCTGTGGTTAGGACCATCCTCAGTCCTCACTACATTACCTCATATTTCTTCTGTGTTTGTACGTTTATGTTTATATTTTCTCTGATAGAATGCCAGTTCCGTGAGAGGACTGGGACTGTCTGATGTTTGGTTTTGGATTCCAGTGCTTAATATGGTGCTGAGCACATTGTAGATTCTTTAAAAATCTCATTGAAAGATTAGATTCTGTATCCTCTATAATATTGGGTTTCAGGGTTCTTGATTATCTAATCTCAGGGGTTATGTGAGAAAAGTATTTCATAAATGACAAAGTAGTATAGAAATATATTTCTGGGAAAAGTGATGATGTTGATGTTTGTTCTTTGTTTTTGAAAAAGACCATGACATCAGGGAGGAGATGCCATGACAAGCATGTGAATTAGATTTGGGTGAGGGGCTGCTGTGTTGTCACCAGCCTCACTTTCTCCTCCAGAGTCATCTGGATCCAGTGGTCAGATAGAAATCTGGATGACTGGAGATGGCCCTGGATGTGAGGCAATCAGGGTTAAGTGACTTGCCCAAGGTCACATAGGTAAAGTGGCAAGTGTCTGAGGTCACATTTGAATTCATCTTCCTGACTTCAAGGCTAGGGTTCTTGTCACTTGCACCACCTAGTTGGGAAGGGTACATTGCCATAAAAGGCCAATAACACATAAGGGAAGCAATCTTCAACTCTTTCTCAGATTGCCTTGGCTTCACCCTACTCCCAGGAATCTAGCCTATGATTATCTTGTCTCTTGCCATTCTCTCCACTTAACTATACCTATCCTTTAGGCTTGGTTAGTCAGCAAGCATTTGTAAAGAGCTTTATGCAAACTAAAGCCCTTTCTCCAAAATGGCAGGGCCCAATACTAGGTTCTGTATGCAGAACTATTGGATTGACCACTTAAATAGGCATTCACAAACTGGATTTAATAAGCACCCACAGCACTGAGCTAAAACCATGGGAATATAAATACAAGCAAAATGACAGGCCCTGTCCTCAATTTGCTTACATTCCAACAGGGGAAGACAAAACAATGAAGAGAGCTGAAAAACAGGGAAGGAGAAAATACAAGGTCAGATCAGTGTGGTCATCCCCAGAGAGATGCAGAGCCAAGAGACAGTGAGGGAGTGAGCATGGCGAGCTCGGATGCTTACTTCAAAATGGAGGTTGTCAGAGGAATTCACAAATTTGAGGTGAGGGCTTCAGGAATAATGGGGGGAGTGGTTAACCATTTTGGGGAGGGGTTAAAAATAGTTGCTTTCTTGTTCCTCTTGACTTCTGCTGCCTGGCTTTTGTGAATAGCTGCCTTCATTTTACTGGCTAAGTTGTATTTTTTTTTTTTTTTTTATCATTTTCTCTTTATAATAGACTTCTGACTGAGAGACGTGCGTAACTTAGAACTATGCCAAATTTAACTGATTTCCTGGAGGGCTAACTCATGGATCACTTCTATGCAAGGCCATGTACATACATATAATTTTTAGTCTCATTCACAAGTTAACCTAGACTCAACTTGACTCTGAGTTCTCTTAGGCCAGAGATAACAGAAAAAAGAAAAAATAGGCTTAAATATTTAAGTAGGAAACATTTTCTCCTCTAAGTAAGTCTTCCTCTAATGCTTCTTAGTAACAACTCTGAATTATCAGATTGTTAGTGGAGTGCTAACTAGAGATGAATTCGTAGTTAGTTAAATATAAGAGAGACCTATTACTGGTTTGGCCTTAGCAACTTTGAAAACCACACCTAGCCACTTGCTAACAGATGGATAAAATTACAGATTCTATAGCTAAAATATCAAAATATCAAAAAGTGCTTTTCAAGAACTTTCTAATGATAAACAGTAGAATGGGATAACAAAGTTGAAAGCTAAGCACTGACTGATTTTCCTTGGAGATGCCTCTCTTGGGAAACCAGACTTAGATTGACCTAGACCCTACCTCCCCTAGAGAATCAGAGCAGTCGTCCCTGGTCAACTCGGCCGATGATTGAGGGTCAGCTGATATTCACTTATTCAACTTACTGAGGGTCCCCCTTGGGCCTAGTTTCAAGAATGAGGTCTCCAGGGGCAGCAAGGTGGCGCAGTGGATAGAGCACCGGCCCTGAAGTCAAGAGTACCTGAGTTCAAATCCAGTCTCAGACACTTAATAATTACTTAGCTGTGTGGCCTTGGGCAAGTCATTTAACCCCATTTGCCTTGCAAAAAAAAAACTAAAAAAAAATGAGGTCTCCAGTAAAAGTTGAAGTCCATAAAATGAGCAATTGCTGGGTGTGATGACATATGCCTCTAATTCCTGCTTCTGGGAAGACAGGATTTGGTCCTTCTGAGCTGTACAAGCTAAGTTGGTCAGGGACCCCAGGGAGGCCTGGGCTTGGAGCAGAAATGGAACTTGGTGGTCAGGTCTCCTGTAAGGTTGGGTCTATGAGTGGTTGCTACCCTTCTAGTTGGGATAAATAGGGACACTCGGTCTAAAAATAAACAAATATAATAATGATGATGAACAATATAGATAAGGTGGGCAGAGTGTCACTCTAGAAATCCTGATACATCCTTAAAAAAGCATGGGAAAGCAGTGACTAGGTTGCCCAGTGGATAGAGCACTGGCCCTGGAGTCAGGAGGACCTGAGTTCAAATCCGAGCTCAGACACTTAATAATTACCTAGCTGTGTGGCCTTGGGCAAGACACTCAATCCCATTTGCCTTGCAAAAACCTAAAAAAATAAAAAAAGCATGGGAGAAATAAAAGCTTCCACTACAATACAGAATAAACTGAAGGCGTTTATTTCCCTGAGAAGTGGTACTAACTGCCCAGAACTATGACCAATACTAATTGGAAAATGTCCGGAACTTTTGTCAGTTATACACTATTTTGACATTCAAAACCTTTCATAACCAGTCCTGCCTACCTTTCCAGTTTCCTTCTACCCTGCTTCCTACCACATCATCTTCTATCCAGTGACAATGGCTTCCTGGTTGGTCAAGAGGCTCCATCTCTCGACTTCTGGCATTCTCTCTGCTTCCTGACTACTGACCTCTTTGGCTTCCTTTAAGTTCCAATTAAAATCCTACTTTCTAACTCAATTTCAGTGCCTTTCCTTTTTAAATCAATTCCTATATATTCTGTCTATAACTTGCTTTGTATTATTTGTTTCCTTGTTGTCAACTTTAGAATGTCAGCTCCTTGAGGGAAGGGGTTGTCTTACTTCTTTTTGTATCCTCAGTACTGAGGCACAGTATCTGGGCTTAATAAATGTTTATTGATAGGAAGGAATTTTAGAGATCACTCAGATGAAGATGAAGCCCAGAGACAGAAAGTAACTTGCCCAAAGTCTCACAGCAAATGAAAGATAGAAGCAGGGCTAGATTCTAAGACTCCTGGGTCTCCAGTATCCTTTCCACCATATTTTGTTATCTTCCTCATCAAGTATTGCACCACAAAGCATCCTGAAGTGCTTTCAGTACAAACAGAATCCTGTAAGAATGGCTCCAAATAACATTTCCTTATTCTATTCTACTCATCTTTCAAGGTCCAATTCAAAGCCTTCCTTGACTATTCCAACTCTGAATTTCTCCTTTTCTGTCCACCTAGAGAACTCAATGTATCCTATAAAAATGACAAAATGTTTGCTGTTTAACTAGATCACGAATGCTACAAAAAAAGACAAAGCATGACATAGTAGGAAGAACAAAGACCTGGGAACTGGGAGTCCTGGTTTTAGCCCCTGATCTAACATTAATTTGATTTGAGCCTCAATTTCCCCATTTGTAAAAAATATGGCGATTGGACTAAACATCTAGGTAGGGGTTCTTAACCTTTTTGTGTCAAACTCCTTTGGCAGTCTGGGGAGGCCTGTGGACCCCTCTTAGAACAGTGTTTTTGATAATTGTCAGATACACTAAATTTCAGGTAAGAGGCCAGTGAAAATAAGGATGCAATATTTCCTTCTATTCCATCTGAGTTCACAGACTCCCAGAATCTATTCATGGACTCCTTGGGGATTTGTCTCCCCAGCTTCACCCCTCTCCAAAGTCCTTTACAGCACTGGTATTTGTGGGCTGAGACTTCTAATACTGAATTCTTTCTTAAAAGTTCTTCCTGCTCTCCCATTTCATGCTTCCCCCATTTTGCGTGGTTTCCCCCTTTCCCTGTTTCCCCAGTAGTACAGACTAGCAATAAAAAAAAAAAAAGGCTTCAGTAAAATTGTTGATGGAGCAGATGTAGCCATCTAGGAGTTTAAGCTGCCACCTAGTGGCAGACCGAAATTCTGACAATAAGATGCTGGCAGTAGGTATCCTATGGACCTTTTACTCCAAAATTGCTTTTATTTAGTTGAAAGTAGTCCTGAAGGAACGCTGACATCAGACTTAAGTACAAAGAAGTATTTCAAAAAAAGAGGCACAAGGCAAAGAACACAGACCTTCGTGTCCCACCCTAGGAACAAAGAGATGAGAACTGTAATGCAGGGGCAACAAAGAACATGTCTGTCTCCTTGGCCTCATTCAGAGACTACAGTTTGGGCACAGGCGCACCCCTACCGCCGATAGCGGTAGCGCTTAAAGTGGAACCAAAGCTGGAAGATGCCATTGGCAAACTGACAGCGGAAGCCATGGCGATGTGAATACTCCCATTCCCGGTTCACAATCTTGAAGGCAATGTCCTCATATGGAGGGCCGGCATGGAAGCGTAGGATAGCAAAGTCCTTATTGTCCTGGCATGCCTCCAGGAAGTATTTAGGTGTTGAACTCTTGTCTATCAGGTCTGGGTAAAAGATATTAAACTTGTAACCTTGCACAATCTTTGGTGGAGGGTTATCAAAGTCATAGTGGGTCTGGTTGTACTTGTTCCACTCGAAGCCTGTGTGGACATGGTTGAAGAAGCGAGGCTTGCGGGGTCGGTATTTGTCTGCCCACAGATACGCCTTGCCTGTAAGGGGCATTTCCACACTGAACTGTGCCTCATCTGCTCCCATGCCCTCCTTGGCCCGGTGAAAGAAGATGTCTTCTGCACTCTCACTGGCATCTCCTATGGCAAACAGGGAAGGTAAAGAATTATGGGGCTTGCTCAAAGTCTGTAAGCATGCTTTAAAATTGGGAAAGGAAAAGCTTGGCTTGATCTTTCTTACCTAATTAACAGGACACTCTCACCATTTACACCCCTTTCTGTTGGTAGTATGTGCATCTCTGACTAAAATAAATCTCTAAATCTCTGCTAAATTTTTCATAAAATTCTAATTTATTACCGACCCACTGTGTGGTTAGAAGGATCCTGACTAGTGCCACAGTCCAGGGAACGACCATGCTAATGCCGCAGTGCTCCAATCTTACTATGATACTGCCAGGTGGCACAGAACCCCAGCTATTGAGTCATCAGTCATATCTATCTCCACAACCCCATTTTTCGTGGCAGTTACTAGATTTGCCTTTTCCTTTTCCATTTCATTTTTCAGATGAGGATCTAAGGCGAACAGAGTTAGGTGACTTGCCCAGGATCACTCAAGATAGTAAATGTTTGAGACAGATTTGAATTCAGGAAGATGAGTCTTCCTGACTCCAGGCCCGGGTCCTATTTCTGTCCACTGTGACACCTAGCTCCCCACAAAACCCCAGAGTAATGCTTGGTAAGATACTGCCTAACACAACTGAGAGTAAGTAGAATACAAAGATGACAGGAGAGAGGGAGACTTAAGAGTGAAGGAGAGGATCCCACCAGATTCACAGAGGTGTCATGGAATGAAAAACCTGGGACATGCTGCTAGAAATTCCCACTGGATTTAGCATTCACCAACCCAGTGGGCAACTGTGGGGATAGGCATTTTGCAGGGGAAGGAGGCTTGGCATGGGAAATGTTTGGGTTCTAAATTCTTCCACTCATTGGTTTGGCCATTTCTTCTTTTGGAAAAATGGGGCACGAGAAGGATATAAGAAGGTGGCTGTGTCAGTGCATGCTTCACATACCTGTGACCTGCAGCTGTTGGCGAGAAAGCAACAGGCGTTGAAGGTCTTCTTCTGATTCCACCACATGAGCATCAAAGGGCAGTTCATGAGTGGTGAGCAACCTGGGGCTGTACTTGCCAGCATCATAGTCATCTAGGCTCTGCTGGATCAAGTCTTCCTCCGTCAGTACTGCTTCCCCCTCACCCTCGCCCTCAGCTCTGGCCTCTCCTTGAGCTTCTGGCTCCTTTAAGGTACCAGAGGTAGAAGGACCCTGTTGCGTCTGACCTCGTTCTTCAGGCTCTGACCTAGAGGTAGAAGGGGTGAGGTAAGTGAGCGTCTAAAGTTAACCCCCTGTGACCTGCATGGAACTTCATACAGAAACTTCTTGGTGACTGCAGCACAGTAACCCTCATCCAGGTCTTAGATTCTGGTGGAAGAAGACACAGAGGAGTTTGGGAGAGACTGTGGTGACTCTCCGTGTTGGCCCATTTAAAAGCTCCAAACTACCTCACCTTTCCTGAGTGACCCCCTGGTCCATCAGTTAGGAATTTCTCTGACCTCTTTTGTGTCTAGTTCTCTTCTTAGATTGGTTCCCTTCTCAGGGGAACAAATCAAATCCTGTGGGAAAAACTCAGGGGACCTGAGATTAAGTCTCAGAGTCTCTCCTCCTAGATAACAAACAGGCATGGGACAGAAAAAAAAAGGCATTCAAACAACTCAGAGTGAATATTCTGAGTATCTTGTGTCCCCTTCCCTACAGCCCAAGTCATGGGTGACTTGTTGGATAAACAGGGAAAAGAAATAATAAAGCCTTTATATATTCCACCTCTTCCTACAGAAGAAAAACCCTGGTGTCTCAGGGAACACATACCTTTCGCTAGGAGATGATGACTCTTTCTTGATGATGGGGAATAGGGGTTCGCTCTCAACACCTTGCTCCTGTTTCAGCTTGTACAATTTCTGCCGGAGTACATCCTGGTGACGCTCACGGAGCCTGAAAAATAGGAGGCCAGAGGGTGATTCCTCTGCATGCACTATAATAGACTTTTCTTCTGTTCAAATTCTGTCCTGAGGAACTTTATCTTCTCAGGTGTGACTGAAAGCTGTCCAGGGATCATGCACAGGTAAAAAGAAAACCCGAATTAGTGGGTCAAGAAGTTCAATGGCAACATAATTAGCTCAGCATGGAATGGGAACTTACTAAGGCTCCTAGCATGTAGAATAATGTAAATTCAAATTCTAATTCAGCATCTAGTGCGCAAAAAAGGCTGTGTTGGATACTGGGGGAAGACATCATTTCAATGAGCATAGTGCCTAGTGAGGGATGAGACCCAAATGTAGACATCTGTAGTATCTATCACATATTCTATTTCAGTGCATGAGAGAGATACAGAGAAAAGTGTTCTTGGAGGTCAGACAATCTTGGGGGGCACCTTCATTGTATCCTGGGTACATGTCCTGGGAAGATGGCCAATCTCATAATTATTCATGTCACGTGATGAGAAAGGGGCAGGCAGGGGCAGAAGGACACAACTGACCTCTTCAAGTATTTAAAGGTCATCCCTGGAAGAGGAATTAGATTTATTCAGTTTGTCTGGAGAAGCCAGAATTAGAAACAATGGACAGAAATTAGACATTTCAGCACAATGTAAGGAAACTAATCCTTGCAATCAGAACCCAAACAAGGGAGGCCAGGTTGCTTCATCCTGGAGCACTTTTCCAGTGCTAGATGGCCACTGAGGAGATGCTGGGAGCTAGGATTGGAAGGACAGGCAGGAGATCAATGAACAAAGAGAAGAGGATGCTCAGGTGTGGATGGGAGCAGGAATGGGGCAGTAGAGGCTCTACCTAGAGCCCAATCTTGTTGGAACATTTGTGGGGAGAGTGTGAGATAAGGGACAGAAACTTGTTACAGTGGTACCAAAGGTGATGGGTCTGAGGACAGTGAAGTAGCACAGGAGCTATTTTTCTCAGGTCTGACTTCTGGTTCTACCTATGTAGTCCTGGGCGGGTCACTTCTCTCTTAAGTCTCAGCTTTGTTAGAGCAGATCACCTCTAAGGTTCCTCTGAGCTCTATGATCCTACTGACCAGTAGTTTGGGTTAATCCCACCCCTGAAGTTCCAGAATGCTTTTCAAAGGATTCAAAGCAATTTTATGCATTTTGATTTATCTTGAAAGGAGCTAAGAGATACTATCTCTGTTGACTAATGTAGGGGAAAGCAGGATCAGAAGAGGTTTTTCAGTATTTTGCCCCCAAATCTCAGAAGAATTTGCCAAATTGTGCTCAGAGGCTTGCCTGCTTCTGCCTCCTCCTTGTCCCCAACTCCTTCTACCCCCAGTCCCTCACCTGGCTCTGGCCATGTGTCCTTTCAGTTGCTGCAGCAGACTCTCCCAGTAGCCAATATCCAGGTTGGGGCCCCCTGCCCGGATCTTGCCCTCAATGCCCTGGAAGATCACCTGAAGCTGACTGTAGGTCTTTCCTCTGAATACTGATTGTACATCAGAACTAACAGAAGCATTTACCCCTTCTCGGCGCTCACCTGTGGAGAAAGGAGGAGAAGCCTATCTGTAAGTTGGAGCTTTGCAGACTTCAGACTTTGCTAGTAGTACCCTGGGATTCTTCTCTCCTTGTATTCAATACTTCCCTCGCTCCCCTAATAGGTAACCACCCATACTCCACCAGTGCCAGTCTCCTCAGGCCCACAAACATGAAAAGCTCTCCATTTTTATCTTTGATCATTCTTTTTTCATAAAATTTGTTGTTCACAATTCCTATCATCTGATTGGGGTACAAAGAATGCCCATCTCTAAGTAACCACACACAATGGCCTTTACTTAAGCCTCTCCATTCTTAGCCTCACTTCAGCATGACTCTGCCAACCATCCTTTGCTAAAGAAGATTCTTTTCTGGGTTCTTGTGATGAGAAGGCCACTCCTTTTAAGTCTTCTTGGCTGTCTTGGGACCTCTTTCTTCTCTCTAGGCTATGATTTTTGATGATCTCAAGAGTTCCACTCAGTTAAACTACTATTTCTATTCAAATGACTTCCTGGGAATCATTTGTGAGCTTCTTGAGAGCTAAGACCATCTTTTACTTTTCTTTGTATCACTTAATAAAATGCCTGGCTCTCTATATAGTAGGTTCTTAATAAGCATTTGTTGACTGGCTTGTTGACTGCATGTTTTGATTTTATTTATTTGTGAAAAAGTTGTTCCCCTGATAGGATGTAAGTGCTTTAAGGGCAGGGATTGTTTTTAGTATCATCTGTATCAGTCACCTGGAACTGGAACCATTTTTGTTTTTACTCAGTAGATAGTCAAGCTACATCTGGATATGTGCTCTAGCGGACAATATGTGGGACTTTAGATAGCAACTAGTCCAACCTTCTCTTTTTTTACAGATGAGGAAACAGGCCCAGCAGGGTTAAGAAACTTACCCAAGTGACATAGGTAATATGTGGCAGAGGCAGAATGAGAACACAGGTTCCCAGTCTCTCAATTCATTGCTCACTGAACTTGAAAGTAAGAGACTCAAGTTTTAGTTCAAGCTCTTCTGTTAATTACATCTTGATTAAGTCACTTGACCTCTCTGGGACTCAGTGTCCTCATCTGTAAAAAGACAGGGTTGAACTAGATCTTTAAGAATGCTTCCGGTTCTCATAAATCTGTTAGTTAGATTGTAAGCTTCTCAAAGGCATCCTAAGCACTTAGCACAATGGTCCATAGTAGACACTTAATAAATGTTTACTGCATGACTGTATCAATGAAGTGAATTCAGAATAAAACCTGTCCTAGCAGCTCCCCCCAGTGGCCATAAGGAGAAATCGCAACAATATGGGTCAATGCCATTTCAATGCTACTCTTCAGCTTAAAAATAGCGAGCTAGAAAGAACCTTCAAGATAAGATAATCCAGTGCAATGCCTTTGTTTTCCTATTGCGCACCTGCGTGCGTGCATGCGTGCATGTGTGTGTGTGTGTGTAGGTAATCCCAGCTTACATAGGAGAAGGGACTTTCCCTGAATTGCATCATAAATCCTGTAGGACTGGGATGGAGACCTGGGTTGCCTGCCTTCCTATCCCAAGCTTTTTTCTACACCCTTGCTTAAAACAAAAAGCAATCCTGGGGAAACTCCTTCTCTCCTACTGCCTCCCTGAATGATTGATCAGTGCCTTTAAGTCTGTGGACCCAATAGTTACCTGGCCCCTTTCCAGAAGCCTCAAGCTTTCGGAGTTTGGAGATCTCATCCTCTGTAATGATGGTCATATCTCTCCAAAAATCTACATTCTTGCCTTGTTCCAATTCCATGTAAACCTACAATTACAAGAACAAAGATGCAGACTCCGAGGAACTGCCAAGCATCACCTAGGAAGGGGCTTACTGTCTAATCTTGGAAGAATGAAAGGAAAGCAAGTCAAAGAGGAAAACCTTTCCTGGAAAAGGTGGATATTCAGTTGGCCTTTAAAGGATAAGGAAGTTTTGTAAAGTCCACAAGAGCCACAGCTTTCTAGGTTTACAGGAGTGAGAATAGGCACCAATCTCAGAGATGATTTAGTTTGATCTGCTCAGTTTATTGAGAGGAAACAGGCCTAGAGACATTAACTATCTTGCCAAAGTCATCTGTCCATCCGTCTGTTTATCTATAAATAATCAGCCATTTATTAATGGCTCAATACACGTACATAGTTTAATGCTAGGCTGCAGGCAGAAGCTAAAAAATTAGTATTGTCTTTGTCACGGTTTTGCTAGAGCTTATATTCCAGCATATACCCTATTACGACCCAAATATGTATTAAGTGGTCACTATAAAGCAACAATGAATAAGAGATGGAAGAAAAGACCCCTTCTGAATGGGGAGATCTATCTGGGAAGGCAGTATCTGAAGGGTAAAAGTAAGGCAGAAACCAGAGGAAGAGAGGGAGGGTAAGGCATTCTCAATCTAGGGAATAATGTGAGTAAAAGGGTAGAGCCAGGAGAATACAGTATATGAATGGGGGCAGAGAGACTGGCAGAGAGGATAAAGTCACAAATTGGGTGAACGAGGGACTTTTCCCCAGCTGGATGCTTTGTTTTTGGCAAAGATGGGTCCCTGGGCAAGTGAGGAAATCTGCTTTGAGAGGAGCTCAGCCGGGCAGTGATAGTGAATACCTGTATGTCTTCCAGAAGGTCTTCCATGTCTGACACTGTGAGACCATTGAGGAAGGTGTAGGGCTCATGCATCTCCACAGCTAGGTCATCATCCTCTGCACTGATGTATTTGGCTAAGAGATCAATAGGCTTGGCTCGTCCATCCCTTATGCGGATTTTAGAACTAAAAAGCAAAGGAGTGAGTTAGCTTTTCAGTGGTTACAGCCTAGGAGATCTGAGTATGGTGTCTGGCTATGGTCCGAGTCTTCAGAGCATATGTATGTACATGGTAAGAGAACCTGTGGGATAAAGAGGTCCATCAACAGAACCCAGTGTCAATCTTTTCTAGTCAGATGGTCAGAGGTAAGTCACTCAACCTTACTGGACAACAGCTCCCATATCTACAAAATGTACCAGCTATCTCAGAGAGGTACTGTGAGCCAAGAACTTGTTAACCTTCAAGCACTAAAACAATGTTGAGCTGTTTGTATGGCCTGTTAAACTTGGTATGTGTCACTGACATAATCATCCTAGGACTCACTGACTATTGGTAAGCTGTGGTAAGAGGATACACAAGCTGGTCAATGCTTGGGGCCAAAGTTCATGGAGGTGGCTAAGTATTAGGCTATCTGCTCTTCCTTTCTTGCCTCCAGAAACTTAAATACTTTTCCTGGGGAAGCTAGGTGGCCCAGTGGCTAAAGCACTGGCCCTGGAGTCAGGAGTACCTGGATTCAAATCCGTCTCAGACACTTAATAATTACCTAGCCGTGTGGCCTTGGGCAAGCCACTTTACCCCATTTGCCTTGCAAAAAAAAAAAAGAAAAGCACACACACACACAAAAAGAAAATACTTTCCCTCAATGTAAAGACAGTAAGGGGGAAAAGTAGGGAAGAGAAAAGCCCACAAATTCAGCTGCCTTCGAATTCTCCCAAATGGGTGAGAAAACGTCCCTCAATTCTGTAATCTTGGACAATGAGCTCACATACCAAGATGGGGCTTCAAAGTGCTTTGCTTAATCCCTCTTAGGCTTGTATCTTTGATTAGCCTGTGGTGACCCTGTTTTCATTACTAGTATATTTGAGCTGGTTTTGGAGTACTTCCCATTTTGCTAAGGACAAAATTCCTCTCTTTCTCTCAATTACTCAATATACTTTATTTCTGATATGGTAACTCCAGGAATAATGGAGCTTAGTACTCAAAGCCATAGCCCAGCCCAGGTCCCACCCATTGACACAATGCTTCAGACATTTTCCTTCCCTCCTGGGCTCCTAAGCACACACCGAAGTTTGGCTTGTTGAAGGTGGAAGTTGTCTTCCTGTTCCTCCCATGTTTTGAAGTGCTCTGCCTCCTTCTCTCTCTGCAACATCTCTAGCTCTTGTTCTCGCATGGCTTTCTCCCTCTCTCGTTCCAAACGCAGCTGCTTCACCTGCAAAATGGAGAGGGAACCATCATTAGGGTGGGGTGGCAGAGCTGAGGGGAGAAAATAAGCTATTAGTAAGGAAATTCAGAAAGGGGGGGGGGGGTCCCTGAGGGCCAAGACACTGGGCCTGGCCTTGGCAGTAGGGCTTGGCTGAACTCCTACCTTCTGCAGTTCGAGTCGATTGTCTTCTTGGATTCTCTTGTTTCTCTCCTTCAGCTCCTTCTCTTCCAGGTGGCTGATCCCCTTCTTCTCTAGTGCCTGGAAAAGGCAAACACATGACCAGCTGAATTCCAGTTCAGTATCTGCAAAGGACCCTCATCACTGCCTTATGCAAATTCACCAGGAGAGAAAAGAGCAATTTGGAGTGAGAGATTTTCATGTCCTCTTAGTTTTTTATTACATTCTGCTGATTGTAGGATCCTAGAACCTGGAGTTGGAAGTAACCTTTGTAGATCAACTAAAGCTAGATTTTATAAAAGAGAAAACTTAAAAATTTTTGTTTGTTTGTTTATTTGCAGGAAACTTTAAGGTCTCATGATAATGTGCCCAAGCGGGTTTTAAGAATCCTGATGTTCCTTTTATTACACCAGAGCTTCTTCCAAGTATATGGAAATAAAGATATAATGAAGTACCACTTTTCCCTTCCAAGTTCATGGACCCTCTACAATCTGTACATGGACTCCTTGGGGGTCTGAGAGCACAAGGATGAGAACCTTTATGCTATATTATACTGATTTTCTAAAAGAAGATGCTTTCACGAAACCTTTCTAAACCAAAAAACTTAGCACTTCCTGATCCCTACATGGGAACTGCCCTGGTTGTTCTTCTTACCCTCTCTATGCTCTGGGCATAGTAACCAAATCAGTAGTGAAAAGGTGTGTCCTGTGCATCAGCTCACTGTCCCCTGATGCCTACTATCAAAGCTTCCATGAGCTGCTTTCTCCTAAGAGATGCTCCTTGAAAGCAGGGAGGGGTGGAGGGGTGTTTTTCTTTTAATATTTTCATCCCCAGTGCTTATAAATACTTAATAAATGTTCATTCACTGAAGAATCTTTTTTTTTTTTAGGTTTTTGCAAGGCAAACGGGGTTAAGTGGCTTGCCCAAGGCCATGCAGCTAGGTAATTATTAAGTGTCTGAGACTCGACTTGAACCCAGGTACCCCTGACTCCAGGGCAAGTGCTTTATCCACTGCGCCACATAGCCTCCCTTCACTGAAGAATCTTAAGATCTTTTGTGGAGATTATTAGGATTATTTTGCTGGATAGGATAAGGGCTAGTTGGATATTACAGGGAAGTTTCAGCCTGATAAACAATCAGAACTATTTAAAAACAGATTAGGTTGGTCAGCTAGGAGGTATAGTGCATAGAGAACCAGCCCTGGAATCAGGAGAACCTGAGTTCAAATCTGGCCTCAGACACTTAATAATTGCCTAGCTGAGTGACTATGGGTAAGTCACTTAAAGCCACTGCCTTAAATAAATAAAATTTTAAAATAAAAAAAAACCAGATTAGATTGCCTAGAGAGGTAGTGAGTAAATCGTTTGTAATTGTTAAGTACAGGATGAATTTCTACTTGTTGGTGGAGTTAGTTTAGATGATTAGAAGTTCCCCCTGTCTATGGAATCCTGTGGGGGAGGATGCAAAAGATTTTGAAGGAAGGGGGCAGCTAGTTGGTGAAATGGATAGAGAACTGGCCCTGGAATCAGGAGGACCCGAGTTCAAATTCTGCCTAATTGCCTGGCTGTGTGACCCTGGGCAAGTCACTTAATCCCCTTGCCTTGCCCCCCCCACCCAAAAAAAAGATTTTTGAAGGAAGAATATAAAGAGTGAAGCAACTGACAAAATGGTTAAAGACACATGGAGGAGTTAAAAGACCAGAAATGAACCATTAAAATAAAGCACAAAGAATCATGGACTGGGAGTCAGGCTATTGTCTACCATCAATGACTGTAAATGTAGCCTTGGAAGATATTTCTCATAAAATGTCAATTTCTGGAAGGCAAGAATTATTTAATTTTTGTATTTGTGTGCCCAGAGAAAATGTTTAATAAATGCTTATTGATTGGTTGCCCATTCTGAGCCACAATTACCTTACTTGATCAAATAGGTTATTCAATGTGATGATCTCTGGGTTTCTGCTCACTATGAAGATGGTCTGATTTGCTACCCTTACCCAGTAGCACTGTTACACATCCTATCCCTCTCACCTTGTTCCATATGAAAGTTCCTAGCAGATTATTGTCTCCAAAGGGATTGTCAGTATTGGTGTAGCCCATGTACTCTTCACCCCAGCCCATCTTTTCCCTCTTCTTCCGTTCTTTGGCCTCCTTCTTTGCCAGTCTCCGAGCCCGTTTCTCCTCAGGTGTCTCAAAGGCCTTCATCAACTCTTCTTGCTGTTTTTTCTCTTCCTTTAGCTGCCGTCGTTCCTGGAGGCTCAATTTCTTTTCCAGGGCCTCTTGAGGGCTCTGTGAGCGGAGTGGTGATGGTGACAAAGAAGACACCGAGGAGGGAGATGATCTGTAATCATGATGTCTCCTCCTATGTCTGCTCTTGTGATCCCTCCTTGGTTCACTCCCACAATCTGACTGGGAAGGCTCCCGGGATCGGGGTCGTGACTTCCTTGGGCTTCTACGGTCCCTTTCAGAGGACTGATTTTTCTTTGATTTCCTCCTATGTCGCTCTTCCTCAGAATCTGATCTGTGGAATAAATAAAAGTATCTTTCACTATGAACTATACTAAGGGTTTTACTATCTATTCAAGTTGAGGTTGTATGACATAAAGCTGGTAGGCCAGGGAGAAACTTCCCACATTGTTCACAGATCAAAGAATGTCAGAGAAAATTATAAGGATAATTAACCATTATCTAGTCAAATCCTATATTTCTTGCCTTCTCAGTGGATAGGAAAGGTGGTGAAGGAGGGAGAGAATTTGGAACTCAACTTAAAAAAAAAAAGAATGCAAAAATAAACAATGAATTTATTATTATTATTACTATTACAAGGAGTCATATTTGAACTATGAAATATGACAGAGATTTAGGGGAATGAGAATCATGCCTAGAATAGAGTTTTTAATACGTATCTCTTAATTAAAAAGAAAAGGATTAGTGAAAGTAAGGGCAGAGCAACACCGGACATTAAAAAGATAAACTCTTATAAGAAATATGGGAACAAGAGGAAGCATGACAAAGTATAACTGGGTATAGATCTACAGTTAAAAACTGAAGAGAGGAGTGGCTAGGTGGCACAGTGGATAGAGCACTGGCCCTGGAGTCAGGAGTACCTGTGTTCAAATCCGGTCTCAGACACTTAATAATTACCTAGCCATGTGGCCTTGGGCAAGGCACTTAACCCCATTGCCTTGCAAAAACCTTAAAAAAAAACCCAAAGAGATACTGTCATTGTTTAGCTCAAAGTTGTCCAAAATGTGGCCTGCAGGGTGATTTTCTGTGGCCCACCTGTAGGTTTACTAAATGCTTTAGTAAATGAAGCTGAGCTACCACAGAGCTCTCACTAAAGCAAATCAAAATATATTGTCTGTTGTTTCAATAAAAACTTTTAAAAGTAAGGTTGGACAGCCTTGGTATAGATTATAGACCACTTGGACAGAAAGGAAATAAATGTTTGGTTAAAAAGATCACAAGGCAGACAGCTTCAATTACCTGGTTGTCTGTAAAAGTTCTCTGCCCAAAGTAGGGTGGTAAACAATTTTTTTGATTTTTCTTAAGAACTTCATCCTTAAAGAAAGTAGGGGCAATGGGGGTAACAGAGGCAAGAGGTTTTGGAGTCCAAGGAGATGGGCTCAAATTGTGCCTCTGATGCTGCATGTGAGACAGAGGGCCAATCCTTTATGGTCACTCTCGCAGTAGATAGATGGAACACTACAAGGACAAAACATCATATACATTGCCAGACAAGGTTTCTTATTGGTTATTTTTAATTTTTTGTGTCACAGGAAGGATTCAAAGGAGGTACTGTGAATTGACAGATGCAAATGATCAAAGAAATCACAATAATTAAGAGTATTTTAAAAGTGATATTGAGGAAAAGAGGATAATCAAAGGAGTCTAATCAATGACAGACTCATTTATTTTCCTTTTCTCCACTCAGGAAGACTAAAATGGCTAATAAACTCAAGGCAACAGAGAGAATAAGAGTACCTACCTCCTACTCTTTACTAAATGGGCCTAGATAAAAACTGTATCATGGAATACACTGAAAGACTGGTAGACATTTCTGCTAGATTACTGAGGGGTAGATCATAGAGAGCAGAAAATGTACTTAAGAAATGAAGAAGAGCAGAGGCATTTCTAATTTCACAAAAGGGAAGAGAATGGGGGGGCTAGGTTGGCGCAGTGTCTAAAGCACTGGTCTTAGAGTCAGGAGTACCTAGGTTCAAATCCAGTCTCAAACACTTAATAATTACCTAGCTGTGTGGCCTTGGGCAAGCCACTTAACCCCATTTGCCTTGTAAAAAAAAGAAAGGGAAGAGTATATTCTGCATATTACTGGCCAGTGAGCTTACTTCTGATTCTTGTCAAAATTCTAGAATTACTATTAAAGTTGGCGAATTCTTGACTGAACTGATAGATCAGGGGAATGCTGGTCTGCATGGATTTTAGAAAAACATTAGGCAAAATATCTCGTGCTACACTTGTGGTCAAAATGAAGAGAAATGGGCTAGATGGAAGTATAATTAGGTGGATTTTAAAATCAGAGGCAAAATCAGATCCAAAGAGTAGTCATTAACAATGTGCCGTCAACTTGGTTGGTTGGTACTTTTCCTTCATTATTTAAGAAGACCAAAATAACATCATTATGTTATAGGCAAGCTGCAATGTGTCCAACTGTGGCTGATCAGATCAATTCAAGCTTGGAATGCTCTGTTACAGCTTAGGCACAAATAGATCATGTGAACACCTGGGGTGGGTTCTCTAAACTTTCAAATCTCATGTTTCTTTTGAATAGTTTCAATTCCGCCTTGCTCATAGGGCACAAAACCTCTGCCAGTGTCTCCCACTCTGCACAATCAATTACAAAGTTCTTAAAAGAGACCTTCAGAGTGTCCTTATATCGCTTTTTTGACACCTCCTCTCCCCCTATTCCCCATGAGCACTTGCCCTAGGAGTTCTCCATAAAAGCCTTTTTTGGCAAGTGTACTTGGGAGATCTCAAACTGAAATACTCAGGGACCTGAGCCCTATGCTGTGTAGTTTATCAATGACTTGGATAAAGTTAAAGGTGATATACTTATCAAACCTGAAAATGACAAAATCAGGAGGGGAGGTTAACATGTTGGATGACAAGTCAGAATCCAAAGAGATTCTGGCAGTATAGGATATTAGGTTGAATCTATTAAGTTGAAATTTAGTAAGAATAAATGTAGACTGCAGAAAGATGGGAAATGATATTTTTTACATTTATTGTCTTTATTTATTTACACATTACTAAAATATTCTTGTTGTAAGAGTAAACAATCCCCTCTCACAAAAAAATATAAAACCTCATGAGAAATAAAATGAAAGAGGAAAAAAAATGTGATTCAGTCTGTGTTTTGATACCATCAGCAGCTCTGTCTTTGGGGTGGCTCACATTCTTTATAAATCTATCAGAGAAGTTACTTCCATATTTTTCTACAGTTGCTGTTGCTGATTGTAATTCCCTCCATCCATTCCTCCCCACTACCATTTATTATATTTTCTCTCTCCTTTCACTCTGTCCCTCTTCAAAAATGTGCTGTGGGGTAGCTGAGTGGAACAGTGGACAGAGTATTGGCCCTGGGTCCAGGAGGCCCCCAAGCCTACATCTCACCCCAGAAACCCAGCAACCACCCAGCCCCAGGTCCTGGATAGGCTACCCAATCCCACCATCTCACAAGGTTTAAAACAAAAGTGTTATATCTGACTATCCTCTCCCATGAGCTACCCTCTCCTCTATCACTTAAATCCCCCTCCCCCTGACCCCTTTCTATCCTTTTTTTCTTCTAGATTTCTATACCCTATTGAGTATGTATGCTGCTTCCTCTCTGAGCCATTTCTGATGAGAATGAAGACTCCCTCATTCCCCCTCACCTTCCCCCCTTCTATACTACTGCAAAAACTATTTCTTGGCTCTTTCACAGGAAATATCTTAGCCTATTCCACCTCTCCTTTCTCTTACTTCCAGTACATTTCCCTTTCACCCATTAACTCCATTTTTTTTTTTAGGTTTTTGCAAGGCAAATGGGGTTAAGTGGCTTGCCCAAGGCCACACAGCTAGGTAATTATTAAGTGTCTGAGACCAGATCTGAACCCAGGTACTCCTGACTCCAGGGCTGGTGCTTTATCCACTACGCCACCTAGCCGTCCCTTTATTGACTCCATTTTTACAATACATTATACCTTCAGCTCTCTCCTGTGCTTTGTCTACATATGCTCCTTTTAACTGCTCTAACAAATGAGAAGGTTCATATGAGTATTATCAGTTTCACCTTCCCATGCAGGAACACACAAAGTTCATCATCATTAAATCCCTCATATTTCCCTTCTCACCCACCCTCCTCTCTATGCTTCATCTGAATCCTATACTTAAAGATCAAACTTTCTGTTCAGCTCTGGTGGTTTCAACAGGAACATTTGAAATTTCCCTGTTTCGGTGAAAATCCATCTTTTCCCTGGGAAATGATTTTTAAAGGAAGTATTTATGATAAAGGATTTATTTCCAAAATATATAAAGAACTGAGGCAAATTTATAAGACTGCAAGTCATTCCCCAACTGATAAATGGCCAAAGAATATGAACAGGCAGTTTTCAGATGTAGAAATCAAAATTATCTATAGTCATATGAAAATATACTCTAAAGCGTTATTGATTAGAGAAATGCAAATTAAAGCAACTCTGAGGTACCATCTCACAACTAAAAAGATTGGCTAAAATAACAAAAAAGAAAAATGATCAATGTTGGAAAAGATGTGGGACAACTGGGACACTACTTCACTGTTGGTGGAATTGTGAACTGATCTAACCATTCTGTACAGTAATTTGGAACTCTGCAAAAAGGGCATTAAAATCATGCACACTCTTTGATCCAGCAAAACCTCTACAAGGTCTATATCCCAAAGAGATCATAAAAAAGGGTAAAAGAACCATAAATAAAAAAACATTTATAGGAGCTCTTTTTGTAATAGCAAAGAATTGGAAATTGAGATGTCAATCAATTAGAGAATAGCTAAACAAACTATGATCAATGAAGGTTATGGAGTACTATTGTTTTGTAAGAAATCAAGAGCAGGGCAGCTAGACAGTGCAGTGGATAGAGTACTAGCCCTGGAGTCAGGATGACCTGAGTTCAAATCCAACCCCAGACACTTATTACCTAGCTGTGTGACCTTGGGCAAGTCATTTAACCCTGACTCCTCACATCCAGGACCATTTGATCTATATCTGGCCACTGGAGGAGAAAGTAAGGCTGGTGACTTAGCACAGCCCCACTTCACTCAAATCCAAGTCTTATCATCACCTCCCTGATGTCATGGTTTTCTTCAAGAACAAAGGACAACCATTATTACTTGGAAAGATATTTTTTTAAGCTGAAATGTAAATTTACATTTATTCTTTTTTTTCTAATTTATTCATTTATTTTCCAATTATATGCAAAGATGATTTTCAACATTCATCCTTTTTGCAAGCTTTTGAGTTCCACCACCCTCCCTTCCTGTCCCTTTCCCCATGGCATCAAACAGTCTGATATAAGTTGTACATGTAAAATTTAGTTTAACATATTTCTATATTAGTCAAGTTCTGAAAGAAGAACTAAGAAAGAAAAAAAACACGTTTTTAAAAGTGAACATGGAATGATTTTCTCTGCATTCATTATCCATAGCTTTTTTCCTCTGGATGTGGATGACATTTTCCTTAATGGGGTTGTCCTTGATTCAGCTGATCACTGAATTGCTGAGAGGAGCTGTGTCCATCACAATTGATTATTTCATAATGTTGCTATTAGTGTATATAATATTCTTCTGGTTCTGCTCACTTCACTCAGCATCAGTTCATGCAAATGTTTACATGATTTTCTACAGTCAGGTTGCTCTTGATTTCTTTTTTGTTTGTTTGTTTCCTTTTGCAAGGCAATGATGTCTGAAGCTAGATTCAAACAGTCCTTCTGATTAAGACAGTGCTCTATCCACAGAGCCTACTAGCTGCCCTTTACAAGTACAAGATGGAAGAGGCATACTAGGTAATTGTTTATCTGAGGTTCTTGGTAGACTGAAAATTCAGTATGTCATCAGTGTGATGTGGGTTACCCTGAGAAGCAGAGTACCTAGGATTAGGGAGGTGCTAGTCTGTAGTACTGGATTCAGCCATGGGCACCAAAGCTTAAGAAGAATACTGGTGACTATAGAACCAAGAAAGGTAGAAGGGCAACTAGAATGATGAAGGGTCCTAAATCATGACACATGAGAATCAGCTGTAGGAAGTGGGAATGTTTGGCTTGAAGTAAAGGAGACTTGGGAGTGTCGCCACAGTGAATCTTCCAAAACTTGAAAAACCTGACATATTTAAAGGAGATTAGGTTTGTTCTATACAGCTCCAGAAGGAAGAACTAGGGAAAAACAGGCAGAGATCACTAGGAGACAAATGTTGACCTGATGTTAGGGAAAATGTTGTACTCTCCTACAGACCTTCAAAGAAAGACTGAATGATAGCTTATCTGGGATGCTGAGCAGTCCTTTCCAACATCCAGGAACCAGGAAGTCACTTGCCTATCACAAAGTATGTTAGTGCCAAAGTTAGCAAAAGAAGTCAAGTTTCTTGACTTTTACTTCAGTGATCCCACTGCTGTGTGTACTTGAGTAGGTTCAAAGAGATTATTCTCCTCCAAATATTTACCAGATTGAGGATTCATAATACAGGAAACTTCCAAGTGAAGTTATTCTTTCCCTCTACCAAAACAGGTCAGTCAGTACCTTTTCTCTGAAGTCTTAGAAAACTGCCTAGGGCTCTGAAAAATTTAAGTCACTTATTCAGGGTCATATATCCAGTATTTGTTAAGAGTTCAGACTTAAACACAGGCATTCCTAGCTTCAAGACTGGCTCTCTATCCATTCTGCTATTCTGTCTCTACTAAATGAAAATTTCCATTTTCTTCCAAATCAGAATAAGATATCATGTCAGAAGAGAGCCTGGACCATACTCAGTTGTGACTCAGGTTCCCTTATCTCCCTGGCCTGTGTAATGCTCAAAATCAGACATCAGAATATCCAGGTTGAGACAATGCCTTGAACTAGGGAGGGGGGAACAGTCGAGAAAACTACAAGGTTGTGAACTAGGGTGAAAATGAGGATGATGGAGCCAAGCACTCCAAGAAACAGGAACAGGTTCGTTAGGAAAAGTTGTGGGTTTGGAGCAACAGATATTCATAGTCCTAACCTAGGGACTATCCAGGTGAGTGTTGAGCAGACAAGTAATAAGGTGAGAATGAAATACAGGGTAGAGAGCTGGGCTGGATATAGAGATCTGGAAGTCACAGGCTCATAGCTAGAAGCCTATCTAGTCTAACTGTATAGATGAGGAAACTGAGACTCAAAGAGCCCATGAATTCCAATGTCACTGTCCACATTTTCTACCTTTCTGCCCTCTGATTCTGAGCCAGTGTACCACGTAGCTTCCAAAAATACTTGTTCATTCTGGGTTCTTTGAGGTTCTAGTCACATCTAGAAGGGACATCCATTTGGTGAGGATGGGGAAGGAGGACTAATAATGTCCAGATGGTTGCAAGGCTGTCACGAGGAAGACTGATCAGACTTGCATGACTCGTGGGGGAGGGGCAGAAGCAATGAGTGAAAGTATAAAGAAGTTGGACTCGCTATTCCGTCTTTTTTCTGTTTGGATGTGAGTCTTCTTTCACAACATAACTGATGTGGATCTACGTTTAGCATAGTTATATATGTCTATATTGCATATGACATACATATATAACTTAGATTGCTTTCTGCCAGGGAACGGAGAAAAATTTAAAACTCAAAAACTTGAAAAAAAAAGATTGCATGTAATTGGAAAAATAAATAAAATGTTTAAGGAAAAAAAAAGTGTAAAGAAGCAACCTGAGACTTTCTATCGAACAAAGAGTTCCAGGCTGCCTCTGCGGTGGTTTCCCAGCAGAAGCACCCCCACCCCCACCCCCACCCCCGTCCGGGCTTCGGGGCTGGGTCCGAGGCCGGACTGGAACCCCGTTCCTGCTGCCTCCGCCGCCCCCGCCGCGCCCCCACCCCGCCCCGGCCCGGCCGGTCTCCTCACTCCACTCTCCGCTCCCGGCTCGGCTCCCGGCTCCTTCGGCCCCGGCTCCGGCTCCGCCGCCGCCGCCCCTTCCGCCTCTCGCTGTCTCCGCGTCGCCGTCGTCCATCGCGACTGAGGCTCCGACTCCGGGTCCGGCTTCCGCTTCTACTCCGCCGCCGCCTCCGGCTTCGGGAGGCCGGGGAGCGCGAGCGCGAGCACGAACGCGACAGCGAACCCGACCCGCTCCGACCCATCAGCCAACCCGCATGCAACCATTACCCGCCGCGCGCCCCGAGCAGGAAGCCCCGGATGGGCGGGGGCCTTCTTCTGTGCCCGGCGCAGACTGCGACTGCCCCAGGAGGAGCCCGTTCAAAAAAAAACCAAACACACAAATAAACTAAAAAAAAAACAACAAAACCCAACCAACGCAAACGTGCCTTCAAAAAAGGAGAAACACCCTTCTTCTTTTCCACACCTCTCACTGGTCTCCGTTTTTCCCTAGTTAAGGGCCGGCGTGACCGAGTCGCCTTCTCTGCGCGGTTGACTTTCCTCAGGCAATATCTCGGACAGCCCTTTACGCCGGAGGCCCCGGAGAGTTCCCTTGAATGACAACCGCGCAAGCCCACGTCCATGGCCAGGCCGTTTCTCGGACTTCTGAAACAAAACTTATTTTCTCCTGTAGAAACTGTTCCTCCCCGCTTCTGAGGGCCGGGCATATAAAGACCAAAAAAAAAAATAGCGCGGTGGCCGCTTTGGTTCTTCCCCATAAGACATACCCCTTTCCCAAAAAGTTGGGGACTAAAGACTGGGAACATTCTATTCAATGATTATAGACTTTTTTACTCTCATTTCCAGCTTTTTCCTGCTTGTTGTCTTTGCGTTCATCGTTTCGCTTTTGTTAGCGGTACATTAGGTTACGTTTTTGCCATGTTCTGTTCAGAAATGGCTCAGAAAAGATTTTCCTACAGTGCTGAATTCAAGTGGAAAGTGATCCAGTTTGCAGAAGTGACTGGAGATCATGCTGCTCAACGCCAATTTGATAATCATTCCTCCAACTGAGAAAACAATCCGAGTCTGGCTATCGGAAGAAAAAACTACTGAAAAGGCCGCAGCAGAAGAAGGCCATGAGAAGCAAGTCAGCAAAATGGCCTGATTTAGAGTTGGATTGAAGAGCAAAGGGCCATTGGAATTGCTATGTTTACAAAGATAGTTCAGCATGAGGCAAAAATTGCTGATGAAAAAGAAGTAACTGATTTCAAAGAAGGACACAATTAGTGTTTTAGGTTCATGAACCAGAATGGACCGAGCCTGAGTACACACACCAGATTTGCCCAAAAGATTCCTGAAAGCTATGAGCGCAAGGTCCTTGAATTTCATGATGAATAAAATTTGACTTCAATAACATGTAATACATTTTTTCCCCCCAAATTTCAGGCCCCAACATTAAGGTATGTCTTATACATAGGGAAATGTGGTACTTAAATCCCTGTACCATCCATTTCTCAGTTCCTTCCAGGATAAATTACAAATATCTTTAGCACCTATATCCCACTACTAGTCATTTCTCTAATCCTTCTAGGATAAAATATAAACATCTTTAGTTCTTAAATCCCTATACTATCCATTTCTCTATTCCTTTTAGGATAAAATGTAAACATCTTTACTTTGTACTTAAATCCTCTCCAATTTCAACTTACTTTCTAGATCAATTTCACATTACTCCCTGTTGGGGGCGGGGGGAAGAGGCTTGGTGGTCACTTAGCGGGGGAAACATAATCCCCTTATAAAGGAATGTTACAGAACTCGGCCCCTCATTGTTTAAGAGTTCATGGGAGGGAGGACAGAAGGGATAAAATAATCCCCTTATAAAGGAATGTTACAGAACTCGGCCCCTCATTGTTTAAGAGTTCATGGGAGGGAGGACAGGAGGGATAAAAGTGTCTGCTGAGAGGTGGGGAGGAGCGGGAATGTGATCACAGAAGAATAAAGACTCATTACCCACCTCAGGCGCTCTGTCTGGTTCTTCCCCCATCAAAGAGTGGGGGCCGGAGGTACCCCGAAGACTCACCACGCGTTGGACTGGTGAGTAAGAGGACGGACTAGCATTAAGAAGCCGGCGTTGTAAATAAAAACCCGGCAACTCCCCTTCATGCATTTATTCCCATGAAACTTTTCTAAGCTTAGTATTGCATCTCTCAGCTTTACATAGTCTGTTCCCTCAAGGTTGATGCCCACTCTCTTCTAAACTCAGACTCTTAGAATCCTTAACTTTTTAGGGATTCTTAACTTTCTACCAGAAGCCTTTTCTGATTTTGGAACTAGTGCCTTCCCTCTTGATTATTTGTATTTTATCCTGTTTATATCATTTTGTGTTTCCATGCTATACATTGTTCAAAATTGAATGTGTTGAGAGAAAAATCATATCCTTGAGGCAAAACTGAAATATTAGAGATAGCAAAATTATGTGGGACATAAGACAACTTTTTTAAAAATTGAAGGTATTAGTCTTTGGTCTTTGTTTAAACTCCACAGTTTTGGTATTCTCCGTCGAAGATCCCCTACAATTGTCCCTGATTATCGTGCTGATGAAATGAGCAAATCCATTAAGATTGATCATCACCCCCTGTTAGGGTATACAATGTCCTTCTAGTTTTGCTCATTTTGCTCAGCATCAGTTCATGCAAGTCTTTCCAGGCTTCTCTGAAATCCCATCCCTCCTGATTTCTAATAGAATAATGTTCCACAATGTACATATACCACAATTTGTTCAGCTATATCTTTTTTAGGTTAATAAGCACATTTATTAATATTTCTCTAAGTTGAGAACTTCACTAGTGTGTGTGGAGGGGTATTTAGCTAGAGAGTCAACCCCCTAAGCCCCACCCCCATATCCTTTTTATGTCTTGTTTGTCCATAGTTTTTTGGTATGTTGTCTTCCTCATTAGACTGAGTTCCATGAGGGTAGGGATTATATTTTGCCTTTCTTTTTATCTCTGGCACTTGATAGAGCCCACAATAGACACTTGATAGATATCTGTTGACTGACTTAGTATCTTTTGAGGCTTAACTCAGGTTTCATTTCCAACGTGAAGCCTTCCTGATCGCCCTAGTCAGGAAGAGTCAGAGAGGACAGAACAAATAACATAGTGTAAATATTGTACCCCTGCTCAAGGGCAGGAATTTTTTTTTCTTTTTTGTCTTTGTATCCTTGGGGCCTCACCCAGTGCATGAATATAGTAAGTGCTTAATAAATCTTGTTGAATTAAATTAAGAAAGCAAAGACTTGGGTTTAGGACCTGCCTTTCATAAATCCACACTTTGGCTATATCTGAAAATGTATGATTGCACTTAGTCCACTCCTCCTTGGAGGAAGAGGAAATCTTGGCTGTCAGTTATTAATGGTTGCATTGATGAGAGTTCTGATGTTTTCTCCAATGTTATGGCAGCCATTGTGTAAATTATTTTCTTCATTATTCTTTTTACTTTGCTCTACAACCATTTTCCCAAGTTCTCCAGAATTCCTTTTAAAAAACAAGCTTTTTTCCTTTTTTTTAGTTTTTTGCAAGGCAAACAGGGTTAAGTGGCTTGCCCAAGGCCACAAGACCAGATTTGAACCCAGGTAGTCCTGACTCCAGGGCTGGTGCTTTATCCACTACGCCACCTAGCTGCCCCTAAAACAAGCTGTTTTTACATGACTCACATTTTTCACTGTAACCATCCATTCCCCAATTTCTTCCTAGAGACTGTCTTTTGTAATAAAAAAATAAAAAGGAAAGGAAAAAATATTAAGGTGAAAGTAACCAATATTGAAGAAATTTGATGTTGTAGATAGTGATATACACTCATAACTCCTCACCTCTGCAAATGATCAAACACAATCATCTCATATCCCCTTCAGAATCAAACTTGGTCGTAATTTGGAGGCCTTTTGATTGTTGGATTTTGCACTCAGGTTTTACTGTTTTCTTGGTTCTGCCTGCTTCACTCTGTGTTAAATCATGTCTTTTCATGCTTCTTTGTAGTCATCATATTCATTATATTACATTTATGTATCACAATTTCTTTAGCCATTCCTTGGTCATTTACTTTGTTTTCTCTCTTTGATGTTTCAAAAACTTTGTATATCAAATCTTTCTCTTTGAGTTATATGCCCAGTAGTGAAATCTCTGGGTCAAAGGTTATGGACATGTGAGTCATTCTTTTTCTACAAATGGAGATAATAGCACCTACTCTTCAGCAGTATAGTGAGGATAAAAATATTTTGCAAATCTTAAAATGTTGCATTAGACTAGCTATTATTATTATTATTATTATTCAAGATTGGTTTTCATAATGGTTAGACCAATTCTCTTACGATTTAAAACATCCTTTTATGTATTAATAGTTTACAAATTTTTTATTTTTTGATTGTTTTATCTTTTTGACGCATCTGCCCTGAAGTCAGGAGGACCTGAGTTCAAATGTGACCTCAGATACTTGATACTTGCTAGCTGTGTGATTTTGGGCAAGTCATTTAACCCTGACTGCCTCACATCCAGGGCCATCTCTAGTCATCCTGATCCATATTTGGCCACTAGACCCAGATGGCTCTGGAGGGGAAAGCGAGGCTGGTGACTTAGTTCAGCCACCCCACTCACTAATCCAATTCATGTGCTTGTCATGGCACCACCTCCCTGAGGTCTTTCGATGTCTTCTCAAAAATGAGGGACAAACTATTATTATTATTATTAACATTATTGTTATATATTTTGAACAAGTCCTTGAATTCTTCATATTTGTTGTTAGTGATTTTCCTAACATAATTCCAGATTTTGTAATATAATTCCAAATTGTTTTTCTGAATTGTTGAATCAGTTTACAGCTCTGCCAACAGTGTAGTAATATGCCTTTTCCCCATAGCACTTCCACTATTGTTTATCATTCTTATTACTTGACCCAACCTCAGTGAATCTTCTTTGAAACAGTTAACCAAAATATAAAGATACAACCACCAGAGTATGCAGCGTTCATAGTCATTGATTCATAGATTTAAAACAAAAGTCCAATTATTTCAACATCTTTTGTTATCTTTGCCAATATGATATATATGTGTATTATATATGTATATAGATCTATATAGCTCTTTCTATACACACATATATGTATTATGTGCATATATATGCAGTAAAACCCCAGAGTTACTTTATATTTCATTAGGAATTTTAGTAACATTATTTTATTAGGAATTTTTATTCCTTTTATTAGGAATTCCTAATGACATTAGGAATGTTATTTGTTTTGGACCATTTTTTCATATTATTATTTCATATTTCTTCCTTTCAAAACTGCCTGCCATATGCTTTGGAGATCATCTGTATACATTGGGGAATGCTTTTATTCTTACATATTTCTAAACATTACTCATCCCCCACCCCCTTATTCTGCAGTTCAGCTAAACTGGCTTTCTCTCTGTTCCTCCCAAATGACATTATTTCCCCACTCTCTGCCTTTATCCCTTGCCCCAAATGCAGATCTTCATCGTCTTGAGTTCTGACTCAAGAGTCCCTCTCTTAAGATATAGCTCAAGCAATATCTTCTGCATGAAGCCTTTTCTGAACCCAACTGCTTATTAATGCCCTCTCACACAATATAACTACTTTGTATATATTAATAATTATTCAGTTTATATTAATGCTGTAAATTAGGCAGCAAGGTGAAGTAATAGTGTGCTGTGCCAAGAAAACCCCAAATGGCATCACAAAGAATCACATAGGACTGAAAAATGATTAAAAATATATTTAATAGGGGCAGCTAGGTGGTGCAGTGGATAGAGCACCGGCCCTGGAGTCAGGAGTACCTGAGTTCAAATCTGAGCTCAGACACTTATTAATTACCTAGCTGTGTGGCCTTGGGCAAACCACTTAACCCCATTTGCCTATTCTAAATTCTAAAAAATAAATAAAAAGATATATTTAATATATTCTTTTCTCCTTCATTAACATGTAAACATCTTACATGTAGGGATTGTTTTGTTTCCTATTTCCATTTCCATTTTACTTAGTGATGTCATTTTGGTCTTCGATAACAGAGGACAAGAACCAACCATTTCCATTTCCTTAATAAATATGTGATTATGTTTGGATCAATTTCCTATATATCTCCCAAAAGATTTTTCCTCCTCCATATCCCCAATCAGAAGCATCTTTTATTTTATTCTGTCTTCTGTAAACTTTAAAATTTTTTTTTAAATTTAGAAATTTATTCTGTTTAAGCCACAAGCTTTATACAGCTTTATTTTAAAAAACAAACATAAAGACAAAAAAATAACAAAAAACCAAAATAAAATAAAACAGTGAAAACATGACAATATCCAAAATTGAGATCCTTCCACTTCTCAAAATCAAGAGCTCTGAAAGTTCAGTCTACCAATTGGAAGAACCCTAACAAGACAAGAATTATGAATGGGGCAATGATGTCATTTCACAAACAGAATTTTATGTAACTGAAGGAACCTTTCTGGGGCATAACTGTCCTTACAAGCAAATGGGGGATTGGGGTGGGGGGAACAAGACAGGAAAAAAGGGAATTCCAAATCAACTAGTTACATCAGTATATGTCTTCTGTAAACTTGATGATCTTTAAGGACTCTCACCTTTTCTAGCTCTCTTGAGTCTTTGGCTCCTTAGTGTAGTGAGCAGTTTTGACCCCCAGAACAAGCCACACTACCAGTGCCTTCTGATGTGGCATATTCATTTGGGGATGTGATAGGGGAGACACCAGAATACCTGCCCCCTGGTGGGGAAAGCCTTCATCTCAGAGCAGTTCGGGGCCAGGCTAGAGAAGGCTTTACAGGGAAAGGTCACTGAAGGTCAAAGCTGCCATCTGTGGTTTTATTTAACTATTAAATTTGTCAGAACTTTATTGCTGTATACTGTTCATAAATATCATTAGTCACATCCTTCTAATCCCAAACCTAGTGACAAATAACATGAAAAATTATGAAATCAATGGCCACAGTGAACAGAGCATGCAATATTCTATATTTTTAAGAGCATAAATTTGGATCTGGAAGTGACCTTAGAGGCCATTTAGTCCAAACCACTTTTATAGATGAGAAAACTGAGGCCCAGAGAGGTAATGTGATGGATAAACAGATATGGTCCCTGATAGCTTTGTTAGTTAGGTGCTGTTGCCAGGACTCTGCTGCCTCTACTTATGATTTGGGGAGACCCTTATACTCCCCCCTCCCCAAACTACCAGCTTTTGTCAGTTTTAATCCTGTTTTCACTGTCTCAAGAACCTTGAGTTCACTGTGTCCTAGAAAGGAAGTACCAAAGGGATAGATAAACTTGAGACTTCAATGTAGGCTACAAGGTCATTGAGCTCCTCAAGAATGGTAGTGGGTATAGGACCCAGATGGAAAACAAAACTGGTGTTAAAGGCGGAGGATACATGAGCATGTTAATTAGGTGCTTTTAAAATACAATCTCTGAAAGGGTTTCAAATAAGGTAATCACTGTCGGGGGACTGACTTTCACCCCCCCTTTTGGACTCCACAAAGAGGGGAAGAGATCTTTCCTGAACTGTCTTTTCTAGCATACTTTCCTAGGAGCTGTATATAGTAGGTACATTAGAGAACAGGCTTTTGCTGAATTGAAACATTGCTAGTAACAACTATCTCCTGACCTATCCTTGTCCCTAATTCCTTCCCTTTCAGTCTCTCTCAAACCAGGGGCTCTCACTTCTTTTGGTCTCACATTAGAATCCTGTTCTTCTCCCCCACCCTCCATCCCTTTCTTAGCTTCACTTTCCAGTTTTCCTACAAGCTACCTTAGTGGTAGGACTTCATTCTCAAATTTTAAATATACTAGATGCATTCTTGCCTCTGCTGATGCCCGTTTTTTTAAGTTTTTGTAAGGCAATGGGGTTCAGTGACTTGCCCAAGGCCACACAGCTAGGTAATTATTGTCTGAGGCCAGGTTTGAACTTGGGTCCTCCTGACCCCAGGGCCGGTGCTCTATCAACTGTGCCACCTAGCTGCCCCTGCTGAAGGCCTTGTAAACCCAACAATTCCCAGTGAAGTCAATCCAGGCCATCAGGGCACTTCTTTCCTCCTGCCCCATTCCAGACAGCACTCACTGATGTTGCCTTGGATTGTGGCTGGCTAGTTAGCTCTCTAGACTAGAAGCCCCCCGATCAGGGACCTCACTCATCTTTATATTCCCTACTTCAAGTGGTTAAGGGTCCCGTGCTGGAAGTCTAGGGTTCAGGGCTGTGCAATGGAGAAAGTTGGGCCTGGAGTCATTCAGATCTGAATTCAAATCTAACCTGCCTATCACTGCCTCAGTGATCCCAACTGTAGAGTGGGGATAAGAGCAATGAGATACTTATAAAGCTTCTAGCAGTATTGGGTACTCTAGCAGCACTTATTCCCTTTCTCCCTGCATCTGTCAAGTGAGCATAACCACTTTATAAATCTTGGAGGGGGCGAAGGAATGGTGTGAGAGTCAAATGAAGTTGGAATTGAAAACACAAAGAGCTTTTTGTATATTCTTTCATGACAGAGCATCTTATTACTCCCATTTTAAAGAGGAAGAAACAGAGTCCCCAAGAGGTTATGTGCATTGTCAACATCACAGGGCTAGTGCATGGCAGAGGTATGTCTTGGGCATGGATATAGTCAGTACCGGTTTCTTCATAATCTCATCTCTCACAAGCTTCTTGAGATGTCCCCCCCCCTATCCTCCCTGCTATCTCTCCTTTGGTAAAATCATCTCCAAGTAAGGCTTTCCTCAGTTCGATATGTCTGCATCGAAGGTCTCTTTCACTTTGCCCATTCTAGGCTCTAAACTCTTTCATTCCAGGTATCATATTCTCTCTGAATGTACTTTCAAATAGGTTCAAAAAAATAAAACGAGATGTGATGCCTCCACTCATACCTGCAGATTAGGAAAGCTTGTGCCAGAAATTTAAGACACATACATGAGACAGAGGCCAGTGCTTTGTCACCTTATTTATTAGAGATCACCTTTTCAAAGTAAAAAGAGGTGGGGAAAGGTCAGGACAAGGGATTGCATACAAGTGTTATTTTGTGTCAGCAGTGGTGGCAAGGGTCTACATAAGAATTCACTGTTCTGGGTTGGAGAGACAGCGTGAAAGAGGAGGCCACGCCTCGATTGTCAAATACCAGACAAAAGGGGGACTGAGTACATGAGAACCCTCTTGGAGGATTAAGACACACAAGGTTTTTTTGTTTAAATCAGTTACGCTGTGAGACTGGATCAGTCAGACATCAATGCAATTTTGCCACCAGAAGGCCAACAAGGAGCTACTGTAGAGAGAACAAACAGGAGTAAGGGGGGGGGGGGGAGCAGGACACAAGCTGCAAGTCTGCAGTGACAAACAGTAGAGTGGAAGAGGCTCCATCAGTGACCAGGTGGATTGCATTAGCTAAAGATGGGTTGTCTAGGTTCAGGAGAAGGATTGCAGCCTAAATGATATCAGAGAAATGCCTTTGATACAGTACAAGAATTCATATACCATCCACTTTCTTAGCAGCCACTAGAGACAAAACAGGTGAGGAGAGGGATACATGTCATTCAGGAGAGTATATACAGAGTTTTACACTCAAGGGATAACAATCAGGGGTTCAGGAGTCATCCTTATTGGGGTAAGGCAATTCATCCGCTGGACATTATAAATAGGTCTTGCCTTTTCTCCCTCTCCTCAATGAAGACTTAAATTAATGCTGCCAACTGAGAAAAGAACAATTAGCATCAATTTACAGCTCTCTGGGGAAAGGGGGCTTCAAAAAAGGGGCCTTCATGTCTTAAAGCAAAAATAAAAACATGACTAAACAGAAGTTTGGATTTTTTCTATCCCCATCCCCTCCCCCCATATATAATAAACTACATTCCTACTTACATTTGTTAACATGATACTCAGAGTAAGACTCAAGAAATGACATGGACTTCAGATATTTTTATTCTTGCGTCAACTGGACACTTCCAGAATCAGAAACCTGGTAGGCCTGAGTTAAAGATTTTGCTTTTCTGAAGGACAGGACAGGACCCAGGGTATCTAAAGTGAAGCTTGGGCAAACTGGATGTTCTGAGTCCTATGGAGCCCTTAGTCCATCATTCTTGCTCCTCCCTTGCCACAAGAACTCCTTTTCTTCCCTTTGGGAGAAGGGTGCAGAGTGAAGGCAATACACAACAAATCAGAGGAGAGACACTAGGGAAAACTAGGGCCATTCTGAATTGGGATTGGACACAATCAGGATTTACCACCTCCATGTGGATGACTCCATTTTTATGGGGAAAACTTGGGGGGTGGTTTAGATTCAACTCCTGAGATGTTTAGAGGCTCCACTTGGGGCTGCTCTTTGGGGAATACTGCTTTAGTGGTTCACTGGCCTCAAATGTGGACCATCATCGATAGGGGGTGTGGCCCAGGTGGCGACACCTACTTGTGTGTTCTGGATGGGGCGCTGTATCATGGTGATTAAGGCCCTTAGTGGGATTCCATAATGTAATCATTAAGCATTTCTGTTCAATCCCTCACAGATACAGTATCCTTTTCAATTTGTACAAAAGACCCTTGTAGGATATGTTAAACTGGGGTGCAACATTCATATCTATGCTGGTCCAGGTGCATCACTCCTCAGAGCCTCAGGGGGTTTTAACCCAGTATGCACCATTTTAAGTATAAGATGCCCAACTACCTCTAAGTGGGCCCAGGCCCACTGAATCTTTTTTTTTTCAGAAAGGGGAATGGGTATCTTTTCCTTCCTGAATGTAGATTAGAGTAGTAAATGCAAATCAGCTACCTTCTCCACCCCACCACATATCACCAAGGTCTCCTTTGGTGGAGGGGGAGATGGAAAATAAGCTTATGTAAATGCAGTACTCAACTCAATAGAACTCAAAGTAAGCTTCCAGTTACAAAATGAGGTCAGTTGGTTTTTCTTGTGACAGAGGTTAACTGTGCAAACAGTATAGAGGGTTAGCAGAGGTAACTCAAGAGCAGGACTTTCAGCTGCCTTGAAACCTAGAGATACAAGGCTGTCCACCCCCCTCATTCAGGAGAAATTTTCAAAGGCTTAAACTGAATTTTTCCCATTATTCTTTCAATGAAAAATTCTTAGTTCCAATTCCTTGCCCTTCCATGATAATTTGATGAATGTATACTAGGAGACCCTGACTTCAAAGCACCTTTCCTCACCCTGTAGCTCATGTCAAGGCCTAACTGCTATGACATGATCAATGGGGCTTCCCTGAACATGAGCTAAGATCATAGTTTTTTGGGATAATGAGAAAGTTGGAGATGGGTGGAAGGGGAATGGGGATTTATATTTAAATCAACCTCCAAAAGGGGCTCGGACAGGATTTTGAGTCCTCTTGTTTATTAGGGTGTATATGGTAATAGTGATGAGACCAGATTTAAAGGATACATTGGGTATTGGGGGCATTGTGGAAAGAGTAATAGGTCTGGAGGAAAGGAAACTACACTCTTCAGATTCTGCAAAGTGGCAGAAGACAAACAATGGAAGGAGAAGTCTTACAGTGTTTACAAGCCACAACACTTGACTTGGAAAAGCCTCTTCAAAAGAGATCCAGAAAAGGGTAATTCTAGCCTCTCCCTTCTGAAGGGACCCTCTATCTCCAGCCTGACAATGTTCACTCCCCAAACCTTGTTTTTTAGGTTAATTTCTCCAAGATGTTGATGATTAGTTCAATCAAATAGTGCAGCACAGGTGACAGAAAGCTAATGGAGGATTAAAAAGCTTATAAGTACTTATACACTATGCTATTCAATAGCTAGAGGGGAGTTGGGACTCGGCAAGGGGGATTTATCAAATCAGCTTCTTTTCAACTTGGAAAGACTGGTATGGAATGTCAGGCTTCTAACATAACTCTAATGTAGGATTAAAAAAAACGCATTCTAATTGATGTTGCTGCACTAGTAGATTTTCTTTTATGTGGCTGGCAGTGCTCACTCTTCCTTTACTCCCCCTTTCCCAAAGAATGCTCTCTTTCTTTTAATCTATACAGTAATTGGTTTTTTTGTGTATTTAACCCCACCATCAAAAATAACAAAATCACTCATTAAGACCTAGTTTAAGTTGTTTCTGTAGATAAAGAATCTCAAAGCAGGGCTAATCTAGACCAGTGAGGGACCAGTTGCTTCCCTCCCTGCCAGGTCTAGTAGGTGTGGGATGTCATGAAATCTTGCATACAAGCTGGATAAAGCTTTTGAGTTCTGTCCTTAATAAATTAAGTCAACTGATTTACCTGCCAGAGACATATGCAATTGGGTGGAAAAATGGCAGAATTGGGTGGAAATGTGGCAGAGTAGGAAGGGTTTTTGGCATGGTTTTAAGGGTGAAAAACTGTCTCTGGAAGTTCTGAATATCAAAGTGGATTAAAGCCTGGCTTGATGCTGATTCATGCAGCCATTTCAACAGTTAGGCCTTTTTTTAGTTACAAACTGCCCTATCAAGTTTCTAAGGCACAATGGCCTGATTTCCTTGCTATTGCCCACCCCTTTCCCTTCTAGAATGGCTTTAATTTTGGTGAAGCCACTGCTTGAATATCTAATGGAAAAATTTCCCAACACTGCCTTTGTCTCTTCTGGAATCCAAATAATTTGTCATATTTATATTAAGATGTTCATAATTCTTAGCTCTGAGTAAAAGGAATAGGCTCCATACCTCTCAGAGGAGTAGCCACTTTGGGCCATAAAGAGGTGAGGGAGACATGAGGACTCTCTGAGCCCTTGGTCAGTCCCCTAGGGAATGTCACACCTCAGGAGCACCAGGTAGAACACATCAATATTTCAAGAGCAGCACTTTCAAAAATAATGATCTTTGAGCCAGTAGGTGATGTCAAAATGTTTCCCTTCTGGCCAGTGGAACCAAATCTGCAGGAAGAGAAAGGGGGCATGAATCCATTTCCAAATCCAAAGGCAGAGCTCTTAATCTTGCCACACCCCATGGCTACCAAGAGCTTCCACCAAAGCTGAGTGAGTCCTTACCTTCAGATCAAGGCATCCAGCTCGTGTCAGGCTCCTACTTCTAAAAAGCAGGGGGCCACACTGTCATTCTGGAGGAGAACATGATGCCAAAGCCTCTCCTTCTTCCCCATGCTACTTCTAGCTAAGAGCAGGAGCCAGCAGGGCCTTCAAAAAGTGACAATCTGTCCAAAGGATGTAAATGAAGTTGGTGGCTGATTGCTGATGGGTAGTCACCTGATTGTTTTGCTCACATGATCAGAGAGGATGTGTCTCTTCTCTCCATGTGGAATTGGGGATGGGGTGGGTGGTGTGACATCCAGACTTGACTCCCAGAGATGGGACAGCAGTAATTTGCATACCTGCTCTGGGGCACATCAGAGATATTGGGGGGGGGGAATTCCTTTTTCAGGATGCCTGTTAGAAGGCCCATGCCATGCAGAGGGCGACTCACTGTGCTCCAGCAGGGGCTAAGCAATCCATACTAAGATAAGGACAGCAATGTCTTGACACAGAGAGCATTCTCACAATGTTGAGGAAGATGGGGGGGGGGGTGATACTGTAGAGATGAGGAAAAAACAGTAACAATTCCTTTCCTCTTTCCTATGTCAATGACCCAACTCACTTTACAGGTCACTGACAACTCAGGTAGTCCAGAGGCTTGGAGCACAGATTTCAGATAGAGGTGCCACAGCGGGGGACCCTGTTTTTCCCCTGACCAAACAAATACCGATACCCACCCACCCACCAAGCCAAGGTGAATTGCCCTCTCAAGAACTCCAGTGAGGTTTCATGTGATCTCATGATAAACATGTAGTACAGAGAGGAACTGAAAGTGCAATTAATCAGATTTAAAAAAAGCACGTTTGTGCTGCTGTGTCTGTGTGTAAAGATTCAAGACCCAAAATAAATACATGATTTAAAAATTAAAAAGGTTCACAGTATCACACACTCATAGGTAGTTTACAGGAGTGCCCAGGGGGAAAACTGCCTTCATTTCGATTTCACCCCACTGATTTCTTTTCTTCTGGGCATTCTGGGCTAGGGAATTGAGTTTTTCAGTCAGTTGCCATTGGTCCCAGGATGGTCACGATTGAGTTGGTCAGTGGGAAGAAAGGACAAGGACAGAAGGCTCAGGCAGGGTTTCAGTGGGATGCATGTTGGCGGAGGAGGTCCTGTGCTGTAGCGAGTCGGCAAACTCCCTCATGGCCAGCCCCAATGGGCAGGAGATCAACACAAGGGTAACACGGCAACCTGGAGAGGGGACTAGGCTTGGCTTCAGGCTTCACATCTGCATAGAAATTACTGCAAAGAGTAAAAAGGGAAAAAGTGTGAAGAGGGAAACAAAGGCTCCTATCCACATATTCCTAACCCATTGGGAGGGGTTATGGATAGAACAAATCTACAGTTTCATGGCCTCCCTCTCCCGAAGGAATGTGGGGATCATATTGGTCTAATCCCAGCTTCAAAGTGCCCAGCAGTTGCTGTTTAGAGCCAGGAAAACTCTTGGGGTCAGCTGACCAGGGAGATGGCCAAAGGTCTCCACCCACAAAGAGAACATGGTCAGTGGCTGCAAGAGGCCAAGATCCAAGATGCAGGCCAGACAGCCCCAAATTCCCTGCTAACCCACCAGGGTACTTTTATGGTACACTTACTGTATCGCTTTCATCATCAGAGACTGAGTGGACTTTCGTGTTATAGTGGAGTGGGGAGTAAACCCAGCTCCTCTCATCAGTGGGCTGTCAGAGACGGTGGGGGAGATGCAAGAGGAGCAGCAGCAGAGCAGAGGGAGCAAGGGAGAGAGAAAAAAAGGAGAAAAGGGAAAAAAAAGGAGAAAATAAAAGAGTAGGAAATGCGAGAGTAAGAACAAGTATACCGGAAGGCAAAGAACAGCTTTCTCTGAAGAGTTTGCATTCTTGGGATCTTTCTCACCATGTTAATAGGTATGACCCCTTTCCAAGGGACGGCGCTGATACATACCTGAGTCCCTAGCCCTGGAACAGTTCTAGAGGAAGCTTAGCCTTGAACAGAATGGGCCAAGGAAGGGCAGTGCTGCCTGCTGGAGAAGTTACTGTCTATTTAAATGACTCAGTACCTTTAATGCTGTGGAAATAGATGCACTGGGATATCAAGTGAATCCACTGATAATGCCAGGCTAACAGGGAGTGGGAGGAATGGGGATGGGGAAGAGAGTGGAAATTGTCTAGAGCAGAGGTGGGGGAGGCACAGATTTGCAGGGTAGATTTGGTTAATTTGGGGAGTATGCAAAAGGAAGCAGTTAGTTAACTCAATGCATGGGACAGCAGGTGGACAGAGAGACTAGAGACAAAAAGGAAGGTAACAAAGAGAAATTGTTTTTAATTTTAAAGAGCCCTCCTCAGAGTGCCCAACTGTACCTGTAGTGAGACCAGGCTACAGACCAGGGATTTCTCTTCTACTTCTTAATCAGGAGGTAATAACTTGTATTTAATTAAGAGGTATGTCAGGTCCAACAAGCTATTGATTCTACTTCAACTGCTTTCCTGGGGAATGGGAGGGAGGTCCTGTTAATTGAAGGTTGAAGGCAAAAGGAAAGCTAGTGTTCTGGTGTTGGCTTAAACACTTAGGGAATCTAGCAGGAGATAAAACGGAATGGACTTTGGCTGTTTTGGGTCTGGTGAGTAATGCTGAGTGCCAGAGACCTTTCAGGACAGCTAATAACACAGTTTAAACATAGTTCCCAAGGAATCCCTGCCAATCTGTTGATCTCAGCCTTCCCACCAATCCTGCTTTGAAAACAGGGAAGCTGGGCTTCCAGTGGGGTTGTGGGAGTCCCTCTTTGCTCTTCTGAGCCATACCCAGATGGAATGAGGAAAAAGTTCAAGTTTCAGGTGACTTCTCTACCCCATGTAAATTCCAACTCCTCTTCTTCCCCTGGTTCTCCAGGTATGCCCTAGCCTTTAGCTCAGCAATGATTAGTTTCCTTACATATGGTGAGAGGGATATGATGGGAGAGGTAGTTGCCCCCACTAGCTTGGGAGCAGGCTTAGAGAAGAAAAGTTCTATGAGAGCCGAGTCTGTTCCTGCCTAGAGGTAGTCAGCCAAGAGCAGCAGTGTTTTGCCTCTTGGTGCAGGGGTTTCAGCTTCAATGTAATGGAAAGGGCAGGTACTGAACAAGACACCTGGGTTTGCATCCTACCTTCAACATTAGTTGTTGCAGCATGAATAAGCCAGCTGATCTCTCTGAGCCTGTTTCCTCATCTGTAAATGGGGACAATATTAACTGAGGTACATACCACACAGGGTTGTGGTACTTCAAATGAGATAATAAATATTAAAGTTCTTTGGAAACTTTTATGTTCTATGTAAATGGTGACTACTATTATTTTGAAAGTGGTTCAGGTCCTTGTATTTCTCCCAACATCATGGGCTGGATTGTTGATAATACTTTTTAAAAACCTACACAACCTCCTCTAGATCTAGGAGTCTTGCATTACATCATGTACTTCATTTGAGAGCCAGAATAGGGTGCAAAATATCCTGTCAGATATTGAAGGACTTATACAAATTTTCTCTTCCAGCTCTCCATTCTTCATTTCTTTAATAAGTTAGTTGGGGAAGGAGAAGATCTGAAGTCACAAACTCATTTCATTATAATCAGGATCAAATGAAAATTTCTTCTCTTCTTTCACAGTTTAGCTTCAGCCAAACTGAAGTTTTTCCTTCCTACCTACCTTTTAAAGGTTATTTTGAGAAAATGCTAAAGAAATTCCAAGTGTTTTTATTATTCTGCTAGGAATTTCCTATACCCTCAAGTCACCTCAGCTACCCCAATCTGGCTGTAGATATTGATTGCTGCCTTCCCAGCTCTGTATTTTTTGCTCCTGCTTCTTCTTATGCCCACCACTACTGTATACACTATCATAAAAAGAGACTTAATTTAGAAAATCTGGCTATGAGCTCTGGTTCTGCCACTTACTGTGTGACTTTGGACATGTCATTGAAACTTGCGGGGCCTCAGTTTCCTCACCTGTAAAATGAGGGGATTGGACTAGGTGATCTCTAATGTTGCTTTCCCAGCTCTGACAGTCTGGGAACCTATCTAAATCCTGCTCATCCTTCAAGAACCAACCCACACGGACCTCCTCCAGGACAACTTCTCTGACCAGCTTTAACTCACACCAATCTCTCCATCTTTTCCATCTACTTGGCAAATAATCTCATGTGCATATTTATTGGGTGTTTTTGGTTACTGCTATTTCAGTTTTCACTTATACTTATTTTCTCTTCCCCTAGACTGTAAAGAATATGGGGGACGGGAGCAGGTCTGACTCTTTCAGAGGGCCTTGCAGACAAAAAATATCAGTAAATAGTTCCTAACTTGATGAAAAAGACATAACTATAAGCAGTTCCTCTTCTTGAATCCTGTTGTAAATTATCCTCATTTAAATGGTTCATCTACAGAGGAGAATTAAGATCTAAGTGAAAAAATAATTGCTCTTGAAATATATGTTCTGACTGGTCCAGGTTCCATCATGGACTTGTGTATCCTGGAGGAGCCTAGGCTTCAGTTTCTTTATGTGAAAAAAATAAGGCTACTGAGACCTGCTCCCATTTATTTTACAAGTGTTATGGGGAAAGATGTGAAGTACTTTTGAGGAAAAAAATTACTAAAAAGGTTAATTTTTTAGTCATTTCTGGGGGATGGAAGGCTCATTTTAAAATTCAGGAATGATAAAATTAATCTTTTAATCGTATGTATTCTGCCTTTCAAAACAGGCAAGGTACTATTTTCTAGTCCATTTTCAGTCCATTTAGAACTTCTTGGAGAATAGGGGACATTGGTATCAATAGGCAGCAAGAATACCAAATGGTTAAAATGGAAACTGGCTGAGTTAGGGTCAGCTTGATCTGGTGTGTCCAAGCTAAGGCTGGGTTCACTTACAGTCCTGGAGGGGGACAGCACGATGGCCCGGAGTCGGCGATGGTGGGGAGAGTAAATCCAGTACCTCCCATCCTTGAACTGGATGGCGGCAGGGCAAAGGAGGGGAGGAAGGAAACAGAGGAGAAAGGATGGAGTGAAAATAAATTAATTACTCAAGGAGGTGAAAAGCAACTGAAAGGCTAGGAGGGTGGAGGTGCCAAGGGATTAGCTGGTTGACAGAACTGATAATGGAAACAGTAGAGCCATGAGCTCAGCCTTTTCCCCACCTAGCTGGAAGAGAATACCTGTGCCCTGCACATCCTTGGATACATTGATTTGATTTCAAAGCAAAAATCCTGTGGAGGCTCCATTTTCTGCCTTCTCTGTGGGGCTTTCTGTTAACTAGCTTCTTGGCAAACAAGTACCTTTTCCTTCCTACCTATCTACCTACCTACCTACCTACCTACCTACCTACCTTTTAAAGGTTATTTTGAGAAAATGCTAAAGAAATTCCAAATGTTTTTATCACTCTGCTAGGAATTTCCTATCCCCCCAAGTCACCCCTGCTACCCCAATCCGGCTGTAAACACACACACTCTCTCTCTCTCTCTCTCTCTCTCTCAAACACAGGATGCTTTACACCAAACATAAGACCATTGCTCAAGAGGAAAAAAGAATCACGAGGATGAAAATGAGAGCCTAGCAGAGTGGAATGAATACAGAGTTAAGAGCTTCATTCTTTGCTTCTCAGGGTGGAAGTGGAGGAGCAGCCCTTCAGAGAAAGTCAAATGGGAGCTACCAAGGCCCATTCTAGCCAGGAAAGAAGACCCAGGCAACTTAAAAAGTGTGGTCAGCTGCCCCTGCCCCTCCTCAGCTCCCAGAGAAAGAAAGAACACGGGGGGGGGGGGGGAGCATTAGGAAGAAGCAGCAGGAGGTAATAAAAGGGCATGCTTGGAAAAAACTACACAAAAGCGAAGCTTCAGAGACTAAGCTGTTTTCCTCTCCAGTAGGTAAGCATTCCTCAGCAACAGACGAGCCACACGTGGACGAGAGGAAGAGGTGGGCCTAGAAGGACAAGCAGGATGTGGGGAGGCCTCTGGCTCATGGAGACCATGGGCTCTCCTGGTGGTGAGACTCTGATCTTGGCCATGGAGGCATAGGCCCAGTATGCTGGGCCCACGGAGGAATGCAGAGATGAATATGGAAAACTCCAGACGGGCCGGGATGACAGGGGGCAGCTTTGGACAGATAGCCTCCCTTTTATAAAAAAATCCTGTTCAAGCCCAGGGCTGGATTCCCAAGAGCAGTCCCATTCCCTTGGACACCCCAACCCCCAAATTCTCAGTAAGGTGTTCAGTAGTTGTGAGGAATTGCCCAAAGGAACCTAGCCCTGGGGTACCCCAGTCCTCTCCTGCCACCCAGAGACCACCTCACCTACTCCCTTGGTCTCAGAACTAGGCTTCCTCCGTATCCTCTAATGCATCTGCCTGCAGGAAAGGGAACAGAATTGGTCAAGGGCCTTGCTGAGAATCAGTTCACCATGCCACAGCCTAAGACATCCTGAAGGTAATGAACTGTGGCTGAATTTCAGCAGCATAATATGACTGATAGTTCAAGATCTTTTAGTTGAAGCATATTACTCCACCCCCAGAGTCCCACCCATTTCTTCCTGAACCTCCCTCCTTTTCTCCTCCCCCACACCAGCCCCTTCATTTTTTTACCCAATTTTACCCAACTATATTTAAGTGTATTCACTTTTTTTCCAAGGTCAGTTAGCAGTCTCACAACTGTTTTATATCTTCAGACTCATAGAAATGTATATAGGTCCTCAAAACATTGGAGTTGGATGGCTCAGAGTACTCAGTGCTTCATATTTGCCAACCTGGCTTGTCACTCATTTACTCAAGAAAAATGAGCATGGTCATTCAATGCTGCACCCATCCTTTTCAGAATGATATGACAACATGAATCTGGCTCAGCTTTGGCCAGAGTACCCAACCATGCCCCAATGTACCATCCATCAGTGAGAATCAATCTGGACAATACTTTTACTGTCTGGGGCAATTAGGCCCTTTTTCACTGACAAGGTACCATGTTGCATTTGAACTTTTAATACCAGCACCAGGCTCTGGTCTTATGCATATGTTTTCAGAACTATTATTCGATAATCAATACGTGGTGGGGAAACAGCTAGGCTTTTAGCCTTGGAGAGTACTCTTAGGTGGTTCCCCTTTGCTGTGGGACTTTAAACAATTGATGATGTTTATTATGGGAGGGGACAGATATCCAGGGGATTTAAAACTGCCTTCTAAAACCACCTTTCCTGACTATGGGATGGGGGCAGAGGAGTAAACAAGCCTGGCCCCTGGAGGGAGACACATTGGAGACTTACAAAATAGATGTCTGTGACAGGGGCCTCATCTTCATCTGAGGCCTGGCTGGCTGGCTCTGAGGCCTGGCTGGTGGTTTCCACTTCCACGGTAGCTGGGGGTGTGACCATAATGCAGGCAGAAGAAGCCTCTTCTCTGTATACAAGGGTGGGAAATATGACTGGTAGATTAGGGCATGGACAGGAAAGGGGGAGATTGATCTGACTCAGGAATTCTGGTTTGAAAAAGAGCACAGGAGGCTATCTCCTTGCATTTTCAAACTTTACTCCTATTGTTCCCCATCTCTATACTTCCCCATCCTTTTTGATAGTCCCACCTCTTGTAACAACATCTCATCCAAGCTCTCTGAAGCCCCACTGGGGCTTAGCAGATCACTCACTTAGAATCTAATTATTTCTATAAGTATTAAGCCTCATCCCTTCAACTAGCCAGTAACTCCCTGAAGGAAGGTAGGGGATTTGGAATTCTTTGGTAAGGCAGTGCCTAATGTCATACCAAGGATACACGAGGGGCTCAGGAGATTCAGGGGAGCAGAGAAGGAGGGACAGAAAAATTTAGGTTTCAAGTCCAAGTATTGTCACTTACTAAACTGTGTGACTCTGAATATATCCCTACTCCTTTGAGCCCCATTATTCTCATCTGTAAAATGGGAATAATAAGCCTAACACATTTTCAAAGGTTTATTGTGAGAGACAAATGGGAATGTGTGAGGAATGGAATGTGTAAGATGTATCTGAATTCTTATTAATAGTTGTTGAACTAGGGATCAAATTTGTTTTACCTTTTTTATCATGCAGTAAATGGCACAAAATTTTGCTAACCCCAAATTTTAAGATTAAAAAAAAAAAGCATCTAGAAATGGACAACAGAGGGTATTAGGTTAAAGTAGAGGTTCTCAAACTTTTTAGTCCTAGGACTGCTTTATACTCATTAAAAATTAAAATGGACATTTTAAAAACTATTAACTCACTTAAAACAAACAGACAAAAAACCTAGTAAGAAAACTGTTGTGACTGAAGTACATGAAGAAAGTCTGGCCTCATACAGATAGGTAACAGGCAAATAATGTCATGATGTAAATATGAGAATAGTTTTGCCCTTTCGATTCCCTGAGTCTCAGAGACCCCCAGGGGTCTACAGACCACACTTTGAGAAATACTTAAGATAGCCAATGAATAGTAATACATTTATATAGTGCTTACTTTTCTCACAACACAGAGGTGGGATGAATATGTTTACAGATATGAAAATAGTAGCGCTTTTCAATCTATGCAGCCTTTCTCCTAATATAATGCTTTTAAGTGTGAACAGAGTTTGGGCAACTAGGTGGCACAGGCCTTGAGTCAGGAAGACCAGAGGATAAATTTGGCCTCAGAAACTTCCTGGTGGTGTGACTCTGGGGGCAAGTCACTTGACTCTGTTAACCCTGTTTGCCTAAGTATCATCATCTGGAAAATAAGTCAGAGAAGGAAATAACAAATCACTCTAGTATCTATGCCAAGAAAGGGGAAATGAAAAGTAAGACCCTACTGACAATTAATCTATTACCTTCTTCAATGTAACCTTTCAGTTGTTAGTCAAAAAGCTAACAATACTGAAGTGGGGAACTCTAAGTTCTTTCTTTAAAAAGAACTCTACTCTGGATGCTGAATCCTGTTGAATCCCATGCCTCTCTCACTCTCTCACTTGAGGGAGAATCCTATCTGGGATGTAGTCATAAAGGATAATAGGATTAGGAAGGTCCCTAGTATCCGGAGTAACTGCTAGTGAATAAGACCATTCAGTTTTCAAGCAGTGGGAATAAAAGTTTCCTACTACTGTCTTACCACTGCAGAGTCATTGGCTTTTGGCCAGTTCCTTGTATAGACCAATATTTACCCTTTAGCCTCTTCTTTGGGAGCCATGACATCAACAGTACATTGGGGCTCAACTTCAACGGTAATCTGCTGCAGATCCTCTTCCACGTGGACCTCATCATGGGATCTGGAAGGCCAGTGAGAGACGAAATTTTCAGGTTTTCTCCCATGTGGGTATCCATAACAAAACCCAGTGAAGGGGACTTATCCTCTTTCCTCCAGGGATACCATCTCTATGAGCCACTCCCCTTTTCTTTCAGGGTTCCAAAACTTCAGTCTTTTTGGATGGTATCTGGACCTACGGATTACTCCTTATGAGAAGTGAGAAACCTTTCTTCCCTGCAAATGGAGGAATTTGCCTTGATTTGGTGAAAGTACACCTGCCTGAATGGGTCACAGAGGTTCTCTCAGAAGGCAAGCTGTCCTAGAAAAACAGTTAGCTGAACTATAATCACTAGAGCCCTTGACTGAAGTTAATAATAGACCATACTAAAGATTTAGTTAGTTCCTGAAAAGAGATTCTTAGGACCCAAGTCACTGTATGTCCAAAAGATCAGATAGGAATTAGAAAAATAAAAAGATTGATGCAGGAGACTATATGAGAAGAACCTGAGAGATTTTGAGTTTTTTGGTCTTGAAGGAAAGAGACTGAAGGATATGACTTTATGACAAAATCATAAATTGCAGGGATAAGGTGGGTAAATCTCTAAATGGGAGAAAACTTCTGAAATTTGAACAAAGAAAGTTAGGATGATGTAGAAAATCCTGCTATGCTTTATCGATTTATTATCCCAACTAGGTGGTATAGTTAGTGAATAAAAATGGACTGAAACAGTTAAGAAAAATGAATGAATGACAAAATGATACATGTCTCCTAAGAGAAGTTAGAATGTAGTTCATCTGTATGGTTTACATCATGGTGGACTTTCTACCAGAACCCAAGCAATTGAAATGGCAGAACCAAAAGAATCCTTAGAACTTAAACTACAGAATAAAGAGGTGGGAAAACACTTGGCATAGTTACATTTGCTAAATAACCTGTAAGGAGATTTAACTGAAAAGTGTAATATGGCCACATAGACAATTCAATAACCAACATAATTTTTTTGTACATTTATTTTATTTATTTAAGGCAATGGGGTTAAGTGACTTGCCCAAGGCCACACAGCTAGGTAATCCTTAAGTGTCTGAGGCCAGATTTGAAGTCAGGTACTCCTGACTCCAGGGCCAGTGTTGTATCCACTGTGCCACCTAGCTGCCCACCAATTTAAATGTTAAAATAACATTGGCCTTGGAGTCAGGAGGAAGTGAGTTTACATAGAACCTCAGGCACTTTTTGTGTGATCCTGGGCAAGTCACTCAACTCCAATTTCCTCTCCTTCCTTAAAAAAACAAGAGAGAGAGAGAGAGAGAGAGAGAGACAGAGAGAGACAGAGACAGACAGACAGACAGACACATAGTGAGAGACAAGGACAACAGGGCAATAAGAGCAGTTGAACATAAAAGCATGGAAAAGTTGGTTAGGAATATATCAGTAATGCCAAAACTCAGGATGAGCTGATGCTGGAAAGGAAAGCTAAGGATAGCAAAAGGTTTAGATTTTTTTGTTTTTTAATCTCTCCTCCAGACATGATAGTGATTAAGGAAGAGATGAGCCTGCTCCCTGGAGTGACTGATGGTTAGTGATGGGTGGATATAGAAGAGATTTTTTTTTATGCAAAGAATGATCTTGATCTGGAAATAATGGATTGAATAGGGCTCATGGGGATTTAATACCCAAGATGAGTAAGGAGATAATAAAACAACATCTATCTGATCTGGCAGAGTTCAAGACAGACACAGATAACCATGCTTAGGCACTGAAAGAACTAGAAGATGAGACAGATTTCTGAGCTCCTGCCTGAGATCTTTGAGAAATAGTGTAGAATGGAAGAGAGGCAAATATTTCAACTTTCAAAAAAGGGAAGATGATGATTTCTCAAATTTTAGATCAATGAACTAGATTTTGATTCTTCAGAAAATTCTAGAGTTGCATTATTGAAAGAATAGTTCCTGAACAAGTAGAAAATGAAACAGGGATCAAAAGGAGTTTCATCAAGAAATAGGTCATGCCTGACCAATGAAATTTCTTTTTTTGACACTCTGTTACTGAGATTGGTTTGGTTTACCTAGATTTCAGCAAAGAATGCTACATGTCTCTTGTCTTGTTAAATTTTTATAGAAATTTTTATAGAAAATATAGAGATATGAGCTAGATAAAAGGATTTAGAATTTATTGAATGACTGGATCTAAAGAGCAATCAATGGTTTGATATCAACTTGGAAGGTCTCCTCCACTGGAGTGCCCTAGGGATCTGGGCTTGATGACAGGAAAGTTTTTTTTTTTTTTTTTTTTTAACAGCAAGAGCTATTCGCAAGTGTAATGACTGTGTCACAGAGGAGGTCTTTAAACAAAGGCTGGAGGAAACTTGCTAGAACTGTTGCAGAGGATATTCCTATAGAGGTATAAATTAGTTTGGGAATGTCAATACTGGCCTCCGAGGTGCCTCCCCCAACCTCCCACTCCAAAAAGGTCACATGACAGGTGATTGTCAGGTAAACAAATTGACAGACAGGCAGACAAACTGATCAGGACTGCTAAGAACTATCATTCCCAACTCTTATGGAGAAGTCAACATCTGAGCTTCAACATTTAGGGAATTTGTTACAAGGGTGACCAGGGATCTTACCGGGTATCATGTCCAGAGGAGTGTGTGCGGCGCCTGTGAAGACAGATCCACAAATCCATTCATCTTGTCCACAAGTTTCCTGGTTTCCCGCCCTAGCCACCAGTGTATAATTGCTTGTTTTCTCACAGAACAGGGTTCACTATGTGATTTGTGTGCATTGGGTTTGACCACATGGGGAAGTAGGATAGATTCTTCATGTTCTGTCCTTGGCGGAAGCTGTTAGAGCCACCAGTCATCTCATGGGTTAGTTAAGTAAGGTGCCCTTACCTGTATCGGGGATGCTCAGAGGTCTCAGAAGGAGATCGTTCAGGGATGGAGAGGGATGTAGATGACAAGGTTGTAGCTATGGATGCTGTGGTTGCTTCTTCAAATGATGGGGGAGTACAGGGCAGTAGATCAGGTCTGCCTGCAGGGATCATAGCCAACCAGAAGAAGAAAAAAAAGAAATTACTATCCAATAAAGTAGGTTCACTAAAGTTTCTTTATCTTCTCCTCTCAAGTTGTCAAGAATGCATTTCCAAAATTTTTAACAACTCTCCCTCTTCACCCCCGTCAATACTCCTATATCCCCACACTCCCTTGATTGCCTAGAGGAGAAAGAAGGTCAATTATTTCAGCCTGCCATTCAAGGCTTTTCACAGTATAGCTTCCATTAGTTAATCTCATCTCTCACTGCCCCTCTACATGTACTCACCACTCTAGTGTCTTCTGGCTACTTTACTCATGCCTTCTGGCTAGATCTCAGATTTCTTGACTTTGTTCATATTATTCTCCCTATGTAATTCATCTATCCCTTCACTGTTCTCTATCTTTCAATTCCAATCTCTTCTAAGAGACCTTCCCCGATCCCTTCCCTCAGTCTCTGCCCCTTTCGTTTCCTAAACTATTTTTTTGCACTATTGATTTCTTAGACTCCTTTTTTCAGAGAAAAGATAAAAAAGTTACTTCTTTTTTAAACTTCTACCTCACAGAGTTGTGAGAAGAAATGAGAAAATGTCCATAAAACACTTTTTAGTCATAAAGCATTATAGAAATGTCAGCTGTTAGATAGCTTCAGTGTTGAGAGTATGGTAGGTGTTTTATTCTTTGTTAGCAATAGGCAACTAAATCTTCTACTACAAGGAGAAGAAAGAGCTGAGGCTTCAAGGAGAGAGTACTGTTGATAAAATTGCTACAGGCAACGAGATAGGAAGTCAATAGAGAAAGGTTACTATACTGCCATGAGCACTCCACTGAGATTATGTACCACAAATTTATAGTTAAAATTTTGTGACAAGATCTAATGATGCTTATCAGAATGATAGAAGAGAAATAAAATGGTGGAAATTTACAACTCTATGAGGTAGAAGTTACTAGTATCATTAAGCCAATTTTCCAGATAAGAAAACTGAAGCATAAAGAACTAAAGAAAGGTATCTCATTTTTCCTGATATGCTCCTGTTTTTTTAATCTTTTAACTGCTCTTTCATGAAGAGGAGCCCTTATTCCCTGCTAAGATCAATTTCATTTCTTGCATCTTCCAGTACCTTATATGATCTATCTTAAATTCCATTCTCATGCATCTACAAACACTATCTCTCTCTCTCTCTCTCTCTCTCTCTCTCTCTCTCTCTCTCTCTCTCTCACATAACTATATCCTGTTTGTCAAAATGTCAAATGTCAAAAAGATTTCTCCCCAATTTTCTGTACCATCTAGCTGCTTTCCCCCCCCCTCATTTCAATTAAAGAAACATCTTCTGAGCACCTATCCATAGTGTCTGACACTATGGATCCAAAAGCAAAAAGTGAAGTAGTCCCTACCCTCAAGCTCACATTCTACTGGAGAAGGCAATATGTGCATATATAAATATGAGCTAACTTTTTTTGGGGGGGGGGGAGAGGCTCTATCAGCTGATAAAATCAGGAAAGATCTCATGTGTAAAAGGTGATACTTTATAACCTTCATTATATTTCTTGAAAAAACACAGTGCAACTTGTATCCAATAAGTGCTTCATAAATATTTGTTGAAATGGCTACAAGATTTCTCCCCAAATATGATCTTCCTTCAGATTTTCTATTTTGGTGATTAGATCACTGCATATTTATCCTAACCTTAATTGGGCTCCTACTGTAGCATGGTAATTTGAAAATATCTCTCATTGACTCTGTATCATATTCTCCACAAAGACTGGACTCCAAACCCTTTTTCAATGTCTTCAATTCACCCTCTTCTCTTCCTTTCAATCTGCTTTCCCAAGAACACAGAGGCTATCCTAGGTTAGTTTCCGTGATATATATTCCCAGAAATTCTTTCCTTTCTAGTCTGAAAGGAGGCCTCCCTTCCCTGGTGCCACTGATTCAAGCTCTCCCACAGAATTTTGTTCTTTTAATTATCAGCTCCCTCAAGTATCCTCAGTCCTTTCTCCTCTACTGGATCCTTTTGGTCAGCCTGAAAACCTGCCTAGGTCTCTAGTTTAGTAAAAAAAGAAATCTCCCTTAAAAAGCTTTATTTTAAATTAAATTTTATTTTTTCAATTAAAATCAATTTTCTTTTCCTCTCACTTCCCCCTCTTACTTTTAAAGAACCAAGAAAAACCAAACTATTGTCCTAGAGAAATTCAGTTTCAAGCAAGACAAATTTTCACATTTATCTACAGACTATTCAAAGAGTCAAGGCAACATTTCCATGAACCAAAGGAAAGCTGGATTCAAGGTGACTGATGGAAATATCCTGAAGGAAGTCTTAATTTCAGGAAGATAACTGGGATGTCTTAACTGGGACAAACCTGATCGAGGTTTACTCATCACTATTTGTAATAAAATAGCTACTATTTCATCAAAAACCATTAAAAAATTTTGTGACTCCATCTTTTCTTCTTCATCTAATGTTAGGCTTCTAAAAAGATCTGTCTATACTTGTGGCCATTTCTTTACCACTAACCACTCCTCATTCTTTTGCAATCTGGCAGTCTTGACTCCACTCTAACACTGAATTTATTTTTCCCATGGTGTTTAATGAACTTATCACCAAATATAGTCCTTATTCTTTGACTTTACTTTAGCATTTGAAGCTTCTTCTTTTGTGACCTGACTCAGTTTCCATTTCTTTTGCTATCCTAAGATTACATGTTAGAGGGCACCTGAGAGATCATCTAATTATAGATTATAGTCCAACCCCCTCAAGAAGTGAGGAATCTGATTGACGTCCAAAGAAGTGAAGTACTTTGCTCAATGGCCTGCAAGTAGTTAAGTGCCAAATCTAAGTTTTTGAATCCAGGTCTTCTGGTCTCAATTCCAGAACTCTTTTCAATAGGCCAGTAATTTCCTCTTGCCCAGTAATTGGGGAAGTTTCTCCTATCTGTGCTTCTGGACTTTTTCTTTCTCTTCTCTCTACTGGTCATCTCATCCTATCTGCAATTATAATTTTAAAGCAGACGACTCCTAAATTTGTATTTCTAGTCCCCAATCTCATCTTTGAGAAAGAATCTAACATTTTAGTCAGTCTGTGGGACACTTCCTACTTAACAGGACCAAAACTGAGCTTAATCTTTCCTCCTAAATTTGCTTTCTCCTCCAACTTCTCTACTTCTTTCGATGGCATTATCATTCTTTCGATAACATAAAGTTGACAGCTTTGAGAAACTTCTGGCTTCTCTTTCTTTCTCACCCAACACAACCAATCACCTACTAAAGTCTGTTCAATTCTACTTCCTCTATGTTTATTGCCCTCCCCTGCATCTGGCACTTTTTTCTTTTATTATGCCTAATCATCTCTTACCTGTAATAATGGAATAACTTCCTAAGTGGTTCCCTTCCTTCTAATCTCTTTCCTATAATCCATCATTTACATTACTACTTGACTAACCTTCCCAAAATTGCTGTTATTATTTCACTCCTCTATTCTAAAATTTATACTCTATGTAGAATTAAAGCATCCTGTAAGAAAATAGGCTTCTCATCCTGGCACTGAAGGTCTTCCATATTGGCTTGTAAATTCTGTCTGGCTTTCTCACAATGCTCTGTCTTTATGTATACTATGTGTGGTCTTCCATTCTCATTCAGCTCTCTTCCATCTCTTTTTGTTTGCTCAGGAATGCCTGGAATGAATTAGAATGATGCCTCTCCATCTCTACTTATTGAAATTTCTCCCTTCTTTGAAGGCCCAATTCAGGTGCTCCCATCTTTATAAATGCTTCCTGGGAGCCCGCCAAATGAAAGAGCTCTCTCCTTAGCCTAATACAGTAGGACTGGACTTGGGAGTTAAGAGATACCTGTCTTTCACTCCTTTAGCTGTGTGAACTTGGACAAGCATCTTAAAACCCCACCAAGCCCACTTACCACTGTAAAATGGAAAGAATACACTATTTTCTTTTTTTAAAAATTTTATTTATTTAAGGTAATGGGGTTAAGTGACTTGCCCAAGGTCACACAGCTAGGCAATTATTATGTGTCTGAGTTCAAATTTGAACACAGGTCCTCCTGAATCCAGGGCCAGTGCTCTATCCACTATGCCACCTAGCTGTCCCCAGAATACACTATGTTCAAAAAGTGCTTTCAAAAAATATTACTTATCTTGCAGAGTTGTTGTGAGGAAAAGTACATAGAGACCCTTTCTTTCAGAAATGCAAGTTGTTTGTGTTGTCCACAGACCCTCCCTTTATGCTTTTTTATTATATACTTATTTATGCAAATTCTCCCCTTTCCTCAACTAGCCCGGGAGCTCCCTGAATGCTGGCAAGGGCTGCCTTATTTCACCTTGGTGTTTTCACCACACAACAACATGCACATGGTCAGTGTTTAATAAAAGCAAAATAAGTAACAGGGGAACTAAGTGTTCTCTAGGGACTTTTGGAGCTGTCTCAAAGTAGACTGGGCTGCCCTCAAAGATAGTTAAGTTCCCCTTCCCTGAAGCTGTTCAAGCTGAGGTCAGATGACCACTTGACAGTTATGTCCTGGTGGGGATTATTTTCACATACAGGTTGGACTAAGCTGCTGGAGACCCTACCAGCTGTTAGATTCTGTGATTCTTTGGCCAGATCTGGGCAAGGTTGTGCACAGTGCTGAATCTCTCCTAGTTTGACTTGATCCAATTGGAAAGGTCCAGGGGAGGGTTCTGGAAGACACGGTCCCCTCTATGCCAGGGAACGAAGATAATACCTTCATCTTCCAGCGTGGGATAACTCCGGGCTCCACGTAGGTCATACTGCGTTTCCTCCCTGTCACTAGGAAGCTGGCTGGCAGAGAAGGCAGCTGTTGGTCCAGAAGGCTTGGTTGCCAGCAAAGTAGTTCTACCTTTTTTTGAAGGTGACGATTTCAGAGCTTGATTGGAGAAAGATGAGACACAGCAGGAAGAAAAGTCAGGATACTAAGTCTAATAAAAAATCCTTCTTTTTAAAAACAAAAATAAAATCACCTTTTCTATCTCATCTCTAATTCTTCTCCCTTAATGTGATCTATGCAATCTTCAAGTTTTTTTCTTTAATATTCTCCACTGTGTTTATCAATTTCAGTATCATTTACCTAATCTGAGATCCTCAGGTGTCATATTCCCTTACCTGAGAAAAAGCAACAAGGTGCTGCTCTTGAAATTAAGACTGGTTTCAATTCAAGTTCTGACTGAGTGGCCTCAACAAAGCAATTTTATCTCTTTGAATCTCAATTTCCTATTCTGTAAAATGTTATTAATAATACTTTCATTACCTGCTTTACAAGGCTATGAAGAAGGGAAGCATTTTGAATTAAGTAAATTGCAAATTAAAATGCATAAATCTTAATTCATATATAAGTACGAATCATTATAATTTAATTCTTCCCTATCCACCAATGTCCAGGTCACAACCCAATCTTCTCCATGAAGCCTCCTTTGACCAACTCACTTGTATTTTAATGCTCCAGAAGCAGAAGGGGAGACTGCCCTAGGGCCTCCAAGTTAGAGAGACTCTCGAGTTCCATTTTTACATTTACAGATTTCTTTTAATAAAACAAAAAACCTTCACACATTTTAAAATCAATTCAATTGTGAGATATAAATATATATAAAAACATCTTGTATTAGGTGATCTTTTATAAATTAATATTTTCATATATTGTAGGGATCCCCCTTATAATTATAAAGGTGTGTGTGTGCCTCACAACCCCTATATTCTTAATCTGTTCCTATTTCCTTTTCCTCTAAACTCTTGCAATCCTTATCTGCTGCATTCATTTGGTAATTAGCACCTAGAGACTAATATTATCTTTTTTTTGAGCTGTTTTTTTCTTTGTATGATGCTATATGTTTGCATATAAGATATAAAGATACATATAGACACAACTCTCAGAGCTGGAAGAGATATTAAAGGTCATCTAAACCAACCCATAGCTGAAATATGAATCCTGTGTACAACATACACATACATTGTCACATAGCTTTTGCCTGAAGACTTCTTTACTTTATAAGGACAGTAGTACTTTATAAGATGGCCTGTTTTATTTTAGAAAGATGACTTTGGTAGCTGTATGGAAAACTGATGAGAAGGGAGAAATTGGAAACAGGAAACTAATTAGGAAAACTCTTGGAATAGTCTAGTCAAGAGGTAAGGGAGATCTGAACTAGGAGACCTCCCATATAGGGAGGAAGAAGAAGAGCACCTCCTTTATGCCAGGCACTTTGTACAAATACTGTCTCAATTCTCCCCACAAGCCTGCCAGAAGGGTGCTGTTGTTATCCCCATTTTACAATTGAGGGACAGAGGCAAACAGAGAGGAAATGGATGGAAGAAGTGTAGTGGAGATATAACTGATAAGACTACACAACCGATTAAATAAGGAAAGGTGGGGAGGGAGAAAAAAGGGGGAATGATGAGGATGAGTTGGAAAATATGGGTTCCTGGTTGTGCCCTCAACAGAAATTGGAGACTTGGAGGAAGGGAAGGTTTGGGGACAGTTTAAGATATATAGATTTTGATATGCCTAGGGGATATTCAGGTAGAAATGTTCAGAAATCAGTTGATGATTTCATGATGTGAGAAAGAATAGGTCTGAGTTAATAGATTTGGGAGTCATCTGCATCGAGATGGGCACTGATTCATGAGAGTTAATGAGATTGCCAAATGAACAAGAATATAGAGAATAGAAGGTTCAGGACAAGGCTTTTGGGGACTACCTGTGGTTAGGAAGCAAAACAAAAAATACAATTAGGCTTAGAAGGAATAGTTCGGCAAGCAGGAATAAAATCAGGATAAAGTAGCCAAAACCAAAAAGCCAAAAAGACTACGGTATCCCAGAAAATTGAGAGGTCAACAAGGATGGGGATCAAAAAGTCATTGGATTGTTCAACTGAGAGGTCACTGATAATCTTAAAGATAGCAGAGCTGAGGGGTGAGGTCAGAAGAGGAGTGGAGGTAATGAGTGGAGGTGAATTTCTCGAAGTACTTGGCTCTGATGGGAAAATGGCTTTAAAATGGTAACTTGAGGGGATGGCAGTAGCTAGTGTTAGTTAACGATGGAGGAGACTTGACAATGTTTGTAATCAACAGGGAAAGAGCTGGTGTATGAGCAGATCAAAAAAAGGATGGTAAAAGAAGCAAATTCTAGGAGGAGATGGGAGGAGTCCACAAATAGAGGGACTAGTTTTAGCAAAGAATAGGGTCATAATTTTCTTTTACGCAATGTACCTTTTAAAATTGTCTTCTGTTTATCTATAGGGACTCTTATTAAGTTTCAAACTTCATGCCTGTTATTTTTTCATCCCCATTTCCTGGGGACATATTCTTATGGGGAAAAATAGTTTTCCTTTTCCTCTGACATAGACTCCCTACTTTCAAATTTCTTTCTTTTTTTGTTTTACCAAAACTCCTAGCACCTGTGGCAAGGATCCAGGTCAGACATTTTTGCCCACATGCTGAGACATACTCACAGGAGTTCTTCCGAAAGACTGTGTTGCTCATAAACTTGAAAAATCTCTCAGCATAGAAGCTAGGACGGTGCACAGAGACAGTGTCCTAGAAATGGAAATAAGTAGAGAATAGTTCACATTAAAAATGACAGGAAAGGAAAATGGAGGTGGGGTAAATGGGATGGGGAGAAAGAAAAAAATAAGATTGTTGAAACCATATTTTACATTGTAACAGAGTAGAATAAGCTCTTGCTTCTATAGATTTAGGTTTAAATATCTACTTTATTATTTATTGCCCGTGTGACCCAAGATAAGTCTTTGAGTTTTGTTTTTATTTCTAAAATGAGTGCTAACAATGGAGTTGTAGATTAGAGAATCCTTATAGTAACTTCCAGCTCTAAATTCTATGATCCTTTGATCTGATCTCTATTTCAAATGACTAGCTCATTGGAGCCCATCCGTGCCATAACTCTTTCTTTTGCTGTTCTCTTGTTTTAGTCCTTATGACCTAATCAGGTTTTCTTTTTTGACAAAGATTCTGGAGTGGTTTGTCATTCCTTCTTCACTCATTTGACAGATGAGGGAACTGAGGCAAAAGAGGGTTAAGTGACTTGCTGTTTTAAGTGTCTAAGGGTGGATTTGAAGTCAGGAAGAGGAGCCTGGTACTGTGAAATTTTGCCACCCCAACTAATCCCTCTCTAATTCAATAGTAATAATAATTTTCCTTGGAAATTGTTCCAGTTTTTACCTTAAGACAATGATGGTGATGATTTCAGTAACTCAGAGGAAACCTACCTTTTAGTGTTCATGATTAGTCTGACTATATAAATGCTTTTTCCTGCAGTTTTATTTTGGGGGGGGGAGAAATGGAGGGGGGAGGACTTAGGATACATAGTAACCAATGTTGAGGGATGATATCATATTCTAATTTATCTCCAAATTCTGTTTTATATCTCAAAGCCACTTCTTCCAGTAATGTTTGCTACATGTTGACTTCTATGTCTTTGCTCTTTCTTCTGGGGAGTTTATATGGAAATGTGATCAAAAGATTTTTCAGGGGTAGATGGGAATTCAGTTCAACTTTTCAATTTTTTAATTTTAAGTTTAATTTAATTTTAGAGAAAAGAAATTCCTAGAAAAGAAAAACAACTTGTTCAAGATCACACAGATAGTTAATGATAGCTTTTTATGTTAATTTTGAAACTTTTAATTCCAAATTATCTTCCTCCAGACTGCTCCATTGAAAAAAAAGGAAATATATCTATGTGAGATCATCCAAAACATATTTCTCTATTAGCCATGTTACAACCCCCCCCCCAACAAAGTGGGGAAAAAAGATCCAATCTGCATTTAAATGTTCTTCAGTTCTCTTTCTAGAGGTGGGCATTATTTTTCATCATGAATCAATGACAATTTTTTTTGATAATTTCATTCTTCAAAAGGCAAAAGGACCAAGAAGGTAATTTCTCTCTCTCTCTCTCTCTCTCTCTCTCTCTCTCTCTCTCTCTCTCTCTCTCTCCCTCCCTCCCTCCCTCCCTCCCTCCCTTCCTTTCTTTCGGCAAGGCAATTTGATTAAGTGGCTTGCCCAAGGCCACACAACTAGGTAATTATTAAGTGTCTGAGGCCAGATTTGAACTCAGGTACTCCTGACTCCAGGGCTGGTTGCTCTATCCACTGTGCCACCTAGCCACCCCAAGAAGTTAATTTCTTAGCTAGATCTTATTCTTACCAATAAGAACTGGATGATGGAACAGAAATTATAAGAATCTTGGGAAGAAAGTAACTACTTAGCTTATAATTCTTGATAGAAGGGCGCAAAACTGTAAATAACCTAACATGAATGCTATATTTGGGAAGAGCAGATTTCAAAGGTTTGGACTAAAATTTTATAGGAGAAGTCATCAGAGACACAGAAGAATAATTATAACAAGATCTCTAAAGTGAACAAAGAAAAAGATATAAAGAATTACCCAATTAACTCAGAATTATGCAATTAATGAAGAACGATAAAAAATACATATGATAGAAACAAGGATGAGAGAATAAGTGAAAAATAATCAAGTATGGCTCAATCTTATGAGAACAGTGTTAGGATTGCTAGAACTAAGAATGAGTGAAGGCTATTAAGGAAACTGGAGGAAGGATCAAGGAAAGAATAGGACTACTACTACTTGGGGTAGAAAGAATAATGGATGATAGATATAATTAAGAAAGAGCCACTAAACTTTTAATTTGCTTCTATCTTCTTAGCCAAGGAGAATGATCTTTGGGTTAGAAGAAGAAAAAGATTGGCTAAAAGCAAACTGATACCAATTATAAGGAGGCAGAAAACATATGGCTAGCTGCCCATTATGAATTCAAGTCAACTGAAACAGATGAATTATAAGAACTAGTAGATATGAATGCTGAGACATTACCAGAAATTTCTGACAGATCACAGATTTCATGGACTGGAGACAGGCAAGTACTTGCTTTAATTAAAAGAAAAGGGAAAGAGAATAAGGTCTACAAACTATAGCTCAGTGAGCTGGACTCCGATTTCTAGAAAAGCTATTAACCTTAGTACTGGTGAGCAAAAATCCTGGAAAAGATGCAGTTATCATAAAGAATCATCCTAGTTTCATCAAGGGAAGGTCATGCTAGACCAACTTTCTTTTCTTATGGGGTTGTTAGACTGGTGGGCAGAGAAAGTGCTGTTGATAGTGGGTAGATCTGGGACTAATTGAATGGATATACCTGATAGTCATTAATGTCTACATATAATAGTGATCTTCAATGGAGGTTTCAGGTTTGGCATAGGGGAAACAATATTTTTTGTAATAATGATGTGGAGAAAGAATGTAAAATATTTATCAAATCTGGACCTATCACAAAGCTAAGGGTGGGAGGATAGAGAACACCCTGGATTAACAGTAAGGATTCAAAAAGATCTTGATAGGTTAGAGTACTGGGAATGAATCAAGAGAAAATTTTATGGGGATCACATTTAGTCTTAAACTTGTATTCTAAAAATCAACTTCACAAGTCTAAACTGGAGGAGGTATGATTAGAAAGCAGTTCATCTGAAAAAGACTAAAAATCTTCAGTCTGAATCAACAGTGTGATGTAGCTGACAAGAAAGCTGATTCACTTTTTGGTTTCATTGAAAGAAATAAGCTCAGGAATAGAAATGTGGCAATTCTACCATAGTCTGCCCCAGTCAGACATCTAGATTATTACTGGATTCACTTGTGGCTCCCTCATTTTTTTTTTAGGTTTTTGCAAGGCAAATGGGGTTAAGTGGCTTGCCCAAAGGCTACACAGCTAGGTAATTATTAAGTGTCTGAGCCCAGATTTGAACTCAGGTACTCCTAACTCCAGGGCCTGTGCCACCTAGCCACTCCAGGCTCCCTCATTTTTAAAAGAACAATGATAATTCAAAGATCATACAAAAGGAATGTCTAGGATTAATGTTATGTTAGTAAGGATTGAACAAACTGGATTTGTTACAAAAAAAAATTGCAGGACCTATGTCTTTAAGCTTTTGTGGAAGAAGGATTAGGTTTCTTCTATTTGTTTCAAGAAGCAGAACTAGAAACAATGGCTGGAAGTTCCAAAGAGCTAATTTTAGGCTAACTGAAGGGAAAACTTCTAACAATTGGAGGTAGTCACAAATGCAATGGGATACCACAGGAGGTAAAAGATTTCCCTACAGTCTTCAAGCAAAGCTTGATGACAATGTATCAGAATATACAAGGAGGTTCTTATTCAGGTATGGATTGGACTCTACAGTCTCAGAAATCCATTCCAACTTAGATTCTATGATGCTGAGCTAAGAAGTGAACACAGTTCTGATTCCATGAGTAGTTTTCAAAATCCGTATTATTACTTTTTTTTTGTTTGACAATAGTATTACTGCCTCTGAAGGTAGTGAGCTCCTTGAAAGTATAGATGCTCAGGAAGAGGTTAAGTATCCACAGAGCTAGGGAGGGGATTCTTAACTGATACTCTATCAAAGGTTCTTTTTTTTATGTGATCCTTAAGTCTTTTTTTTAAATTTCCTTATTTATTCTTATTTTGTACAAATAATTTTTTATACATTACTAAAATATTCTTGTTTAAGAGTAAACATAATACCCCCTCCCCCTAAGAAAATATAGACCTGCATAAGTGATAAAGTAAAGGGGAGAGAAAAAATTAAAATAAAAAAAAATAATAATTGTAGGTATGGCCAGGTGGCGCAGCGGACAGAGCACTGGCCCTGGAGCCAGGAGCACCTGGGTCCAAATCCAGCCTCAGACACCCAACAATCACCCAGCTGTGCGGCCTATCAAAGGTTCTTCAGAGGTTATTTGGTCAGTCTAAGATATAGCTGCCTGAATTTGCTGAAATATTTGCCCATCAATTAAAGTTTCTTGTATGTTACATCATTTGAATCACAAAATATTCCTATGTGGTAGATGATGGGGCCTAAAGACTAAAATATTCTGAGGAGAAAAATAAGATTGAGAAAAGTTTAGATGAGGTTACAGAACAAGTTTACAGAGTCAAGTACAGAGCCCTTGGGTGGCTCACATGGCTTCAGTGAGGGTTTCCTGACCCTGTTTTTTCTTAAGTAACTAGCATCTGTGAACCAACAGATCACAAAGATTTAATAGTCTGAAATTTAGAGTCATGTGATCAAACTCCAGTCAATGTTTGTCTCCACCTGGCTCTGTAGCAGCACTTATTATCTCTATTTTCTGATGAGGAAACAGTCTCAAAAAAGGTTAAGTAAATGAATGCAATTACAGTTAGTGAGGATTAGAGCCAAGACTTTGAGATTTGGAATGGGAAGGGACCTTAGAAATCATCTAGATCAAGTCTCTCATTTTTACCAATGAGGCAATAGATGAACTCTCTTGCCCAAGGCCACAACATTATCTAGAAACACAGCCAGGATTATAGAACTCAGAGCCTTTGATTTACTTCAAAACTAGCAGGCTTTTCACCATCTCAAAGTTGCTAGTTCTCCTTTAATGCTCCATTCAACTGAACAATTCCTGAGCATCTGCTGTAAGATCTCATGCTAGGCTATAGGGACAGAACCAGTTTCTTCTTTTGAGGAACTCATATTTTATACAAATTAAAAATGCAACTTAAATTTGAAGAGGAGAAGGGGTCAGTGGAGGACTGAACCTTGAAGGAAGGCAAAGATTCTGAAAGGGAATGAGCAGGCGCATTCTAGATCTCAGTGTGGTTAGTGGAACTACACAGAGTTGGAAGATGGAAGGCTAAGTTTAAGGAATAGCTACTAGTCTAGTCTGGCTAGAACAAAGAGTTCTTGGAAAATAAGTGATAAACCATGGAGAACCTCAAACTTTAGGGTAAGAAGATTGTATTTTGTTTTAGAGGTAAAAGGGAACTAATGAAAATTTCTGAACAGGTAAATGACATATTTGAACATGTGCATTCTGTCCTGGTGAATTAATCTTCTTTGAGTAAGGAACCTGTATTTCTTATTTCTATATTCCTGTAAACAGTACAGGTCACAAAGGACAGAGATGGATGCCTCAAATATGAGCTACCCACATAGGGATTTTAGGTACTGAAAAATACTGTATTAGACTACTGCTAATGTCTGAAATCTTGTAACTAGGAGGAAATTCACTCCTTTGGTCCAAGATTAAGGGAAGTCCTTTCCCTGCTTTTTTCCAAACCATGGCACCTGCACTGCAGCCATTGTGTTCACAGTCTTGGCTTCAGATCTTTGCTCCACCCAAGGCTCTGCAAGTGAACTTTGAACTTTTTACCTGGAATCAAGTTTTCCCTTAATTAGCCATCTTCAAACCATGCCATCTGCACTTCAGTTTTATTAAACTCTGCATCCCTTTTATAGCTCCCCTTTATGTGTTGTCTTCCACCAGAAAAATGTAAACAGCTTGAGGGGAGGTACTGTCTAGCTTTCATATGTATTCCCAGCAATCAACAAAGGACCTTGCACATATTAAGTGCTGAATGAATGGTCTATTAAATTCATTATTCAAGAGCACTAGATTAGAACTCAAGAAACCAGTATCCTAGCAACACCTCTGCTACTTAGTCATTGTACCATTCTCCTCTCTCAGATTTGGTTTCTGATATATAAAATAAGGAGATTAGACATTATATAGCTACCATCCTATGCTTGAATTTATATAAATCAACTTTAAAAGTGCAAAATGGGAGAAATATTATTAGATAGTATAGTTCATAAAAATGTTAGTGCGCTGTAATCTCAATATAAATTAACATTGAGACACATTAATGAAAAATTCCAGGTCATTCTGAGATTGTATTAAGGGAAACCTAGTGTCCACAACAGAAATGACTACTTTTGTGCCATTCTACTCTGCCCTGCTCAGACAACATTTAAGAGAATTTTGTGCAGTTCTGGGAACCCTATTTGAAGAAGGAAATTGATAAGTTGAAGTGTCTGAAAAGAGGGCAACGAGGATTATGAGAAATGCTGAGACTATGCCATGGAAAATCAGTTAATGGAATTGATTTTTGTCTTAAAAAAAGGGGGGGCAGTGAAGTTGTTTTAAAGCATTTGAAGGATGGTCGCTTAAAAAAATGTTATCAGAATTCGAAACAATGGATGGGCAATACAACTTGGGTTGATTGAAGTTTTCTGTGAAAGAAGAATTCCTATCATCTATGATCCTATAAATAACACTGTTGTCCAAAAGTAGAATGGAATGCCTCAGGAGGTATAGTGTTCCCTTACTAGAGGTCTTCATGTGACAGACAGTTGATCACTTTATTGGGGATGTTGTAGAGAGGATTCTTGCTCAAGTATAGATTTGACAAGATGACCTCAGATGGCCCTTCCAACTCTGAGATTCTGTGACTTTATCATCTCAAAGGTCCCTTCCAGTTCTAATAATCTGTGAAAATATAAATACCAATGAAAGGGATAACCCATTAACTCATAATGTTGTAATTATCTTATGATTATCTTATGATATAAAGAAAGAATCTTAGAGTTTAAAAGTTAGATGAGAATATAGATGGCATCCAGTTCAACCTCCTATTCCATGCAGGAATTCCCTCAACAAAATTCCAGAGAGGTGGTCATCCAGACTTTTCCTGAATTCTCTAGTCATAGGGTTTGTTGTTTGTTACCTCATAACACATAACACAGTCTATTCAACTGCTGGGCAGTTATAATTGTTAGGAAATTCTTTCTTCTACTGAGCCAACATCTATTTTCCTATAACTTCTCCCTTACTGGTTCTATTTCTGCTCCATGGAACAATATAGTGAAAGTCTGTCCCCTTTTCCAATCAAATGTTATATGATATGATTTCTAGACCTCCCATTATCCTCATCCCCCTACTCTGTAATGCTCTACTGGATGAATTTCTCTCTTAAAATAAAGCTTTCTTGGCTTCTTTATCTAGTTTTTTGAAACATAGATAGGTGAGAATAAGTTTGATGGGGGGAAAGTCCTAACCACGGTGTCCTTGCATAGGAAAAGCAGGTTTGAAGGATGGAACTTTGTCAGACAAGGCAGCATGAACAAGTGGGAGTTATCACAAATTAAGGAGAGGAAACAAAAGGTATGGAGAAGCTAAGATCCACTTGTATTGAGAGATTGTTCTAATTTTTCTAGGCTGAAAAGCAAAAAATTTTAATGTTACTTCATTTTTCCAATTACATGTGAAGATAGTTTTCAACATTCATCTTTTTTATAAAGTTTTGAGTTCTACATTTTTCTAACTCCCTTCCCTCCCCCCTCCCTTTGACAACAGTAATTATATAGGCCATACATTTAATTTTTTATCTTTTTAGGTTTTTGCTAGGCAATGGGGTTAGGTGGCTTGCCCAAAGCCACACAACTAGGTAATTATTAAGTGTCTGACACCGGATTTGAACCCAGGGACTCCTGACTCCAGGGCTGGTGCTCTATCCACTGCGCCACCTAGCCGCCCCTAGGCTATACATTTATAATCATGTTTAACATATTTCCAAATTAGTTCTGTTTTGAAAGAAGAATCAGAACTAAAGGGAAATAACATGAGAAAGAAACACCAGAAAAAAAATTTTAAAAAGTGAAAACAATATGTTTTGGTCCACAGGTTGAAGAGTAAATTGAGATGGAGCAGAGATCCTAAACCCAGAGGTCCAGGGCATACTGTCACCTGTATTACCAAGATGAGTTTCCTGTAAACTCACCCCATCATGGACAAGAGCCTTCCATGTGTGCTCCAGCTTCTTGATGAATCTAAAGAAAAATTGTCAATGATATCAGAGAAATACACTAGGTGTAGCTAGACCCTTATACTAGTTATCTTCTAGAAACAAAATATCTCTATTTCTAATTGTTTACATAACTTCCCTAGCTCAGGCCAAATTTAATCTTTTCTTGGGGAAGAAAGTAAAAAAAAATCATTAAATAAACAGGCAGCTGTGCACATAGAATGTTTCTTTTTCCTTTGTCAAGGATGGAAGTTGGTTTTATTTTAGAGAGGAGTTTGGAATTGAAGGCTGACTTTTAGACACATGAATGACACCTAAGACCCATTATTAACATCAACCCATTTCTTGGGCTGCTATTAGTTGGTCATTCAAAGAGGTGGCATGGTACCTACCATTCTTCTTCACCTATTCATTCCTGACTTTCTTGTGAGATCTGGTGCATGGTTGTTACTGTCCCATTTGTTTCATCTCAACAACAAATAAGGTTGCCTTCCTCACCTCTCTTGATCTGCTTCTTTTGAAAGGCTGACTACTCTTGCTTTAGAGATCCAGAAGAAAGATCATTATACTATGTAGAAGGATTCTGAATTTAGAAAATTAATCTGTTTTTTAAAAATGCTAATAACTAAAAAGAAACTGTTTTTAAAAATAAAGGTTAAGCACGGATCTGATTTAAATTCTAATTTCCTTCTAACAAACCCATCCATTTGGGTTTGACTTGGTCCCTGATATCATAATTCAAAGAAAACTGAGCCCCAACACCTACCTGTAAGATTGAAGGATGTCAATTATTCCTATATGAAGCAGTAGACGTTCCCCACGACCATTCACTGCTGGGATCCCACCCATCCTGGAGAAAGAGGTAGATTATCAGTGGCCACTGCAGCTAGTGCAGGAAACAGGTGACTCTAGAGTTCTAAGAATAACTACAAATCAGACAGCTGCATTTAAGGAAAGCAAACTCCTTGATGAGAGGTAAGGCCAAAGAGGACAGCAGGTTTAGAAGCTGATAAATGAAATCAGATCTAAAAACTACTTCATTCTTCCTAGCAGAGCCACCTGGGAAAGCAAGGATCCTATCAGCAGGAAAGTAGAGGACAAGGGATAAATTTATCTAAGGTGTTTTGGTCCAAGCCTCAGAAAATTAATCTGTTGTATTCCTGATTCCTCACGATCTACCATAAATGGCTCTTCCCACATTGTTCTATCTGCCAACATTTCCAAAGTGAGAATGGCAGACTCTGCAACTGAGATCTAATATCCTGTTTGATCACCACAACAGTCCTTTCAGATGGTATGAGCAAAAACTGCCCTTGTTTGACAGATGAGGAAATTGGTTCTTGGAGAGGCTCAACATAAAACCTAAAGTCACAGATTCCTGAGAGTAGGAAGTGACCTTAGAAATCATTGAGTCCAACCAACATCCTCAGGTTCTAAGTAAGGTAACTGAGTCTCAGAGAGTAACAGTGACCTATTCATTGACTGTATATGTGTGTGTGTGTCTCTCTCTGTCTCTCACAGACACACAAATGCTATGAAACAATGAATTTGAGTTCTACATGCTTTCCAGGATCAGTTTTATTTTTATAATTACATTGCAACATTCTGATCAGTGAAAAGCTTGACTAAGTTCATTCTAGAAAATGAAGGTCCTACTTAAGGCCCTTCCTCTACTATTAGAATTATTACCCAATTAACAACTATAATTCAAGATGCTAGGAAGAGCTGTATAATATTTATTTCTCCAAAGAATATGACCATTATCAAATTTTCCAGCTCCCCAAATGTGCCAGATCCTGGTTAAGCTGGCTGCCGCCATCTAAGATACTATCACACCCTTTGCCAGTAATAAACACAGCACACTGCAATGTTAGTTGGTGTCCAGAATCAGTGATTCAATACTGTTCAGGAGTCCAGGGCCAGTTAAGCTCACCTTGCACACAAGTGACCCCATGCACTGTAGTCCTCACCTGCGACTCTGCTATTCTCTTGCTGGAGGTCTGCACCTGGGCCAAATCCTATAAATGCCAAAACAGTCTAAAGACCAGATATGTTGCCCCTGGGGGATCTCCTCCCACACAGCAACTTCTGGTCCTAGTGTGATTTTAATGTTCTATTGAATAGATCTAGGTTTCTAACAATAGTCAATACAGTAGGGAAGTAGACTGATGTTCCTTGATACTTTTTAGATGTATTATGGAAAGTCTGGCTCCAATGCCAGCTGGCTTAGAGAATAGACTTTTACTTTCTGCCACTATAAAGAAGGAATCTTAATTTACATGCACTTCTACTACTCAAGAATCAAGCAGGATAAAGTCCAAGTTTCTTAGTCTGGCATTCAAAGCTCCTCTACAATCTGATATCAGTTTGATTTTCCAGTCTTATCTCTCACTTTTCTCTGTAAGAATTTCCACTCTAGCCAAACTAGTCTCCTTGTTACTCTAATAAGCTATTCTCATTTCTATGTTTTTGTTAACACCACTCCTCCTGTCTGTAATGTCTTTTCTCTTTTCTGACAATCCAAATCCTTCAAAGCTCAATTCAAGTCCCATGACCTATATGAAACTTTCCTTAACCATCCTAGCCCATATTGATTTTTCTCTTCTCAACTTCTATTGCAAAATCATATAGCTATGTGAGGTCATAGCACTATAAAGGAAATGAAAAAGCAACTGATTGTTTGGGAATCACACCACTAAGCCTACCTCAAAAACTCATAACTGTCTGTATTATTCATCTGATAATTAATTTTATTTTGCCCTTGTGAACATTTAACTCTCATATTTATTATTAAATTTCATGAGTATATGTCCCCTACCTCTTACTAGACTGTAAACTCCCTGAGGATAGATAACCTTAGGGTTAAGACTCTGTCCTAATATCCAGTCTGTTAGACAATCCTGTCAATTTCAGCTTAGCAGAATCTCTAGTCCTATTATTACTACCCTAGTACAAGTCCTTATTATGAGCCTGTTGCAATAACTTCCTAACATCTTCCTTTCTTCATTCCCTCAATCATGCTGCCGGAATAATCTTTCTCATATATAGATCTGGTCATGTTACAGTCTGATCAGAAACTAAGTGGTTCCTAATTTGCCACTGAGAAATTTAAATTCCTTTGCCTGGAATTCAAAGTCCTTCACAAATTGCCACTATCCTCCTTTCATATAAGAAGCTCTAATCGGACACCTCATGTGATAGAGAAGTAGACAAAAATTCTTAAAAGTTATGTCACTGGAGCACAAGCTCTGACTGGTTAAGTTAAAAGGGTTTCAAAGATGGTCTTGGCAACAGACTAACATATCACCATAGACAAATGACCATTAGCAATTCAGGAAATAAGATACAAACACCAATAACTCAGGCCCAAGTAGTCCTCTTCTGATTTCCCAGTGACGGTGGCAGAAAAAGGGCAAAGGGTGCTAAGAATCAATTTTTAGATTTCTGACCAAATCACTGGTATTGTGCATGTTGGTACTCTATTTGTGAGATCCTTGCCTAGCAAGTTGCTGCACTATCAGAAGACATTCTTGTCAATGACACCAGAAGACAAAGAAAGAGGACACACAAGATTTTCTTCACAATACTTCATAAAGGACTAGAGTGGTTTTCTTATTTAACTGAAGGACATTTGGTCATCTTGGCCAGTCATTCATATGGTGAACATGATGAACTTATGACCTCTATAAAGATAATTATAGCATAAAGGACAACATTTGTTGCAAAGGATGAAATAGTAGAGACTTTGTATGAAAAATATGACAAGATTCAAGTCAGCTTTAACCTTAATATCTGGAGATTTCAATGCAAAGAGAGGATATATTGGAACAATAGGTAAGAATTAAGAATTCAAAGAGGTCAATGGTTTTGGGATTCTTTGGAAACATGATTCCTGTGTAACACAAAAGATGTTCTTTAAGCAGTGTAATATCAGATCCATGAGGCAAGGACAATTTTAAGTTTTGTCTTTGAAGATCTTGCATATAGTAGATATTTAATAAATGGTGAATGGAACTGGAAGGTTTTAGACATGTGGAATGCACATAAAATAAAATTGACTTCTGAGAGGAAAGAACCGCTCACTGCCATGGAAGTAATCTAAGTTAGACTATGTAGACAAATCTTTAACTGGTTAGAGCAGAGGTCAAAGTGAACATCAATTCAGCAAAAGATGGGAAGACATAGTTTGTAATTAAAACAGGCCAATTCATTTAGCTGACTGGTACTCTGAAAACATGGGAGCTGGATAAAAATAAAGAAAATGACTCAAATATGCTATTTTTAAGATTAGTGATCAGAGGAGCTGGGATCCCCTTTAGAAGGAGGGTCATGGCAGTCAAAGAGAATATCTATTATAAACTGCTTAAAAATTGATACAAACAGTGAAGGAGAAAATAGGCCTACAAAAAATTAAATTTGAGACTCAGCTAAACTGTATTAACTTAAGAACACTGTAGACTGAAGTAAAATAAAAAACATGCAACATAGGATGTTCAGACAGTGATACATATTATTAAATTAAAGCTATTTAAAAGTGGACTGGACTGCCAAAGAAGACAGCCAGTTACCCGTCATTGAAAGTCTTCAAGCAGAGGCTAGATGACTACTCAATGGTTATGTTAGAATAGGGGTTATTTTTTGGGTAAGGGCTAAACTAGTTACATGGTAAGTTATATGGTAAGGTCCCTTCTAACTGTAAAATTCTATGATTCTGAGATTATCACCGATAACTCTGTGACATCACATTTGAACATTAATACCTCAGTATCCAATGTGCTAATATGAGGTTGTAGAGATAGCATCAATGAAACTGAAGTGAGTAAAAATGGTTATATCTGACTAATACAAAGAAGAAACCTGTGTTGGAAGCTATACAACTTAAGGGTTCCAGAGGCTGATTTTCAGGATATCTAAAAGTAGAAACATTCCAAAAGAATCAACAAGTTCATGACTGATATTATTTCATCCCACAAAAAATTGATCAAATAAAATTTAGTTTAGTCCTAACCTACACCCTTATTGCTATAGAATCTTCTGAGAAGGGCCTCTGTATATAATAATAACTGCTAGCATTTATACAGTCTGTTAAAGTTTGCAAAACACTTTACAAATATTCTCTCATTTGATCCTCTCAGCAACCTTAGGAGGTAGGAACTATTGTTACCCCATTTTGACAGATAACCTACTTTAGGCATAGAGTGACCAAGAAATTTGCCCAGGTCACACAGTTAGTAAATGTCTGAGGCAAGATCTAAAATTAGGCTTTCCTGTCTCCACATCAAGCACTATATCCACTAGACCACCTAGTTGAAAAAGGGTGTCCTTGATGAAAAGAATTAGAGAACAAGAGGCTGATATTTTCTATAGCCAGTCACATCTTCACAGTCATAATCAATGAAGAAGTGTAGAAACCATAGGATACTACAATGTTTATAATTTATTGATTACAAAGCTATGACTCAAGGGCCAAAAATGCCATTGGTTTGGCTAATCTTAGTATTGATACAGATGGGGATTCTTTTGTAACTTATGATATTTCTGTAACTTAGATGAGTTTCTGGGAATTGCTGTGAGTGAAAAATTTATTATCTTGCAGTCAGCTTGGTGATGAGTCTCTCTAAAGTTCTCAGAAACAATTCCACAAATATTACACTGGTATCCATGAGATATTAAGGACAGAGAAAAAGACCTCCAGTGCATTTGGTAGGTTCTATATGGAGGATGCATTTCCATATATGGACAAGAATCACATGAGATGAGAAAATATATATAAGAAGAGGGAATATGATTCCCACCCTCCCAATTCAGTTGATGAAATCACAGAATGTCTCTAGAATGTAGCCACAAGGTGTTAATGAGGTGTTAAATTAACTGTTAAAAAAAAGGAATGATGTGATTGGCTAAATAAATAAATTGGCCATGACTCGGAAGTTTTAAATAGCTATGTTCTGGATGAACTTAAAGAGTCAGGATTTGAGAGAGAGACTCCAAGTTGGAGAAAACTTGAGCAGGAGGAAAGGAAGGAATTTTATTGTCTACATAATTCTGAAGGGAAGAGAACTAGTAAGAGGCAAAATAACACTAGTGGAGAGCAGAGAAATATATCCTAGATCAATACAAAGTGACAGTTTCAAGGCCTGCATCCCATGCTAGCAGAGAAGAGTTAGATTGTGGAAAGGAGCAGACACTGGGAACCCAGATGAGCAACCTATTGAGTAGAGATGCTGAACCCCAGGGGAGCTTTGTGAAGGCTCTAAAAAAGAAAGAATTATCAGGAATTTCAGTTCTATGAGCTGTTTTTGTGCACCTGACATGTCTACTTCTCAACAACTTTAAGGTTAAGTCTTCTCTTTCTGAGTGTGCCCCAACATTATGGAAAGGAAATGTTATGTAACTACTATTCTTGCTCTTCTGAGTAAATGACTTTGCTAAGTCCTGAGTCTACTGGATGACTATTAATGGGAAGAATGCTGGTAGGTGCTTGTGTCCCATAGTGTTCAGGGAAAGATTTGAAGAGTTAACCATAAGCATGTGTGGGAGTAGAAGTTCCTCTGGAGTCTCCACCCAAGAGTGCAAGTTGAGAGAATGGGACTACTCAAGAATTAATGAAATTATGAAGCCATCAAAGAACTGAAATTAGCAGGTTTTACTATACATCTCTATACTTCAGTCAAACTGGACTACTCTGTCTTCCAAATATTCTGATTTTACTATTTCTGTGCCTTTGCACTCATATAACTCCTTATGCCTGAAATATTTTCCTCCTTCTCTGCTGTTGAATTTCTATGCATATATTAAAATCCTAATTCAAATATCAACTATCACATCCTTTGTGAGACCTTCTCTGATCCTTCTCTTCTGTGAAGATATTTCGTTTAGACTTCATAGCAATTTGTTGCACAGTTTTCTAACTTACTTGTCATGTAAAATTGTATAATTATTTGTGTTTAATTCCTGAAGCTAGACTAAAGTCCACAAGGGCAGAAACTGTTTTATCCAAATACTCTATTTCCCCAAGAGCTCAGCACAATGTTGTGTCCATAGTAAGTGTTTAAGAATGTTTGCTGAACTGATGCTGAGTGAATGCATCTAGGAAACAGATCTTATTCTTGTTCTCTAAATCTTCCTTAGAACCATATGGAGACTACACAATGAGAGATCAATAACTTATTTAATGAAGGGATATGACTATGGTTCTAATTTGGACTAAAATACTGGACTGCTAAATGGAGAGCAGGTCTTCTGAGGCCACTCTTTTACTGCTTTTGGAAGGTAAAGAACAGCATGGGCATGATAAGGCATCTGCGTTTTCCTCTCACCCCAGTATGATGTTATCAAACCTGGGGTGGAAATGAGTAGGAGGCAGTGGCAGATAAAGGATAGCAAGAAAATGTTCCCTGAAGAGAAAGGTGACCCAGTAACTGTCCTATGAGAGCCTTCTTCAAGGTTGATCAGTGAACTTTGATCAAACTCATCACTTACGTGTCATCAGTGTCTATAGATTCTCCCCGGGCAGCCCCACCCTGGATAGATTCCATAGCTGTAGAGTAGAGGGCCTTCTGGCCAACTGGACGCTTCTCATCTGATGTGCTCTGGGCTCCCTCTGTTTGTCTTTCCCGTTCCTGCTGGTCAATGTTATGTACCCCCAGCAATAGGCTGTAATCCATGATCTTAAAACTCTCCAATACCTACATGCCAGCATGGAAGATAAAAGAAAAAAAATAGAAACACACCCAACCCCTCCCAACCCCCAGAATTGGGTCAAACCTAGTCAGACTCTGACTAAGCTTTCTTGACCTCTTGTCATTAAAAACCTGTGAATTCTTAGTTATCACAAAAATCTTACTTTTGTAGTAAACACTAATTACTAAGCAAAACTGAACTCCATCCTGCAATCTCAGATGATATACTGCATCTCTTTTTGCAAGATTATTTCTAAGATGTGTTAGGAATATTGTAAAGTATTTTTACAAGAGATGATCCAGTCCTCCTCTACAAGGAAATCCCCAGGTCTAAATTTGGATTTTTAAAAATATCTAGCACATCTATGAACCTGTAGCTTGGGAAGACATCTGAGAAGCCCTGATATTCTGGAATTCTTGGCACTAGATTCATACAATTCATTCTTCTGAAGTCAGAGCCTATGCAGTCTCATTTTTCTGCCCACAGTCTATGCTCCCTTCTTTCATGGAATAAGGGCTCATGGGATAATGCCTTCTCTTTCCTGCCATGATATTACCCTTCCCTGGAACAGAGCTAGTGCCATCCTCCCACCCCAGGACCAGGGTAGCTTGCTCTCACTCACAGAAACTTACCCTCTTAGGGGCCCTTACCCTTACCAAACAGTCTCTCTGCAGAGTTTTCACCAGGGCATTGAAAGTGTCAGCATCCAGCATCAGGCCCTCAGGCATGTCCTGCATAAAGTCCAGGTCCTTATAGGTGGGGATGGACTTCTCCTTTTCTTTCTTGCTTGCCCGTCGCTTGTATGTAGAGCCCTTTAAGTCAAACTTGAGGTGCATCTTTACTAAGCGGGGAAGGATGTTGTTCATTACCACCACCCGGATGTTCTTCCCTCCAGACTGAACACAGTATAGCCCATAAAACTTAGGCAGCAGGGTCCGAGGATTCTGGTTTAAATTCTGGGAGGAAGAAAATCATATTGTTAAAAAGGAAATGGAAAAAAAACTGAGCTTAGAATCATGAAGACCTGAGTTCAAAACTACTCTCAGTCACTTACTGGATGTGTGATCCTGGGCAAGTCTGTTAAATTTCTTCAGTTTCAATTGCCTTGTCTTTAAAATCCTCACAGGGTCTTAGTGAGGATTAAATGAGATAGCTTATAGAAATTATTCTGTAAACTAGTTAAAGCACTCTATAAATACTAACTACTGTTATTATTGCCTACACCAAACTGGGGTCCACCAGAGAATAGATTGTCTATGTCCTCTTTGGTCATGTGATTTTAAATGCAGACAAACATCCATTCTTCTAACTCCAATACATCTGTTCCAAGAAGCCTATGCTCTGTAATTTTGGTCTGCTGATCTTGTTCTAGAGAATATGGGAGTTGAGAGGGACATTAGAAACTTAATCCTCAAAGAAGACCTACATTACTGGTCTACACTTGAGTTTTTGGATGGTTTGGTGCCGTCCCCCCATTTCCATTTGAGTCTGATCTGGCCTATTTTTCCATGAGAAAGAAGAAACTCTTTGATCGCATCTCTAACAGGTGGTCAATCAGCCTCCACTTGAATATCTCAAGCAATGAGCAGCTCACAACACTTCAAGACAATCTGTTATGCCATTGCTGAACTCTCCAGAAAAGATGATTAAAAATTTTTTAAATTTGAAGCAGCCTGAAGTAGCAGAAAGAACTTGAGACTTGGAGTCAGGACACTTGGAATGGACTCCTAGTGGAGACTTCCTAGTGATGGACCTTAAGCAAATGACCAAACTTCTTTTCTTGGGTTCTTATCTATAAAATGAGATCATTCTTCTATTACACTTATCCACAACAGAGGATTGTTGTGAAACCTTAAAAGACTGATAGAAATGAGAGTTACTACTAGTAGTAATACATGAGATTTTAGTGTGAAGTTCTCTAATTGAGGTTGTTATGATAGTAGTAACAAATTAAGTTTATGTAGTATTTTAAGGTTTGCAAATATCTTTTAAATTTTATTTAAATCTCTCAAAAATTGTGTTTGTGTTATCTCCTTAGTCAACTGAGGTTTAGAGGAATTAAGTGACTTGCCCAAGTTACACAGTTGTTTCGAAGATAATGATTACCAGCTTTTCTTCTCCTACTCCAATGCTCGCAAAAATCAAAGACTTCAATTGACATTTCTGGGCAAATCAAAAAACAAGTTAAGAGTTTATCTTTCATGGAAAAGAATCAAGTTATCTATCTGGCATTTTCCTAAGGTGACTCTCCCACTGGGCAGGAGGACAAAAGTCTGTTTATTAAATTAGATTTCAGGAAACCAAAAAACTTCCTAGAATGGATCTGGGAGCAAACGAATATGTCAATTCCAAAGAAGCAGAGGGAAAAGCAGGCCCAATTTCATGATCACTGTTCTTCTTTTAGGAAAGCTGCCGTAGTTCTCTCTTTACAGATGAATTTTCTGATCCTTACAGAACAGCAGTCACTGCTGGAAGCCTTTGTTTACTGTAAACTTCCTTGCTCTGGTGACTGTCATTTGACACCTGAGCATATGATGCTCAATGAAATAATTATCATATAGCAACCAGTATAAGTCCATGCATACACCTACAGACAAAAGAGGACTATGTTTTGGTTTCCATTAAGGATATAGGTCTCTGTGAAGAGTGGCAAAGGGTCTCCTTATTCAAGTAGATGAGAATGGGGTTCATTTCTGGATATCACACTTTAAGAAGCACATGGACAAGATGGTGTGGCTTTAGAGAAGCACTACCAGGATGGAGAGAGGATTAGAAATCATTATGAAGAAGGAAACAGGAATGCTTAAAATGGGGAAGAGAAAACCTAAGAAATTATAGTTTTCAAATATTTGAAGAGCTAGCTGGGAAGAATAAATTTCTGCTTGTTTCTTACTATAACAGGAGTGAAAGAACACAGAATTTTGTTTCGATAAGAGGCCACATTTTCTATCAATAAAACATGTCTGATGATGGAATTGGTGATCTGGGAAACGTCATGAGATTTGAGCATCTTACAAGAAGGCTGAAAAACCATATATCAGAACATGCAGTAGAGGGGAATCTAAGTAGGCAGTGGTTGGACTGGATGCACTCCAAACCTAGGTTTCTTCCAACCCTAATGATTCTTAAGTTACTTTTCCAATTAAGTTCATCATGCAAATTAATAGTCAAGTCAGAAATAGATCTGAGAGAAAGAATTTTAAACAAAAATAGAAACTATGACTTATCAAGTGACAAGTCAATTTCTTCACACATTTCCTCAGAACAAAGAAAGTAGGCTAGTGAGCATTTTTGCACATTTGTAGCCTCTTAATTCTTTATCTACAAGGTTGGTTTGGTCTTACCAAGAATTGGAATGTGCTTATTTACATGCAAAAATCAGACTTAGCAAACACACATTTGGTACTAAGGGGATAATTCTAGAACTGACTATACCGCTACAGACCCCAGAAGCCTCCAAGCTCTCTCTGTAATAATGACTGTGATTGTCACCTTGCCTATTTTACTCCACTGTCCAATATAGTGCCCTTATTTTGGGTAGGAAGTCTTGCTGTATTATAATTTTTATAGATAGAGATCATCTAGTCAATCCTCCCAAATAGTACAGGAATGCCCTTCAGTAGCATCCCTGAAGGGGGTCATTCATTCTCTGCTTGAACATTCCTATCGACCAAGAAGCCTCTAATTTATGCGTCAGCTCATCTCAGTGATAGGATGCCTAAGAAAGCATAGGTTTTTGAATGGGGCTTTTAACTTAGTTGAAAGTTCCTCTAGCTGATGTCATTCTATTACAGAGAAAGCTGGGACAAAGGGAAATGTTTTTTCCTCTAGTTGGAGGATAGGATCAGAGAATGTTAGTGGAGAAGTGCTACTGGAAACCATCTGTAGTTTCTCCTCCTCTATCTTTTACAGATAAAGTAACTGGGATGGAAAGGGACAGTGATTTTGCAGTAGAGCCTAGTTCAGAGCTCAGAAATCCTAACTCTTAACACTGTGTTTCCAGTTTTTCTCTCCTTTTTATTTTAAAACATATTTTAAGTTTTACTTTTAGGTCCAAATTTTCTCCCTCACATCTCTTCTCCTCTTTTCATTGATAAAGCAAGAAGAACTAAACCTGTTTCAAACATGTATAATCAAACAAAAATAAATTCTTGCATTGACTCCATTTGCTTTCCTCCCTCCCTCTTCCCCTGTGTTCCCCATTTAAATGAACTCTTACCTCTAGCTAGAAAGAGGTGGGTAGCATGTTTCATCTTGAGTCTTCTAGAATTGTGGGGTCATTATGTTGACCATAATGTCTAAGTCTTTCAAAGTTGTTTGTCTTTATAATATTGGTGTTATTATATAAATTGTTCTGCTTCTGCTCACTTCCTTGTACATCAGTTCATACAATTCTTCCCAGGTTTCTCTGAGTCCATCCCCTTTATACTTTCTATAGCACAATAGTATTTCCACCACAAAAAGATACTATAACTTGTTCAGCTATTCCCTATTAGATGGGCACTCCTTCTTCCTTTTAGTTTCCAATTGTCTTCCACCACAAAAAAAGAGCTGCTGTCAGTATTATTGTACATGTGAGTCTTTCCCCTTTTTCTTTTATATGTTTAGGATATAGAAAAGTAGCAGTACTGCTGGGTCAAAGGATATGCACAGTTTAAGAGCTTTTGGGAGGGTATAGTTCTAAATTTCTTTTTAGAGTGACTGGAACAGTATTCACAGCTCTACCAACAGTAATATAACTTTTCCCACAGCTCCTTTCTCCTTTCTCATTTTCCTTTTTTCCTCCAACTTTGGCAATCTGATAGGAACACAGTGAATAACTCAGAATTTTTTTTAATGTGTATTTAGAACATTTTTTCATGGCTATGGAAAGTTTTCTGGCTTCTCTCTTGATCCCCAGTATTCTTCAAACTCAAACATTAAGCATTCAGTAATCATTTACTGTTATTATTGCTGTTGATGAAAAAAAAGGGGGGGGGGGAAGCATACCATGTAATAACCAGGAAGCAGCTTCTGCAGGAACTCTGCTTCTTTGTGCATCACAGTCTTAATGATGAACTCATCATCACTAGTGACATAGAAGAGGGAGCCACTTGCACCTGGGTTGGAAAGTTCAATCAGTGGTTCATTGCACAAGGAATACTAGAAAGCAAAGAGAAATGGAAAAGTCACAGGTGGCAGAACTGGAAGGAATCCCTTGTTAGATGACAGGAATGAAAATGAGAAAAGTGGGTACACTCCATCTGAAACCATGTTTAGAGTGGTCCTGTAAAAAACACTGCAAATGTTCTAAAAGGCAAATCTTTTACTTGGGTTTTTAAGGTTCTAAAATAACGAGTGAATACTATGGTTATTAACAGTTATTAATTAATCAATCATTAGTGTACTATTATACATACATATATACCTCATAAAATCCAAAGTTATCAGAATTAGAAGAGCCCCCAGAGATCATTTAAGGTCCAGTCTTTCACTAAAGTCCCACTCTCATGCCTTACCACAGCATCCAGTTGATCCTGAGGTCCTGTAGACTTCATCTAAGAGCCTATTGATCAAGTACAAGTTCAAGTTTGGGCAGGTTCATTAACACATATTAATTTTTGGGAACAGAAATTCAGTGAACTGTTCACAAAATAGTTGTGAGGCAGTCACGATATAATTAGATGGAGGGTATCTATACTGATGAAAACATGGATTTTGAAAAAAAGTATGCCAATAATATTATTTTTTAAATAAAATTTGCATAAATGTCAATTCTTCAATGACTCTGTCATCTCATGGATATAGGTACAATGACCATAACCCATTCATTCAGTGTCATTTTTGCCATTTTTTGTTATTAATTTCAGTCATGTCTGACTCTGTGATCCCATTTGGGGTTTTCTTGGTAAAGACATTGGGTTTTTTTTTTTTTTTTAGATTTTTCAAGGCAATGGGGTTAAGTGGCTTGCCCAAGGCCACACGGCTAGGTAATTATCAAGTATCTGAGGTAGGATTTGAACCCAGGTACTCCTGACTCCAAGGCCAGTGCTCTATTCACTGTGCCACCTAGTTGCCCCGTCTTGGTAAAGATATTGGACTGGTTTGCCCATTTTCTTCTCCAGCTCATTTTATAGATGAGGAAATTGAAGCAAACAGGGTGAAGTGACTTCTCCAAGGTCACATAAGCATCTGAATCTGATTTTAATTCAGAAAGATGAGTCTTCCTGGCACTCTGACAATGCCATCTAATTGTCACTATTTTTGTTATATCTTCCCATAAAGATGAAACTGAAATTTTACCCAACATGCTGGGGGTTTCCTCATATTCTTTCTTCATGTCCTCTTTTTGTTGTTGATTGGTTATTACTTGCTCTCGTTACAAGATCTATATATACATCTTTGTGTATTTGTATCCCTCCAACTTAGCACGTAGTGGGTCCTTGAAATATACTTTTTTTTTGGATTTTTTTACAAGGCAATGGGGTTAAGTGACTTGCCAAAGGTCATAAGGCTAAGTAAGGATTAAGTGTATTTCTGAGGCTGGATTTGAACTTGGATCCTCCTGACTGCTGGGCCAGTGTTCTATCCACTTTGTCACCAAGCTGCCCCTTGATATGTACTTCTTGACTGATTTGATTCTTGTAATGACATTGTAATCTAGGGCCTCTCATTATCTCCATCTTGAGATCACAGTGGCTAGATAACTTGTCCATGCTTACATCACTATCAGGGTTAGAACTGCATTTGAACTCAGGTTTTCTGGGCCCTGGTTCCAATTCTCTTAAAGACTATATTGCAACAAAGTTATTGTATGCCAAATGTATATTTACTATACAGTAGTACAGAAGAATCTGCCTTATCCTTCTTGCTAGAGTGTACTATAACTATTGTCTATCTTCTTGCTCTGACTTGCTCTTTGTGTAGGGTAGGTGCCTTAAAATAACTGATAAAAGAATAAATGAATGAATAATTCATAACAAATGTGGGAAAGTAATGGAAAGGAAACAATTGTGTAATGTTCTCTATATTTTTGATGAGCATAAAAAAAGTATGAATAGCAATAGAACTACTTAGGAAAAAGAAGTAAAGTTCTTTTTCCCTTTGGACAAAAGTTTCTTTTTCCTTTCTTTAGAAGGCAGTGCCAACAGCATTAGGGGTAGCAAAGGTCCTCTGAAATTTGTCTATATTTGGGCAGAGCCTTTCCTAAATGGGTTAGAGAAACCTGGCTTGCTCCTTTTTTAAGCTTTACACTTTTGGAATACCCTGAATCCATGGACTCTAACAGCCAATCTTTCCAGCTAACAGAATCATAGAATGTCAGAACTTTAAGAACCCTTGAATACCAAACATTAGAGTCTGAAGGGGATCTAATCCAACTCATTTAAAGAGAGTCATCTCTAATTACTATCAAAAAAAAGGCTACCAGGATAATATTCTTAGTAGAGATGCCTGAAAGACCTTTTTAATCCTTTCCTTTAGAAATCCTTATAGGAAATAAGCTTAGCTGTTAGCATCCTGGAGGGAGGAAAGAGGTAGGGTTATTCCCGAGACTCCCAATTTCTTCCATATCTCCAGTCACAAAATCTCCTAAGTTCACATTAGAAGTTATGCTAAGTTTAATTGGCTCTAAGGCAACAATGCTACCCAAAAGACAGCAGCCTTCTTGTACCTTCTTGGGCCCCAAGAGTTGGACTACCTCTGGATATGTCTTAGGCTTTAGTCCAAAATTTTTCTTAGATTCCCTGGTCCAAAGAAATACATATGCAGCAAACTCTCTTAGTTCAATGTATAAATAAAATGATATGGATGGAGAGGAAGATTAGGAATGAACAATTCATCCATATGTCACCAAACTGACAAGAGACCAGGATGGCCAGAGGATTAGGAACTAAATTTGGAAAATTACTTAAAGGGAAAGAAAAGAATAAATGCCAAGGACTCAATTCACACAATTCATTAAATATGTCTTGGTTTGCACTGAAAACAACTCACAGTACTACATGGATTAACAAGCTAGGGTTTTATGTACTTAATTATCTCATGCATCATTAAAGAGATGTATGCTGGGGCGGGCAGAAGCTGACAAGAGAAGGGTTGCGAATCAGAGTGGTGACCTTTCTGAGGCAGGAAGGCGTATGTCTTCCCCCCAAATTTGTAACCACTATCATCAAAATGGCAACTAGTCTTTCATACAACACAGATGGGACACATACTCTCTTCTTCTCTAACTCAGCTATTATGTGAGACTTGGCTTTGTTCTTTAGAGTCTTAGTCCTGATCAAGTCTGGTTTTTATGCACACCCACATTTGTTATATGAAACAGCATTTTTGGGGTAACAAGTTTTCCCCTTCTTCTATGGTAAGGCAGGCAGCTCTTATCTTTCCTTCTTGTGCCAAATACTTTCTCTGAGCCTAAACAGGATTCTTCATATCCCATTGGATGAATGGGGTAGAAGATCCCAGAACTTGGCTAGTGGTATACTACAGGGATCTGCTGAAAAGTGAAGAAGCAGAAGCAGGTTAGATAGCAGTCTTCTGCTTACCACTGATGATCCTGACTCCATGGCTCAAGGAGCCTTTCAATTTTAAGAGTTCTTTCCTTCTTACCGCACAGCATTAGAGGAGGAGTTTGTGCCATTCTTCTGAGGCATCTATCTTCCAAGAAGCTCTTAGTGCACTGCCATCTTTCAACAGTTGCTGTGATGTGTCCCAACTTTTCCTAAGCTGAGGTACTATGTACTTTTAAAAAAAAGATTTCTTGATATATGTTGTTTGAATATCTCAATAATTTCTGAATATTCTTTCCTCTATCTATCCCCTCCCCACCAAAGAAAAATGTGAATAAACCAAATCCTGTAATAATGAGTGTTTGATAGCATAATTCCCAACCTCTCTGCAAAGAAACTGGAATTATAAGTTAACTTGAAAGAACCTATAAGGACACTTAGTGGGGAAGGTGGCCCCCCATTCCAGGATCAAGCTACTGGTCAAGCCATCTGCACATTCACACTCCCCACTCTGTGTGTGTGTGTGTGTGTGTGTCTGTAAAATATATTTATCCTTATTATCCACCCACCCACATGTCAGCCTTTTTTTTTTTTTTTTTGGTTTTTGCAAGGCAAATGGGGTTAAGTGGCTTGCCCAAGGCCACATGGCTAAGTAATTATAAGTGTCTGAGACCAGATTTGAACCCAGGTACTCCTGACTCTAGGGCCGGTGCTTTATCCACCATACCACCCAGCCACCCATCAGCCTTCTTTTCTTTAACATGATTACTGCTATATTCTTATCTCATCCTTCATATTGTATTGATTAAAAAATTGACAAAAGGAGCTGTCAAAGGGAGGAGAGAGGAAAGAGAGGAAGGTAGAAAAATGTGTAATTCAAAATCTTACAAAAAACCAAAAACTGTATTTGCATGTAGTTGGAACAATAAATTTATTAAAAATTGGTAAGGGGAAAGAGGGAATGAAAGCTATGGAGACATAAGGAGGAATGAATTGGAAACCTTTTCAAAGTGATATGGTGAAGTCTTCATTACAGGCTGACCAGGAACAGTTGTTCAATTCAAATGCAACAGATCAACTTTAATATTTCTGTCAAGAATGGGTGGGGCATAGGGGGCAGCTAGGTGGCACAGTGGATAGAGCATTGGCTCTGGAGTCAGGAGTACCTGAGTTCAAATCCGGCCTCAGACACTTAATAACTACCTAGCTGTGTGGCCTTGGGCAAGCCACTTAAACCCATCTGCCTTGCAAAAACCTTAAAAAAAAAAAAGAATGGTTAGGGCAGATAATTGAGTAGGGACCAGTAAAAGGGAGTAGAGGAATATCAGGAAGAAAAAAAAAAGGGGAATTAATAGGAAAGGTGAGAGGTGATAAGAGTCTCAGGCACAACAGCTTGAAAAGCCCTCAAAATCTAAGGTCACAAAGGTGGCTAGGTGATGCAGTGGATAGAACACCGGCCCTGGAGTCAGGAGTACCTGAGTTCAAATCTGGCCTCAGATACTTAATAATTACCTAGTTGTGTGGCCTTGGGCAAGCCACTTAAACCCCACTGCCTTGCAACCCCCCCCTCCAAAACAAAAACAAAAACAAAAACAAAAAACCTAAGGTCACAAAAGCTGAAAATAATCTAAATCAAGGGTTCTTAACTGAAGGTCCATGGATAGATTTCAGGAAAATTATGAATTTGGTTGGGAAAGAATCATTTCATATTTAATTCACCTTCATTTTCACTAACCTCTAATTGAATTTAGTATTTCCTTCAATTACTTAGGAAAATTATTCTGAGAAAGGGTTCACAAGTTTTGCCATTTATATTGCCAAAGGGATCCATATCACAGAAAAGGTTAAGAATCAATCAAAATTTATTTTTTTATTTTTATTTTTGCAAGGCAAATGGGGTTAAGTGGCTTGCCCAAGGCCACACAGCTAGGTAATTATTAAGTGTCTGAGATCGGATGTGAACCCAGGTACTCCTGACTCCAGTGCCGGTGCTTTATCCACTGCGCCACCTAGCCACTCCTCAATCGAAATTTATTGAGAGTGAACTATATGCTGAACCTGTGCTAAGTGCTGGGAACATAAAACAAGGCAAAGGTGGCTCCTGCTCTCAAGGAGCTTACATTCTAATGAAGGAGACAATATGCAAACAAATATATAAAACTAAACAAGCTAAATACAGCATACATAGTAAATAATTAACACAGTAAGACCCTGGAATTAAGAGGCTTGGGGAAGGTTTTCCGTAGAAAATGGTGTTTTATTGGTACTTACAGAGTCAGTAAATGAGAGTGGAGGAGGAAGAGGATTCCAGGCATGGAGACAGAGAAAATGCCAGGGCACAAGGAACAGACCTTGTGAAAATGCCATTAGGCCAGTGTCATGAGATCAAAGAGAATATGTCAGGGAGGAATGTGTAAGAAGACTTTAGAGGTAGGAAGGGGCTAGATTATGTAGGGCTTTGAATAGTACACAAAACATTTTGCATTTGCTCCTAGAGGCAACAGGAATGCACTGGAGTTTATCCATATCCAGTGGGGGTGTGGGGGGTGGAAGCTATGACATGATTGGACCTTCACTTTAGGAAAATCACTTTAATGGCTGGAGGATGGATTGGAGTGGGGAGATATTTGAGAAAGGCAGACCCAAACTACTGCACTAATTCACATGTGAGGTGATGAGATCCTTGGAATAATTTAATTCATTAATTTCCTTTATTTTACAGTTGAGGAAACTGAGGTCCAAAGAAGTGAACAATTGCAGGGGTAGGGAGAAAAAATTTTGCTGACTTAAGATATTTGGTTGCTAAATGGAAAAGATCAGATTTGTGTGTTTATAGATAGAATTAGAAACAATAAGCAGAAACTTTCCACCAAAAATGGAGTAACAGATCCCCAACTTTTGAAATAAGATGAGACTCATTCTTGTGGCAGGAGTGGGAGTAAATTAACTCTTAGGTCCCTTCCAACTCTGAGATTCTTTGATTTTTATGAAAAGACTTGTCCAAGTATACAGTAAATATTGGTGATCTATCAAGTAGAGGCATAAGAATGGAATAAATGGATTTTTTTCCAACTGAATTTTTGGCTAGTCCAAGCTATATCCTATAGGATATGACATCAGATGATTAATGAAGTATCTAACTTTACAATTTTCCTCAGATCTGTTTGGCACCTGGTTACCATGCATTAAAAATGATCTGCTAGACCATATTCTAAGTACTTTACCACCAATAAACTGGGATAAACCAGTTAGGGAAAAAACAACCAGCTCAGAAATAACCAAGATGGAGTCAAACCATAACAGTGTCATGCAAAAACAAAAGAAAAATCCCAAGTATGCATTACCTACCAAATAGTCGTCAGGACGAATACCAAAGAGCTCTCGGAAATACCGAAAAGCCACAGGTGCATAGGTTTTGAATCTGAAGTCAGCGTAGTGATGGGCAGGAGTGAGGTTACTTCCTTCGCTGTTTGGAAAGGATGCAAGATAGAAATGTGTGTGAAATGGCATTAAGGTTATCTACTTTTTACTCTTATTCAAATTCTGATATTCTCTCAGTTTCAAGGAAAAAGCCACTCAAAATATGTATGATAATTTAAGAAAATCATACAATCATTACAAAAATGGGAATCATATCCTAGAATATTTGAAATGGGAATGATCTAAAGATTATGGAATTTCATAACTAGATAATCTCTTAAAAGTGAAAAAATGTATTAGAACATTGAATGTTTATGGCTCAGATGAACCTCAGATCAGATCCATCTTTCCTGTTTGCAAATGGAGAAACTGAGGTCTAAAAAGGAGAAATAACTTGCCCAACATACAAAGCTAGAGAAATGAATGATGCCAGGAATAAAGGAATAATGTTGTCTGTAGGGTCTGTATTTTATGAAGCAGTGGGGAAGAGGTCTCATTTTAATGTCAGAATGGTCTTAATTTGAATAATTATGAAAGTAAAAGTATTCTAGGCCTTCCAATCCAGTCCAACAAAAGCATTTATTTGCTGCCTATTACATGACAGACACTAGGGATATACAGACAAAAACCAAATAGTTCCTGTTCTCAAAAAATTTATTCTCCTGAGAAGTAATAGATTTAGAGCTGGAAGGGACCCCAGAAATCATCTAGTTCAATATCCTCATTTTATACAAATGGAAAGTAAGAGGTTAAGTAAGTGGCCAATGGTCACAGAAGCAACAAATGGTAAAGCTAGAATATTAGCTTAGGTCTTGTGATATAATGTCTTATGTAAGAAAATAAACAGTAAATAAAAGAAGTAATTCCAAGAGGGCAGGGGATCAGAGTTGAACAGTGAAGGAAGACAGGAAAGGACTGATGTAGGAGATGACATGGAAGATAGGCTCTGAAGTCCACCAGGATTGTTACAAAGCAGAAGGGAGAAGGAATGCATTGCAGAAATGAAGCACCCTTATGCAAAAACTTAAGAAAAAGTTGAATATCATACCCAAGGAACAGCCAACAATGCAAGTCTATTTCAAATGGAGTGTGTGACAAGGGAGAAAGAGAGAGACTGGACCTATTATATCATTGTTTATAGGTAGCTCCTGGTTGAGAAAATAGCCTCTGCCAATGTAGGTAAAACCCCTTTTCTGCAGCTTAAGGGAGTTGCCTAAAGTAGTGAGAGGTTAAGTGACTTGCCCAGGGTCACACAGCAGATAGGTTTCAGAGGTGGGACTTGAATCCAGGTCTCACTGGCTTTGAGACTAGCTCTTCATCCACCATAGATACTGCTTCTCATGGGAAAGAAAGATAATATAAACAATAAGTCAGGGAAGGTATATGTGAGCCAAAATGTGCAGGGCTGTAAACACCAGTCTGAGGATTTTGTATGCTATGTTATAGGCAATAAGGAGCCATTGAAAACTAGGTTTTCAGAGAAAGCTACTATTCTAGGTCTTTGAAGTAGGAATGAGCCACTGAGGGCTGGGATGGGTAGCTTCTTTATTATTCTCTGATGTTTTTGGCAAAGCATCCATGCACATACAGCACTTAGGTCTGGTCTAAGTCTTTTCCTAGAAGGTGATCCAAGAAGGCATGAGGGGGTTGAAGCATACTGGATATCTCATTATTGCTTGAGATAAGTAAACAAGAGCCTCTATGGCCACAAAGCTTAAAAGGATCTCAGAGGCTCGGTCTCAAAACTGTCCTTCCTTTAAGATGAGAAGTATAAACCTGCAGATCATCCCTGATCTGTGAGACTGAATGCGGGGGATGTTTTTTATGTTTTAATCATTGTGTCTATCTACTAAGCAATGCAGCTTAGGGGATCTCTTGACTTCCTCTCCCCTTTCAGCCCGACAAACATATATGTCCCAGAGCTATACCTGGGGAAAAAGATGCTCTCCACCACATAAAAATCTTGCATGAGGACATCTCTCTCTGGTTTGGAGCTCAGGTTACCTACAGTGTAGCCAATTCCTAACTGGATGGCTCCCCGAAGAGTAGAAGAGGTGGTCTGTGGGAAAGCACAACAGTCATTACCTCTTATTTCTTACAATCTCACAATCCTGAGTTGGTCAACCCTAATTCTCTTGTTTCATAGGAGAACTTGGGGAGATAAAGTGAACTCAACTCTGCCAACTACAAATTAGTATGAGTCCAATTTCGATGCTAACTCAAACTACCTTGGTTTCTATAGTCTATATTTGTATTTATACCTGGAGACATTTTAAAATAATTTGCGGATTTTAATCAATATAGCTTTGATTCTCCACCCCACCCCCCTGCCACTACCTCCAACAGTGTAAGGCACTTCAAAAATTTTCCATTTCTGAGTATTATATTATGCATTTCACTTTTTCCTTAATATCTTTATGAGACAATTATAGAAAGGATAACTAAGGCATCTAGAGAGGAAAACTTGATTTGTTTAAGTAAAATTAAGGCCTGGGTACACACCCCATGTCTCCTGATTGCCAGGTCAAGGTTCTTTATCCTTTGGTTCTTCCTTTTAGTGTCTAGTAGTTAGATAATAAGCTTGCAGAGCCCTGAGACCACTTAAAATCATTAGCAAGTCCTTAATTATCATTATATGATAATAAAGATTTCACAATCAATGCCGCTAGAATCCAAGAGTGGATAAAGCTGATCACCTTTCCCTTATCGTTCCCCCTCCAAAAGCTTAAACTGATACACTTAGGAGACCAGATAGATTTTAGGTAATTAATCATCTTATACTAAAATGAAACTCAAAGACATATTTGAAAGACACTTAGAAATCTGAAATCCTATCATAGTTCTGCCTGAACTCAAGGACTAAATGTTGAATTCCTGGTTTGTCTGTATCAGCAATCCCTTTTATTTAAGGTTCAGAATTAAAAAGGACTCTATGATTTTACTCAATTCTTCCTTCTGTAGCCCTTTACAATTTATTTAAAAACTCTCCTCACAACTCAGGAGCTAGACAGTTTAAGTATTTTCTTTATTTTACAAAAAAGAAGGACAGGGAGACTCTGAGAGGGAAAAGGATTTGGTATTACAGAGTGTTTAATAGTGAAGGTGGAATTTGAAACTGAGTCTTCTGACTTCAAGTCCCTTCTTTATTGCCATAGTGTCTTCCTGAGAAACATATTTGTATTACTGAGTTTTCATGATCTTGGTTACATCCAGTGTCTCTCTTTGATAGAACTAAGGAAGTTTATTTCTAGAGACTATATTGATTACTCTGAGCCTGTGCATCATCAATCCTCAGCATTTTTTCCCATAGAATTTTATTATCTTAAAGTCAGAAGGAACCTTGGAAGTTCTTTGGTCTAACCCTTATCCCTAAGCAAGCAGGAACCATCCATATAGCATTCCCAACAACTAGTCATCTACATTTGCTTGAGGATTCTCAGAAACAGAAAACATTAGTTCATGAAGCAGTCCATTCCACTTTTGAAAAGTTCTAATTATTGGGGAGTTTTTCCTCATTTCGAGTCAAAGTCTGCCTTTTTTTCCAGTGTTTTCTAATCCCTCTTCTACACAAAGTATTTCACTTCTACTATATGCCCTCTGAAGTGTTCTATTCTCAAACTAATCTTCCTGGATCCTGAAACTGATTTTCACATGGCCTACTATCCCTCTCACCCTTCTGATTGCTTTCCTCTGATCATGATTCAGACTGTTTACCCCTTTCCTAAAATGTGCTTCCCAGAACTGGACCTAATCCTTAGAAAGGCATCTGATCAGAGCAGAGGAGAGGAATGATTATCTCCTTTTTTGATAATTTGATCTGTCTCTTTATCATTCATTTTTTTTTCAATTTCTCATCTGGACAAACTTCATACCCAATTCCCACCAAGTCAATGAATACAAATCTGCTGTAGAACCTTTTTGTAGGTGGTTTCTCCAGAAGCATCAACTCCCCGATGACCTAGCTTCTTCCCATGTCCACTGGATTGTGCAGATAACATTGGGGACTGGAAAAGGAGAAGAAGGAAGAGGAACATGTTAAAAGTCATTGAAAAATTATCTTGGCACAAGGCAGTGAAGGCAGTGACTGATTTGAACTTCTCCAAAGAACATGTTCAGATGCCTATTTTTTATTTTTTGATTTGCTGGAAATTAAAATTTTGATGATAGAGTACTACTGACTCAAAGGATGAGGAAACACCAATTCTCATAAGCAGGAAAAGCAGGGTTTTGTGCCAAATCTCAAAAGAGGGGCAGGCCCTCCTGATTCTTCTTGGTAGGGGGTGGGTGGGAGTAAAGTGTTGCTCTGTCTAAATTTGGGAGGAGATCATGGGAGGCAGATACTCTCGAAAGCAGTATGGAGATGGTATGATGATAGATGACCAGCCCACATGCCCCTGAAAATAGGATCATGCAACATTCTTAGCAGAAAAGGCTGCCAACTCCTCCGGAGTAGATTGCAGATTGGAAATGTCCTAGAATTGAATTCAAAGAAATAATTATCAAATGCCTACTGTGTGCCAAGCAATAGGTTAAGTGCTAGGAGATAAAGTTAAGATGAAAATGGAACATTAAGTTTAGTAAAGGAATACATCATAGAATGTGTGTGTGTATGTGTGTATGTATGTACATACACACCATCAATCAATTAGCAATCATTTATTAAGCACATATTATGTGTTAGACATTATGCTGGGAACTGTGTATAAAATTAAATTATACAAGCTTTACTCTGAAGGAGTCACCATTCTACCAAGGAGATGACAGATACATACAGAAATAAATGCAGAATAAATATAAAGAGAACAAAAACAAATCGATACAAAGGAGTTAAACTCTGTAGTTTAAAATCAGGAAAGACTTCCTGGAGAAGGTGGTGCTGAGGTGCAGGTAAGAAGGGAAAGAATTCCAAACCCAGGGCAGTGAAGGCAAAGGGGTGATGAAGGGAGATGGAGCGTTACCCAAGAGGAACACATTGGCCATGAATAAGCAAGTCAGTAAGGGGGACTAGGTCACAGAGTACTGGACAGGGAATCATGTACAATGAGCCAGGTGATGAAGAGCTTAGCATTACATGTCAGAGAAGTTTCTGTCTGACTTGGGAAATGAGGTACCACAGTGTGTTGGGTAGAGAAATGACTAGGCCAGACCTGTACTAAAGGAATGCCTTTCACAACAGTGTGGAGGACCCACTGGAGTTGAAAGCCTGGAGGTAGGGAGACCAATGAGGAGACCACTGCAATAGTCTAGGAAAGAGGTAATGGAACCGAGGTAGCAATGTAAGCAGAGAGAAAGCATCAGAGAGCCTCTGAATGACTATATGGAATAAGTGAGGAGTCCAGGTTATAAACTTGAAGGAATGGAAGAATAGTAGAGCCTTTGACAGAAATAGAAAAGAGTGAAAAGATGAGAGTTCTGGGGGGATAATTATGTCACACAGAATATGTGTTTAACTGAACCAATTGTCAGAAGAGGCATCAGAAAACTCTGTTGTGGGGGAAGGGTTGGCTCAATTCCAAATGGTGTTGTAATTATTCCTTGTTAGCCTCTGGCAGCACTGCCAAAGAGAAACATAGCAATCTGTGTGCTGGAGGTCTCGAATCCTAGCCTAATCTAATTGATTTGTCTACCACTATGGTGAAACTTGTTGAGAATCATGGTAGGTCAATATATACCACATTTTTTCTAATGTATCTCCTTGCCCAACCTCTCAAAACTGGTTTCTATAAAGTCTGAATGTGACTTCTTATCATTGTATATCTATATACACAAGAGTTTTGATATTTGATTTTATCAGTGACTGGGTTTAAAAACTGATTAGGGCACTGAGAGGCTAAGTGACTTGCCCATGGACACATGGCAGATAGCAGAACTGGAACACAGATCTTTCTGACTCATAAGGCTGGTACTCTATCTACAATATGACTACCTATTTATCCCTTCAGTGTTCCTTCCTGCACCCCTTTTTTGGCATGAGAAACTCTCTGTGAGGACATTTTCTCTACCATAGCACAATGACAACTTTACTCTTTAACTTACTGTCTTAGGGAGTGGCCTGAATCTTTGAGAAGTTAAGTAACTTGTCTAGGGTCACACAGACAGCACAGTCAGGGGTTAGATTTAAAACACAGGCATAGAGACCCCCCCCTTTTAATGAGGCAGGTAAACACCTCTGCAACTTACCCAGAGCACTGAGAAGTTAACTGACTTGCTCAGCATCACACAGCTAGTGATGGGCTTAAACCCTGATTTCTGACTCTAAGGCTAGTCTGCTAGGGAGAACAAACACAATTATTAAGTCTTTCACACATTTATGGATCACTCTATATAATAATTAGACTCAATCACAGAATCTTAGCATTGGAAGTCACTGAATCCATGTCTACCCACAATCATGAATCCTTCTTTAGAACATCTCTACTAAGCAATCAGTCAGCTTCTGCCTTACAAACCTCTAAATGATGGGGAAATCTCATGTTTTTTTGAATTTCAATTTCTTGAGGTAGTTCATTCAACTATTGGGCAATCCTAACTGCTGGCAAGGTTTTTCTTATATCAAGATAACATCTGTATCTTGGCAACTTCCCCCACTGCTCCCAGTTCTGTCCTTTAAGGCTTAACAAAACAAGTCTAATCCCTCTTCTGAGTGACAGCCTTTCAAATACATAAGCATGGCTAAGCCTTCTTTTTCCACAATAAAATATTTTGTGGTTCCTTTAACTTATCCTTTTATGTCCTGGTTGTGAGTCTACTCACTCTCACGGTGGCCTTTCATAGGATGTCATTTAGTTTATCAATGTCTTTTTTTTTAAGGCTTTTGCAAGGCAAATGGGATGAAGTGGCTTGCTCAAGGCCACACAGCTAGGTAATTATTAAATGTCTGAGATTGGATTTGAACTCAGGTACTCCTGACTCCAGGGCAGGTGCTCTATCCACTGTGGCACCTAGCCACCCCTATCAATGTCTTTTCACAAGAAGTATGTAAGGCAGAGAAGCAGTGAGACTTGTATTCCTTTTACACTTGATACTCTACTTCTCTTTAATGTAGGTTAAGAATTTTGTTTTCTGACTGACATGTCACATTGTTGATTCATATGAAGTTTAAAGTCTAAAATACTACTACTACTACTACTAATAATAATAATAATGATAGCAAAATAAGCATTTATATGGCACTATGTGCCAGGCCTTTACAAATATTGTCTCATTTGATCTTCACAAAAACCTGGGAGGTAGGTGCAATTCACCTCATTTCTGTAGTTAAAGAAACTGAGGGTCTGATTTACCTAGGGTAACACAACTTGTAAATAAATGGCTGAGACTGGATTTGAACTCGGTTTTCTGCACTCCAGCCCTAGAGCTCTATCTATTGCACCATACAGTGGCCACTAAAATTCCCTAGTCTTCCACATGAACTGATGTCTAGCTATACCTCCTATATTCTGCATTAACACTGATTTAAAAAAAAAATCACAGATGTGGTTTATATTTACCTCTAATTAAATTTCATCTTATTTGATCACTAGAATTATGGAGAGATCAGATAGTTCTTAACCTGGTAGCCATGTGGTTATTTTAAGGAGTCTATATGCAACAAGTATTGTCATTTTCTAATACATATTTTATCAGTTACACAAGTAAGAACTGGAGTTGGGATTCAAATTCAGGTCTCCTGATTCCAACATGCCACACTGCCTCTATACCTCTTGATCCATTTCTAATCCTGGCCAAAAGAATACAAGTACAGAATAATTATCCATTAATCCTATAAAGGAACTGGTTGAAAGTTGAAGAGAAGTCATTAATGATTTTGGGTAAAACTGAAAAGAGTTTTCTATTGGTATAATCTAGGGATCTGTGTTTGGGACTAGATTCTTTAAATTTTTGGTCAGTTCTTTGGTTATAGTCATCAGTGGTACTCATCAAATTTACACATGATATAAAGCTAGGAAGGATAGTTAACATGTTAGATCCAAGAAAATCTCAACAGACTAATATTATAGGCTATTGAATAAAACCATTAAGATGGACTTGAGGAAAGGTAACTATAAAGTTATTTTGATAATTTGAGTTAGAAGAGTTCTTTCATAAGATAAAAATATTTAACTTTATAGTAGTATAAAATGGAAGAAGTATGGCTAGATAGATAAAGTTAGAGATTTTAGCGGACTGCAAATTCAGTATGTTAATACTGACATAGCAGTTAGTACTATGACACTGCAGTGAAAAAAAATCTGATCCTAGGCAGCATTAAGGTAAAGCACAGGACTAGAGAAGTTACGGTTCTGCTCTACTCTCTGCTCTGGGCAGACCACATATGTGGTTCTGTGTTCAGGTCTAGATATCACATTTAGGAAAGATACTGATAAGCTGGAATATACCCAAAGGAGAGTGAATAGGGTTTGAAAGGCCTCAGGATCATACCATAATTAACTACGGGTGTCTGAAGGAAGTAGGGATATTTTCTCCAGAGAGAAGCAGATTTGGAGAGAAAAGAGAGCTGCCCTAAAGTATCTGAAAAGACTGACATTTGGAAGAGGGATTAGATTTATTCTGCCTGGCCCCCAAAAGGATGCCAGGAAACAGTTTAAAAAATTGACACTATTCAAGAGGACCCGACTCCCTCCAAAGGTGGCAGTTACCTCCATGAGAAGTCCAGCAAGGACTGAATACACATTTGTCAGACTTACTGTCCAGGAAATTCTTGATCAGGTACAGATTGGACTAGATGGCCTCTAAAAGCCCTTTCCAATTTTGAGATTCTATCAGGTAATTGTGGAACCATGATTCAAACTCAGGCCCCTGGGTCTGAAATATGGCACTTTCTTATTTATAACAGAGCTTCATTTCTACTGCTAGTAATTTATTACAGTATTAAATGATGATTTGATGAGACAGAGGAAGGGAAGAAAGGCAGAAGAAAGAAAAATAGGAAGGAAAGGAGGAAGGAAGGACAGTCACTGACTGTCCATGATGAGCCAAGCACTGTAATGAATGCTTTTATAACTGTTTTCTTGTTTGAGTCTCACGATCATTTTGGGAGGGAGGTGCTATTTTTCTCCCCATTTAGGTAAGGAAATTTGAGACAATGACTTGTTCTGCATCATCTAGTTAATAAGTGTATCATGGCAGATTGGGTACAGGGTCTATCCACTGAACCATTAGCAGTGAGAACATTTTGGGAACACTTCAGGGATGAGATGAACTTGATTAGAATTTACATGCTACACTATGTGGGAGTGAGGAAGAAGGATGAGACTCTAGTTTAGGAAAATGACATATCAAGATTTAGAGGCTGCAGCAAACCTTTCCTCCTCTAATCTAGCTACTGTATTTAAATTCTGAAAACATACCTCTGGATGACATCACTCCTCTACTTCAACAGCCTTTAATGGTTCCTGGGTATGAGAGAAGGGGACATATTCTAGGCATACTGCAAAGGGAAATTAATAGGCCTTGGCAAAAAATTGGATAGAGGGGGATAGAGATAGTGAGGAATCTAGGATGACTTCTAGGTTGTGAGCTGAGGGATGGAGAGGGTGGTGTTGCCTTCTATGGTGACGGGGTAGATGGAGAGGGGTGTGGGGAGGTTGGGGAAAAGATAATGAGTTCTGTTTTGGACATATTATGCTTAAGATGTCGATTTGGAAATCCAGTTTGAGATGTCTGAAAGGCAGCTGGAGATGAGAGACTAGAGGTCAGCAGAGAGTTTGAGACAGGAACAGTAGACTTGAGAATCATTACCATAGAGATGGTAATTGAGCTGATGAGAACACCAAGTAACATAGTATAGGAAAAGAAGAGAGCCCAGGAGAAAACCTACAGTTAGAGGACACGATCTAGGTGAGGATCTTGCAAAAGAGACAGAGGAGCAGACTAATAGGTAGGACAAGACCACTGTCATGAAAACCTGGGAAGAAGACAGTGTCAAGGAAGAGAGTGATTAGCAGTATCAAATGCTGCTGTCGAGAAGAATGAAGATTGAGAAAAGGCCATTGTATTTGGCAACTAAAGGGATCACTAGTAACTTTGAAAGAGCAGTTTTGGCGGAATGATAAGGTCAGAAATAAATTAATAAGGGATTAAGGGTAAGAAAAGAGAAGACAGAGGCAGTTACTGTAGGTGACCTTTCAAGGCAGAAAAAATATAGGATAATAGTGAGGATGGAAGGATCAAGTGAAGCTTTTTTCAGGATGTGGGGCTGTCTGCAGGTTGTAGAGATGTCAAGAGGGAGGGAGGGAGGGAGGGAGGGAGGAAGGGAGGGTGTCTGAGCATCTGTGTGAATTTTGATCCCTTTTCAAACAAGTTTGGGCATTTACTCTAATACTTGCTAGTTGGATGTCTCTTGGAGAGTTGCAACCTCTCTGAGCCTTTTTAATGTGTAAAATGAAGATAGCAAAACTTATGCTACCTGATTACATGCTCATAGCTCTAAGGAGGGAAAGGACCTGAAGGGATTTGTTCCAACCCTTTCATTTTGGTAGATGAAGAAAGTGGCTCAAAAAAGTTAAATAACATGTTCAGTTATATAGGTAGCAAATGAGAGAGTCAAGGATTCAAGTAGACATCCTGTGTCTCCCAGATTCAAGTCCAGCAATTTTTCAACTATCTTACACCCTCACTGGGCTACTGTGAAAAAGTGTTTTTTAAAGTGTAAAGTACTATAAAAATGTGTTAGGAGCCACTTTTGTATTCCTCCTTCACCTTCCCCCAGCCCACCCCAATAGGCTGGGCACAATGTCTTGTGAGTGCTCAGCAAATGTTTCTTGTTAGGTAAAGAAGGCAGTTAGGCCTGTCTGGGGTTGGCTCCTTTGGTGATATAAGGAGGTTAGAAACAGTTGAATTCTGAAAACTGGTAGATGCTTTGGGTAACACAGAGTATCTAGATTCAGACTTGAAGTTAAGGAGATGGGTTGCTGGTAAGGAATGAGATTAGCCTCCAGGTCAAGCCTCTGAGCAGGAAAATGAGAAAATAAAATGCCACTTCAAAAGATGACTCTCACTTCTGGGTATAGGATTAAGTAGAGAAGGAAGATGGTTTTAATATCTGGACACAGGGGAGTTAGGGATAGTTTTATCTCTAATCATAAAATTCCTATCACTTGAAAGTTCATCTTTCATTACTGTTTGGAAAGAACAACCTATTTTCCAAATCTAATTCAAGCCCCCATTCCTGATCATTTCGGTCTGACCCTTTTTATGCTTTACCCTGAAATGATCTGTAAATTCTTAAAAAGCAGGGACCAATCTCATATGCTGTCTCTACCCTTAATCAAGATGTCTCAAAGATATTTTGAAAGAATGAAGGTCTCTCCTTGGTTTTATATGCATATTATAAACTTATAGAAAGTCAGAATAGGAAAGGAGCTATAAACATAATATTGGAACTTGAGGATATCTTAGTAAATACTTTAACCTCATTTGATAGATGAAATTAAAGCCCAAAGAGGCAGAAACCCAGAGGTCAAGATTTTTGCCTAGTGACTTGAATTTTTTTTTAAGTACTTATATAATCAGTTATTCCATGACAGAATAATAGAGTATTCCTTGAAAGATGTAATATAGCTGTGTTTGATAACACTCTGCGATTATAAATAACAAAGAACAGAAGAGATATATTTATGATTAACAATATTCATCCCTTTCACTGAAGACTTCTAGTACAGAGTCAAAATAGAAGAATTACCTGTAGATAGTGATGTCTTTTAGATTCTCCTGCTTGCAAATGAACCTATAATGATTGTATTAAATTCAGGAACACTACACAATTTCCTATTAAGATTCAAAATCACTTTAGAAGTTAGCCTAACAGGAAAAAGTAGGAGGATGAGAAAAAATATATAGTCCAAACTCAGCTGAGATACAGACAACCTACTGATATGGTCCATCAGGACACAGGATAGATACTATATATAGACAATGGAGTTATTCCCAGACCTGAACAGCAGGAAGAACAAGCTGCTTTTAACGACCCCAAGCTTCCCTCTGAAACAGAGGCCCTTATACAAACATCAAAATTCTTCCAGTGAAGCTACAATCATATAATTTATGGTCCACCACAGCAGACAAAAAGTAAAGGCTACAGATGAGCCAAGGGCAATGGAAAAGCTAAGGATAGCAGAAGCAGGCTTTGACATTAACAATGAAGGAGAGCCTGGAAGAAGCAGAGTAAACATTTTCAGAAATATGTCAACCCAGAAAAAGTGGGTTGGTTATGCAGAGAGTGAGGCTTAATGAAAGAAAAAAGTCTTTATGCTCCCTTGCTACTCATACACTACTAAGAGGAAGACCCCAAAACACCGGGTAGATCAACCTGAAGGATTTGTAGGAGGACATACATAGTGAAGAATGCAGAATGAGAAGGCAGGGAATTTGAATTCTGAAGCAGTATTCCCCAGAGTTAAAATTACAGATATATCTAAAGGATATATTTATCAATATATAAAAATTTACTAAGTATTTTAAAGAGTTCATGAAATCATCCCATAATATGGGTGGAAGGTTAAAATGTCAGGCTAGGTGTTGCCTGGTACGATTGAGGGAAGGGATATTTTCTGATTTATTTCCTCTCACTTGATAGTGGAAGGAGGAGGAAAAATCAATGCCCAACTTCTTTCTTCTATGATCCAGAGCCAGGGGTCACTGCCACAAGACAGAGAAGCCAAGGCAGGAGTTGAAGGTGAGGACATGGGGTATGCTGAAATTTTCAGAGATAGTCTTCACAATGAGAAGGATAGGGAGAGGGATACAGTTCCAGGACCTCATGGTTTTAAGTCTTTTTTCCTCAGAAAATGTCATTCCTCACTCAGGAAATAGGAAATGGTAATATTGCCTGCAACTCCTGATGTCAGTGATGATCATCACTTCCTAAGTCAGGGTAACCAGGGAAGGGAAAATTTCTTTTTTGAGACAGTACTGAATCTTATCCATTTATTTGGGCTTTCCTGGGCAATTGTTGGTTAGAACTAGTCACTTCCCCTAAGTGCAATATTGGATGAGTACTGTCTAACTAGAGTTCTCTTAAAGGAAGCAGGAAGGAAAGGCAAATCTAAGTATAAAAACATATGGGAGTTCACAAAATGTCAAGTGTGACAAATTTTTCTCAGATTTATTTTTAAATTTAGACCTAATCATTCTTCTATTATCTGAAATTTCTATCCAAATCTATAATAATGAATTGCTCAAGGTCACCCAGTAAATGGAAGAATTTGAATTTTAGATTTTCTTTCTCCAAGTCCCTGATTATTTCCATTCTACCGCACTGCATTTGTGTATTTCCTGAATTTGGCTGAATCTTTGGAAAGGACTCATACTTCTGATCTAGATCTTCCCTCTTGGCTTCAATTCTTGTCCTTGGAACATTATATTTCTAGTAACCAACAACTTATTACACATGACTGGATCTATGAAATCACATTAATAATACATAATAAATGTGATATGTTAAAGTACTTTCCAAACTTTAAAGAGTTATATATAATGTTAATGTACAAATGTATGTTTAAATATTACCTATGTTGATGATGATATTTTGGCTGTCTTCCCAGTATGTCACCTTACATGAAAATTTATTTTACTAAAGTTTAATTCATTAAAGCTGGGGAGAAACAGATTTAGGCAGAAATTACTTAAATTCTGTGATAGGCAAAGGAACATGGATATATTAAAAGTGGAGAGTGCTATAAAGAGGACATTCAGGGGTAGCTAGGTGGCGTGGTGAATATAGCACCAGCTCCAGAGTCAGGAGGACCTGAGTTCAAATTTGACCTCAGACACTTAGTAATTGCCTAGCTGTGTGACCTTGGGCAAGTCACTTAACTCCATTGCCTTAAATAAAAAAAATTTTAAAAAGAGGACATTCATTAGTTAAAAAGCATTTATTAAGTGCTTACTACAAGACAAACACTGCACCAGGTGCTAGGAATATGAAATTAAACATAAAACAGACCTTGTCCTCAAGAAACTTAGATTCATTCAGGGGGAACAACATGTCCGCACATAAGAATAACAAAATATATGCTTTCTATGTATATGGATATGTGTGTGTGCCTATCTACCAGCGTCTCTTTAATTACTTGCATAAACCTGGACTAGTCATAATCTCTGTGGGTCTTAAGTTTCCTCATCTGAAAAATGGGAGTTGGGCAAGATGGTCTCTTGAAATTTCTTTTAGTTCTAGATCTGTGATCCTTAATCATAAAAGTACAAGGTAATTCTAAGGAGGAAGTGACTAGCAGTGGCAGGTGGGAGAAACAGGAGTTGAGTTGAGCTTTGAAGAAAATTATGGATTTTAAGAGTAGATGCGATAAGGGAACACATTTTCCATTGGAGAGAGTCTGTACAAAGGCAAGGAGACAGGATAGAATGTCTTTTGTGAAGAAAGAAGATCAGCTTGGCTGGACTGAAGACTTCCACAGGAAGGGGAGTCCTGTGCCTGGTAAACTGGACTAAAGTTTATAATGGGCTTTAAATGTCAAATAGGAGGGTTCATATTAGAGAGGTGGACTGGTGCAGTCTACAGATGACTGGACTTGGGAGTCAGGAAGACCTGAGATTGAGTCCTGCCTTGAACACTTACCAGTTGTGTGACTTTGGATAAGTCATTTCAACCTCTTTCAGACTCAGGTTGTTCAGCTATAAAATGAAGGAATTGATTGAACTCAATGACCTTTAACCTCTGAATTTCTGGTCCAATGATACTACAGACAACAGGAAACCACTGGAGTATAAGAAGAGCATATGCTCCATGGCTGGAGCTGTGTTTTAGGAATATCACTTTGGAAGTTGTGTGGAGGATGGGCAGGAGGCACAAGATGAAGCAGAAAGACTATTTAGGAGGAAGAGGAGAAGAGATCTGAGCTGGAGCAGAAGCAGTAAATAAATAGGAGAGACTGTAGCAAATAACCAAAAAGAAGCTGGGGGAAGGTAGAGGAGACAGGGAGGGGAGGTTGGTCACCCATGAATAATTCTTTATCCCAATCACCTTTTTCAGTATTGATTAGGCCCCTCACTGATTTACTCAAAAGGTTTTTGGGGAAACTAACTCCAAGTAGCTGAAAAGACAGTTTGTTTGCCTTGGCCCTCAAACTGGAAACAGTTATCTCAAATGTGGCAGTGGAAGCTCTTCTATCTCAAATAGGCAACTTTTCTTCCATTCCCAAGCAAATGAAAAAGGTTTACCCTTTGCAGAGAAACTGTGAGCAGCCAAAACATACTACATTATGTAAGAGAAAGAACTGTGAGAATATGGAGGGAGATCAAAGTCCTGTCATAGTCCAGATGGTCCACAAAAATCTGGAAGAACTTCAAAACATTCCAAATTAAACTTCCATCAAGTAAGGTGAATACTTCTTTTGAGCTGGTTTAAGTTCTCTATCTTGTACATTTTAAACTGCCTGTTTAAGTCTAAGTTCTGTTCAGGAAGTTGGATTATGTTCTTTGTACCTACTAGCTTCAAAAAAAATTATAGCTAGATAAGTGCATTGCTAGATTTTGCAGAATTGATATGGTAGCAATGGGAATGGGGCTCTGTCTACTGTTCAGGCAGGAAGACTCTCCTTGTCCAGGCTCAGTAGAGGGGAGAAGTCTTCAGCTGAGCATCTATATTTTTCATGCATCAGCAAAGGCAATGTGAGATAGTTCAGCAAGGGAGGCAAAAAAAATTATTCAGGATAATTTATATAGTTGCTCAAGAATTCTGGGAGATCTATTTGGGAATTACATTAACTAGTATGTTGGGTCTTTTATCCAAGCTAAGGACCCACTTGGGTAAATCCAAGGATTCTTAGAATCTTCAATAACCCTCCAATGTCTGTGGTCATCAGTGATAATGAATTTTATCATGGGATTGCCACTTTTCTGGGAATATGTCCAGATAAGTTAGTGGCATATTTAGCTAGTAGCTCAATATAGTTAGAAAGTGGTCACACAACCAAAACAATTTGGTCCACTGTAAATTTGTTATCAATCTCAGCTGGACTCTTACTTCTTGAAAATCCTTTGATTTTTCTCTAACTCACATTTCTCAAAAAAAAACTATTTCAAACTACTCAAACTTTTTAATATTATCCCTTCTTAAGAGAGTACTTCACCCACTTTTTTGTTTTTAAATTTTTTTGGGGGGGGCAAGGCAATGATGGGATTAAGTGACTCAGGTCCTCCTGATTCCATGGCTGGTGCTCTATCCATTGTGCCACCTAATTTCCCCTTCACTTGCCTATTTTTTTTTTTTTTTAGTTTTTGCAAGGCAAATGGGGTTAAGTGGCTTGCCCAAGGCAAGGTAATTATTAAATTTCTGAGGCTGGACTTGAACTCAGGTACTCTTGACTCCAAGGCCAGTGCTCTACCTACTGCACCACCTAGCCGCCCCCGTTCACTTGCTTTTACAGAGAAAATGGAGATCATTTGCTATCTCTCTCATTCCTTACTTCTATAACTTAAACTCCTGCTAAATCATACTCCTTTGTTTCTCCTCCTTTGCTCCTGTCTGAGAAAAAGTTGAATAAGACTTAGTTGAATAAGACAAAGGAACTAGGGTCAAATCTGAACCTCTGAATTCATTCAGAGTTTTACCAATTTCTTCTTTAGCCATATTAAACAACACGGCCCTGAATGAATCCTTCTCAAATACATTTTTGGGTAAGTAGGATCATGCTGGAGTAAAAAATGATAGATATAGCCTTATCTCCCCGAAGTTAATGGAGGGTTTATTATACCCACATACCTAAAAGCTTTAGGGTGATACCTCCATTCTCACCTGAGATAGGAGAACCATGATTTTCAAAGTCCTTCTAGAGCAGGAGTCCTCAGATGGGGTTCACAGATCCCCAGTGGGACTGTGGGTAGATTTCAAGGGATCTGTGAACTTGGATGGGAAAAAAATTACACCTACATTTTTATTAATTAGAATTTAGCATTTCCTTTGATTATGAATGCAGGCATCCAAACATTTTTTTCTGGGAAAGGATACGTAGGCTGCCAAAGGTTAAGAACTCCTGGTAAAGGCAGATATGGAAGAGAGTTGTCCAGCTGAATTTTCAATCATGGCCCAGCTTTGGGCCTCTTCATTTTCCTGGCATCTGAAATTTACATTGGACCTTCCCCTGCCTCTTGACTTATTTAAACTGTATTGCTTCTCATGTATAGACTCATACTTCTGATCCAGAATTATCCTCCTTGGGGCCTCGAGGAAGCTGGTGTGGTGTGTGGTGACTTTTTGGTTCAATTCTGTCCTTCCTGACTTTCCATTGCTTCTGTGACCTCCTTGTATTTTCAGTATTTCCAAGCATGGTCACATGCATCACCTAATTTTATCCTGATAATATCATTGGGAGGATCCTGTGTTGGTTTATGGAAAGAAATAGACAAGGATTATAAGGGATGAGAATGCATAAAAGGGTTTTGATCTGTACTAGCAGAGTACCCAAACTGACAAGATCACTGCTCATTTAAGTAACATCTCTAAGTGAGCAAAAAGGACCACAGGATTTAGAACTGCAAGAACCTTAAAGACCATCTAACTCAACTTCATTTTACAAAAGATGAAACTGAGATTTATAGAGTTGAAGTTATTTCTCTAAAATTGAAAAGAGGGGTCATTATTCCCACTTTATAAAGGAAGAAAGGTACAGAGAGGGGAAATGATTTCCTTGAAGGCAGAGAGTAAGTCAATGTTAGAAGCAGGACAAGAACACAAGTCTCCTGAGAAGCAATATGGAGCTTGTTCACAATAGCTTGATAAGGTGGGAAAGGCATTGGATGATGACATCCAAAATGTGGCTGAAACCCAGAACACAGAATCAGATTGTCATGATAGAAGTGGGGTCCAATCTGGTCTTTTTTGACTTGTAGCCTAATGCCAGGTCCACCTTGCTCTAAGTCTTCCCAACTTTGGAGTATAATCTGGGGTGTAACTCACCTCACTTACAGTTGACTTCTTCTGTGTCAGACCTGAAGGAGAAAAAAAAAAAGCAAATCAGACTTGAACTACATTTCCCTGTAGTGACTCTTCCCTCTACCCACTTAGGAGTTATAAAGAAAGATGTATAAGGCATCCAAGACCATTCTTGAAATTACTTTCTATCTATCTGTAGGGTACTACTATTTCCACACTTCCTAATAAAGCTCAAAATGCCTTTGTTTCATTCATTATCATCTGTTTCTTTGAAACACTGACAGATACCAAGGTTTCTACCTGTTTCAGAGAGACTTGAATGACTTTTTTAAGGTCACAGAGCAAGTCAGAAATGGTACTGGAGGGTAGAAGTACCAAGGACTCCCAGCCTCCTTTCCCAGAACTCATGCTTTTCAGAGTTATGTAGAACATTGTTTGTCCACAGCTTATGTGTGATTTGTAGTAAAATGATAATTTACTCCTTTCTGTATCTTGAGGCTGTACCTTACTGGGAAGATTTATGGACATGAGAAAAAACTGAGGAATAAAAAATTACTTTTGGAAAAAAAATTTGCTCTATTAATTTATCTACCTATTTTATTCATCACTAAAATAACCCACATTTCCCTGGTGAACAGGTACAAAGCAAGCTTTAATTTATAAAGATGTTACTTTAAAGATGTTATTTAATAGTTACTAGTGAAAGTGGCAAAAAGTCTTGGATAATAGTACTAACACTTGTCAATAAACTTAACTAATATATGATTATTATTATGGGTAGTACCTATCAGAATATCAGAGTTGGAAAAGACTTCAAAGACCAACTCATATTTATCTAGGTTGTTCCCCTTTTTAGTCCTCTTTCTCTAATCTTCAATCTCTCCCTATCTATTTGCCTCTTTTCTTACAAACATGCTTTACCTGCTTACAAACATGTTCAAAGCTATATCTTAAAAACAAAAACAAAATTCAACCATATCTGGTAGCTCTTCCCTGCCCTGGTTAAATTCTTGAGCAAGTCATTTACATTTGCTACCTCCACTTCTCTCAATGGATTTTGAATTCCCTGCGACATGGCTTCCAAGTTTATTAACTTAATTAAAACTGCTATCTCCAAAGTTTGATCTTTTAATTTAATTTAAATTTAATGGTCTTCTCTCAATCCTCATCCTTCTTGACTTCTCAACAACCTTTGATGCTTTTGCTCAACCTCTTCTTTTTTAGGTTTTTATGATACTGTTCTCTCCTCATTCTCCTCCTACATGTGTGATCACTCCTCCAAAGCTCTATCTTGGACCCTCTTCTCTCATTATATTATTATGCTTATACTATCTTATCCAGAACATCAGTTCCCATAGATTCATTTCTCATCTCTATGCTGATGATTTACATAGCTATATATCTATAACTATTTCTGTATCTATCTAATCCCTCTCCTGAGTTCAGATCTTCAATTATCAAGTTTCTTTAAGATATCCTGATTGGATATTTTGTAGACTCTAAAATGCAACAAGTTCAAAACAGAATTCATTATCTTTTCCCCAAAACTCTTTCCTCTTCCAAATTTCTCTATTACATTCAAGGACACCACTATCTTCCTGGTCACCCAGGCTTACAACTTTGGTACCATTCTTAACTCACTCTCTTGCTCATTCCACATAATCTAAACTAGGGGTTGACAAACTATACTTGGTTCTCTATCTTCCCTGGAGCTAGAGATTGATTTTTCTAATGTTTTTAAGTACAAGAAAACTTTATTTAAAACTAGAAAGATCATTCTCAGGTTACCAGTACAGAAAAACAGATTGTAGTTTACTTACTGATTTCTGACAATTGCCAAGTTTGATCATGTCTACTTTCACCAGCTCTGATGTACCTCTGTTCCTGTGTCTCTCCCCAATCTATCCATCCTCCACTCAGGGCCAAAGTGCTCTTCCTAAGGCCCAGATCTGACCATATCACCTCCTCCTCCACTCAACAAATTGCAGTATCTCTCTCTTATAGCTAAGATCTAATATAAAATGACTTAACAGCCCTTCAAAATCTGACCTCTTCTATCTTTCCAGGCTGCTTACATTTACTCCCCCATCACCTGTCTTTGACCCTGGATGCTCCTCATACCAAGAATGCTCTACTTCCTCACTACCTTGCTTCCATTGCTTCTTTCAGGAGGTAGCTAAAATCCCACCATTTGCCAAAAGGTCTTCCCAGGTACTCCCTTCCCTTGTCCCCTTGTTAGTGTTCTCTTTAAAAATTACCTTCCATTTACATAGTACATTTCTTTTACATATAGTTATTTGCATGCTCTCTTCTCTATTAGAAGAATGATAATTCCTCAAGGGTAGGGTTCATATTTTTGCCTTTTTTTATCCTAAGCACTTATCACAGAGAAAATGATTAACAAATGCTTGTTGACTGACTGTATTTATCACCTTTTACAACACCTCCACCATTCTAATTTCCCAGAGACAGGGAATTTACTATCTTACACAGAATTCCAGTCTTCTCATAAGCTAGATACCTAGGACCAAAGTAATGTTGATGCATGAAAGAGTGAAAGAAGAAGGTACATGAAAAGGGCATTGCCCACATAAAAGAGAAGTTAAATGAGATGACACTGTTTCACAATCGCTACTTAACAGGGTGCTCTCTGTGACTGCCCATGCTCACTTTCTTAGATTTGGACTGCTGCTTCTCTCACCGTATACTAGAGTTTGATACAGGAAAACAACTTTTTGTTGCCTCAGATCATAACTTGGGCATCAGTTTCCCCAGGAGGTCCCCTTCACCCCCAACCTTGGGTTCAGTTACCTATCTCTAATCACAGAGACCTTTTTGGAGACTAAAGCTAGGGAGATTGTGAAAATAGCTATTTTGGGGTTAGTCAGCTTAGTCTAACAAAAAATCTCGGGCTGGGGCAGCTAGGTGATTAAGTGACTAGAGCACTGGCCCTGGAGTCAGGAGTACCTGAGTTCAAACCCGACCTCAGACACTTAATAATTATCCAGCTGTGTGTCCTTGGGCAAGCCACTTAACCCCCATTTGTCTTGCAAAAAAAACCTTAAAAAAATCTCAGGGACAAGACACATAATCCTGGCTAAATCAGCACCAGAGAACACACCAGAACCATGGTAGTGCAGAAAAGATGTGGGGGCAGGAAGGCAGCAGCTAAAGTAGTTGCCCAGAGGGGCTGTGTTAGTTTCTGTCTCATGCCTGAGCTATTTGTAGTGTGTACCTACAAAGAGCAGAAAATGCAGGTTTTCATTATTTGAATTGTAAGATTAGCTTTAATCAAATGACCTATGTAGAAGATCATCTATTTCAATATATTTAAGCATCTTTGTACAGAACAGTATGGGAGAAAAGTTTAGGTTAAGTCAAATTCCTTACTTTCATGGAACTTAGAATCTTGTAGAAGGTGGATGAGATTATTATAGAATTCAGAGTTGGATGGGACCTAAGAGGCCTTCTTGTCCAATTTATATCTGAAGAAAATTATCTTCTGTATAACATATCCAAAAATGTTCACTTAATAAGCAGGGAATCAACCATCTCTTGAGGCATCCCATTCCGATTTTGGACTAATTCCTCCTCACCTCCTCCAGCTATTAGCATTCTTGCTTCAGGGTTCAACTCAGCTGACACTTTCTTGCTTCCTTCTCAAATGATCTTATACCTTTCTGGATAAATGCTATATGCCTTTAGGAGAATGTAACCTCCTTGAGAGGAGGGACTGTTTTTTATTTTGTTTTGGTATCTTCAGCATCTAGCACAGTGCCATGTACTTAAGAAGCTCTTAATAAATATTTGTTGAATTGTCTTGAACAACACACACACAGTGGGCTCTTTCATCTGTCCTTCCTGATCTATCTGCTATTTCTTGCCCAGTACACTCTACTTCAGTCTCCATGATTTTTCCTGGCCTGCTCCCCAATTCTAGGAATTCTCTCATTCTTTTACCTCAGTCTCTTGTTTTCTCCAGATTTTTTAAGACAGCTCAAATTCACCTTCTGTAGCTAGCCTTTTCTAGTAGCAAGTGCCTTTCTTCTCAAATAACATAATGGCTAATTCAATAAACCCTAGAGAATAAGCAAAAAAAACAAAAACAAAAACAAAAACAAAAACAAAAACAAACCCAGATACCAGGTACAGCAACTATGTAAGATATAAAATCTATCTTACAAAATTTTAACATATCTATATAGTATGTGATATTACTACCGCCACCACCACAACCACCATTAACATAAGACTCTAAGAGTTGAAAAATATTTTATGCAAATTATCTCATTAGATTCTTAATACCATCCTGTGAGGTGAACGAAGGAATGAAAAAACATCTATTAAGGGCTTCCTATATTCTAGTCATGGCAAGTAAGCACTAGGGATATAAGTATAAGCAAAATAATCTGAGCCCTCAGGGAGAACTCACAGTTCATCAAGGTGCTATTTTTTATTATTTAAATTATTTTTTTGAGTTTCTCAACATTCACCCATTTGTAAACTCCTAAGTTACACATTTTTCTACTACCCTCCCCTCCCTCCCACTTGCTCTTGATGGTAACAGTCTAGTAAAAGTTGTACATATACATTTGTGTTTAACATATTTACATATTAATCATTTTAAATAAGAGGAATTGGAACTAAGGGAAAAGAAAGAAAACCTTGAGATAAGAAGGTAAAACATGAGAGACCTTTTAAAAACAAGAGTTTATATTCAGATTCTGTGGGGGTTTTTTCCCATGCTTTGGATGTGGATGGCACTGTCCATAACAGGGCTCTCAGGGTTGTCCTGCTCTCTGAACTGCTGAGAGGAGCTGCATTAATGTTGATCATCTCACAATGTTGTTGTTAATGTATCACCCCCATTTTTTTAATTTTAATTTTTTTTCTCTCCCCTTTATCGCTCAAGTGAGTCTATATTTTTTTTGGGGAGGGGATATTTTGTTTACTCTTAAACAAGAATATTTTATTAATGTATAAAAAATTATTTGTACAAAATGAGAATAAATAAATAAATATTGGGGTGGTGGACAGAGCACTGGCCCTTGAGCCAGGAGCACCCGGGTCCAAATCCGGCCTCAGACACCCAATGACCACCCTGCTATGCGGCCCCAGGCAGGCCACCCAGCCCCATTTGCCATGCACCCCCCTAAAAAAAATAATAATAAAAACTGTGCTTCAGTCTGTGTTCCAACACCAACAACTCTGTCACGGATGGATCGCATTCTTTATGATAAGTCCATAACAAAAGTTACTTCCATATTTTTCCACGGTTGCCATTGCTGATCGCAACTCCCTCCTCGTATTTCTCCACTACAATGTAGTATATTTTCTTTCCTTTCACTCTGACTCTGCTGTAGGGTAGTTGAGTAGCGCAGCAGACAGATCCCTGGTCCTGGGGCCAAGAGGTCCCGAGCCCCCCCTACCACCCTTTAGGCCCAGCATCCACCTGGCCCTGTGGTCTAGGACAGGCCTTCCAATCCCAGCCCCTTGCAAGAAGTAAAAAAGAAAATGTGTTATATCTGACCACTCTCCCCCCATGGTCCATCCTCTCCTCCATCACTAACACCCCCCACTTCCCCCTGTCCCTCCCCTCCTTCTTACTCCAGATGCCTATACCCCATTGAGTATATATGCTGTTTCCTCTCCTAGCCACCTCTGATGAAAGCAAAGATACCCTCATTCCCCCTTGCCTTCCCCCCTTCCATATCATTGCAATAGCTCATTGTAATAAAGAAAAATATGAAATATCTTGGCCTATTCCCCCTCTCCTTTTTCTTTCTCCCATTACATTTCCCTTTTTTCTATTGACTCTATTTTTACACCATATTTTATCTTCAAATTCATCTTTCTCCTGTGCTTCAACTATAAAAGCTCCTTCTACCTGCTCTATTAACTGAGAAGGTTCATATGAGTATGATCAGTGTCATTTTTATATGCAGGAATACATATAGTTCATCATCATTAAGTTCCTCATATTTTCTCCTCCTCCAATCTCTATGCTTCACCTGAGTCCTGTATTTGAAGATCAAACCTTCTGTTCAGCTCTGGCCATTCCAAAAGGAACATTTGAAATTCCCCTGGTTCATTGAAAGTCCATCTTTTTCCCTGGAAGAGGACATTCAGCCTTGCTGGGTAGTTCATTCTTGGCTGCATTCTAAGCTCTCTTGCCTTCCGGTATATTGTATTCCAAGCCCTACGAGCTTCCAATGTAGTTGCTGCTAAGTCCTGTGTGATCCTGACTGCAGCTCCACGATATTTGAATTGTGTCCTTCTGGCTGCTTATAATATCTTCTCTTTGACTTGGGAGTTCTGGAACTTGGCTATAATATTCCTAGGGGTTGGTTTTTTGGGATCTCTTTCTTGGGAGGATCAATGGATTCTCTTCATTTCTATTTTGCCCCCTGCTTCTAGGATATCTGGGCAATTTTCCTGTAGTAATTCTTTGAAAATGATGTCAAGGCTCTTTTCCTGATCATGACTCTCAGGTATTCCAAAAAATTTTAAATTATCTTTCCTAAATCTGTTTTCCATATCAGTTGTTTTTTTCAATGAGATGTTTCACGTTTTCTTCTAATTTTGCATTTTTTTGGTTTTGAAGTAATGAGTCCTGATTTCCTGTAAATTCATCAATCTCCCTGAGTTCTATTCTTTGTCTGAAGGATTTGTTTTCCTCAGAGAGTTTTCTTATCTCTTTTTTCCATCTGGCCCATTTTGGTTTTTAAAGCATTCTTCTCCTCAATAACTTTGTGAACTGTTTTATCCATTTGACTTAAGCTGGTTTTTAGCATGCTATTTTCTTCAGCGTTTTTTTGGATTTCCTTGACTAAGCTGCTGACTTCATTTTCATGTTTTTCCTGCATCTCTCTCCTTTCTTTTCCCAGTTTTTCTTCCAACTCCCTCATTTGATTTTCAAAGTCTTTTTTGAGCTCTGTCATAGCCTGAGCCCAATTTCTGTTTTTCTTGGAGTCTTTAGATGCAGGAACTTATGCTTCCTCATCATGCTTCCTCATCTTCAGACTGAGTATATTGATCCTTCTTGGGATCACAGATAATGTATTTCTCAATGGTGTTCCTCTTTTTTCTATGCTTGCTCACTTTCCCAGCCTAAGCCTGTTTTGGGGGTGCTTCCTGAGCTTTTGGGACACTCCCACAAGTGTCTCAGTGTGTGAGGCTCTGTCCTCCCTCCTGGTGTGTGAATGACCATATGCGCCCCACCTCTGCCACGGGACTGAGGTGGGGGGGGGGGCCCTGCTGTTCTACTGTGGGGCCTAGACTGTGATCAGGGTCTGAATGTGGTCAAAGCCCCAGAGTCCTGTTCCAGGGGCAGAGCTCAGCAGTCTCTCTCTTCACTCCCCTCCCTAGGTTCAATGGGCTCATGCCCTGGGGGCTCCTGCTTACTGGCTCCACCTGCTTCTGTTCCTGGATCTGGGCTGCTGGCTGTGTGCCCTGAGGGCTGGGCTTCATATGCTGGCTCTGGCAGAGGTCCCCTCCGCTGTTCCCCCAATTTGTTCCCGGTGCTCCCCAGGGCATTAGCTCAGGAAACTCCCCTGCTACTGTGAGCTGCGGCTCCCAGCGCCCTGGGGCTGCCTCCAGGGGGCTGAAGTTCTTTTGCTCTGGCGGGCCAACCCTCTGGTGGGCCACCCCTCCAACCCCAGGGAGCAGAGCCTTTCTGCTCTTTTCCAGGTTACCTTGAGTAGGAGAACTGCCTCATTGGGTCCCTCTGTGGGTTCTGTGTCTCGAAAATTTAAAGTCCTTAGTTTCAAAGATTTATGAGAGAGCGCCTAAGCCACGATCCACTCTTGTTGCCATCTTGGCTCCACCCCCTCACCCCCATTTTTAAAATGTGGCAACTTCAACAGAGAGAGGCAAAGTGACTTGCCTGATGTCAACACAACTAGTGTATGAGGCAAAATTTAAACCATGATCTTCCTGATGCCAGGTCCTAATACACTCTGCAAATGGAATTATTATAAATAGAATTATGATTTCCTATTTATTCCAAAGATATATTAAAAAACATGTTTTGGACAAAGGAGAGGAGGGAAATGATTTGACTTGTTACAATATAATCTCAATATTCTGAGTATCAAGGGAAGGTGCCTCAGACAAATTCAATGTAACTTGTGAACCAGAATCCCCAAATCTGAGCTGACAGACTGAATTCTTTCTGTGTTGGGGAGGATTTCCACATAAATCACTGTCTGGTTCATGTTCTCACTCAGTTACTTCTTTTGGGAGGAACCTTAGAATTTATCTGTTGGTCTCTCTAGAAAAGGTAATAGCTCCTTATCAATTCCCATACAAAAACTTGGCATAATATATATATATATATATATATCATATATATATATCATATATATTAAATATAGTATCCTTTACCTAAAAAAAAAAAAGAAAAAGGTTACCCCCCCCCACTCACACATGCAATCCAAAATAATCATTTTTCCCTCTAGGGAGCAATACCTCCCTATTTCTCCAAATTTGAAGGGAGATGCACTTGACATTGCTAGAGTCAATCCTTTCCCATTAGATCTACACAGTCAGCATAACTTGCAGTAGGAAGGAAGGGTAAGACCTTATCCCTTGTCCCTTGTTGCTCCTTCAGTTCTGGGATCACATGTTTACCCTCATTTTTATGAGACTTGGTTCAGGAACTTTGCTGGTTAGAAACTCACCTTCCGTCTTTCAAATTGTCTGAGTAGAATAAATCTTGTCATTACATTGCTGCCTTTAGGCTGAAAGGCATTATCTCTCCATGCCTACTGTGACTGGGTCCAAGAACATCGGCCACTACTTCTTCAATACATTCATCTCTGGGGGTCTGGAGTTCCCAGAGGAAGACTAAGGAGATTTGTATCTTCCCCCCTCCCCAGTGATTCAAGTCTTCTTTCTGAAAATAGCTTCTCTCAAATTGGTTTCTGTGATTAGTGCAGTATTGTAATGGAGCTGAGACTACCATTTTAATGCTTAAGTCCTAGGGTTACAACTCTACAATAGTCATGAGCAAATCAATCATCTTTAACTGAGGAAAGGAACTCATTCACACCCTGACAAGAAGACATAATCAATGTCCTAACATGGTGTTAATGGCAGGCCTTAATTTTACTTTGATAGATAGTCTTAGAGCTAGTTAGAACATAAGGAACAGGAGGGAGACAAGGACCCTAGTAGGCTTCTTACAGTTGTGGGAAGCATTACTGTGGGCAAGAAGTACACTAGGAGAGAAAGAATATTAGAATGAAATGCACCCTGATCCAAACTAGTATTGGGGATGGTGAACAACTTGGGAGAGATGAATAGCATCTTCCTGAAACATGGAAGACCTCTGAATTCAGAAATTTAAACCATAGTACAAAGGAGGACTACTAAGCTGTACCTTCAGCCAACACAGTCTGCAATGACAAATGCTCTAAATGCTCATCCCCACAAGGCACAAGACAGAGCCAGTTCCCCAGGAAACAGAATAACTGACACCATCTACTGGGAATTATGGAAAGCTGTGGGAACAGCAATGTGCTAGTCAAGGGCCAAGGAGGAACTGCTATGAGGTAGAAAGCCTACACAAGGCCACAGAAGAACTGCTGTGCGCTAAGAATCCCTACCTAGGCCATGAATGTAATTAAGGCTACAAACATCTCCGGTGAAATATTATTCAAAGATGAGTCATTATTTTCTATAAGTTTAGTTGCAAATCCTTCGTTTATTTGACTACTAAATAAAAGTGTTCATTCTTTGAACCTTGTGAGCCATGTGCTGGGGAGAATTAGTGATAACATGGTGAGTAATATCCCAAATTGTCTCTAGGATGGAAATACAGACAAAAAGAACCTTTAAAAGTTTACCCATGGGGGCAGCTAGGTGTTACAGTGAATAGAGTACCAGTCCTGGAGTAACTGAGGAATTGAGTTCAAATTCGGTTTCAAACACTTAATACTTACTTGGCTGTGTGAGATCTTGGGCAAATCACTTAACCCCACTGCCTTGACAAAAAAAAAAAAAGTTTATCCATATCCTTATATAGGGCCAGCCTATGATACAAATTAAAATCACTTCTATTCTTATAACTTTTAAATTTTACAAAGACCTTTCCCTTATAATAATGCTGTGAACTGTAAGTAACATATCAATTTTATGGATAAGGAAAACCAGGCCTCAGGATATTAATATATGAATGGTAATGCCAGAAATCAAATACAGTTCTCCTGATTCCAAGTCTGGTCTTTTATTATATCCTGTTGTTCATTCCAGAAATATTGTACTAACATATATTTATATGTGTATATAGATAGATATGTATATATGATCAGACAATTTCAGAGCGAGAAGGGATTTTAGAGATTATTTGCTCCAATCCTGTCATTTTAAAGGATAGGAATCAATAATCAGAAGAGGAAGTAATCTGAAGTAAATTAGACTGGGAGAATTAGAAGCTTTTTGTACTCTGTTTCCCAAACTCCTATGTTGCCATTTCAGAGAAATTAGGAGTCTTAAATAATCTAGAAATTCAAAACAATCCCTGGAAAACCTATATTAGAGAATAATTAGGTAATACACATAAGATAAAAGGAATCATTATAAGATTCTGTTATTAGGCCTCTTTATTCCACCAGATATATGAGAAATATATAGTGGTAGGGAGAGGAAAGGATGTCTTTTTTTTTGGGTAAGGCAATGGGCTTAAACAGCTTGCCCAAGGCCATACAGCTAGGTAATTATTAAGTGTGTGAGAGACCAGATTTGAACCCAGGTACTCCTGACTCCAGGGCCGGTGCCTTATCCACTGCACCACCTAGCTGCCCCAAGGATGTCTTTTTAAGAGCATTATAACATAAAATGGCACCAGGTATGCACAAGACAAGGAACTGGTAACCTTGAGTTTACATCCTGTAAGAAAATTGGGACCCCAGGAAGAAATGGGACTAGATATTGTAGCTATCCTTAAAATCTAGTGCTCACCTGGGTTTTTAGTTTGCTTTGTCTTCCTTGGCTTTTTCTGGCCAGTTGAACCAGATTTGCAACAGCATACACCTTTTTGTGCAGATCAATTGCTTTATCCAACTCTTCTTTAACATTTTGCCTGAAAACCACATATCTTATCCTAGAAACAACTTAGTTTCATGCCCTTCCAATAAGATTTCAAACCTAATTCACTGTTCACCATTGTGAACACAGATTTTTTTCCCATGTAGATAATTCATGAAAGCATTTGGGGAGTATTCTATAGCTGAAATTTACTCAGATTAACAAGAAAAGAAGGACTGATGCTATATATCATGTTATAAAAATACCTTCATTGTATTGATAAGATCAAATAAATAATATGTGAATTTTAAAAAATTCAAATCTGTTACTCAGTTTCTATGACCACATTTGCCTACTTGTTTCTTGCATCTCTTTGTTGCTATGCTGCTACCTGGACATGTCTCCTGTACAGGGCCCCATGTCTGCTTTTTATCTTGTGCTAGATGCCCCAATATGTGAAATTTTAAAAATTTGAATGATCTTCTTTTAGCCAAAGATTCAAATGACTGGAGTCAGCACTGACTGGAGAGAAAGAGTGATAGATGCATAGTTAAGGGCTGCTCTTACCATCTACTGTATGTGGCTGTCAGGTGTGTCATCTCATCCCTCCCACCTCAGTTGCTTCATCTGTAAAATGAGAAGTCTAAACCAGATGATTTTTCAGATACTTCAAACTATTAATCATAATCCTGTTAAACTGAAATCTCAGGAGGGGTGGAATGGAGGAGTAAAGAAGAAGGGAAGCATTTTGTGGCAACAAGATCTGTAGAAAACACTAAAACTAATTTCAGAATTCTCAACCTCCTTGGTTTTTATTAGACAACAGAGTATTCAAGAAGAAAAAAGTAAAGTCTCAAACATTTAAAGCAGCAGGGACAGGAGGAGAGACTCCAAATATCAGCTAATCCAATAAACCATTCTGAAAAACTAGGTATTTAGTTGCGACCCTCTTCATAAGATGAGGCTTCAAATTTCCCCCCTTTATCTTAACACTTAGGTGAGCCAATTCATAATATGACTCAGTCACTGTTATGTTGTTCCCAGTCTTGAGCCAGTCATTAAATGTTCTAAAATTCACAAATCTAGTTAGAACCCTATAGATAAGTTAGGTGGGTTTGGGGACAAAGGGATTATCATAAAAACCAGTCAGATGAAGACTGGAACATGACTCCCAAGTCTAGAATGCTCTCCCTCCTCACCTGAATACTAACTGAATACTAACTAACTAAATACTGGATTCCTTTAAAAACTCAACTCCTACCTTCTTCAGAAGTCCTAGCTACACTAAATGTCAAATGGTCAAGCAAAGAAGTGATTAGGAATCAGGGATGAATTATAATTCTGACAGTGGGAACATCGTTAAGGATTTGTGGTGAAACAGGGAGTGGAAAGGAAGTGCTATTCTGTTAGAAAAAGCCAAGTCAGGAACAGAAGGACAAATTTGGGAAGGGTTAGGAAAATCTCAGTTCAGGTTCTCAAACTCTAGTAAGACCAGAGACACAGATCATTAGAAGATAATGCTTCACATATCTGGCTAGTCAGGGTAGTTTTCCTTCACCCGAATAGTTTTCAAGATAATCCCCATGGGTTCTGATAAAGGTGTAATTCCTAAAATATATAGAGAAATGCATCAAATTTATAAGGTTAGAAGTCATTCCCCAATTGATAAATGGTCAAAGGATATGAATAGTTTTCAAATGAAGAAATTAAAATCATCGTCATATGAAAAAATACTCCAAATCATTATTGATTAGAGAAATGCAAATTAAAATACCTATGAGGCTCCAGCTCATACTTATCAGATTGGCTAAGATGACAAAAAGGGAAAACAATCAATGTAGTAGAGGTTGTTGGAGGATTGGGACATTAATGTATTGTTGGTGGAGTTGTGAACTGATCCAACCATTCTGGAGAACAATCTGGAACTATGCCCAAAGAGCAATAAAACTGATCATACCCTTTAAACCAACAATACCAATACTAGACCTATATCCAGAAGAAATAATAAAAAATGGGAAAAGTTCCACATGTTCCAAAATATTCATAGCAGCTCTTTTGCAGTGGCAAAGAATTAGAAATTGAAGGAATACTCATTAATTGGGGCATTGCTGAACAAGTTATGGTATATGAATGTTATGGAAAATAATTGTTTTATAAGAAACCATGAATGGTCAAACTCTAGAAAAGCATGGGGGGAATTACAGGAACTGATATTGAGCAAAGGGAGCAGAATCAAAAGAACACTATACACATTAACAGCAACATTGTGAGCTGATTAACCTTGATGGATGCAGCTCCTCCCAGCAGTTCAGAGAGCTGGGACAATCCTAGGAGACAATGCTATCTACATCCAGAGGAAGAAAATCCAAACCAAAAAACCCTACAGAATGTGAATGAACACAGCATTCACTTTTTAAAAATTTATCCACATCCAGAGGAAGAAAAACAAAACAAAACCCCCAAACCCTTACAGAATCTGAATGAACACGGCATTCACTTTTTTTTTAGTTTTTTGCAAGGCAATGGGGTTAAGTGGCTTGCCAAGGCCACACAGCTAGGTAATTATTAAGTGTCTGAGACCAGATTTGAACCCAGGTACTCCTGACTCCAGGGCCGTGCTTTATCCACTATGCCACCTAGCCACCCCCAGCATTCACTTGAAAAAATTTTTTCTTATGCTTTTTCTTTCCTATCTCATCATTTTCTTTCTTTTCCTCATTTAGAAAATGACTCATCTATAAACATTTTAAACACAAATGTATATACAATATTCACCAGACCTTTGGCTGCTGAGGGGAAGGGGATAGGAAGGGAGGGTAGAAAGAAATTATGTAACTTAAAAATATGCAAATGCATGTGGATGAATGTTGAAAAACTTTCATAACATGAAATTAGAAAAATAAAATATCAATTAAAAAAAAAGATAACATCCATGTCCCAAACCCATCTAATGACTCTTTAGTGCCCACAGGAAATAGCTTAATTTAAATCTAGGTGCTCCAAGCCTAGTGGTTTTTTCTTCACTGCACAAGTTTTCTTTTTTGGGGGGATTCATAAATTAAGTAAGATAAATTCTAAGTTTTTGACATCCTTAGAATAATGGGCCATACATGATAAGATAACACAATAAAATTAAGTTTAAATCTCAAGTCTTACTCTTGGGTCCATAAAAATCAGCTATACAAGTATAAGATGGTGACAAATAGGCTAGAAAATAAGGAATGTGAAAAAGATCTAGGGGATTTTAGTGGCCTGCAGATACAAAAGTTAAAAGTGCAACTTGGCAGCCAAAAAGCAAATCCAATTTTAGATTGTATTAACAGACACATAGTAGGATGTCTACAGGGAGAGAGGTGATAGTCTACTTTGCTCTACTCTGATCATTCATCTGGAGTAGCTTGTTCAATTCTGTATACCACATTTTAGGAAGGCCATTGATAAACTGGAATATATAAAGGAGAAATCTGCTAATGTAATTAGGAAGGCAATATAATTGACTTGTGATGCCTAAGGACAATAGCTGTTGCCAATAGCCCTGAAAAGGCATTATTTTCTCTCCCTCACTGAGGATGCCTGTGACCAATTTATATAATCAGAAAACTAAGAATGTGAACTGATACAAACAGGGTCTTACAAACACTGACACAGACATACCCAAAAGAATAAGGATAAGGAACTGTCAAGGATAAGAGTTGTTTCTGAATTTGTGATTCTGTTATCACTGACAGGTTAGAGAATGAAATCAGCTAGCCCAGGCTTATGGGTGTTTCTGAAACAAAGTAGTCTGAGCTAACTGGAAAGAGCAAAAGAAGCAATTGAGCCCCCCTAAAATAAAGCTGCTTTGCCCAGATGAGACTGATTAGCTGGGTAGCTTACCCAGTATGTCTGTGCTTGTGTTCCGTGTGATGCTATATGTATTCCTGAGGATACATATAACCGGTCTGTGGTCTAGGCTTCAAACCATCTGAAGGGTAAGCTTATGCCCTGGGCTGAAGAGTAATCAATGATAGTTCTAGCCTTGCTAAAACTTGCAAGGGTTTTGTTATGGGATCCTAAGAGTTAGTGTTGTTGTGACCCTTACAAGACCATAAAAACTGGGAGAAGATTCAAAAACATTACATACAGGAAGAAATTGAATAATATTTAGCTTAAAGTTAAAAAAAATGAGAATATGAGAGCTTTCATGAAGTGTTAAGGGAGTTAACATGTGGATAAGGAACTGGACTTGTTTTGCTTGGCCCCTGAGGACAGCAAAGAGAGGAAGTCCTGAGAAGGCAGAATTCAAACTGACGTAACAAATTAAAAAAAGACAACTACGATTGTCCAAAAGAACAGTGGGCTACCTCAAAAGGAAATTCAGTTGCCCTTCACTGGAGATGTTCAAGCAGAAGTTGAATACTTTTGAGCAGTAGAGTAGAGGGTGTTACTATGCAGTCAAGATTTCCGACTAAATGTCTGCTAAGTATCTTCCGGCTCTAAGATTCTATGCTTCTATTAACTGATGTGGAATTATTTGTGAACACAAGGCATGAAGGAGAGAGAGGAGCCTTCTCAACTGAGTATTAGAGAATGGCCAGTGACCATTTGGACTAGGCTAGAACTTAACAAAATATTTTCTTTGGCTTTTTAAAAAGAGAACAATTCAATATTTTCACTTAGGGTGGGAAGGGAAGGAAAGGGAGAGAGAGGAGGAAGGAAGTCTGAACTAAAGAGACTTAACAAAATAGTCAGTTTTATCCAACTATCACTTATCATGAAAGGTTTTTTTTTTCAGTTTTCCCAGGAATTTAAGTAATTCTTACTCACCAGTTGATGTCCTGGGCTGCTATGTTTATTTTCTTCTACCTAGTTTATCTACTAATCAGCTCTGATTTTTTTTTTTAGGCTTTTGCAAGGCACTCTTCTATCAGTGGGGAATTCCCAATAACCAACTTCTGAGGGCTCTGCTCATGGCTGACCATGGTCCAACATATGCCACAACTCTAGGTTAGAACCTGCAACTCTAGCACCCTTAATGGGAGTGGACCTGGGTGGGGAGGGGAGTAGGAAACCAAGACAGGTGGGGGGGACTAAGGGTACTCCATCAAAAAAGCTACCATCTCTGGAAGATGTAAATCAGATGCACCTGAAAGTACAAATGCATATTTTTAGATACTCATATGGATTCTGTATCTATATAAATTTCAATTCATAGGATTATATGTCCATGCACACTGAATTCTTTGTTATCAATAGTAATTATGGCCTACATTGTTTGGTGCTTCATGGGTACAAAGTATAAACAGGAAGAGGTAGTGTGGAATGAAAAGAGTGCTAGGTTTTGAGTCAAAGGACCTGGGTTGGAATACCATCTCTACCATTTACTACCTGTGAGACTTTAAATGAATCATTTAAAATAGAAATTGAAGAGCTGAAACTACATGACTTCAAAGGGTTCTCCTGGCTTTATATCTCTTTATTCTACAATGCTGTTACTTTATGTGACCCTTACAACAAGCCTGGGAGAAAAGGAATACAAGTATTATTATTCCTACTTCCTAGAGGAGAAGATGGCTAAAACAAAGTTAAGTTACTTGCTCAAGGTCATGTGTGTAGACACAGGACTCAAATCCCAAATTTCCCCATTATCTTCCTTCTATATTCTTATGGAACCAGAATTCATTCTTTAGGCAGTCACATAATTAGAGATTGCTACTTCAGTTTTCTGTTTTTAACACACACACACACACACACACACACACACACACAATGTATTTCCTTCCCTTGACATATATCATTTCCCTCTGGCTCCCTATCAGAGACTTTTGGTTCCTATTTTTGCCAAACATTTCTGGTTTTTTGGAGAGTGTAAGGTGGGGAGAGGAAGAGAGCTGCACGTACAAATGTAAGAAGAAGGTTGGTGAGGAGAGATTCTGATGGAGGGGCCATATGGTAGGGTATAAAGACCCTTGAATTAGGGGTTCAAAGATCTGAGATGAGTATACAGGATACCATTAATTAACCATGTGACTTTGATTCTTATTTGTAAAACATGGATTAAAAATACCTAAATCATCTAGCTTAGGGAAGTGAAAAAGGCACTTTGTAAATCAAAAGAAATTTCCTTTAAAAAATAATGCAGATGGGGCGCAAAGGATAAAGCACCAGCCCTGGAGTCAGGAGTACCTGAGTTCAAATCTGACCTCAGACACTTAAAAATTACCTAGCTGTGTGGCCTTGGGCAAGCCACTTAACCTCGTTTGCCTTGCAAAACCCTAAAAAAAAATGCAGATGAAGGAAACTGCTGACTGAACACCAAAATGTGGTCAGAGGCCATCTGGACTAGGACATAAAAGTACAAATATTCAAACATTTATTATCATAACTCTATATGCCAGTTTCCATATGATGTGCTGAAATTCATCTTAAAAATAAATTGATTTTTTTGTAGACCATACGGAATGACTAAGTGAGAATGCATTTAAATGGGCCACCTTCTCTAGGCCTGTGACTAGGACATTTCCTTTATTCATGGCTGAGTTCCAGTAAGTTAAGTGAACTTCTCTTGTTTACTGTGGAGAATCCCACAAAGGCAAAAATTTTCATAGCGGTATTGTCAACTTTAGCTCTGTCCAGCCACCAATATAAGGGCTGTTCTCTCTGTATCTTTGTTCTTGCCATCTCCCATCCTTGAAATAGGTGTTCCCTCAATCCTCGTGTATTCTACTTTTACTCAAATGTCATCTCCTTCTCAAGGAATTCCATAATCTGACTCTACATGCTTTCTACTTTTAAAAATTTCTTGGAGAATTTGCCTAGTTCTCTTTTGTTTCTATCTTGCTTTATTCTCACCTAAAGGAGGAAACAGTGTCAGTAACTTCTACTTGAAGACAGCTCACTGTCTCCTGAGGCATGTGCTCCATGTTTAAACAACTTTGATGGGTTAAACTGCAAAACAATGCTAGTAATAGATGTTAACCTAATAATAAGTGCCCACATACCATGTGGCACTTTCAGTGTAAGAAGTTTCCAAGGATAGATTTGAAGGCTATTTTTGTTTGTTTTTGCAAGGCAATAGGGTTAAGTGACTTACACAGTAAGCATAAAGTACCTGAAATTGGATTTGAATTCAGGTCTTCCTGACCCCAGAGCTGATACACTATCTACTGTACCACCTAGCTGCCTAAAATCTCATTTTTGACACAAATCTTTTCAGATGTATTACATGAACTTTTTTCTGGAGGACTATAGCTTCTTTAACAAGCTATGGCAGCTGAAAAAAATCAATACAAATAAATTTGATAAGAGAATAATCATAGAATTTAATTTAGAAGGGATCTAAAATACTGTCTGGATAGAAATGTTTTTAAATATCATTTAGACAAATCTTATAATTTTTATAGGGTTCGGTAAAGAGAGGTAAAGGGCTTAGGGAAGAAAATTAGCTTGCACAAGGTCACACAATGAGCTGGTAATTGAGCTAGGATTCAAATCCAGGTTTCCTAATTCAAAGTCCATGGCTTTTCAAACAGAGGGGCCTCTAGGCCAGGTGCTTATTTAACTTTTTCTGTGTCATTGGACCTCTGATCCCTCTCAGACTATTTTTTAAAAAATTCATAACAGAAAGAAATAGAGCATTTCAGTTCAATGTTAGTAAAAAAAAAATGTATTTTTTCTCCATCCAATTTCATGGACCCCTTGAAATCCATTCATGGATTCCTTAGGAGGGGGACATTATTTGAGGATATCAGGTTAAGAACTCCTGCTCAAGGTAACAGTTCTTAGAATAGAAACTCACTGACTACTTCCTTCTTGATGGTGGTGTTTTTTCGCAACTGAAGAAAAAAGTGAAAAACTACATCTCTGTAAGTTTTGAAATTTAAAAGTTTCTTTTCATACAATAATTCTATTATGTGGTTAGCATAAATATCATTCCCAAATTATGGATTAGGACCTGAGGCTCAGAGAAAAGAGATTTACTTAAGACTAAGCAGTTCACATATTCTGGAGCTGGGATGCAAACCAAGGTCATCTGACTCCAAATTCAGTTCTTTCTACTACAACACAATGACTCTCATGATGGAAAAGATGCTGTACCAGCTTTAGAGAAGCACAATTAACAAAGCATAATGAACCATGAAGGCTTTGAAAACAGAGATGATTATAATTAGGAACACCACCTTGTATTTATCTGGCTCCTTCTTTCTGGGAACTCAATGCATGTCACAGATACTGTCATTAATTCTTCTCATCTCAAGATTAACACAGGAATTAAGTGTTTTTAGTTTCATGTTCATGGGGAAAACAGGCTTGGAGAAGTTAAAACATCACATAATAATCCTGTGTGACAGTTCTAAGGAATAAGAAAGTGGAAAATGCTAGAGTGGGGATGAAGATATAGTCCACAGATCTGCTTGTTAACTGTACATTTATCTAAGTTCTGGCTCTGTTTTTTTTTTTTTATGTAAAAGGAAGAGGCTGAACTAGGTAATCTTTAGAAGTTTTACAGACTGAGATTTTATGACAATCTGTTCATGCTTCGCGTTAAATCATGGCTAGGATAGAAGGGAATCTGAAAAGAAGAAAGTTGGGAAGGGATCAAGGATGGAAAATAATCCTCCCTTACCCTTCTCATTTCTCCCCACCCCCTTCTCAGTACCATGGGACAGTTTCTAAGACTTTACAGATGAGGACATTGAGGATGAGAGAAAGTTAAGTGACTCTCCCAGATTTGCTCAGTGATATGCTCCCAGAAATTAAGAGTGCCTGAGATAAGATTCTGTTTTTTTGAATTTTACAATTTTCCCAATCTTGCTTCCCTCCCCGCACCCCCCACAGAAGGCAGTCTGATAGTCTTTACATTGTTTCCATGCTATATCTTATAAAAAATTGAATTTGTTGAGATTGAAATCATATCCTTAAGGGAAAATAAAACATAAGAGATAGCAAAATTACATAATAAGATACTTTTTATAAAAATTAAAGGTAATAGTCTTTGGTCTTTGTTTAAACTCCACAATTCTTTCTTTGGATAGATACCCCAAAATTGTCCCTGATGAAACTAGCAAGTCCATCAAGGTTGCTTATCACCCCCATGTTGCTGGAGGGTGCACAATGTTCTTCTGGTTCTGCTCATCTCACTCAGCATCAGTTCATGCAAATCCTTCCAGGATTCTCTGAATTTCCCATTCCTCCTGGTTTCTAATAGAACAATAATGTTCGATAACATACATATATATAATATATGTATATACACACACACACACGCACGCACACACACACACACACACACACACAACAGTTTGTTCAGCCATTCAAACAGGGCTGCTATGAATATTTTTGTACAAGTGTTACTTTTATGCATTTTCCTGACTGAGATGAGATGTTAAATCAAGTTTCCTAACTCTATCTCCAGTGCACCATGCACTACACTCTCCAGCCAGTGACAGAACCAAGACTTGAACCCAAGTCTTTCTTTCCAATTTCAGTGCTTTACCCACTACATTTTTCTATGTATCTTCACGAGTTCCAGCTATATTTGGAGGTACTAATGCACAAAGCCAAAATTCCTTTCTTTCTAGTATTATTGCACATTTCTCTGTTTGGGATATAATCTATGTTTCATTGAAATTTGTTTTACTCTTTCTCCCCTCTTCTAGTTCTGCCTTCCCTGTTCCTTTGCTCCTTGTCTTTCTCCTCAGTGGGAATAAGTTCCTGCCCTCTCTACCTGTAGTACTTTTCTTCAAGGCACAACTCAGACATAATCTCCTTCATGAAGATTCTATAATGTGCTCCTGGGTGAAACTGATCATATTTCTCATGGAATTTTGCCCAATTCTCCATTGTCCCTATTGCACTCCACTTTGTATCTTTTAGTTCAGTCTGAGATATATTGGTGAAGAGAACTACGGAAAGGAAATCCCTCTTCCTATGTAAATCTCTAGAGTTGCCTGGGGTACTAAGAGATTAAGTGACTTGGCCCAGATCATAGTTAATACATGACAGGGGTGAAACTTGAACCTCAGTCTACTTGGCTTTTATCTATTGCTTTATATTCCCCCATTTTGTATCATCCTTTACACCCCCCCCCCATTGTATTAGAAGATACTTGAGGGCAGGACTTTCTAATTTTTGTATCCCTCCCATCTAACACAATGCCTTGACTCATGTCTGTTGACATGAATTGAGCAGACATGTAGATAAACAGAATCTCAGGGTTCCAGGGAGTAACACTGTCCCAAGAATATTCTGAAGAGTTATAATGAAAAATATTATCCACCTCTAGATAAAGATCTGATATACTGATTGCAGACTGAAATTACTTTTTTTCCTTAGGATTTTTTTGGGTCTGTGTTTTCTTTTGCTGCATTGTCAGTTTTCTTATTTGTAATAAGGGAACAATAATACTTTAAGTTCCAATCTCACAAGCTTGTTGGACAGAACATGTAGATAAGCACTCTGCAAACTTTATCAAGTGTTATTATCATCCCCATATTCAATCCATTCCATTGCAGCATTGATTATTAAGAAGTTCTTAGACTGGGCCAAAATCTGTCTCCAGAAAGCATACTGTAGTGGAGAGGGCACAGGAGTGAGAGTGAGTAGGACCTGGGTTCAAATCCTATTTCAGATACGAAGTTATTTGCCTCAGTATACTCATCTGCACAAGGGAGAGGTGGGAGGTTGGATTTGAGGACCTTTACAATTCTTTCCAGAGCTAAATTTATAATCTCAGGCATTTCCACCCATTGCTCCTGGTTCTTTAGACTTTTGGGATTGAGTAGAATAAAATCTATAAGCCTATTCCTCTGACAGTTATTCATACATATATTTGAAGACACTGATTATCATATACTTCTTCAGGCTAAAATACTTCTACTCCTAATCCTAATTAGTTAATATGTCAAGCTTTGTCATTTATTACATGCTGAATTTTGGGCAAGTCACAAACTTTTTGGACATTACTTTTTTCATTTATAACACAAAGGATTTGGTCTTAGAAGACCTCAAAGGTCCCTTTTAGCCATAAATCTATGATCCATTGACCAATCCTGACTTTAGGTTTTTTTTTTTAGGTTTTTTTGTAAGGCAAACGGGGTTAAGTGGCTTGCCCAAGGCCACACAACTAGGTAATTATTAAGCATATGAGACCGGATTTGTATGATTTGAACCTAGGTACGTACTCCTGACTCCAGGGCCAGTGCTTTATCCACTACACCACCTAGCCGCCCCCCACTACGCTACCTAGCTGCCCCTGATCCTGACTTTAGACAACTGATAAAATTTATTTCCATCCTTGATGTAGAAAACTGGTAGAATTTGGCATGGAATGAGGCCCATGTCAGAAATGATAAAGTGCTACTAAACTATATTTCTTTGTTATTTATGGAAAAGGGGTATTGGGAAATGATAGCAATGTTTAAGAAAGCAAAGACAGATCATTTTTTGGGGGGGGGAAGGAAAGCACTGGTTTGGGAGTCAGGAAACTTGAATTCAAGTCCCAATTCTGATACTTTTTAGCTGAGTCATTAGCTTATTCGGATGCATCTTTCTAAAGTAGGACCAATTAATTATATTCCTGAATGAGCCATGCAACTTCTAGGAAATTAAGTTTTAAAAATAGCCAGCAAGAGGATCTTGTGAAATAGAAGCTTCCAGCAAAAGCTAGGTTTTAGTTTTCCTTCTGCTGGCAGAGACATAAGGGAAAAAAAGTCAAGGCAGTCAGTCAATCAAAAGCTCACAGTATCTGGCCAAACAGCACCTCATATATCAAGTTTATATTTAGGTAGGTGGTGCTGCCAGGAGGCAGGCCCAGGTGACTAATACCCTGAGCACAAACAACTCCTTTCTGCCATTAAAGAGAAGACATGATATCTCAGAAAAGTGACAGCTTCAAGCTCATTCATTTTCTGCCCTCCTCTGTGCATCTGTCAAAGTTCAGATAATGAAAAATACACTCTCTCTGAGAACTGGCCGCCTTTCCCCTTCCCTCCTTTTCTGAGGACCTCCAAGGTCCAGCTGACAAAGACTTCCCTTCTCCTTCTGGTTCCTGCAGTTCTGAGCACTAGCTCTCTCTGGAGCTCCTTAGATCTCATCAGTATAATGCCACCCAATACTCAAAGATGCTCTTCTCTAATGGTTTCTGAGTGGGGGAGGGGGGCACTTTAGAGAGGCATGGTGAACTGATGTGAACTTACGATGGCAAGGACAAGATGCCACAGACCTTACAGACCATAGACACCAAACCTGAGACACAGTGACAGAATAAAGTGATGACCCAGAACTGCAGGTTCTGCTGTTTATGTAGTCTGTTAGTTTACTTAACAGAGTCAAGATCAGGGATTTCGGAGCCCTGGGCAGAGGGTTGGGATGGAAGGTTCAGACTTGAAAAATATGTAGAAATTGAGAGGAAGGAGGAGGGTATTCTGATCATAGAAGTCACCCAGGTGAACTCCCTGACTGTATGCTGTACTTCCCATGCCAGCTTCTCAACTTGAAAAAGCAAACTCCAAAAGACTGTGTGGAACCTGGGGTCAGGGATCCTGGGTACATGTCCAAATTCCAGTACTTAGTGCATGGGTAACTAAGCCTCAGTTTACCTACTTGTAAAAAGGAGACACTACTGAGATTCTCTGCTTCACAAAGCAGCTGGTAGTCAAATGTTCTATAAATATTAAAGGGAAAGGAATAGTTATTTAAATAGTGCTACTATGTGCCAGGCATTGTGCTGAGAATGCTTACATTTCATTTGCTTACTCACAACATCCCTGTGAGATATGTGCTGTTATTATCTTCATTTACAGTTGAGGAAATTGAGGCAGAGGTGAAGAGAGTTGTCCAGGATCAGGCTGAGTCTGAACTGGAGTACTAGACCTAGTAGCTGCCTAAACAGAGCTACATATGATAAGGATAGTAAATGAACAACCTGAAAAGTTCATTGGCATCTAGGAGACACAGAGAGAAGATCTTCAGGGAAAGGAGGTGGGGGGCATGAGGTTCTCTAAAGCATAGCTATTATAAAGACCCAGGCAAGTGAAGGCATGAAAGTATGGTGGGATTATGAAATGAACTGATTAAACCATTATTCCTAGTGATGAGAAATAACAGTCCAACTGTGTTGATGGATTCTCATAATACAAAGTGCTTCCCTAGAAAGTCTAGGCTCTGGGTGAATGGGGCAAGGGAAACTGGTGAGGCAACCTCTCTACGTAGCAAAATCTCTTCAAAGTTGCCTCCTGGTCTAGGTTACATTTTATGGAAGCCTGCATCCACCCTATCCTCTATTGTCAGAACCATGCACTTGTCAGGAGGCTCAGCGTGAAGGGAGGGAGAGTGGGGAATAGAGAGAAGAGAGGGAGGATTTTCCTCCCAGGGACAAAGCTGCTGAGGGATTTGGAAATGGGGCCAGGGAGAACAGATCCCAGGCTAGAAAGCCAACTCACTCACTGCTCCTACTGAGCTGACTAAGTCTAGTTCAATCTCAGTGACTCAGGGGCCCAGCTGCCAACTGACAGCCATGCCAAGTGTGAACTTAATAGCTGGGTGCCCAGGGCTAGGGTTGCCTGGGTTAGGTGATGGGAAGTAAGAAGAAATGTAAACAAACTGTGATTTCTGGCTTGAAAGATGGAAAGTTTAAAAGCACTTGCTTACAAGCAGCCACACTCAATGAGATCTGGATTCTATACCTAGCTCTGCAAGCTGGCCTTCAAGATTTCATTTGTGAAATAAGAGTTAGAGATTCCTTCCACCTCTAAAGATTCTGAGATAGCAAAAAAAAAAAAAAAAAAAAAAAAAAGCTAATTGGTGACAAAACTAGGGTTAGGGTACTGGGTCATAGTGGAGCCTAGTGGGTTATGGACTATACCAGATTATAGCCTTTAGAATCTAACACAGAGCTTTGAACGTAATAAACACTAAAGAAATGCTTTGTCATCTATTCATTTTAGAATCCAAAAGAAAAAATTGTCATCTTATAAACTCCTAATAATAGACATTTCTATAAAGCAATCAATCTGCTTTAAATTCATTAAGCACTGACTGTGCCAGATATTATGCAAGGTGACAGGAATACAAATGAAATTTTTTTTTTTTGGTGTTTGCTTTTTAAATCCCTATCTTCAAGGACCTTACATTTTTATAAAGGAATCATTATCCTTGGGTATATGTATGTGTATGTATATGTATATGTAAGATTAGTAAAACCCTTAGAGGAGAAGACACTAGCCAATTGGAAGGCATAGGAGTAAAGAATCAAGGATTATCTACTCCAGAAAGTTGAGAGGAATCTTCAAACAAATCTGAGATTCCAAGAGGCAAGGGGAAGCCTTGGAATAGGGGACAGCCAGAACACAGACAAAGAGAGGGTTAATAAAGTCAAATAGGCCAGTATGGATGAACTATATAGATTAATGGAGAAGAGGAATGTGTAAGAAAACTGGACAGATTGGAAGGAGACCTTTAAGTGTCAAAAAAGGAGTTGCTCCTAAAGATAATTAAAAATTAGTCACTCAGTTTATTTGGGGCAGGCATAACTTGATCAGACCCATACTTTAGGAAAATAAATTACTTTAGTCATTGTGTGACAGGCAGATAGACTGGAGGGGAAGAGATTTAAAGAGGAAACCAATCAGGAAGCTAATGGAAGTAGTCCAGATGAAAAATGATGAGGGCTTAGTGAAAGAGGGTGGGGATTGGGGTAGATACAGAGAAGGGGACATACACCAGAGTTGTTAGGAGACAAAAATGATAAAATTTGGTAAAGAATTGGTTATGTGGGGTGAGAATGAGGAATAAACGGGTAGTGCCAAAATTGCAAACCTGAGTAAATGGAAGAATAGTGGTGTCTTGTACAGTAATAGGGCAATTCAGAACAGGGAAGAATTTTTTGGGAAAGGATAATTGTTTTGGACATGGTAAGTTTGAAGTGACTGTGGACAGTCAATAGCCGTGTGTGTGTGTGTGTGTGTGTGTGTGTGTGTGTGTGTGTAGATAGACACATATATGTGTATATATATAGATATATACACAGTCATATATGCATGTGTATATGCATACATATATATATATATATATCTGGGGGTCATTTGCATAAAAATGATAACTGAACCTATAGGAGTTGATGAGATCACCAATTATTAAAGTACAGAATGAGAAGGGAGAACAGAACAGTCAAATTTAGTCATGAGTTTAAGATATAGGGAAGGTCTTTTACAAGGACTGGGAACCTTAAATATATTTTCAGGCAGCAGAGAAGGAATCAATAGATAGGGAAAGATAGGGAAGGAAATAGTGGGGAATGATGTCAGGGAAATATGGAAAGAGAATGAGAGAAGAAGGAACTCAAGGCCTCAATTTTTTTTTTTTGGTTAAATACATGGTAAGATCCTCAGATGAGAAGGGGAAAGACTGTCATGAAAAGCTCTAGGAAAGAAGAAAATGTTTGGATCAGCTGTTGTGGTGAGTGGTATAGAGCATCAGGTACATGGGAGTAGGATTGTCTTGTTGCTGAGATGGACCAATTGAAAATAGATAATAACAACTCTGTTGCTTACTAGCTGACCATTTTCTTCACTTGTAAAATGAGTTTATGAGAAAAGCATTGCCAAACAAAGTGTTCTAGTATGTGACTGAGTAATTCATTTTTCTTTTCTAGGTCTCCATGTGCTCTTCTATAGGGTCATAGAGACTATCCTGTCCAATTCCCTGATTTTGTGTAGGGCAGGTGAAATCAAGGGCAGCTAAAGTGATTTGCCCAAGCACCAGAGGTAAGATTGAATGGGATACCTCTGACTACACACACAGCAGATGCAAAACTTTCCTCTTTGTATTAACTGGACTATGGGGTGGTCTCAAAGTTTTTTCCCCCCAGCTCTTTGCTTATGCTTGTTAAAGATATGTGAATTATTATTAAACCAGATAAAAGCCCATTTAATATTTATTAAGCAGCTACTATGTGTAGGCACTGTAGGCATAGCCCTGAGTAATGGCTTATAATGCTAGTTTTAGCATACTAAGGGCTAATCCTCACATCAACTTTGAGAGATAAAACAGACATTATTCTTAATTTATAGATGAGAAAACCAAGGTTTAAAGGATGCAAAGTCACTTGCACACATAGCTAATAAATGACAGAGTCAGAATGTGGACACAAAAATTAGAAAATGATTATGTTTGGAGTAGGAGGACTTGGTTTCAAATCCTTATTCTATTCTACTATCTGTGTGACCTTGGGCAAATCTTTCAGATGCTTAAGGCCTTTGCTCATCTGTGAAATGAGGTTATTTCAGCAGATGACCCCCAAGACCTCTTCTGGCTCCAAATCTCTGGTTCTCTGATGCCTGTGGACTATTTAGAAGAGCTCTAAAACCTCTTCCAGGTCTGAAGACTCAGAGGTCAATGCTCTTTGGATTTTGCCATGCTGTTCCTGACCACAATGCCAAGATAAAGCTGGCCTCTTTTCCCTGTTCAGCTTAAGGGCAGGTCAACTTTGCCACAAGCAATTCACTCAAACTCTAGACCCCTCAGGCCTCATGTAAAATGGAAATAATCACCTCAATAAGTCCTCCCACCCCCTAATCTCAATCACTTCAGATACATTGCAAAGTGATGATATGAGATAAGTGCTCCGAGTTCTTATGAGAAACAGGTACAAAACATCACAATCACCACCATCATCTTCTTCAACAAGGAGGGATACTCAGTCCCCCATACAATAGAATGATCAGTCTTTCAAGTTTACAATCTACGTTTCTCATAGAAATCAGTAAGATAAGCAAAGTAAAAATGTCACAGTTCCATCATCTGTCCAATTAAAATAATGCCTAAGACATATAAAGGTCAGGATTCAAACCTCAGTCTTCAGACTCAAAATGCAGCTTTCTTTCAGGACACGGATTCTACACATTTAAGCTAACATCAATACTAAACAACAAAGTGAAGGCAGCTGGACTGCTCAGGGGATAGAACATTGAGCTTAGAGTCAGGAAGACTTGAGTTAAATTCCAAACTCTGATACTCACTACCTGTGTGATCCTGGGCAAGTCACTTCTGTTTGTCTTAATCTACTGGACAAGAAAATGGCAAATCACTCCAATGTCTTTTCCAAGAAAACCCCATGGACGGTGTTTGTATTCTATGGTTCACAGGGTCATGAAGAATCATGTATAACTAAACAATAAAAACAGAATACTAAACAAAACCACAAGCAAGTCAGAAGTGGCTAGGTTTTGCAAAAAAGAGCTTGGAAAGTAGAGGTATGTGGTACAGAGGAGATCTACATTCATAGGTGCTTTCTCACCACCAACAACGGGTGGGGCAAGATAGAGGTCAGGAAGGAGATTGTTATTGTGTGCTGTGGAAGAGATAAAGTCTGGTTAGGAGGTAGGTTAAAAAAACCTCAAAACCTCCATGTAAAATGGAGACAATACATGTTCTATTTAATTCAAAAACTTTCTTGAGGAAAAGGAAAGTACTTTGGAAACCTTAAAGGGCATGCCAATACGAGCTGTCAGAAGCCATAGGCAGGCAAAACATACCAGTGTGCATGTAGATGAATACAGAAGGAAAGAGACCCCACCCCCACAGAATACAGAAATTTCTAATTGATCAGAGGCATGAGGCCTACCTCTACTGAATCAATCCATGATGTAAGTGAAAACAGTATGCTACTTTGAAATCCAAGATTCTATTGGTGAGATCACTTGTTAAGTCCCTGAGAGGGGAACTATTTGGGGGGGGGGGAAGGGCAGGGAAGAAAGAAAGTCTCGGCCTCCATCTGCCATCAAATTCCTCTAGGAAGATTTGGGGCTTTCCCAGCTGAGATATTAAAGAGTATTATTCCCTGAATAGCAGTGACTAATAGCATTGTGGACATTTTCTCCTAGATCTGTGAAAAGGAGAGTTTGCCCTCAGTTCTGGGAGGCATATTTGTACCAACTATTTCATTTTAAAAAACCAATTAATCCAGTTAGCTAATTGATATCAACTGATAATCAATGGTGTGGGCCAGTGGAAGAGAAAACTATAGGAGACTGTGAACAACAGTACTGGAAATCCCTCCTCAACCTTCAAATTTACTCCTGAACTTTTAGGGGAGAAGCTTTTGGGATTTTACCTGTTAGTCTAAGAATGAGATGGGAGAGTGAATCCAGAACTGAGTTTTTACACACTCCACCATCTTCCTAGCCCCACCCTTAAAAAGCTGACCAATTCTGGGTGTCTGGACAGCTCTAGAAAGGCATCAATCATTTTAAAAGCCTGGCTGATCTGCCAGCAGCAGATTCAGGAAGGTCAGAATTTGATATGCTCAAATAAAGACAAGCACTAACTCATTCATAACAGGGTAAAAACAATGATAATTATCAACACTTTCAGAAAATATAAAACTCAGTGGGCCCTTCTTGCCTATAAAACAGATGTGGATTTTCATCACCAGTTGGACTCTGCTAAGAGAGTCCCTTGCCATTCTCTTTATAGTATGAAAACACTTAGTCCTGTCTCTGGGGCCAAACTCCTTCTTACATGACAGTCCTTCAAATATCTGAAGGCAGCTATCATAAAACTCTTAAAAATTCTCTTCTTAGGGCAGCTGGGTGGCGCAGTGGATAAAGCACTGGCCCTGGAGTCAGGAGTACCTGGGTTCAAATCCAGTCTGAGACACTTAATAATTACCTTAGCTGTGTGGCCTTGGGCAAGCCACTTAACCCTGTTTGCCCTGCCAAAACCTAAAAAAAAAAAAAAAAAAAAAAAAAAAAGAATTCTCTTCTCCAGTTCCTTCAACTGATGTTTGCATGCATGATGAGAGGCAGCATAACACTGGTGGACAGAGCACTGATTGTAACTAGGCTTATAACTTGCCTCAGACATGAAAACTTGGGCAACTCGCTGAAAGTCTGTGGGTTTCAGTATCCCCATTTGTAAAATGAGGAAACTAGACTCTTATCACTCCTAAGGTCTCTTCCAGCTCCAAGTCTATTTTCTTTTTATATAAGATCCTCTGTTCTCTAGCCTTTTTATCTTCTTTTGGACATGCTCTATCTTATTGGTCTTTCCTAAGAGGTGATGTTCAAGGTCCTGATGTGGTTGGCTTAGGATAGAGGATACTGGTATGTGCTTATCTTCCTCATTCTGGATGCCTTGCCTCTCTTAATGTAGGCTAGGAAATATTAGTTTTTTTTTGGCTGACAAATCACATTGCTAACTCTTATTGAATCTGCAAACCATGAAACTCCAGATCTTTTACCACAGAAATTATCTAGTCATATTTTCTCTATCCTATAGTTGTGAATTTTATTTTTATTTTTTATTCTTCCCCTGATTTAAGTCATTTTTCCCAATATATGCAATTATAATTTACTTCACTTTAATAAGTTTAAATATATGCAAATAAATATAGAATATAAAAATAAATATAAATATAGTTAATTCACTTTTTTCTTTTTAAATTTATTTTTTTTATTCTCATTTTGTACAATTTTTTTACATTAATAAAATATAGATAGACTTGCTTGGGCGAAAAAAGTAAAGGGGAGAGAAAAAAATTAAAATAAAAAAATAATAGTAATAATTGTAGGTATGGCCAGGTGGCGCAATGGACAAAGCAACAGCCCTGGAGCCATGAGCACCCGAGCCCATATCCAGCCTCCTAAACCCAACAATCACCCAACTGTGTGACATGCAAGCCACCCGATCCACGCTGCCCTGCAAACCCCCCCCCAAAAAAGAAAAGAAAAAAAGACCCAAAATAGAATAAAATAGTAATAATAGTAGGGGTGGCTGGGTGGCAGACAGAGCATTGGCCCTTGAGCCAGGAGCACCTGGGTCCAAATCCGGCCCCAGACACCCAAAGATCACCCTGCTATGTGGCCCCAAGCAGGCCATCCAGCCCCACTTGCCCTGCACCTCCCCCAAATAATAATAACAAAAAATGTGCTTGAGTCTTTGTTCCAACACCAACAACTCTGTCATGGGTGGATCTCATTCTTTATGATAAGTCCATCACAAAAGTTACTTCCATATTTTTCCACCGGTGCCATTGCTGATCGCAACTCCCTCCTTTCTTATTTCTCCACTACCATGTACTGCATTTTCTCTCTCCTTTCACTCTGACTCTGCTGTAGGGTCGTTGACTGGATCAGCATACAGATCCCTGGTCCTGGGGCCAAGAAGCCCTGAGCTCCCATACCACCCCTTAGGCCCAGAATCTACCTGGCCCTATGGTCCTGGGCAGGCCTTCCAATCCCAGCCCCTTGCAAGAAAATGTGTTATATCTGAGCACTCTCCCCCCATGGTCCATCCTCTCCTCCTTCATTAACATCCCCACCCCTTCCCCCTGATCCCCCCTCCTTCTTACTCCAGATGTCTATACCCCATTGAGTATATATGCTGTTTCCTCTCCTAGCCACCTCTGATGAGAGCAAAGTTTCCCTCATACCCCCTTGCCTCCCCCTTTCCATATCATTGCAATAGCTCATTGTAATAAAAAAATCTTATGTGAAATATCTTGGACTATTCCCCCTCTCCTTTTTCTTTCTCCCATTCCATTTCCCTTTTTTTCTATTGACTCCATTTTTACACCATATTTTATCTTCGAATTCAGCTTTCTCCTGTGCTTCAACTATAAAAGCTCTCTCTACCTGCTCTATTAACTGAGAAGGTTCACATGAGTATTATCAGTGTCATTTTTCTATGCAGGAATACATGCAGTTCATCCTCATTAAGTCCCTCATATTTCCCCCCTCTCCTCCAATCTCCATGCTTCACCTGAGTCCTGTATCTGAAGATCAAACCTTCTATTCAGCTCTGGCCATTCCAAAAGGAACATTTGAAATTCCCCTGGTTCATTGAAAGTCCATCTTTTTCCCTGGAAGAGGACATTCAGCCTTGCTGGGTAGTTGATTCTCGGCTGCATTCTAAGCTCTTTTGCCATCCGGTATATTATATTCCAAGCCCTACGAGCTTCCAATGTAGTTGCTGCTAAGTCCTGTGTGATCCTGACTGCAGCTCCACAATATCTGAACTGTGTCCTTCTGGCTGCTTGTAATATTTTCTCTTTGACTTGGGAGTTCTGGAACTTGGCTATAATATTCCTAGGGGTTGGTTTTTTGGGATCTCTTTCTCTGGGGGATGGGTGGATTCTCTCCATTTCTATTTTGCCCTCTGCTTCTAGAATATCAGGGCAATTTTCCTGTAGTAATTCTTTGAAAATGATGTCAAGGCTCTTTTCCTGATCATGACTTTCAGGTATTCCAATAATTTTTAAATTATCTTTCCTAAGTCTGTTTTCCATATCAGTTGTTTTTTCAATGAGATATTTCACATTTTCGTCTAATTTTTCTTTTTTTTTTTGTTTTGAAGTATTGATTCCTGATTTCTGGTAAATTCACCAATCTCCCTGAATTCTATTCTTTGTCTGAAGGATTTGTTCTCCTCTGAGAGTTTTCTTATCTCTTTTTCCATTTGGCCAATTTTGCTTTTTAAAGCATTCTTCTCCTCAATAACTTTTTGAACTGTTTTATCCATTTGACCTAAGCTTGTTTTTAGCATGCTATTTTCTTTAGCATTTTTTTGGATTTCCTTGACTAAGCTGCTGACTTCATTTTCATGTTTTTCCTGCATCTCTCTCCTTTCTTTTCCCAGTTTTTCTTCCAACTCCCTCATTTGATTTTCAAAGTCTTTTTTGAGCTATGTCATAGCCTGAGCCCAATTTCTGTTTTTCCTGGAGTCTTTAGATGCAGGAGCTTGTGCTTCCTCATCTTCAGACTGAGTATTTTGATCCTTCTTGGGCTCATTTGCAAAATATTTCTCAATAGTCTTCCTTTTGTTTCTCTGCTTGCTCATTTTCCCAGCCTGGGCCTGGTTTGGGGGTGCTTCCTGAGCTTTTGGAACACTCCCACAAGGATCTCAGCGTGTGATGCTCTGTCCTCCCTCCTGGTCTGTGAATGACCATAAGCACCTCCCTTTGCCACGGGGCTGAGGTGGGGGGGCCCTGCTGTTCTATGGGGGGGCCTAGACTGCGATCAGGATCTGAATGTGGTCAGAGCCCCAGAGTCCTGTTCCAGGGGCAGAGGACCAGGCTCGCAGTTTCTCTTTACTCCCCTCCCTCAGCTCCTAGTTAATTCACTTTTATAAGATTTTGAGTTCCAAATTTTTCTTCCTCCTCCCCCCCCTCCAAGCTAGCAATCTGATATATAAAATACAATCATATTTCCACATTAGTCATGTTGTGAAAGAACAAAAGGGAAAAATCATGAGAAAGAAAAAAAACTCCCAAAATGTGGAAAGAGTATGCTTTGATTTGCATTTGGATTCCATAGTTCTTTCTCTGGATGTGGATAGCATTTTCCATCAAGAATCTTTTAGAATTGTCTTAGATCATTGTATTGCTGAGAAGAGCTAAGTCCATCATAAGTCCATTGCACAATGCTACCAATATAGGGTACAATGTTCCCCTGGTTCTGCTCACTTCATTTAGCATCAGATCATGTAAGTCACGTTTTTTCTGAAATCCATCTGCTCATTATTTCTTATAGCACAACAGTTTCTATTACATTCATATTCCACAGTTTGTTCGGTCCTTCTGCAATTGATGGACATTCCCTCAATTCATAATTCTTTGACACCACAAAAAGAACTGCTATAAAAATTTTTGGTATGTGTGGGTCCTTTTCTCTTTTCTGTGATCTCTTTGATATCACTAAATCAAAGGATATGAACAATTTTATAGCCCTTTTGGCTTTGAAATTGATTTTTTGAACCCAAGTAAAGAACTTTACATTAATACATATCAAATTTCATCATATTTAATTAGGCCTCTCATTCTAGCCTGCCGACCGTTTTCTGGATCTTACGTCTATTTCTCAATGGTACGAACTATCTTTTCAAATCTCATCATCTTCAAATTTGAAAAGCATGTCTTTTAAGTTTTGATTGAAATGATTCAATTCAGTTATCAATTTAAAGTGCTGATCACAGGTCATCCAAAAGATCCCTGTGGAATTCCACTAATGACTTATTTGGGTCTGTTCATTCAACCAGTTCTGAAACAGATTGTTATCATCATCAAGATCACATCCCTCCATCTTATTCAAAAGTACAGCATGAGATTTTTGTCTGAGTTTTGTCTACAATATTTGCCTCTTGATTTATCAATCTAGTAACCCTGTCAAAAAGGAAATTGGGTAAGTTTGAGGACCTGTGTTTGATGAAACCATGCTGGATTTTAATGGCTATTGCTCTTTTAAGTTTTAACAAAGCATACCCTAAATAATGTTCAAGAATTTTACTTGGAATAGATCACTAGTTTACAATTTTTATGGATTCTATTTCCTTCCTTTATTAAAAAAATGGGGTTTGCATTTGCATTTCTTTAGTCCCAACAGGCACTTCTCTTTGTTTCTAAAAATTTTCAATCATAAGTCTTTTCAAACCATAGGATATAGGTTCTTCAGGCCTGGTGAGAAAAGTCATTGATAGTAGATTAGATAAAGGTTGCTGAATCATCTCTCCAGATTTACTTGAGTTTCTAGTCATTACTAAACATTTTTGTTCTATTTTCCCCAATATAATGATCATTTTTTTAAATAAGAGAAACAAAATACAAGTAATATCATCAATGCATGTGGTCCTAGCCCCTAACATAGCTTAAAGAACAAAAACCTTTTGTTTGTCCTTAGCATCTATTAAAAGTCTTATGACAAGGTTCATATGATCCTACAACTTCCATTTTTTTTAGGTTTTTTTGCAAGGCAAATGGGGTGAAGTGGGTTGCCCAAGGCCACACAGCTAGGTAATTATTAAGTGTCTGAGACTGGATTTGAACCCAGGTACTCCTTACTCCAGGGCCGGTGCTTTATCCACTACGTCACCTAGCCGCCCCCAACTTCCATTTCTTAGTTGGAAATTATCTGTCTTCTGATTTCACAAAATGATAACATGTGACATTTAAATGTCACTTTAAAACATGTGAAGCAATTTATAAATATTATCTTATTTAAGTTCAGTCTTAGGCTCTCTCTCTTTTCTATCTATACCAGTTCTTTGTATTTTAATTATTATGGACACTTTCAGTGGTCTGGTGAAACCTGAGGATTCCCTTTCAGAATAGGTTAAAGAAAATAAAGACATATCTTTTTTCCTATAGATTTACAGACCCTCTGAAATCTTCCCCATGGACTCTGTGACCATATTAGCTCACAGGTTTCAATGATCATGTCTGTGCAGATGAATACCAGATTTATGTATAAAGTTCTATTTATATCTTCAGTAGATTACACATACACAGAAAGACATAGAAAAAAGAAAGAGCACATTCCATCACACATCTATATAGTTTGAAACCCTATCATTACAACAGCATACTGCTATCTGAGATTTATGGCTTCTCCCAGAGACTTCCCACCTAAATTGTCCTTTCATCCAGGTGGTATATCTACAACATAACTTCTCTTTGTAAACATGGATCTTTAAAACCATGGGCTTTGTTACTGGTTCTATTCTTGGATACTATCTCCTATGAATTACTTTTTTAAAAAAAGTCTCCTTTTGCTCTCTTGCTTTTACATCTCTGTGGTATTAAACTTGTTTTCTATGTAAAAAATGACACTATTTATGAGATCTCAAAGAGAAACGTGCAGAGAAAGAAAGAAAAGGCAGAGTTCTGGGTAATATCCACACTAAGAGGGCAGTAGATGAATGATGACTGTGCAAAGGAGTCTGACAAGCAGTCAGAGATGAGAAAACTAGGAGAGAGTAGTTTCACAGAAAGAAGGGAGAAGACAACATACAGGAGGGTTTGCTATTAAAAATGTCAGAGAAATCAAGGAGGATGGGGACTGAGAATTGGATTGTGGCAGTTAATTTTCTCCCTCCTCCTCCACTTTCATTTTAAGTTTTTCTGGATTAGAGTGATAAAGCACCAAGCAAATACATTTTTACCAGTCTTTATCAGATTCATTCAGTACTTTATCAAAGGTCCATCATTCCTATATTTTAATTCTTTGTTCAAAAAAATTCAAATCCCATTTTTTAGACAATCATCTTGTTAGCCAGTTCCTCCCTTCCCATGTCTTTTATTTTACAAATTACCTTTAAACAGTAGTTAATAGAGACAATACCACTTGTAGGGGGCGGCTAGGTGGTGTAGTGGGGGGGCGGCTAGGTGGCATAGTGGATAAAGCACTGGCCTTGGAGTCAGGAGTACCTGGGTTCAAATCCGGTCTCAGACACTTAATAATTACTTAGCTGTGTGGCCTTGGGCAAGCCACTTAACCCCATCTGCCTTGCTAAAAAATACCACTTGTGACCCCAATGTTTTTAGATTTTTGATCACTTTTTTAAAATCCTTAGTAATACTTTTTGGTTCATTTTGGTAGTATCATTTATCCCCCATATGAATCATCACCCATGAGTAATGGCTATTAGATCTGACAGTTCTTTAGAGATCTTGTTGCATCCCAGAGACAACAGACCACTATCATTTGTATCTGTTCAAAAACTGCTGTCCTTGGTACTACTACCTGATGCTCTGATGGAACTTGTGGAGTCATACTATTATTCTTTGGAGACTAAGAAATCATATCATTCAGAGATAGTCCAAATTGCAAGATGTGAGATTTAAGATGGAAAAATAATAAGAAACATGCTTCTTGTTTTATTCTGTGTTAAGTTCTTGTTAAGACCTTACTGGATTTTAAGGCCCCTGGCTTCTCTCTTGGGGGTAGAAGTGATATACATGTGTGTGTGTGTGTGTGTGTGTGTGTGTGTGTGTGTGTGTGTATGTATGTATATATATGTATAATATATATATATATGTATATATATTTAGCAAAGAGAGGCAAATATGCAAAATCCCAAGGCATAAGAGAACTAGAAAAGTACAATTATCTAGTTACTTTTTGATTCACCTTACCACTGATCTCTATAATTTCCCCTTCTATTTGCCTGCATGGAAGGACTTCCCATGAGTGGGAAGTCAGTTCCCCTTTTCTACAAGTTATCTTTCAAAGTAACTGTAAGAAGGCAAGGGTTCATACATACTTATCTACTTTTTTTTTTTTTTTTACAATTAATGAACTATGGCCATTCAGTCAAATCTCAGCTATGTCCAGAGTGCATAATATGCTGTCCTAAGCTTATGTCTAAGTGAGATGCATTTTAGCATCTTCCATACACGAGAGAAACTTGGAAATTCAAGGGCATTAGGGTCCTGACCACTGATTATTAGGATCCCATGTCCTCTGCCCCAGGTATTCCAGAGAGGATAAGAGTGTTTCCAGAAGTTGTTCTCAAGGATATAGCCCCACTGATGACCAGTCGGTTGTTATCTTAAACCTTAATCAATAAAATAAAAATCAATGTAGGGAAAAACAAAACACAATAGAATACTGATATACACAGGGAAAGTTCCTGGATAATCAAATTCTTTAGAACAGCAATCTTAAAGCTCTCTTCCAGATTCAACATTTTATGATTCTATGAGGAAATGTCATCTTACTGTCTTGCCCTACCCTCCTATTAACAACCTTACTTTTCAAAAGTACAGATTTAGTATGAATCCCTTAGTCAACTTCACTTTCTCATAACTATCCTACATTCCTCACTGTGGATGGAAATCAAGAACTTGCTCTCCCCAACTCATGGAGGGTGAGGTCACTAACTGATGTCCAAATCTGAGAGGAAAAATATTGGGAGCATGTTTATTGTGCTAGTCCACTCTACACTTCAGCACATGATCATTAGGAAACTTCATTTTAACAATTTGGATTCACCATTAGCTTTCTCTTCTGATATCTTCTCAAAATGTGGAAGTGACTGAAACATTTTCAAAAAACATCTCAGTAACTTCCAGATAAAATGCTTCCCCCTTAACTCAAGGTTCTCATGAAACAAAGAAAAAAAGAGTTAAGTAAAACCAACTGACCCAGTAATTATCTATACAACATTGTACATCCACAGTCCTCTGCCAGAACCTCCTCAATGAAAAGAAGGCTGATACATTTCTTCATTTCTTCTTTGGGGTTAATATTTGACTCTTCAATTCTGAAATGTTATTTTAGTGGAGTGCCTGTCCCAACAGGTCAAGCTGAGAAAGTAGGGAAAGCTTTAAAGACTTGGTGTCTGTTGTGCAAGGATCAGACTAACAGACTCATTAAAACAGTAGGTTAGCTACCAGGTGATGACTTTTTTTCCCATTCAAAACAATTCTTATGCTGAAGACACACAAATCTACTTAACCAACCCTCACCTCTCTGCTAACCTCCAACCTAGTATCTCTGTCTGTCTTTCAGGCATCTTTAACTAGACATTTTAAACTCAACAGGTTCAAAACAGAACTCATTATCTTTCCCTTTTTAAATCTCCCCCCTGTCAACTTCCCAATTACTGCTGAGGGCACCACCACACACACACTCCCTCCTCTCCCAACCAAGTTGTTATGCTCACTCTCCATATGCAATATGCTACCCAGGCCTATTGATATCACCTTTGCAACATATCTCTAATACACTCCCTTCTTTCCTCTGACCCTGCCACCACTCGAGTGCAAGCCTTTATCATCTCACACCTAGATTACTGCCATAGCCTGTTGGGGTGGAGGGTCTACCTGTCTCACATCAATTTCTCTTTCAATCCATCCTCTGCTTAGCTACCAAAGTGATTTTCCTAAGTGCAGGTTCAACCACTCTTCTCCTCAATAAATGCTGGTGGCTTACTATTACCTCTGTGATTAAACATACTCTGTCATTCAAAGCCTTTCAATAACCAGACTCCCTCCCCCTTATCCTTTCTGGTCTTCTTAAAATTTACTCCTTAACATGTACTTTTGGATCCAGTGACCCTGGCCTTCATGTTTCTATGAACAAGACACTCCATCACTTGGCTCTTGGCATTTTTTCTTACTGTCTCCCATGCCTGGAATGCTCTCCCTTCTCAGCTCTATCCTTTGCTTCCTTCAAATCCTTCTACATGAACCTTTCTCCAATCCCTTTTAATTCTAGTGTTTTCTCTCTGTTAATTACTTCCTATTTAAATGTATAGAGCTTGTCTGTACATATTGGATTGTGAGCTTCTTAAACCCAAGGACTTTCTTTTGCTTTTCTTTGTATTCCTAACACTCAGGACAACATCTGTCTGACTGACTGAAAAGGTATAAATGCTGTACAATCTGTATTGAAGGAGAAATACCCACACAACACTTGTAGACATACTGTCCTCCCTTCAATACCCATCCCTAACTCTTTCTTTCCTGTCTTAGAAGAGTAATGATTCGCTAGGGGATACTCCTGATATTTCATAGAACATATGTTTTCTAATAGTTAAATGAGTTGGTTTAATTTACAAGGCTATTCATAATCTTGATAAAATCTCAGGTTAAATGAAATTACAATGCTCACCTTCTAAAGATGCTTTAGCTTTGGGTATGAGTTACATAACTACGAGTTCAATGAGAGAAAGACTGCCTCAGAGAACCAATAAAAAATATTAACTACAAAGAGGATTGAATATAAAAGCTATAACAACCAGGAAGTGATACTGAAACCCAAACCCTATCCTAACTTCCCCATTTTGCTTCAACAGCATGACCGATAATATTCAAGGGTCTTATATTACTCTGGAAATAGATGAAAGTTCATTATCTTGCTGTCCAGTCTGTTGCTCTTTGGGGGTCTATTCCTAGAGGAAAAAAAATGAAAGAAACCTAAGCTTCATAACACTAGGACTTGAAATCAGATAGACAGATTAAGAGCTTATTATGTGCCAGACATTGTGGTAAACAAATGGGCATACAAATACAATCTCTGTCCTCAAGGAGCTTACATTTAATGGGAGGAAATATATAAAAACAAGCTGAAGGGGGCAGGGAAGGAAACACAGAGGAGGGAGTTCAGAATATATGTGCCTCAGGGTAATGTCCAGATACAGTCATATGCTGAATGAAGCTTCAGAATGAGTGGCTACTGAGAATGCTTCCTCAAATGAAGGTTGGAAATGAACAGAAGTCTGTAGAGGTGGAAGTACTCCTTGCAAGTGTGAAGAGGACATTGGGGGAGGAATATGGGGAGTCATGGATTAAACCAGGTTTGGAGAAAGTGCAGCCTAATAACATATAGGGCTTTGGGTATTCAAATTCAATTCTATTAATTCAAGTCATGAATTGCAGCTCCTGGGAATACTCAGTTTGAAAAGAGGAGAGGAACTTTGAAGTGGAACTATATAAGCTTGAGTCTAGATATAGGTCTGGAGGAAAAAACAGGGAAGAAATGATGCTTGGGATCTAACTCTGCCCTGTTATTACTTCAGCTTTTCTACAAGATGTAAAAATGAACTCTAATGCTTTTTGATTCACCTGCCAATGCATCATAGTATGAGGAAAACTGAAGAGGGAGAAAACACTAACAACTTTACAAAAAGCTGTCAATCAAGTTGAATTTAGATGGAGGACAAAGATTCTGAGAGGTGTTGAAGACAAGCGTAGTATAATTTAGGTCTGGAGACGGTAATGAGAGTATTAAATGGCAGGGGCTCAGTCTGGCTGGTAGAGTTTATAAAGGGGAGTAGCATGAAATAAATCCGAAAAGTATGCCTACAACTATTAAAATGCCTTAACTGAAAGGTAAAGACTTGGTATGCTGTCCTTGAAGAGAGAGCCACTAAAGAGTTTTAATCTGGATCAGAACTTAAAAACATGTTACTGGCATTTTTTGTGGAAGGAAGATGGATTAGACAAAACCATAGGAAAATAAATCTCAATGAGGGGAGTCCAGTGCAAGAAGTGAACTTTGGCCATAGTTGTGTGTGTGAAGAGGTAGGAATTAAGTGACTATATTGTGAAGGTAGGCCCACTCAGCAATTACCTGGAAATAGAGGATGAGGAAGGAGAAGGATTTAAGGCGATTTCAAACAGGAGTGATGGGAGAATGGCTGTGCCTTCTCCAGAAATAGGGCAGCTTGGAGGAGGGGCAGATTTAGGGGAAAGGATGATGAATCCTCCTTTGGACATGCTTAATTTACAATGTATCCAGGATATTTAGAAGGAAGAAATCCTCTGGGAGCTGTCATCTGTGTATGCCTGGAACCTAGAGAAGCAGATAAGATCTCAAAGTCAGAGGACAAAGAGAAGAGAAAGCAATGCACACATTAAAAGAGCATCTTTTGATGAACTTGGGTACTCCCACTCCAGGCCCAGTGATCTGTCCACTGTACCACCAAGTTGACAAAAACTAGATGTGAGACCATGGGCACAGAAGTTGAACTTCTTGATCTGTAAAATGAACATACCACTACTAATAAAATGATTAACTATTGTATGTTAAGCTTAGTATTCAGATATTATTTCATCTCTGAACTAACCCTCAAGAGGAGATGAAATGCTTCACCTACTGTCCCAGAGCTCAGAAGTGAGTTAGTATCCAATTACAAGTCATTTTGACTCCAGAGAATTCTGTCCAGTTCTTCTCTTATAGAGCTGTGAGGATCCAAGGTGATGTATTGCAAAGTCCTTCATAGCCTTTCAAGTGGTATGTTAATGTCAGTAATTCACACTTAGAAGTGATTAGCAAAATGAGCACTAAGCATACAAGACCAAAGTAATCTTTTACAGAGACTGTCTTTTAATTAATCTATGCTATTAGTTGAAAACTATCTTTCAAATATCATCTGTCTTTAAGGAAAGCTTTTAGTGGGGAAACCTTGGAGGCTTTAGACATGGAGATTATTACTTGAAAGAGAACTTTTTCTTCTGGCCATATAAAAATAGAAGATTCAACTAAATGACTTTTTTAGAGTTTCTGCTCACTCTGATAATCTTCTATATTCTGATGTGCCCTTCAACTCCAATATTCAATTTGAATAGCTTAAGAAAAACAATGAAATGAGATGTGCCAGTTTCCAGAATAGGGGTTTCCAGAAAATCAGGGGCTTTCTCCTTTGAAAAGTTCTTTTCAGGAACATTCATTCCCCCAAATATTTCTACATCAACTTGTAAGAATTAAAATTCTTTAAAAAATAAACTCTAATACTGTTTACCAGGAATTCTAACTTAGCAACCTGAAATAGCTCCCAAAAGGCAGCATCAATGAATTACTTAAATCAGTGATTCTCATAACTCTGGCCTCTAAAAGGCAGAAAAGCATTATGCTTTCTAACCCATATGCAGTTCAACTTGATAAAAATAAATAGTAGTGCTTTTTGTATATGGTGTTCAAGGGTTCAGCAAAGTATTATGGGTGTTAGGGCAGGGACAGCTATGCTTTTATTCATACCTTGTTCGTAAGGCAAAGGATCTTTTGATTTAAAGCTAGAAGGGACAGTAAAGATCACTTAAATCAATTCCATTTCAAAGATGAAGAACATGATTATAGAATCAGAGCCCCGTGGATATAAGAGTTCACATTTATGTAGTTCTCTAAGGTTTAAAAAGAACTTTCAGCATTCCTGTGATAGAAGTAACAGAATTATCATTACTGGTTTACAGATGAGAACCCTGAGGCACTGAGAGAGAAAGTGACTTGCACTAAGGACAGAACACTAGCAAGTGGAAGAGGCAAAGTTTTGGACTTGGTGCCCTGGTTATACTGAAATGCTTATTCCAGTCTTCCACACAGTTTAGAAGCTTGTTATAACTAAGACATTGAGTGGGCAGAAGGGGATTTATTTTTAATTTTGACATGGAGCACTTGGGAAGTTGTCAACATGTAGGATATGTCAGAACTATCTCTTCATTTTTTGCTTCTTTGTATTCATGGCCTCCTTGGCTCTCAGTACTGGGAATCTCAGGTAATTTGAACCAAACCAAATTAAACTGCCTATTTTAGTTATTGAAAATAACTTTTAATATTGGTTTTGGTTTGTTTTTTAAAGGGAAACAAGTGATACTGGAACCAAACTCTCCTTGCTTTTGGGTTCCTATGAGTACCCAGAAGGGAAATTGGATTGCAAGTTCATCCTTGGAACATAAAAGGTAGGACAATAGAAGAAACACTAGAATTTGAAGGCAGAAGATTTGCCCTGAAATTCTGGTTCTACCACTTATCACCTCAGTGAGCCAGGCTTCTAGTCTACTAGAATACAAACTGCCCAAGAGCATGAACTATGAATTAGATATGGGCACCAAATTGTTATTGCTGCTGCTATACCCTCTCCAAGGCTATTATTCTCCATTTCTAATTTGGTGAATCCATCAATGGGAGGAGATCAGCTCAAATACCAGTTGTACACAGATGATTCCTAATTCTAGGTACCCAACTTCAATCTTTCTTAAACTCCAGTCACATATGATCAGATACTTTGGGATATCTTTCTACAGTCATAGCACAGCAAACTCAATATGTTAAAAAATGGAACACATTACTTTCCCATTTAAACTAGCCCCTCCCTTCTATCTTCCCATCTTCCACAGAGGTGCCAAAATAATCTTCCATGTCACTCACCTGTTCAAAAACTTTCAGTGGCTTTCCATTGCCTCTAGGATTAAAATATACATGTATTTGCTTTTCATTCAAGGTTCTCCAGAACCCAGCTTCCACCTACTTTGTTCAAGCTGTTTTCTCAAGTCTGGATACTACCTTTTAGAACCCCTAGGTCCCTTCAAAACTCAAATTAAATACCACTTTCTCCTTATGAGGCCTTTCCTAATGATCCCTGGAGCTATTGCCTCCTTCCCCAAATCAAGTTGTATTTATTTTTAAAATAATACAAGTATACTTATGATCTTTAAAGTACCTTTCCTGTTTGAATTCCATGATTCTATGTTGTCACAAAATCATAAAAAATTTTTTCATTTCCTTTTATTATTACAAATTGACAAATATCAACAAATATGAACATTTTCTCATAAGAAAAAGAACTGTTTATTATTATTACTATTATTACATATAGTAGTTTGTTTTTTAAAGTATTACTAAGGACTCTACCTACATTTTCGAGAGACAGAATCCAGAGGGACCCAGTGAGGCAGTTCTCCAACCCAAGGTAACCTGGAAAAGAGCGGAAAGGCTCTGCTCCGTGGGGTTGGAGGGGCCGCCCGTCAGAGCGAAGGAACTTCAGTCTCCTGGAGGCAGCCCCAGGGTACTGGGAGCCGCAGCTCAAAGCAGTGAGGGCAGTTTCCTGATGTACACCCCGGGGAGCACCAGGCACAACTTGAGGGAACAGCAGGGGACCTCTGCCAGAGTGAGCACATGAAGCCCAGCCCTCAGGGCACACAGCGAGCAACATGGTTGCAGCAGCCCAGATCCAGGAACTGGAAGCGGGCAGAGCCGGTAAGCAGGAGTCCCCAGGGCATGAGTGCTGAGCCTAGGTAGGGGAGTGTAGCGAGATTGCCGAGCTCTGTCCTCTGTCCCTGGAACAGGACTCTGGGGCTCTGAACACATTCAGATCCTGATTGCAATCTAGGCCCCCTATAGAACAGCAGGGCCCCCCCACCTCAGCTGTGGCAGAGGGGTGTGCTTGTGGTCATTCACAGACCAGGAGGGAAGACAGAGCCTCACATACGGAGAGCCTCGTGGGGGTGTCCCACTAATACTCAAAAGCTCAGGAAGCACTGCAAAACCAGGCACAGGCTAGAGAAATGAGTAAGCAGAGAAAAAGGAGGAACACCATTGAGAAATACTTTGTCTGTGATCCCAAGAAGGATCAAAACATTCAATCTGAAGATGAGGAAGTACAAGCTCCTGTATATAAAGATGCTAAGAAAAACAGAAATTGGGCTCAGGCTATGACAGAGCTCAAAAAAGACTTTTGAAAATCAAGTGAGGGAGATGGAAGACAAATTGGGAAAAGAAATGAGAGAGATGCAGGAAAAACATGAAAAAGAGGTCAGCAGCTTAGTCAAGAAGATCCAAAAAAAAAATGTTGGAGAAAATAACATGTTAAAAACCAGCATAGGTCAAATGGATGAAACAGTTCAAAAAGTTGTTGAGGAGAAGAATGCTTTAAAAAGCAAAATTGGCCAGATGGAAAATGAGATAAGAAAGCTATCTGAGGAAAACAAATCCTTCAGACAAAGAACAGAACTGAGGGAGGTTGCTGATTTTACGAGAAATCAGGACACAATACTTCAAAACCAAAAGAATGAAAAATTAGAAGAAAATGGGAAATATCTCATTGAAAAAACAACTGATATGGAAAATAGATTTAGAAAAGATAATTTAAAAATTATTGGGATACCTGAAAGTCATGACCAGGAAAAGAGCCTTGACATCATTTTCAAAGAATTACTACAGGAAAATTGCCCTGATATCCTAGAAGCAGAGGGCAAAATAGAAATGGAGAGAATCCACCGATCTCCCCAAGAAAGAGATCCAAAAAAAACCAACCCCCAGGAATATTATAGTCAAGTTCCAGAACTCCCAAGTCAAAGAGAAAATATTACAAGCAGACAGAAAGACACAATTCAAATATCATGGAACTACAGTCAGGATCACACAGGACTTAGCAGCAACTACATTAAAAGCTTGTAGGGCTTGGAATATAATATTCTGGAAGGCAAAAAGCTTAGAATGCAACCGAGAATGAACTACCCAGCAAAACTGAACGTCCTTTTCTAGGATGTGGGAATCTTTGCTCTCATCAGAGGTGGCTAGGAGAGGAAACAGCATATATACTCAATGGGGTATAGACATCTGGAGTAAGAAGGAGAGAAGGGGGATGGGGGAAGGGAAGGATGTGTGTGATGGACCATGGGGGTAGAGTGGTCAGATATAACACATTTTCTTTTTCACTTCTTGCAAAGGGCTTGGATTGGATGGCCTTTTCGGGATCATAGGGCTGGCTGGATGCTGGGTGTTAAGGGGTGGTATGTGGGCTCAGGGCCTCTTGGTCCCAGGGCCAGGGATGTGTCTGCTGCACCACTTAGCTACCCTACAGCAGAGACAGAGTGAGAGGAGAGAGAAAATATAGTACATGGTAGTAGAGAAGTACGAATGGAGGGAGTTGCGATCAGCAATGGCAATGATCGAAAAATATAGAAGTAACTTTTGTAATGGAATTATCATAAAGAATGTGATTCACCTGTGACAGAGCTGGTGGTGTTGGAACACAGACTACAGCACATTTATTATTATTATTTTTTTGGGGGGGTTGCAGGGCAAATGGGGCTGGATGGCCTGCCTGGGGCCGCATAGCTGGGTGATCGTTGGATGTCTGAGGCCGGATTTGGACCCAGGTGCTCCTGGCTAAAGGGCCAGTGCTCTGTCTGTCACCTGGCCACCCCTATTATTATTATTATTTTATTTTATTTTGGGTCTTTTTTTTTTGGTTTTTGCAGGGCAATGGGGTTGGGGTGGCTTGCACAAGGTCACACAGCTGGGTGACCGTTGGGTGTCTGGGGCCGGATTTGGGCTTGGGTGCTCCTGGCTCCAGGGCTGGTGCTTCATCTACTGCGCCACCTGGTCATGCCTACTATTATTATTATTATTATTAATTTTAATTTTAAATTTTTTCTCTCCCCTTTATTGCTCATGTGGGTTTATATTTTTTGGGGGGAGGGGGTATTATGTTTACTCTTAAACAAGAATATTTTAGTAATGTATAAAAAATTATTTGTATAAAATAAGAATAAATAAAAATTTAAATGTTAAAAAAGAAAAAAAGAAAACCACAAATTAACATTACCTTGTATTATATTTTTTAAAATTTTGTTAAATGTTTTCTAATTAAATTTTTTAGGTTTTTGCAAGGCAATGGGGTTAAGTGGCTTGCCCAAGGCCACACAGCTAGGTAATTATTAAATGCCTGAGGCCGGATTTGAACTCAGGTACTCCTGACTCCAGGGCCAGTGCTCTATCCACTGGACCACCTAGTTGCCCCTTCTGATTACATTTTAAACTGGTTAAGGCTATACATGGGAATTGTGTTGGTCATGAGTTTGACACCTCAGTTCTAGAGTGTGGTTTAGCAACTACGTTGATCCCACTTAAGTCTTTTTTTTTAAAGGCTTTTGCAAGGCAAATGGGGTTAAGTGACTTGCCCAAGGTCACACAGCTAGGTAATTATGAAGTGTGTGAGGTCGAATTTGAACTCAGGTACTGAACTCCAGGGCTGGTGCTCTATCCACTGTACCACCTAGTCACCCCCAAGTTAAATCTTTAAAATAATCTTTCTTTTCAGTGTTGTAAGCCACCATTTCACTTTGCATCAGTTCAGACAAGTCTTATGCCAGGTTTATCTGAATCTTTCCCTTTTATCACTTAGTATATAGTCTTCCATTACATTCATATATCATAATTTGGTTCAGTTATCACTCCCATTGATGGGTACCTACTTTGCTTCCAATCTTTATATTTCATAATATTTATGTCCTGATCATTCTTTTCCCTCTGACTTTGTTCTCTTTGGATGACATACTTGGTTCAAAAGTGAGATCACTTGGTCAAAGGACATGCTGCATTTAGTGATTTCTATTAGGCATCATTTTACCTTATTTTCTAAAGGATTAGATCAATTTATATAGGCTCTCCACCACATGCATGCAGTTTCCTTCTAGGATTTGTGATTTTCCTCTTTAGACATTTTTGCTAATCTGATGGGTATAATATAGACCTCAGAGTTCTTTTTATTTGCATTTCTCTTTACTGATTTTGATCATGTGTTCAAAATTGAGTTTGGGGGAATGTATTTTTTTTTGGCAAGGCAATAGGGTTAAGTGACTTGCCCAAGGTCACACAGCTAGGTAATTACTAAGTGTCTGAGGGGGCATTTGAACTCAGGTGCTCCTGACTCCAGGACTGGTGCTCTATCCACTGCACCACCTAGCTGCCCCCTAACAGCTTGCATTTTTAATGATCTGCTTGCTCAGATCCTTTGACCATTTATCTATTGGGATAGTGATGGTAGTAGTGGGGAAACTCTTCTTACATATTTGCATCAACTCCTATATATCTTGGATATTAGGTCTTTATAGGAGAAATCTTTCCCATTTTATTTTATCTTTCTAATTCTAATGGCATTGATTGTTTGTAAAAAAAAAAAATTCCCATTTTGAGTTGCACAAATGTTAGCAACTGGGACACTGTAATGTTAAATAGATTCTTCTCTATCTTGAACCTCTCCAAATTAATTTTCTTGATGCATTGATCTGACCAGGCCATATCCCTGCTCAAAATCAGAGGTTCCTGAGTACCTTTAGAATATTGTAGCCTATGGCCCAGAACCACAAATTTCTGAGATTATTACATTGACTAAGTTCAAACAAGAAGGTGAGATTTTATAAAAACATGCTTCCACTCATAGTTTTCTCTGAGAACTTCAGAATTTTTAAAATTTTTTTTTTAATTTACCCAACTATTTCTTCCCAGGTTCACCTGGTTCTCTTTCTGGAAACTTCCTACCTTCTCTGTCCAGCTGCCACCATTACTTTGTTCCTCTCCTGAGAACAAGAGGTTAAAAGGATCCTCTATTGCTTCTCTACAGTTGTCATTATTTGATGGTAGAACTGGAAAGAGGGGCTACTGAGATGCATGGACTTCACATTTTCTATGACCTATCAAAGAAATGCCATAAATCATGGATATGTTTATATCTTCCAAAGGAAGAACTAAGCAAAGTACCAAACAAATGCTTACTATTTAACCTTGTTAAATTGGCCAGGCTTAATTCCTGGTTGCATCTTTTATAGACAAAAATGCAAATTCCTTAAGCTGGCATTCAATGTTCTCTGATTTGGTCCCAACTTATCCTTTCAGCTTAATCTGATTCCCCTTCAGGCACTCTCTATTTTTAGCTAAACTAGAGTACTTACTAGCTCTTTCCCAATATTGTAGCCCTCTGTTATTTAGCTCAGCCTAATTTGTCTGCTACCCTGTGAAATTTCTCTTTTTCCAAAAGCTTATTCAGGAATCAATAATTTCAAAGAATTCTTTGACATCCCCCCAAGTGAAAGTGATTTATTCTCCTTAAACTTTCTTATAAATCCTGTTTAAATCTCTTTATCCAATTATACCTTGTATCATGCTTACTTATATACATGTCATATCTCCTATTAGTCTATAATAATCTATAATAAACATATAATTTTTCTTCCTTGCAAACCTCCCAAATTCCATAGTATTACCACATGGCAAGGTCTTAGTATATTTTACTGGATTAAATTGAAATTTCTAATGCTTATGGAAAGATCATTATGACAACGAATATATAACTAGAAGAAACCTCAGAAGACACTGAATCTTCTCTTAAAGAGCAAAAGAATTGAGGTCTAGAGAGACAAATCACTCAAAATCAGACAAGTGAGTGACATAGAAAATGAATGATGATCCAGGAAAAGCAACTGAGGTGGAGAGATTAAGTCTCACTTGTTTATAAGTAGATGCAGGATAGAGCACTGCCATGGAAATTGAGGCAGCCAAAAGACACTCCCAATAGAATAAGAACTTTCTAACTACTGCTTATGAAACCCTAGAATGTTCTGTCTCCAGAAGGAATAATCTTCCCATTGATAGAGGCATTCAAGGCAAAGGTTGTATAATCACATGTTAATAATGTTTCAAAGAGAGTTTAGGATTCTGGTAGAGGTTGGGCTAGATGACCTCTGGGGTTCCTTAAAACTTAAATTCTAGGTATCAATGAAACTCTGAGACTTGGGACATTTCAAAAAACAAAAAATGAACTTTGATAGCAAATGGGGTATTCCCACAAACTCATCCAAGCTGAATCAAAGTAATAATGTGTAAAAGGAACATTGTGAATTTTCTGGCTCTTCCCTCTGCTCATCTGCCCACATGCTGACTCAAATCCTGATGAGCAGGCCTACATAAATTGGGAAACCACACCTGCCTAACGGCAGGAATCCATGCCTGATGATGGGATTAGGACCTTTTCACAAAGATTTGAAGGAGCATGAGACATTGTGATCAGGAAGAATATTCTTAACCAAATATCCCCTCCTCCCCCACCCATCCTTAACCACCATTTCTGGAAATGCTTCCTTTAATAGTGAAAACTGCTGAGAGCATCATAGCAGTGCTATTTGTAAAGGACAGCTTGCAGGCTTGTGACAACCTAGTCCTGTATTTTCACCATTAATCTATAGTAATTACTTAACTCAGCAATCCCTTAACTATTAAGCCATTCATTTCCTAAAATACTCACTGGATAATCAGTCCATACTACTTCCTACAATATTTTAGGTCTATGTTTTATATCCCCACTAGATTAAATCCTTTGTGTGTAGGATTTCTATTTCTCAATATTCCTGGTGCCTAATAGACCTCAGTCAATGAATGGGCAGGTGGGAAGAATAAGAAGAACATGGAGAATGGGAAGGAATATATGAGGAGGGAGGTGGTTAAAAGTGAGTGGTAGCAATAGTGGAAGGTGGAAGTGGACTATCCAGAATACAGACTACTCTTGGATAATCACTCTAGGTCTCAATTTTCCTGGCTCTGAGTCTTTTCTCATTATGTTTCCCTGTTTGCCTTTATCCTCTTCACCTATAAATATCCCAAAATTCCTGTGCCCTAGTTTTATATTCTTTCTAGAAAGTCTTCCCTTAGTACCCCAGCTCACAGAAAACTCTCCTTACCACGAAATATAGACAATGGGAGCCACTGAAGATGTGTGAAAAGGGGAGTATGAGATGGTAAAAGGTCAGAAATGGAATTAATTTCATGTTGGAGGGATCATAGAAAGAGAAGATACCTTATCATTCTTGAGGGAGATATGAATTGGTTCAACCATTCTGGAAAGTGAGTACAACAAAAGGAAAATCGCTGAATAGTCTTTAACATAGAGATAGCAATTTGGAGCCTAAAGAAATCAAAGAAAAGATCCCAAATGCATAAATCAAAATATTCACAGAAAAATTGTTTGTGATAGCAAAAATCAGAAATCAGTAAGTACCCATAGATCAGGGAATGCTGCACAAATTATGTTAGATGTAAAGGATGATTATACCATAGTAAATTTAAGAAACTTCAGAGGAAAACAGGAAGGCTTGTATCCTTGTATGAACTGATGCACAGTGAAATAGAACCAGGAAAATATAGAAGACTCCAAAAATGTAAAGAAAAAGGGTATGTCAATGAAGGCAAGTTTTGTAAAATTGTAATATGAGCCCCCCAAAATGAAAAAACATACTTTCCTCAATTCCTTATGCATGCATGCATGCATTCTGAGGGAGGGTGAGTATTATTTCCAGAAATAACTGATGTAAATAAGTCATCAATTAACATTTAATCCAAATAAAGAGATAAGATGAACTTAGATCAAAACAGGAGAAGAGGAAACAGAAAATGGAAGGCTTAAAATATCAAAAAAGGTGTCTACCTCCTTTGAACTACTATTTTCTCATACTCATGCACATTAGGGTATCAGCCCTATTATTTATATCTATAGGTATATCCATGACATGTTCACTTGTTGTTGTATCCCAGACAACTTGTCCAGCAGTGGCACAGATAACCTTAGTAAGTGCTTAGTTCCCTGTCACTGGAATTCTTCAAGTGGATAAGGGATGATAATGGAAGTGATGATGATAAATCACTACTGCTTCATATTTGGGAGTCTAGTTGACTCAGTGGATAAGACTTGTTTTTTCCTCTAATCAATAGTGAGTTAGAGTATTTTTCTTGTAACCCTGGTCAAATCACTTAACCTCTATCTGCCTCAACTGAAAAGTAAGAATAACAATAGTACCTTCCTCCTAGGTTTTTTGTGAGGATTAAGTGAAATACCAAAGTATTTATCAGCATAGTGCCTGGTACATAGTGATACATAAATGTTCACTATCATTATTATTTCTGTGGCCTTTATACTTTATATATATTTACTTCACAAAATTCTTGTGAGGTGGAAAATATAAGTTAACTGTATTTGACAGATAAGGAAATCAAGATTTAGAGACAAGGAAACCGTATGATGTAATGAAAAAGATACTGAACTTGGAGAGGGTAGAGTTGGAGCCCTGGTTTTGTCATTTTCTCTCTAAGCTACAGTTTCCTTCATTAATAAAATTGGATCAGACTTGGAACTATCTTCCTTACTGGGTTGCTGTAAGGAAGTAGTTTTTATAAGCCACATGGCACCATGCAAATATGAGTTATTTTTTATGACTGAGCTATCAAGTTTCAGAGGTCATACTTGAACCTAGGTTTTCAACTATTTATCAGGTGAAGGGGCTGTATTGATGACCTCTTTCAATACTAAAATATTTTAACTATATATCTTACCTCTGTTCTTACATTGTTTTCAATTCCTAGCTTAATGCAGGTGCTTAACAAATGGTATGTATATTTTGTTTCCTCTGCCCAGACTGTTGAGTCACTTGTGGGCAAGAACATCTATCACTCTTGACCTTGGAACCCATTTCAAATCAAATCCATCCAGCTAGCATTTGTATGATGACAATGCAACTCTTGAACTAAAAGTCTTCCAGACACACTGAGCTAGAGGCTCTTATAGTAGCTGCAGGAACATTCAGCACTACAAGTCCCTCTCTGAAGATCACAAGCTGTTTTAAGACCAATGTGCTAAGTTTCTTGGCCCAATTTTCTTCCCAGATGTATTTTTAATTTCAGAAGTCTTAAAACTAGATTCTGAAATGGCAAGCATCATTTAATTGCTTTGCATTTGTTCAGTTGTGTTTTCATCAGCATCTTCAACTGACCTTTCTGGTCATTCCTTGGGAGATGGGCACAGGCCAAGGAGGTAACAATTATTGTTGACTATGAGCTCCATTGGTCAGGACTAGGGGAACAGAATCATAAGTCTTCTACTTCAATCCAGACTGGTGAAGGAATATCTTTTATACAAAAGATATTTATACAGTATCCCTGAGAAGCAGTCACCCAGGGACAGTAAACTCATTACCCTTCTAAGGCAGAGTCCATTCCACCTTTTTTTTTAAGATTTTTTTTTCTTGCAAGGCAAATGGGGTTAAGTGGCTTGCCCAAGGCCACACAGCTAGGTAATTATTAAGTGTCTGAGGCCGGATTTGAACCCAGGTACTCCTGACTCCAGAGCCAGTGCTCTATCCACTGTGCCACCTAGCCGCCCCACCGCCTCTCATTTTATGGAGGCAGATACATATTTTCCACTCTTTCTTTGGAGAAGAGACATCATAATTTTAATTTGGTGGAGAGTTACATCCGGTTTGCTGTATCAATTCAATGCAAAAATGTATGCTATATCCACAATGTCCACACTCAGTACTGTATTAGGCACAAACTCTTGGAAAGAAAAATGAAATCAGATCATGAGTTCCTTGAAGGAACTAGAAGCACATGGAACTAGACTCCTAAAGAGACCTAGATCTTTCCCACAAATGAGGACTCTCATTCTCTCTCTCTCTCTCTCTCTCTCTCTCTGTGTGTGTGTGTGTGTGTGTGTGTGTGTGTGTGTACGTACATATACGTATATACTATACACATATAAAATGGTAAAAGGCTAGCCTGAAAATGCTTACCAGAACGCTGTCAAAAGTTAACTCATTAGGGGCGGCTAGGTGGCGCAGTGGATAGAGCATTGGCCTTGGAGTCAGGAGTACCTGGGTTCAAATCCGGCCTCAGACACTTAATAATTACCTAGCTGTGTGGCCTTGGGCAAGTCACTTAACCCCATTTGCCTTGCAAACACCTAAAAAAAACACCAAAAAAAGGAAAAAGTTAACTCATTCCTAGTGGGGCTTTATCTGAGGTCCTGGCCTCATCAATAAGTTTCACCAACTATGCTTCCTGAGGGAAAGAATGGGTTTTGTAACACCGATGCCCAGCACATAGTAGATTCTTCAGTGTTTGTTGAATGGTCATTTCTATATGCACCGAGTTAAGGAAGACCATATGAATCTTCTACAGACAAAGTGAAACTGTTCTGTAATTCACACAACTCCAGTGAGATTCTGTGTGTCCTTCACTGGTGCTGATGTCTCTCAAACTATTTTGCCCCTGCAAAGACTGCAGCCATCATTTATCTTGACTGAAATGTCTAGCAGAAAAAGGAAAACCACCCTCCCCTTTTCCTACTGTTTCTCCTCCTAAGCTGCCCTTCTTCAGACCATAATGATTTTTTTCTGCTATCTCCCCCCCCCCCTGCCCCGCCCCGCCAGACACACACACCTGTAAAGAGGCCTGCAGTGGCAGCATCAATAGGCATCAGGAACAATCCTCTACAGGGTAGAGGTGGGTGAGCCAGCCCTGGCAGCCATTTGGAAGCTCCTAACAACTTGAGCAAATACCCCTATCTGAACCAGGATTTCTTTTTCCAGATGAGTAAGTGAATCTCCCTTCTTGGCTTTTCTATTATTTTACACTGCTCTTCTAGAGAAGGTCGATGGTTGTGCTGTTCTGGTTTGATTGGCCATGAAGATACATTTTTTTCTAAAATGGAGGAGATCCCAGAAACTGTAGCCCTGGAGTGTTCCCAGAAACCTCATTGTTCTCACTCATCATCATAGCAATCACAGTGGTGAGAAGTTCATTGTAATCAGGGTCTGTTAGCCCCCCTTTCAAGTCAAGGGTCTAGATTCTCTGCCTTAAGCAGAGATACTGATTTTATATTATTAAAATACTGGTGGGGGAGAGAAGAATAATAGTGTACTTTTAACCATAATGGCTGTGTTCCAGGAAATTATATTTGTTCAACATAGACACATTTCTTCTAAACTTCAGGAAGAGACAAGTATGCACAGATTTTATTTTCATATACATCATTCCCTTGCTCAAAAGCCAGCTCCTTCCTTAGCAAATAAAATATCAACTTCTTATCCTGGCATTCAAGGGCCTTATACCTCCCTATCTTTCAGTCTATTCTCTCAGCCTTTCTCAAAGTTATATATGCTCAAGCCAAATAAGACTAATTGTTGCTCCCCAGAACATCTCTAATGCTTTGCTCTAAAGCTAGAATGATTTTCTCCTGCAGACATTCTATATCTTCATCAAAACCAAGTCAAATGATGCCTCTTTTAAGAAGCCTTCTCTGATCCTACCAAAAGGAAGTTATCTCTAACATAATTTTGTTATGTTATGTACTATCCTTAAAACACAAACGATTATTTGTAGAGCTTATTTCTCTGTGCACATGTCTTATTTCCTATACTATGCATTCCTGAAGAGTAGAGATCATATCTTACTCATCTTTCTATTTCCTATGTCAAGTACAGTATGTATAATGTCAAACATTAATAAGCGCCTATCAGGTAGAGGCAGTAGAGTAAAATGCAAAGAACACTAGATTTATAGAAGGGAGAAAGAATGTACTCTAGATTTAGAGTCAAAAAGCTTGGGGTTGAGCCCTAAATCTATTACTTACTGGCTGAGTGGCTCTGGTAAAACAAAACTTTACCTCTCTAACTTTTCTGAAGCATATGCTTAGAAGTGGTGGACAGAGTCAGCCTCCAAGTCAAGAAAATTTGGATTCAAGTTCTTTTTATGACAGGTATAAGCTGTTAGACTTTGGGCAAACATTTCTTAGTGCCCCAGGCAACAAAGACTATAAGTTTCAGGGAATCAATTAACAATCTGCATTGGTGGTGGGGTTTTCTGTATCACAGAAATCACAATTTCAGTTGTACAGAACTCCCCAACCCCCTTGGCAAAAAAAAAAAAAAGTACTTAGTAACTGGATGACCCTGCATTCAAGCCTAGGAACCCAAAGAAACAGCTCCTCAAGTAGTTTAAAATCTAATGGGAAGGTAAGACATAGACAGACAGAAATAAAGGTGGCACAAGATAGAATTTGAGAAGTGTAGAGAAAAGAGTCAGATAATGTGTTCTGATAGACCTGAGGGAAAACAAGTTGCATCTTTTCATAAAGTTTTTTTGTAAATTAAGAAACACTTCCTTAAAGTGCTATCAAATTGTTATTAAAATGACTGACCAACTCAGGATAACACCACTGTGGCTAAAAGAAAGTAGGATGATACAGTGTGATGACCTAGCCATGTTCTCCAGGCAAATACCTGGGGAAAAGGCTTATTCATGGCTTGACTGGTCTTCATCTGCTGCACTGACTGGCACCTGGGGATCTGCCAACTAAACAGCCCTCTGAGGATAAGAAATGGGTAGTCTCAAAAGGGAAGGCCCTAAGATAAGGTAGGCTTCCTGAGGAAGGGAGGACTTGAAGGAAGGGAGGGAAGTCAACAAGGTGGGTAGAAGGAAGGAGAGAGTTCTAGGCACAGAAGACCATTAATGAAAACCTCAGAGTTGGGAGATGAAATGCCTTATGGAAGGAACCAGTGACACTGAATCGCAGTGACTAGAGTCATTATCACTGACCAGAGTCTGTGGAAGGGAAGAAGGTGCAAGAAAATGAGATGGATAGAAGGAGCCAGGTCTATTAACTCCAGGACATGGACCCAGGTCTATTAACTCACCATACTGTACTCATTCCATAACATCACACTGTCTCTGGGAGAAACAGAGATGGAAGTATAAAATGATTGGGCCACAGTCACATAAGTTTTTGGCATGGCTGGGACAAGAACCCTGGTCTAGGATTTTTAAACTGTAAAAAAAAAAAAAAACCCAAAAACTTCTTTCTTATGGCATCAAATGACAAGACTCTGACATAAGAGCTCCCTCTGGACCTTGTAATACTTGTTTCACAATTCTCTAGTGAACTTATCATACAATATCATATATTAAAGTTATTTGTGTCTAACTCTGACTCCCCTGTTAGACTGTTAGGTTCATATGAGTAGGGACCATATCTTATTTAAACTTTCCAGTTCCTCCAGTGCCTAACACAATGATCTTTGTATATAGGAGATTAATGAATGAACCCAAACTCCCTACTTATGAGTGAGATGTGGAAAAAACAAGTGTTTCCTTTATCATCTGGAACACTAAACCCAGAAAAAGTGCAGGGGAAAAATACTGTTTGGAATTACTAGATCAGGATTCAAGACTTGGTTGAATTACTACATATCTATATGACAGTGGACTAGTCACTTAATATTTTTCTGAGTCAGTTTTCTGAACAGCAGAAAGTCTGATATGAACTACTTCACAGGACTATTGTGAGGGTCAAATGGTTTACTGTGCAAACCTACAGTCATCATCATTATTATCCAGCTCTAAGATTTTTGGATCAAAAGTACTTAAAGAGCTAGTCATGAGGTATTGCTGATTAAGGTAACCACCACAATCAAGAGCAGCCCACATTTTCTAAGATTTAATCATATAGCAGAAAGGGCCATGGGCTGTGCAAACACTAACTTGAACAACCTCAGGAAAGCCATTTTTTCCAAGACCTATCACAGAGTTATCAATTAGATATATCTATGTTTATCTATGTTTATCTATCTATCTATCTATACAGTCATACCAATTCAGATCCTGAATCCTTAAAAAAAGTCATGTTATCGTTTGTTTTTATATGACTCTCTAATACAACTATATCCCTCCTTTCTCTCCAATGGAGAGGGCCAAGAAACAGAGACTGGGGGGATGGGGAAGTACTTCTGCAAAACTAACCAATATATGACTCATTGTGATAGTATGTGCAACATATGGTACAGGCTTGATACCCCAAGCTTGCAAAGAAGGGAGAGGAGAGTATTTTCTCCCTTCTTCTTCAGGGATAAGCTTGGTTATTATAATTGCACAATGCTCAGCTTTGGAGTTTTCTCTCCACTGGTTTGTTGTAGTCATTGTGTATACTGCTTTCCTGGTCTGCTTACTTCATTCTGTATCAGTTCATAGAATATCTTTCATGCTTCTCAGTATTCTTCACATTTTGTTTATTACAGTAGAATATTAATGTATCACAATTTATTTAGCCATTCTTCAGTCAGCACACTTTTACCTCCTCTCCTGCCCCCCCCTTCTTTACTGTTACAAGAAGTACTTTATGAATTTATGACCAATGTGGCAACTAACCACATTATTATGAGATCTCTGGGTCCAAGACTATGGACATTTTAGTTATTTTATAAGCATACTTCTGAACTTGTTTCAAAATGACTGGATCAATTTGCAGAACAACAACAGTGCAGTGGATAGAGCACCGGCCCTGGAGTCAGGAGTACCTGAGTTCAAATCTGACCTCAAACACAATTACCTAGCTGTGTGGCCTTGGGCAAGCCACTTAACCCCATTGCCTTGCAAAAACCTTAAAAAAAAAAGAACAACAGTGGGGAAAGCCTTTCTATCTTTCCACAACCTTCTCCCCGTCCCTAAACAATGATTGTTTTCATTTCTTGTGAATTTTGCTGGATGTGAGGTCAAGACTTAGAGTTCCTTTTTCTTCTAAATAAGTTGGAGCAATTTTTCCTGTGGCTACTAATAGTTTTGGTTCACATTCTCTAACTGCTTCTCCATCTTTGAGTTATTTTTAGTTGTGAGTTTACACAAAAAAATTTGCACCAGATCCATTTACTTTAAAAATACCAAAAAAACATTCAATGCTAGATTCTCAAACAAACATGCAATTATAATTGGTTTCCTACTTGTGTTCATTTCTTACATACATATATGTACATATGTGTGTGTGTGCGTGTGTTCTGACATTGGGTCCTCTGCCTTTTGCCTGGGCTATTTTACTAGCATCCTAACTTGTCTCCCCATCTTCTTACTCTCATATGCCCAAAGTCACTCTTGCAAAGGCCACCTAGGTAATTCTCCTGACAGTCTCTGATCATGTCACTTCTTAAAAACTTAGAATGGTTCACCATTGCAAAGTGGATAAAATGTAAACTTACTTTGGCACTAAATTCTTACTGATGGACTGACTGACATTCAAAGGCTTCCCCAATCAGGCTTCAACCTCTCCTTGCAAGCTTTGATACTTCCCCTTCACATATTTTATCTTCCAGTCAAAATCTCCTTCTCCACAGCTGAGCTGGTGTGCTCCCAACATTCCCCATCTCAGATATTTCTCTTCTATCTTGAAGCCTTTTCCTAAGGGATTTCCCATGACTGAAATTCCCTCCCTCCTCCTCCCTCCTCTCTATTTCTCTATCCCCTGGTTTTTGTCAAGGAATAACTCAGTGATTCCTACAAGCACCCTTTTATGGTTCTCCTTTGTAATCATTCTAACTCCCCTGAAATGACTTCTCAGTTATCCCTTTGCAACTTTCCCCATCACAGTTTCAATAAGTTGAGTTGGCTTATATATGAAATTAAGTGGGAAATTTTGGCGAGTTTTGCAGAAGCCACAGAAAAAGACACACAAAAGGCCAGCAGATGACATTGAAAAGGTTTAGAAACTTAGAAATGCATAAAATATATATATATATATATATATATATATATATATATATATATATATATATGTATAACCTTGTTTAATAAGGAATTGTAAACAGTCATAAAAGAAAAAGAAAAAAATCAGACTTCTTCTTTGGTACAAAGGAACCAAAAAAAATTTTATGTTTATTTTCCAGATTGTACTAACCCCCTCTGATGTGGAAGGGATAACTGTATATTTACTTTATGTTTGCTCTTCTGTTTGTATCTGCAGAACCTACCACAGTGCACTGCAGGGTGGGAGAGAAAGGATTTAATTTCATTAGAGTAGGGAACTTCAGATGATGAGGTAACTTTCTCTGACATGTGGAAAGGCACTTGTTTTTCATTTTACTGAGCTGCCTGGGATAGGGAGAGATTAAATGACCAGCCCAGAATCATATATCTTATAGATGTCAAGGTAGAACTTGAACCCAGGTCTTCCTGCTTCTAAAGAGGCCTCTCTTATCCATAACACTACTGACCTTGCTCTTAAGTATTTAATAAATATTTGAATTAAACTAAATTCAGGTGTTATCCCCTCCATGAAGCTTTTTCCTGATTTCTGAAGGTGAGTTGTCGTTTCCCAAAACCTTGTTTTGCACTTAATTCTTTTTAAATTTTATTTATTTCTTATTTATTTATTTAAGGCAATGGGATTAAGTGAGTTGCCCAAGCTCACACAGCTAGGCAATTATTAAGTGTCCTCCTGACTCCAGGGCCAGTGCTCTATCCACTATGCCACCTAGATGCCCCTGCACTTACTTCTATGATATTCTGCACTATATTACAATTATCTGTAGATAAACATATGCTGTAAGTGTATGCCTACAATGCTGTGGAAAGAATGAAGGATTTTACCCTGCTACCTATCAGAACTTGATGATCTTGGACAAGTCACTCTGTCTCCCTTGGTCTTCATTTTCCCCTCTGTAATGAAGAGGCTAAATTTAAATAACTGCTAGATTTTCTTATAGCTATAAAAATAAACTTAAAATCCATTGCTAAATACAAGTCAATCCTTGATTATCATCACCATGTAGAGAAGTATAGATATAAAAACCGGCATAATAAAATTGTTTCTACTTGGACCTACATGGGGTCTAGAACAGTTCACATGCACAAATCTATTCGTGGTCAACAAAGATGGACTAAAGATGTGGTCACTATGTACAGTGCCTGCCTATAATTTAGTAGACGGCTAAAACACATAGAGAAGTGGTACAAAATAAAATATCAAAATTCAACAAATATTTAAGTACCAACCAGGTGCAAGATATTGTCCTGGACAAAGGGGACACAAAGACAAAAACCTGGATTTAAACTCATCTCTGACACTAGCAGTGTAACTCTGGGCAAGTCATTTAATCTCTAATTAGCCTCAGTTTCCTCATCCTCATCCTCTTCCATAAAAGGAGATTGATAATAGCTGACATTTTGATAGTACTTTTAAATTTTGCCAAATATTTTGCATAACTGATCTCATTTAATCCTCAAAACCATTTTGTGAGGTAGGTGCTATTATTATTTTGTTCTCCAGATGAGGAAATTTGGGTACAAAAATGGTCTTTGATTTGCTACATGTCAGAAGCGGGACTATTCCCTAGGTTTTCCTGACTTCAAGGCCAGCACTCTATCCAATATGCCATCCTTGTGATACAAACCTTAAAGAATTATTCGGAGGTGCAAACACTTAAATTGTGCAAAACCCCTTGAAAATGTCAAATTTAGTGTCAGTTATGAGTACTGATTAAAAGATGGGAAGAAGTATTTATTAATCAGTCTGCCAAGTGCTTTGCAAATATTACCTCCTTTAGCCCTTACAAATGAGGCAGGTTTGTTTCATTATTACTGCGATTTTAGAGCTGAGAAAATGAGGCAGGCAGAGAAGTTATTTGTCCAAAGTCATTAAGTGTTTGAGAGCATATATGAACATAGGTCTTCCTCACTCCAGGCCCAGGGCTCTGTCCAAATCACCACTTCATTATATCTAATGATACTGTGTATGGAGTAATATAAGATCAGCTGAAGAATGGACTTCTAGCTTGGCAGAATCTGGGGAAACACATCTAAACAGATAGTTCTATATCTGAGATTTGAAGGGTGGATAATAATGACAGTGAACTGAAGTAGTAAGGACTTGTTCCAGATAGAGCCTAAACAAAGCTTCCCAAGTGGAAGATCAGTTTGAGCAGTCCCCATGCTTCCATTCTGCAGTCCCAAGACCAAAGTCAACTTCTTCCATTTGTCCTCAAAAAGGCTACTTAAAAAAGGATCAGTAATTCCTAAATTTAAGTTAAATGGGGGGAAAAGTCTCACAAATCAGAACACAGTATAGAAAATTTTTATAGACTTCTTACCAAAAGCTATTAAAAATAAAACCAAAGCTTAGTTAATATATAAGCAAGAAATCAAACAGTTTAATATAGAGGAAACTTAAGTTTAGTTTTGACTCTCCCATTAAGTTACTATATAATCTTGAGAGCAAGAAAAAGTGACCCTTCTTTGAGTTTAAGGTTCCATATTAGTAAAATGAAGAAGTTTGACTAGATGACTTCTAAGGACCAATCCTTCCTGCTCTGACAGTCTATGATTCAAACATTCTACTCTGAAACTCCATTATTTTCCTAGTATTAACTTTGACAAAAAGGCTGGTAAACACATGTATAAACCTTTCCTATTCAATGAGTCCCTGACTCAGAAAATGATTAGAAACTAACTGCACAAGATTGGGGGGGGGGGGGGGAAGCAGTCATTTTTTCCAACAAATTGATCCAAGAGGAACTGTCAGTACTAGATCTGATATAGGTCAAATAAGGGCAAGGTATAAAGCAGTTCAATTCAGCCAAGTAATAGCATAATAGGGTAAAGACTAGAAGTCACTAATAGGGTAGACATTCTGAAAACAAAGCAGGCACAGATTTTATAGAATCACTAAGTATCAGGGCTACAAAGGGCTTAGAGATCATTTATTTATCCACTTTACAAATGAGGGCACTAATGTACAGAGGAGACGTAGAGGAGATCAAGAGTAGACAAGAAGGAAAAACATTACAAGGTATGAGCAGATACAAAGGTAGTCTGAAGTCCAAGACAAGTGGTCAGGGGTCAGAGAGTTTGCCAATCATTGAAGGATTGGGACTACAGGCTCCAGGAGGCTTGTTCACATGACCAGTTCCTGGTTTTGTTTCATATTTTTCCTTGGTTTTCTGTGGGGGAGATGGGAGGGAGGGGGAAGACCAGTAGGGATCAGTCGCTTTGGACTGAGCAGACTCTGTCAGGACCTGGCATGAGTTAGTTAGGCAGGTGACTGAGAAACAGTTGCTGGTGGTCTAAAGCTCAGATTGGGCTCCTCCCAAACAAGAGAGCTGGAGAGCTTGTATTTGACCTAGATACCCTCTAATCCTAATGAAACTGAGGACAAGAAAACCAGTCCTTCAGGGAATTTCAAAAGATGTCATTCTCCCCAAATTTAAGCCTTCTGAGTTATAGTTACAATATAGGTAACATTACAGTTTACAAGGTAAACTTAAAAAGTCCAGGTTAGGTCATATATTTAAGTACTATTATACCTATTTTATAAATGAGGAAATTAAAGCTTAGAAAACTTAAATGTGACCAAGGTCACAAAGGCTAAGAGATTTATACCCTGCTTTCCTGACAATAAATTGAATGTTCTTTCTACCATACCACACTGTCCCAGCAGGGAGCTTAGGAAAGAAATTTTTGAATGTATGAAATAATCTTTAAAAAGGCATTCTGGTGAAATGGAAAGTCTGGTGACTTAGGAGATCTGAATTCTAGTGTCATAAGTGCTACTAAATTTGCTGTGACCTTATGCAAATAAATCACTTCCCCCTTACTTGGGCCTGGGTTTGTTCGCCTCCAAAAATGGAGAGAGGTGTCAACTGGATAATTTTCTATTCCCCTTCTGACTCTGGTTCTTTGGACAAAAGATTTTGCAAAAGTTAGGGGGGATGTCAGTGATCTATCCCAGCTAGTGACTTTTTTCTAAGGTGTAAAAAAAATTTTGAAGTCATCAGTCTGCCCATTAAAAGTGTGTGGGGAGGGGGAGGACTGGGAGGGGTGAGAGGGAAGAAGAAAGAACTCCACTGACCACAGTGCTAATCCTTAAGTAATCCTAGAAACCACAATCAACTCCTTGGTCCTAGGAATTTTCATCATGAAAGCCTTTAAATCCACCAACAACTCCAAACATCATTCCCCCTCCCTCCCCAAATCCACCAGTTTGAATGATCCTCCAATCACACTGGTACCATGACAGAATCTCTAAAGGAAGGCTTATTCCCAGGTCAGATCCAGGAAACAGTAAAAGGCTCCTGAACTGTGAGTGACTCAGTCCATTCAGCTCAATTTTACCAAGTTCTTGTAACCTTTGGGTCCAGGCCTATCTAATTTCACGCTTCCCAACAGTCAGGGCTTGTACTTAATCTTATCGGTCTTTCAATCTGAGGGCCCAATGAACTTCTAAAATAAAATGTTTTTTTAACAACCCGTTTCTCGTGTCCTGGCAAGTCTCCTGCTTTTTTTGGCTTTGTGAAGATTAGCCAGAGGGAATTACATACAGGTGGAAGATGAAGGATGGACAAGAAGGGGCCTTGCTTAGTTCTTTGCAATCCCATTCGTGTTCACACTGCTCAATGAAACCTGCGAGAAAGGAAAGTCACATGGGGCTCCTCTCGCCTGCCTCTTATTTCTTAAATAGATTGACAATAACAATTTACATTTCCGTTATCACCGGGAGATTTATGAAGCAAACCGCCTTTGGGTAAGCCTCAACTCTATGTTACAGACAGCACAAATAAGTAAAGCTCAGCAAGAAAGTGGAACCTGGATTCAAATCCACATCTCTCAAGTTCAATTCCAGTATTCCTTCCACTTCACGATGAAGTGAGGAACACATACATTTCCTTCATTTCCCAAGTAAATAAACGTTTCAATGGGGGCAAACACTGTGGAAGAAATGAGAATACCTACATCTTTTGAGCCCTCTCTGCATTTTCCTAACATTCCCACCCTACTGGTAAAATTACTATCGGAGAAAAGAAGATGTTCTGTCCCTATTTTGAGAGTCTGGAAAGGTTGCTTTGGGAGCACACTGAATATCTAGAATTTTCCCACTCTAAAGCTTCAGTTCTGAGCCCTTTCATCAAGAATCAAGCGGGAGTCCTGCTCAGAAGCCCTTCCCTGGGGGAAGAAGGCAGGATGCCGCTTACCCACCACCCACTACCATGGTAGGAAAGATCTAGTCTCTCCAGGATGAGCCTGAGGAGATGAGGGGGTACGTGGGGGGCAGTGACTGGAGTTTAAGCAGTACCAGGAGAGAAGTCCCCCACCTGCCCGCTCAGCGCTCCTCCTCCAGCACCCTCATTTTGCAGACGGGGAAACTGAGGCCCCGAGGGCTGCTCACAGCCTGGTCTGGGATGGGCAGTGCAAGTATTGTTTAACGCCGTTTTACGGAGCAGAACGCCGGTTCCGAGGCAGTGATCTGGCCGCCCGGCGGGCAGGATCCGGAGCCCGAGCCGCCCGCCCGCCCGCCCGCCCGCCGTGCCTCCATCTGCCTGGGCCCTGGATGGCCCGGGAGGCCCCGGGGAGGGGCAGTCACGGGGCGATGCTCCATCACGCCGCCCCGCGGGCGGGGGCCCGAGGCCCGAGGCCCCGGCTCTTCTCGGCCCTGCCCCCCCCCGACCCCAGGGCGGCTCCAGCGGAGCGGCGGGCAGGGGGCGCGAGGGGGCGGCGGGCGGGCCCCGCGGGCCGGGGAGGGGGCGGGGAGCAGCCGCGGGCCGTTACCTGTCGCCGAGGGCGCCGCCGCCCCGCTCTCCACGGCCCACGCCGCCTCCGGAGGGACGGCCCCCGCCTCGGCTCTCTCCGCCTCGTCCCGCACCTCCAGCTCCATCGCCGCCGACGGGCCCGAGGCGAGGCGGGGGCCGGCGCGGGGGGAACCCCGCCAGGCCCTGCCGGCTCCCGGGCGGAGGGAAGGGATCGGCCCTCGCCGCCGCCGCCGCCGCCGCCGCCGCGGAACAACAAGCGCCGGGAGGGAGAGGAGGGAGGGGGAGGGAGGGGTGCGGAGGGGAGGAGGGAGAGAGGCAGCGGGGAGGGGGCGGGGCCGCGCCGGCCTTGGTCACGCGCCCTCGCTGCCGGCCAACCGGGGGAGAGATTGGGAGCGGGGCGGGGCGGGCTGACGTCTCCACGTCGAGGGCGGGAGAGCGCCCCCTGGGGCGAGCCGGGGGGGAGCGCAGGCACAGGGGCGCCGGCCGTCCAGTAGGCTGGAAAGAAACTCCAGAGTTGGCAGGAGCGGCCCTCAGCCCAGTGATGCCAGAGGCCCCATGACAGCCCGCATGTGTCCAGGGCGGCCCCGAAGTCTGGGTGCGGTGGTTTAATGGTGCTTTAGAGCTTAAAGGGTTTTCTACAAACATCTCACGCTGAATCCACCCAAGACCCTTGGGAGATAGGTGTGGTTTCCATTTTACAGAAGAGGAAACTGAGGCAGGGCTTCTGGGACTTGCCCAAGGTCGCAGACCTTGGATTGGAGTGTGGATCCGGCTCCAGGACCACTTTATTCCCTTCATCTGGTGTTAGGAAGTTCTCCTTGACCCTTCGCTTTCTGAAGTCCACCCAGGCTCCTAGCTCTGTCTTTATTGGCCAGAGAGAGCAAGTCCAAAGTCTCATCCATGTGACAGCTGGCTCTTCAGGGCCATCCTTGGTCCTTTCTTCTAGGCTTCAGGACTTCAAGGTCACTTTCCTATTTGCTTTTCTCTAAATGCCCTCCAGATCACTGATGTCCTTTCTAAAAAGAAAGATATGACCAGGTCTAGACATACCCAATACACCTGATATGGCCTGACCTTGGTCTAAGCCAGGAGGATTGTCACTTCCTAGTCTTGAATGGTTGACCTTTTTTGTGGCAATCTAAAGTCAGATTGGTTTTTTTTTTTTGGCTGTCATTTGACTCGCATAAGGAGCTCTCAATTAACTGTACCCCCTCCTCCCCATCTTTTTTTTTTTCCATATTTATTTCTGTCTAAGCCTCCCTGGGAAGATTATTTTTGAAAATGCAAGCATATGACTTTACATTGACATTTAAGAAATTCTCTTCAATTGAATTGATTGTATTCTTAAAATATTTCTCAAATCATTCCTAAAACACTTTTGGGATATTAAGATGATCACTCCCTAATGTTTTTTCTTTTTTTTTTTTTTTAACAAGGTAATGTTAAGTGGCTTGCCCAAGGCCACACAGCTATGTAACTATTAAGTGTCTGAGGTCGGATTTGAACTCAGGTCCTCCTGACTCCAGGGCCAGTGCTCTGTCCACCATGCCACCTAGCCACCCCATCATTCCCCCTAATATTAATAATAATCCCTTTTATTAACGTTTACCTAAATTTCTATACTAAATTATAAATCATTTCCAAACCCTATTTCTTTCCCCAAAACTCTGACCCTTTGCCTTGGCTTAGTGGTAGGATTCAAATTAAACCAAACCAAACAATCTAAACATTCAGTTTTTATTAGAAATCAAAGTTATCAAGTCACATGAAAAAAACAGTGTTCTAAATCTATTGACTAAAGAAATGAAATTTAAAATAACTGAAGTACCACTTCACAACTATGAGATTGCTTAACATAACAGAAAAGAAAAATGATAAATACTGGAGGGGATATGGGAAGATCCTTAGGTTCACTAAACAAAAAATTAGGTATCAAATCTGCCTAACCAATGAACTGGCTGAATCTCATCACTGCCTTGACCCTAAAAATAGACAAACTAGTCCAGTCAGTGACTCTATTCTAAAATTGAATCCTTCATCCAGTCCAGCTCTACCTTTGTGGAGATAAGGTTAAGAAATTAACCTCATCTCTACACTAAACATATATGTATATAGATGCACATCCATATTTAAAACATATGTATACAGCTATAGTAATAGGTAAAACTATAAATAAATGAAACTGAATTTTTTAAAGGAAGGGGAGTAAAGGGGAAAAAAATTAAGATAAAATCTAGAACTAATCACAGTTTAATTTATGAGTAACATAAAAGGCATACTAACACTAAGAAAAAAGAATCAGGGACAAAGGTTGGGGAAAAGCAAAAAATCATTTGAACTAGATTTTGAATAATATATAAGTGGAAGGAGAGAAGGAAGAAAGGAAAGGAAAGAAGTTCCTTAAATTGAAATAAAGTAATAAAAATTCTAAGTGCTAGGTATTTTCTTAAAAGAGCAATCTAGATTTTTGAGACCATATTCTGAATAAAATAATTTACCTCAAAAGTGAAGTAAAAAGAAACACTATTTAACATTTTTCAACTTAGGCTTCCCCCCAAAAAATTATCCAGTGTGTTATCTCATTTTTGTGTCACCTGCAAATTTGAGCCTTTAGACCCTTTATCCAAGTCCTGTATAAAAATGTTGAACAATCCAGGCATAGTTAACGGATGGGCTAAAATTCTCATCCAGCTACTTGCTAGTTCTATGGTGTTGGGCACTATGAAATGAGTTTTGACTGCATAATCATTGAGGATGCTTCTAGCCAAGAACTTTTGAGTGTGTTTCTATATGTAATTAGGGTGCATATTCACAGACATCAGCAGTTTGCTCAGTTATCCATGTGGAACAATGCTAGGGAGATGTACCCCATAGGGACCTCAAGCTTAGTCCTAGAACTAGGTTTGGTTTACTAGCTACTTGGTAAATGGGAGGTTCTTTGAGGTGACAGTCATCTCTCAGGCTTTTGGGAAATCTGGAGAGGAAGCCACCAGAATTCAGAAGGCTTGAGTCTAGGTCAGTTTTTTTTTAAGGTTTTTGCAAGGCAAATGGGGTTAAGTGGCTTGCCCAAGGCCACACAGCTAGGTAAATATTAAGTGTCTGAGACCAGATTTGAACCCAGGTACTCCTGACTCCAGGGCTGGTGCTTTATCCACTATGCCACCTAGCCGCGCCCAGGTCAGGTTTTACAATATGTACATGTCTAGGGAGCAAGGAGTGACCTAAGGGAATAGTATTGGAATGCACTGTAGCATCTCTTACACTCTACCCTCCACTCTCTGATACTGCCATTACCATTGTACAGGAACTCATACCATAACCTTTTGGTTGGTCTCCTTGCTTTAAGTCTCTCTCTGCTCTCCAGTTCATCCTTCACTGCCAAATTGGTCACCTTTATTTTTAACATTCAAAGTTCCAAAATTTCAAATTCTCTCTTTTTTCTTCTCCTATTGAGAAAACAAGCAATGATATCAATTATGTATGTGAAATCATGCAAAATCAAATTAGTTGTGTTGCCAAAAAAAAAAAATAGAAAACAAGAAACAGTGAAATAGCATGACTAATATGGAAACATATGTAACACAATTATATATGTGTAACCCATATTAGATTACTTGCTATTCTGGGGAGGGAGAGAAAACTTTACAAATGAATGTTGAAAATTCTCTTAACATAATTAGAAAAATAAAACCAAAAAAGTGTTTTTCAATCTGCACTCAAGAGTTAATCAGATCTCCTTTCTGGAGGTGGCCATAATTTTTCATGAATCTTTTGGAATTGTCTTGGATTGTAGGAGAGATCAAAGTAGCCAAATCTTTTACATTTCTACAATATTGCCATTCCTGTGTACAATGCTCATTGGGTTCTACTCATTTCACTTTGTATCAACTCGTATAAGTTTTCCCAGATTTTTTTGATAGCTTCATGCTTGCCATTTAAAAAAAATCCAATTAAATGTAAAGATAATTTTCAGCATTAATTTTTATAAGATTTTGATGTCCAAATTGTTCTTCCTTTCCTCTCCCCAAGATAACAAGCGCTCTAATATATTATACATGTGCAATGATGTCAAACATATCTCCATATTTATGCTGTGAAAGAAGGATCAGAACAAAAGGGAAAAACTAGGAGAAAGAAAAAATTTTTTTAAAAGTGAAAAATAGTATGCTTCTATGTGCATTTAGACTCTATAGTTCTTTATAGCATTTTCTATCACAAGTCTTTTAGAATTGTCTTTGATTGCTGTATTGCTAAGAATAGCTAAGTATCATAGTTAATCATCACCCATTGGTTCTCTTACTGTATACAATGTTCTCCTGGTTCTGCTCACTTCACTCAGTGACAGTTTATATTAATCTTAGCAGGTTTTTTTGAAATCCACCTGCTCATCAATTTTTATAGAATAATAGTACTCTATTACATTCATACCACAATTTGTTTAGCTATCCTCCTCTTGATGGGAATTCTCAAAATTCCCAGTTCTTTGTCACTGCAAAAGTTGGTATAAATATTTTTGTTCAGGTAGGTCTTGTTCCTTTTTTATGATCTCCTTGGGATATAGCTTGTGATATATCACCATCATTTACCACAACTTGTTCAGGCATTTCCCAGCTGATGGGTATCCCTTTAATTTCCAATTATTTGCTACCACAAAAAGAATTACTATAAATATTTTTGCATACAGATCATTCCCTCTTTACTTTGTTCTCTTTGGGATACAGACTTAATGGTGATATTGCCGAGTTAAGGGGTAAACACAGCTTTATAGATCTTTGTGCATAGTTCTGAATTGTTCTCTAGAATGATTAGGTCACTTCACAACTCTATCAATAACACATTATGCATATATATTTCCCATATCCCTCCAGTATTTATCATTTTCTTTTATGTTAAAGCAATCTCATAGTTGTGAGGTGGTACTTCAGAGTTGTTTTAAATTTCATTTCTCTAGTCAATAGTGACTTAGAACATTTTTTTCATGTGACTTGGTAACTTTGATTTCTAATAAAAACTGAATGTTTAGATAGTTTGATTTATCAGTTGGGGAATGACTTATTATAAATGTGGCTCAGATTAAATTGATCTTTAAGGCAAATCTGATCTTATTCCCTCTACTCCCATTCAACAAATCCAATGACTCATCAATACCAGAATCAAATATAAAATCCTCTGATATTCAAAGCCCTTCACAACTTGGCTCACCATTATCTTCCTTTCCAGTCTTAAACCTTACTCTACACATACTCTACAATTCAGGAACACTGTTTTCCTTGCTGTTCCTTAAGCAAGACACTCCATCTCCTGACAGCCTTTTTACTGGATGTCCCCATGCCTGATTCTCTCTCCTTCCTCATCTCTACCTCCCAGCTTTCCTGGCTTGTTTCGAGGCATCTAAAATTCCACCTCCTGCAAGAATTCTCTCCAGAACCCCCTAAATAGTATCTAGATATAGATACTTCCACTCTATTGATTACCCCCAATTTATCCTGTATCATGTATCCCTCAAGCTTCCCTCCCCCCTTCCCCCTCATCCCATCCCTCTCCTCCCATCCTTCTCCAGGGCAAGATAGATTTCCTCACCCTATTAAGTGTGTATGTCATTTCCTCCCTGAGCCATTTCCAATGCGAATGAAGGCTCACTCATTCCCCCCTTGCCTTCCCCACCTCCGCTCCATTGAGACCAAGGATTGTCTTTTTCCTTTCCTTGCACATGATAGTTGCTAAGTAAATGCTTATTGACTTAAATTTGTCTCAATCTTGAAACTACATTGAACCCACTAGAGAGTGGGATGATATAGGGCAAAGTATGCCTCTGTCCCTCAGGTATTGGGTTGGTGACAATGTTATCACTTTATAAAAACTGCCCAGTTTTACATGGTTTAATGGAACCTGACAATGGGGGAACAAAGGTGATGAGTAGGGAGTTGCTGATCACAGAAAAGACAGCCAAATCCTTTTGATTATCCCCTTGAATTCTGAGGGAAGATATAACTGGCCTGGACCCAGGAAATATACATGTTCTATGTGTCTATGTATGAGCATTGCATGTGTGTACATGCATGCAGGTACATGGTGTGTGTGTGTGTATATATGAGGGAGCGTGAAGAGAAAACAATGGAAACATGTTTTTTTGAGAAGAGAGAATAGTATTGATTTTAGCTTTGTAGGAAACTCTTGGCATGTTAGACTACTCCACTGATACCTATAACTTTGAGACTTTCTAGAGGAACTGAGAAATGACTGGTGTCAGGAGAGACATGAAATAGAGAGAGACCAGACTCTCCCATATAATCATACAAGTAAAATATGAAGCAAAGACAAGACTTAAGGACAGATTCATGAAACTAAGTCTGCCTCCTTGTCTTCAAATAGCTGAGGATATCATGTAAAAAGAACTAGACTTGAAATGGATAAAACAAGACATTCCAACATATAGGAATTATCTAACAGAGTTGTCTGAATGACCTCATAAGGTGCTGGGGAGACCTGGATCCAAGTTCACTGCTTGGCTACTTAGCAGAGAGCTTTAGAGATGATACATTGGAGATCCTTTACAATTCTTGGGGTATTTCAAAAGTTAGGAAACTTTAACACACCTCCCACACACTATAATAAACTTCCTTATTTTTGTTGAGGGTACTTAGATATATAATTTTGGTAAACATACACATCTACATTATAATAGACATATACTAAGAGAAACCCAGTGTTATTGATTTGTCTCTGTTAGGTCGACTGTAACTTGGAGATTAACTTTTCAATCAGTTGCTAAATCTTATTTCCCATTCCTTTTTTTGCTTGATTTTTTAAAATTTTTATTTTAACATTTATTTGTTTTCCAATTATATACAATAGTAATATGTACCCATCATTTTTGGCAAGGCTCTGAATTCTACAATTTTTCCCCCTCTCCTCTCTTCCCCTCCCACAGAAGGCTGTCTGACAGTGTCTACATTGTTTCCATGCCACACACTGATGTAAATTGAATGTTATAAGAGTAAATCTAAGAATAAACATGACCCCCCCCCCAGAAGATGGGAAACCTCAAGAATAGACAGAGAGAAAAAAAAATGTACTTCAGTCTGTGTTCAGGTTTCAATGGTTCTGTCTCTGGGGTGAGTTGCTTTCTTTATCATAAGTCCACCAGAGAAGTTGCTTCAATATTTTTCCCTCAGTTGCTATTACTAGCTGTACCTCCACTCTATTTCTCCCTACTCTCATTTATTCTGTTCTCTCTCTCCTTTCATTCTGGCTCTGTCCAAAAGTGTGTTGCATCTAAGTACCCTCTCCCTCGATCTTCCCTCTCTTCTATCACCTATTCCCCCCCTTCCCTCCCCCCATTCCCCCTCATCCCATCCCTTTCCTCCTATCCTTCTCCAGGGCAAGACAAATTTCCTCACCCTGTTAAGTGTGTATGCCATTTCCTCCCTGAGCCATTTCCAATGAGAATGAAGGCTCGCTCATTCCCCCTTGCCTTCCCCCATCTCCACTCCATTGAAAAAAAGCTTTTTGTTGATTCTTATGTGAAATCTCTCAGCTTCTTCTTCATCAACTCCTTTTCCTTCATCCCAGTACTTTCCCCCATCACCCATTGACTCCATCCCTTTACCACATCATACCATCATATTCTGCTCCTTCCTATGTCCTGTCTATATATGCTCCTAACAGCTCTTATAAATGAGAAAGTTCATATGAGTTATCAATATCTTCTTCCCATGCAGGAATACAAACAGTTCAGCATCATCAAGTTCCTCATAGTTAGTCCCTCTCTTCCACTCCCTCTATGGTTCACCAGAGTCCTGTACTTGGAGATCAAACTTTTTGTTCAGCTCCAGTCATCTGGATAGGAAAGTTTGAAAGTCCCCTGTTTCATTGAAAATCCATCTTTTCCCCTGAAAGAGGATGTTCAGTTTTGCTGGGTAGTTGATTCTTGGTTGTAAACCAAGATCTTTTGCCTTCTGGAATATCATATTCCAATCCCTACAAGCCCTTAATGTAGATGCTGCCAGATCCTGTGCAATCCTGACTATGGAGACTCAGTAGTTGAATTGTCTGTTTCTGGCAGCTTTTAGAATTTTCTCTTTGATTTGGACATTTTGGAATTCGGCTATAATATTCCTGGAAGTTTTTCTTTTGCAATCCCTTTCAGGGGGTGACTGGTGAATTCTCTCAATTTCCATTTTACCCTCAGCTTCTAGGATCTCAGGGCAATTTTGCTGTATTATTTCTTGAAAAATGAAGTCTAGGCTCTTCTCCTGGTTGTGGCTTTCAGGTAGTCCAATAATTTTTAAATTATTTCTTCTGGATCTGTTTTCAAGGTTGGTTGTTTTTTCCAATGAGATATTTCACATTTTCTTCTAGTTTTTGGCTTTTTTGGAAGAGTTTTATTTTTTCCTGATTTCTTAAAAAGTCATCAGCTTCCTTTAGTTCCATTTTGCATTTGAAGGAGTTATTTTCTTCAGAGAGCTTTTTTATGTCCTTTTCCAGCTGGCCAATTCTGCTTTTTTAAGGCATTCTTCTCCTCATTTGCCTTTTGTTTTGCTTTTTCCATTAGGCCTAAACTGGTTTTTAACATATTATTTTCTTCAGTATTTTTTTGTATATCATCAAGCTTTTGAATTGGTTTTCATGATTTTTCTGCATTGCTCTAATTTTTCCTCCCAATTTTTCTTCCATCTCCCTTAATTGCTTTTCAAAGTCTTTTTGAGCTCATCCATAGTCTGAGCCCATTTTCTACTTCTCTTGGAGGTCTTGGATATGGAAGCTTCAATTTTGTCATCATCTGAGTATGTGTTTTGATCTTCCATGGGAGTAAAGAAATTCTCTATGGTCAGATCCTTCTTTTTCTGTTGTTTACTCATTTCCTCAGCCCAAGACTTATTTACAGCACTTTCAAGGCTTTGGGGGGGCTTTTGGGACACCTCATTGGGACCTTTATTCTTCCAAGGTCTTATGCTCTAGCCTGTGCTTTGATATGTAGTTGGCCACAGCACTGCCCTCTGCCCTGGGGCTATGAGGAGGGATCCAGCTATCTTAGTATAGAAGTCCAAAAGGCAATATGTGAGTGTAAGAAAACAGCAGAGTCCTACCCCAGGGAGAGCAGAGAAATCTCTGCAGACTTCCCTTACAGTCTCTGGAAGTGCAGGTTGCTTTCTCTTGATTCTCGATTCTTGCTGCAGATTCTGAGGCCGTGATCCTTGCTCCACACCCACCCAGGTGCTGCAGAGTTCTCTCACTGCCCCTTCAAGCTGTTGCCGATGATCTCTGGACTGTGCTGGGCTTTTTTCTCAACCCCCCAGTCCTGGTGAAACACATCTTTCCCTCAGAACTTCTAAGTTGTCTTGGACTCAGTCTTTCTGTGGGTTCTGCCCCTCTAAATTTTGACTAGAGCCATTCTTTGTTTTTTGGGGGTTTGGGGGTCAGAGTTCTCGGGAAATGCTGCCTTCGTGCCGCCATCTTGGCTCTGCCTCTTATTTCCAATTTTACCATAATGATATACCTCTGCCCACATAATAACCACTCTTATTCAAATTTTTCATGTCCTTCATTTGACTTGTAATAATGTCCTACTTGGTTTATCTACTTAGTTTCTCTTCTCACACCAGTTAGTCCTTGTTGAATCCCTTTCTGGACTCCCTCAATTTTTTCCCCAAGTGAGGGTTGGAGGGGTGGGAGACAAGGGAGATAGGGATGACAGGGATGACAAGTTCTCCAAGGTCTCTGTTTATTGAACCAAATGCTAGTGCTTAAATACCTCCCAGTCTCTAATCTCTAATCCACTCCCACTCTCTTAGTAAAACAAGACTCTGTTGCTCAAGGACACCAGGTGAAGATAATTTACAATGCTCCCATACACAACAGTCCCTAACAAGTCCTTCACACTGTGATTCTTCTAAAGCTTCAATCTGATCCTGTGATTCCCCTTCTCAACAAATTCTAGTGGTTCCTTATTTTCTCCAATGTTTACTATTCAAGGAATGCACTCTCTCCTCATCTCTACTCCCTGACTCCTCGGACTTCAAGTCTGGGCTAAAATTCGATTTATAGGAAGCCTTTCTCATTCTCTCTTCAATTTAGTGCCTTTCCTCAGTTGATTATTTACAATTTATCCTGTATACAACTTGTTTGTACATAGTTATATATGGTCTCCCCCATTAAATTGTGAGCCCTCAGGGACAAAGATTGTATTTTATCTTGCTTTGCATCCCCAGCACTTAGCACAGGGACTGGTAAATGTTTTCTAACTGGCTTGCTTTTATAAAACCCTTAAAAACCTGGCCCAAACTTGTCTTTCCATCCTTATTAGACTTTATTCCTTTCCTTGTACTCTGTTGTCTGACCAGACTGTTCTTGCTCTTCTTCACACACACAGAGCACTTAACCTTCCCTCCATTCTTTGGAGATGCTTGTCCCATACTTCCCTCTTCTGCCTTTTAGAATCTTGTTTCCTTCCAAACTCAGTTTAAGGTTTTCTACTGGAAGCTTTTTCCGGATCCCTTCACCTGCTAGTGCTACACCCTCAACTCCATCTACTAGTCTTCTATTTACTTGTTTTTTTTTAAGTTTGTTTTGCAAGGCAAATGGGGTTAAGTGGCTTGCCCAAGGCCACACAGCTAGGTAATTATTAAGTGTCTGAGACCAGATTTGAACCCAGGTACTCCTGACTCCAAGGGCGGTGCTTTATCCACTACACCACCTAGCCACCCCTAATTTTCTATTTACTTGTACTTGTATCTCCCAGCAAACTGTGAACTTGAGGGTAGAGGTGGTTTCATTTTTGTCTTTTTACCCTCAGTTCTTGGAAGTAATAGCAGTTTCATAGTTGCTTTGATTAATTAACTGGAGGGTTCAAGGGATGTAATGACTCAAAGAGCACTGGAGTAAAAGGTAAGAGCTGCAAATTTCAGTAACAATTGTTTCATTCTCTCTCTCTCTCTGTGACCCTGGGTGAGTCACAAATATTATGATCCTCAGTTTCCTAATTTGTAAATTGGAGATAATTTTCCTTGCTATGGGAATCTTAGAAATTCACAGTTTCAGAAGAAACAAAGTTGAGACCAACTCAAGGAGCAAAAGGAGTTGCTGGGTATAACTTCACTATAACATTTGTCCAGTAATAATAATTATGATGATAGCATTTATATATCAATTTTAAGATTTGTAAAGTACTTTATGTGTTACCTTATTTGATTCCCACAACAATCTTGAGAGGTAGGGTAAATAATAGAAATTTCTATGATGCTTTAATCTTCAAAAATTGCTTTACATGCATTATCTCATTTTTGTCTTCACACCCTGTGAGATAGCTATCACTGGTATTATTATTCCCATTTTATTCCCATATTAATTCCATAGCTTATTCTATGTTTAATTTAGAAAGATTAGATGATTGGTTGATGTATCTAGTAAGTGTCAGAGGTAGGATTTGAACCTTGACTTCAATTCCAGGCAAAAAAGTAGAGTAAGGGAAATAATCCACAATATCTAACTTATGCAAAGTTTGAGTAAAGAGAACTACATATATAGTAAGAAAAAAACAGACAATGAATTTGCTCGCAGGTTTGGTTTTCTGTTATTTTTCTCTCATTTTTATGGGAGACCAAAAAAGAATCTTGCAGTTGAGAAATTGGGGTTAGGTTTGATGGTTAAACTAAACCCAGAGAGTCCTTGACTTTTGTTTGAAAAGCTAATTCTAAACAAGAGTATTTAACATAGGTTCTGTGAACTTTAAAAATATATTGATTAATTGTATTTAAATTTAATTGCTTCCTTTGTAAACATGTATTTATGCCTTTAAATATTATTTTGAAAAAAAAAGATCTATAGACTTCATTGGATTGCATAGATTGCCTATGACACACAAAAAAGGTTGACTTCTCTAAACTAATGCCGACTGGGTGAAATTTACCATAGGGAATTAAACAGTGAGACACAAGGAATTTCTAATCTCAAATCAGTAAACAGGATATAGAGGTTAAAGCAATAGTTTCAAATCTTAGGATACTCAAGCTAGAACTTAGAGCTAAAACTGTTTTGTCTTCCTAAACAATTAACTTCTGAGGCAAGTAATCTTATAGATGCTAGACTCTAGAGGGAATCCATTCTAGCCAAGGTTCTGAGAACTGATAAACTCTTTCTATGGGAGGGAAAACTGCTAAAGGTATATTATGACTTTGTATTTCTAAGAGAACTGAAACAAGTGACCTCAGGGCTTTAAAATGGAAGAACAATGGCAGGGTCCACTCTCATACAGAAAGAATAACTCCTCAGCTATGAATTCCAGATGCCTTGATCTATTATAATGAGAAGGTAAGGTAAAAATGGGGTGGGGGGAAATTCACTGGTTATCTCTTTAAAGAAACCTTCAAATAAAACTGCCTGGGAATGTCATAACCCAAATTCAGAGCTTTTAAGTCAAAGAAAAATACTGCAAGCAGCCAAAAATAGTTTCAGGTACCAGAGAGCCAGGATTATATAAGACTTAATAGTTGCTATTGTAAAGAGATCTTGGAATATTATGGTAGAAATTAGTATACACCATCTCATACCTTATGCCAAGATAGACTTCATGAATTCATGGTTTAGACATAAAATATGAGCAAAAAAAGCAAGTGAGAAAAGTGAGCAAAAGTGAACAAAAAAAGAGCAAGAAAGAAATTACTTTCTGATCTGTGGATATGCGAAATATTCATGACCAAAGGATGGAGATCACATAAAATAAAATGGAAATTTTTGATTAAATTTTAACTCTTCTCAAACCAAATTAGGATTAAAATTAGGATGGATATAAACTGGAAAAAATCTTTTCAGAATATTTCACTGACAAAAGATCTCATATCCGGCAGCCAAGATGGCGGAGAGAAGACAGGCACTGTGCTAAAGTCTCTATCACATGAAACAAACCTCTTAAAAGAAATCCAACCCACAAAACCCAGAAAGAAAAGCCAGGAGAAAGAACATCTACCTCAGGATTAGCTTTGGCCAAATTTGGGCTGGTGAGTCTGGGCTCAGAGGGAGGATCAGCCCTGGATCAACAAGATTAACAGCTGAATTGGAACGGGGAGTTTGAGGGCCTGAGAGCTGGACCTGCTGGATCAGTGGTGGGGCTAGACGGCAGTGGCTTGAGTCAACTAGGGAGCAGAGGCACTGGTGTTGGGGCTGTCCCCCGGGAGCTTGCGGACAGGGCTGGGGGGAGAGTTCTGGTGCAGGAGAGCTGCGGACACCATCCCTGGGCTCCTCTGGTCTGAGGAACACTGTCCCATTACAACTCAGACTTCTTCCCAAACAAACAAAAGATCTCATATCCAAGATATATGATGAACTGATTCAAATATATAGAGCTTATATATATCCATTCTAATTTATATATATGCATAAAATAGTCAAATATTTGACCAAGTTATTTTTACTTTTTTGATATAACTTTCATTTGATTAATTTTTGTTTTCTATCTCTTTAATTTTGAATACATTACTCCTTCCCAACCCATCCAGTGGGTCATCTTTGTAAAAAAGATTAAAAATTAAATAGAACAAAAAAGTACTTGAACAAAACTAACCAACATGACAACTGACTGCATATATGATATTCAATAATCATAGTCCCTCCACCTCCTCAGTGAAGGGCGGGAGGCACATTTTATTAAATCTTTGGGGACAAGTTTAGTCATTAAAATATAATTTTCTTAAAAGCTGACATTTGTGTAAGACTTTTAGGTTTGCAAAATCCTTTAAATGTATAATCTCATAACAACTCTGGGAGATAATTGCATTTATTATCTCCATTTTGTAGATGAGAACATTAAATGACTTGCTGAGGGTCACACAGTAAGGGCCTGAGACAGAATTTGAACTCAGTTTTTCTTGATTCTAGGTCCAACTCCATAGCACTACCTAAGTGCTATTTTTTTCCTTCTTTGGATTTATTTTGTGTGCAGTGGTAGGATTCAAATTAACTAATTCCCTGCCCTAATTACTGTTTTAAGTATACTGAAAAGTAGTTTAATATTTCATGCATTTGATATTCAAATAAGAACAATAGGAGTATATTAAACTAGATTGTTATATTATCCACAGTAAGCAAAGGTATCCTTATGTAGTGAAAGCAGGCATGTGACCACAGCAGCCAGTGATGGAATGTATGCAAAACCAACTCTATCCTCTTTTTTTCTTCTTCTTCCATGACTTTTGACATGGGTGATAACCCTTGAAAAGGTTAACCCTTGATAAGATAGCCCTTGAAATCTATATTCCTATTAGTTCAATTGTGTCCCATCTTCTTATTGGTTTTTTTATTTATTTTATTTATTATTTTTATTTTTTATTTTATTTATTTATTTATCTTTCAAGGAACAATATCTTGGGAAGGCGGGGGATTTGGGGGCAAAACACAGAGGAAACATGAGAAGCTTGTCACCCCCCTGTTGTTTGGAACTTTTTATATCTTTGTTTACTGAAGTAACAAAAATGAAGGAATTAAAATGTATTTCATCAAGTATGAGTTTTAAGAAATGAATAAATAAATATGGGTGCTTAGAAAATGTTGTTGTGCAGGTAAATATAAAAGTATAAGGAATATAAATTTGTGATTTCCACATTGAGTGGTTGCCTAGGTGCCCACCTTAGAACTCTGATTACAAGCCATTTTAATAATCAGTTCACTGAACTCAACATAAAATTAGGTATTGGTTCTGATGAACTCTTGCAAAATGGCAGAATCCCACCACTGGTTTTTCGTGTGTGTGTGTGTGTGTGTGTGTTACATACCATGATGCACCTTAATTTGGGGGCCCAAAATTTGAGGAAAAATGTATTATATCAACTTATTGAACTTGTTTTATTCATCAAAAAATTCATATAACTCCTCATCATTCTCAAAACTCTCATCCATAGCTTGCCCTCATTTGTGTTTGATGATGTATCACTGTCTTAGGAGAGGCTCTGACTACTTCCCTGCCTGTGTGCCTGGTTGACCTCAAGCATTCCCTGGACAAGCCTAGTACATGGAAATATGCTTGATCTATTCCATTTCATGAACCTGAAGTACCAATTGTGTCCTTTGAAATCAGTAACTTCTTTTTCATCAGTTCTTCTTGCCTCATGCTAAACCATCTTTGTGGACATATGAATTCCAATTGCACTTTGCTCTTCAATCCATAGCTTCAATTCCCTCTCTAAACAGGACATTTTGCTCACCCCTCATAGGGTTTCTTCTTCCTGTAGCCAGACTGGGATAGTTTTCTCAGTTGGAGGAGGACCAACCTCATGTTCAGCAGCATGATTTACATTCACTTTTGCAAATTGGATCACCTTTCACTTGAATTCAGCACTATATGAAAATCTTTTTTGAGTCATTTCTGAACAGAATGTAGTAAAATGTAACCTAATATACAGTTAATAAATGAGAAACAATGAATGCAAAGACAAGCACAAAAAAGCTGTAAATGCAAGTAAAAAAATCTATAAACACTGTATAAGACACTCCCAGTTTTTAGACCCCAAATTTTTCAAAAAGGGTACATATAATACATGGGGAACTATGGTACATGCACATTTTTTCTTGCTTCTGCTAACTCTAACAGAAGTTTAAATTTCTTTAAATTACTCATATTCACCATTTCTTACAGTGCAGTAATGATCATATATGATTATGTGTCATAATTCAATTAGCCATTCCCCAATTTATGGACATTACATTGTTTTGAATCTTTTATTATTTATTTCTAGAGAAATAAATCTCTGGTGGTGCTAATCCATTCCCACTGGTACCAGAGAATTCAACGACCTAGTTCTATGCCAGTCCCACTGCTGACATCAATTTAAGTGTCAATCAAACCAGAACCTGCCTCTAATCTGTGGGTGACCAGAGCTGAACAAAACAATCTAGAGACAGGAGAGTGAGGAATTAAACAGAAGTTATATTTCGAAGTGAGGAAAATTCAAGCAGAAGTCCGCCTTCGTGAGAAGGAAAGTTTGTGGCTTGTGGCTTTTTTTGAAGGCATTTTTCAAAGGAAGAATTTCAAGTTACCAACAAACATATGAAAACATGCCTGTCATTAAAAATTGAAGAAATGTACATTTAAACAACTCTGATGTTCTATCTCACACCTATCAGATTAGTAAAAATGACAAAAAGGGAAAATGAGAGTTTTTGGAGGACCTACAGCAAGAAAAGTATACTAGTACACAATTGATGGAACTGTGCATTGATCCAATCATTCTGGAAAGCCATTTGGAACAATGACCCCTAAAGCATTAAAGTGTACATACCCTATAACCCAGCTATACCTCTACTAGGCCTATCCTCCAAAGAGATCAAATAAAAAGTTAAAGAACCCTTAGGTACAAACATGCATATGTATATGTGCATACATGTATTTACACAATAGCAACTTTTCTGTAGACTAAAGAACTAGCAATTTTGGAAATGCCCATCTATTGGAGGATATTAAACAAGTTATAATATATTTATATAATGGAATATTATTACACTATGAAAAGCAATGAAGCAATTTCAGAGAAACCTGAGAATACCTGTAAAAACTGATTCAGAATAAAGCAAGCAGAACCATTTATACAATAGGAATAATGTTAAGATTGTTAAGATATTAGGAGACACTCTGTTTCCTAGAACTGAGACCCAGCAAGCAATATGTATTTTGAGTTTGGCAAAAACCACAATCCTTTGCACTCACCCTCCAGATGATCTTACTGGCAAAATATAATTTTTGTATTGCTTTGATCCATATTTCTTAGGGGATTCCAAGGGAACTGGTACTGTAGCTGTTATGCTACAGCAGAAAGAGATCATTTAGATCTCCTGGAAGGCTAAATGAACTGAACCAGGTACTTCACTCCTGTTTCCATCATGATAATTCTGGTTCTGTACCCCATTGAACAATCACAAAACTCAAAAACCCTAATGACTTGAGACAATCACAAGGTTCAGCAATTCTTTTTTCTTTCCCTTTTTTAAGTGATTTTTAATTTTTTTCCAATTACATATAAATATATTTTTCAACATTCAGTTTTGTAAGATTTTGAGCTTCACATTTTTCTTCCTACTTCCTCCTCTTGTCAGCCAGTAATATGATATAGGTTATATATATACAACTATGTTAAATGTATATCCATATTAGTCATGTAGAAGTATCATAGCAAAGGGAAAAAATAAAAAAGGAAAAAACATATTTTTAAAAATTGAAAATAGTATGCTTTGGTCTGCATTCAGATTCCATAATTCTTTCTCTGGATGTGGATGGTATTTTAAAAACAGTTCCCACAGGACCTAGGAATGCTTGTAATAAGAGATGCCAATTGTGGAAACTGTTTCTTCAAGACTTAAGAATAACTATGTTGGGTGGCAAGATGAATAGAACACCAACCCTGGAGATGGGAGGACCTGAGTTCAAATCCAGTATCAGATACTTAATAATTACCTACCTGTGTGACCTTGGGCAAGTCACTTAACCCCATTTCCTTGTAAAAATAAAAAAAATATGAAAAAAAGTGACTATGTTGTTGTTCCACCTTTTTGTGATTATCAAGAATAAAAGCCCTACATCCAACCCTTCTGGAGAGCTATTTGGAACTAAGCCCAAAGGGCAACAAAAATGTGCATACTCTTTGACCCAGCAATACCACTACTGGGTCTATACCCTGAAGAGATGATGAAAAAGGGTAAAAACATTACTTGTACAAAAATATTTATAGCAGCCCTGTTTGTGGTGGCAAAGAATTGGAAATCAAGTAAATGTCCTTCAGTTGGGGAATGGCTTATCAAACTGTGGTATATATATATATATGTCATGGAACACTATTGTTCTATTAGAAACCAGGAGGGATGAGATTTCAGGGAAGCCTGGAGGGATTTGCATGAACTGATGCTGAGTGAGATGAGCAGAACCAGAAAAACACTGTATACCCTAGCAGCAACATGGGAGTGATGATCAACCTTGAAGGACTCACTCATTCCATCAGTGCAACAATTGGGAGCAATTTTGGGCTGTCTGCAAAGGAGAGTGCCATCTGTATCCAGATAAGGAGCTGTGAAGTTTGAACAAAGCTCAAGGACTATTCCCTTTAATTTAGAAAAAAACAGATATCTTATTGTCTGATCCTGTTACCTCTTAGACTTCTGGTCTCTTCTTTAAGGATACGATTTATCTCTCATCACACCCATTTTGGATTAAGGTACAACATGGAAACAACATAAAGACTGACAGATTTCTTTCCATGGGGGATGGGGGGTGGGAGGAGGGAAGTAAGATTGGGGGGAAAATTGTAAAACTCAAATAATATCTTTAATAAAAATAAATTTAAAAAAAGAATAAAAGCCCTATCCTTGCCGCAAGCCACAAACGTTCCTTCTCACGAAGGTGGACTTCTGCTTGCAAGCATTTTCCTCACTTCAAAATATAACTCCTGTTTGATTCCTCACTCTTCTGTCTCTAAATTGCTTTGTTCAACTCTGGTCACCCACAGATGAGAGACAGGTTCTGGTTTGGTTGACATTTAAATTGATGTCAGCAGTGGGACTGGCATAGAACTGGGTTATTGAACTCTCTGGTACCAGTGGGAATAGACTAGCACCACCAGAGATTTATTTCTCCAGAGTCCAATACTCCCTCCCTACCATCTTGTCTGGTGAGTATTTTGATCTAGTCCCTGCTCCAATCCTTTGAGCTCTTTCTTAGTTGAGCTCAGTGTTCTTTGTGAGAAAAACTCTAGGGACCCTTCCTTGACCCCATTTATCTCAGATCTGGTAAGGATATCCTTTCTTAAAATGCACATACCTCTGTTAAATGACCTCTCTGCATACTCCTCTAAAATTAGGACCTCTCCATGTGTAAAATTTCAACTGTGTGCTTAAATGCATGTCTTGGTAACCCGAGTGCCTCAGCCGAATCATTTGTGTCTGTCGTGTCATTTTGTCTCTATTTCTGTCTTTGTAAAATGTTTCTGTCTGATGTTATGTCTAGGTTGTGAGCTGGATTCTATACCTTGAAAGATTTAAAATTCATCAATTAAGAAAAACCTCAAAAGACTATAGCTAGAGAGTTTAGAACACTAGGAAAGATTAATGAACTTTCATTCTTGTGACAATTGTCCCTGTAAGCAGGAGTAAACCCCACTTTAGGCTTTCTGTGGTAGATTAAATTATAATAAAAGATGAAAAAAACCCCTATAAGTCACTTTGCCCTAGTTCTCAGTTCAACTTTGACTATGGTGGAATTACAGAAATAAAGACAGGGAATCAAAGGTGTAGAACTGTTAAAAACATCTTCACAGATTTAGGAGTTTGAAGATTTATCATTTTTAAGATTGCAGGGGATAACTCCTGAGTGTTTGGGAATAATTTCAGAAACTCACTCCCTTCTAAAGTACTTAGTAAGTAGAATTTGTTTTACAGAAAAATAAGAGTTGAATTCTAAAATTTTTTAAAGTGAATGTCAATTAATAACCTCATTGTTCTAGGACAAAGAAGGAAGGCAGTTACTTTGGAAGTAGTGAAGAAAGAGAAATGTGAAGAAGGAGCAAAAAATAGGTGAATGGTTGGTACTTTATAACAACCTTTTGTTAACTCTTTCTTGACATTTCAGTTTTTATACAATTTAGTCCATTGCTAAACAAATTAAACTGACTTTTTCTGATGGGCAATGTGGTCCCCTAGAGACCACATCATGCTAGTAGTCACTCTAGCAGAGGAAGATGAAATTAGTAAGAAATTAGTGATGTGAAAAACAAAATTTTCCTTACAACAATCCACCTTTTCCTGAATCCCTTTTGCATCTTTAGGAAAAGAAAACATGATCCCTTTAAACTAGGAGTCTGTTTTTACTGTAAAAAAATACATGGCCATTGAAAGACAAGAGTTCAGTGAAGATTAGGGTAAATGCTGATAATGTGAAATCACCCTAGAAAGCATTGAGGAACCCTTCCCACAACCCCAATCATTCAGCATGACACAACTCTGGGGAGGGATGGCCAAAAGAAGAGAAGCACAAGAAGGAGAATAGTGAGACCATACCTATAATCCCCATGCTGGGGATGTCTCAATGCTCATACAGGGGCAAGAGATGTCCACCTTTATTGACACTGGCGCTACACTCTCAGTTTTAAACACTTCTACCTTCCCCATTCACCTCAGAATCATAAGTGTATCTCACTTGTGGGGATTATTAATAAAACATCTCATGTCCCTCTGATAATCCCTCTCATCTCAGTTAAAAATGTAGGGAAACTTGAATTTTGTTTTGCTTCACCTGATGGAGGGGGTGGGGCAGCAGCTACAACAGAGCCCCAAACTGGAAGTGGTCCCAACAACCCTATGTTCTGAGGAATGTTACAGCCTACCTTTCTAGGCAACTCTGGGGGCATCACTCATTAGCCTTAGCAGCTGCAAATGATCTTAGCCCCAGAAGCACCTGGTCCCAAAAACCTTTGTGGAGGAGCCAAGTCCCACAGCCAGCATCCACTTTGGCCTGGTGCAAAGAATTGCTGCCAATGGGAAAATCTTGCCACCAGCCACCTAGTCCCCAGGATTCTGCAACCAGTGTCCCCTACTCCTCCCCACCCTTCTCTCCTCGCCCGCCCAAGCCCAGTCAGTGTCTCCTTATAGGCAAGTCCAGCTCAATTGCTATCTGGGAAGATCCTGGTGCCACTGGCAGTACCTTGTGTGATGGTATGAGGTTGGGGGAGTGGCAGCCAGTTTCTTCTTTGTTCTGGTTGTAGAACATTTTAGCTATTTAATCTCAGGCAAGTTATCTCAATTTTCCCCAAAGAAAGAGAAAAATAATAATAATGGAATTCACTTCCAGGTTTGTTGTGAAGAGCAAAATGATATAACGGTTGTAAAGTGCTTAATACAGTGACTGGCAGATACAAAACACTTTATTATTATTATTTAATTGAATGTAATTGTTCATACCTGATAACTCTAAAGTAGCTTTAAAAATGTCAAAGGTAATAAGATCAATCATTTTTATATGTGATAATTTGGAATTGCAATAGATTTCATCTGAAGTTTATTGTTTGTTGTTATTATTGTATTTTTAAATTCTCTTGCATTGTGAAATCTGAGAGGCCATAGCATCCAGATTAAAAAGTTTTGTCTAACATTTCTGGTCTTGCAGTGATTATCAACTCTATCTGGTGCTGTCTAAAAAAACAAAAAAGCAGTTCATAAATTTTTAAAATTCTTTTACTGGGTACAGGATTTAGATTGGGATAGAAACAGTAAATGATTTATAAACTGAAATTTTCTGCAATTTCTTTTTTGTTGTTGACATTTATTTTTTAAAAATTTTCTTTAATTTATTTACACATTACTAAAATATTATTGTTTAAGAGTAAACATAATACCCCTCCCCTGCAAAAATAAAAAACCTCATGAGAAATAAAGTAAAAGAAAGAGAAAAAAATATGTTTCAGCTGTGTTCTGATACTATCAGCTTTGCCTCAGGAGGATCACATTTTTTATCATAAGTTCACCATAGAAGTTACTTCCATATTTTTCCACAGTTGCTGATTGTAATTCCCTCCATCCATTCCTCCCCACTACCATCTATTATATTTTCTCTCTTCTTTCACTCTGTCCCTCTTCAAAAATGTCCTTGTGGGGCAGCTGAGTGTCAGAGTGGACAGAGCACCGGCCCTGGGGCCAAGAGGCCCTAAGCTCACATCCCCAGAGACCAGCAACCACCTGGCCCCATGGTCCTGGACAGACCACCTAATCCCACTACCTTGCAAAAAATAATATCTGACTATCCTCTCCTCTATTACCCACATCCCCTCTCCCCTCCCCCTGCCCCCCTTCTCTCCTTTTTCTTCTGGATGTCTATACACTATTGAGTGTGTATGCTGTTTCCTCTCGAAGACATTTCCAATGAGAATGAAGGACCCCTCATTCCCTTTCACCTTCCTCCCCCTTCCATACCATTGCAAAAGTTATATGCAATATCTTTTATATGAAATATCTTAGCCTATTCTACCTCTCCTTTCTCTTACTCCCAGTACATTTCCCTTTCACCCACTGACTCCATTTTTACCATATATCATATCTTCACATTTGTCTCTCTCCTATGCCTCGTCTATAAAGGCTCTTTCTACTTATTCTATTAAATGAGAAGGTTTATATGAATATTATCAATATCATCTTTCCATGCAAGAATACACACAGTTCATCATCATAAAATCCCTCATAATTTACCCTTCTCGTCCACCCTCTCTATGCTGAGTCCTGTACTTTCTGTTCAGCTCTGGTTGTTTCAACAGGAACACTTGAAATTCTCCTGTTTCATTGAAAATCCATCTTTCCCCCTCAAAGAGGATGTTCAGTTTTGCTGAGTAGTTGATTCTTGGTTGCATTCCAAGCTCTTTTGCCTTCCGGAAAATTATATTCCAAGCCCTAAGAACCCTTAAAGTTGATGCTGCTAAGTCTTGGGTCATACTGACTGTAGCTCCACAATATTTGAATTGTGTCCTTCTGGCTGCTTGTAATATTTTCTTTTTGACTTGGGAGTTGTGGAACTTGGCTATAATATTCCTGGGTTTTTTAAATCTCTTTCCAGGGGAGATTGGTGGATTCTCTCAGTTTCTATTTTACCCTCTGCTTCTAGGATATCAGGGCAATTTTCCTGTAGAAATTCTTTAAAAATGAGGTCAAGGCTCTTTTCCTGATCATGACTTTCAGGTAGCCCAATAATTTTTAAATGATCTTTTCTAGATCTGTTTTTTCCAGAGCTGTTGTTTTTTCAATGAGATATTTCACTTTCTTCTAGTTTTTCATTCTTTTGGTGTTGTATTATTGTGTCTTCAGTTCTCACAAAATTATTAGCTTCCTTTAGTTCCATTCTAAATCTAAAGGATTTATTTTCCTCAGAGAGCTTTCTTATCTCCTTTTCCATCTGGTTAATTCTGCTTTTTAAAGCATTCTTCTCTTCAATAACTTTTTGAACTGTTTTATCCATTTGAACTAAGCTGGTTTTTAACATGTTATTTTCTTCAGCATTATTTGGATCTCCATGATTAAGGTGTTGATTTGGTTTTCATGTTTTCCCTGCATCTCTCTAAATTCATTTCTCAAACTTTATTCTATCGCCCTTACATGATTTTCAAAATCTTTTTTGAGCTCTGTCATAGCCTGAGCCCATCATCTATATTTCTTGGAGTCTTTAGCTGCAGAAGCTTGAACTTTCTCATCTTCAGATTGAGTATTTTGATTCTCCATGGGGCCAAAGTAACTGTCTGTGTTCAGGTTCCTTTTTTTTCTGTTTACTCATTTCCCCAGCCTGTGCCTGGTTTTGGAGTGGTACCTGAGCTTTTGAGTGTTATTGGAACACTCCTACAAGGACCTCAGTATATGAGGCTCTGACTATTCTCCTGGTCTGTTGAATTACCACTAGTGTACCCTTCTGCCCTAGGGCTATGGGGGGGCCTGCTTTATGGGGGCCTAGACTGTGCCAGGGTCTGAATATGGTTAAATCTATAGAGTCCTGTCCCAGGGACAGAGGACAGACCTCAGTCATCTCCCTCCACTCCCTTATCTTTCTTGGGATGAGTGTTCAGGGTGCAGCTGCCCGGAGTCTTCTTCTGGGTGGCTCCACCAATTCTCTGCAATGTCAAGATTGGAGAACTAAATTTAAATGATATTAACTAGCAGAATTATCTGGGAACCTTTAGATTTGAAACCAGAGAAGCAGAATCCTTTTTTAGAGTTGAGAATAAATATATTGTCCAAGAAAAGATATCTAAGGACCACATAACTATGTGAGACTCTGGGACTCAAAATGTGCTGGTTTGATGAATATTGAGAATGAGTTACAAGGATACAAAAAAGACTTGATGTAAATTAACATTGGTGATACTTGTACTTTTTTGTATGGTTTGTGTTAAAGTTGTCTTAGTTACCTTGATTACCCTTCTCAAAACTAGTCCATTGTGAGCCCTCTAAGCAGTTAGATTTGTACCTGACTTTATTTCATTGTTTGAATTTAGCCTTGTGAGACTGGGAAACTGGACTACCTCTATGCATTATTTGGAGATTTAAAAATAAGAACCTATGTTATGCTGACCAGAAACTCAGATTCAAAGATTGATCCAAGGAGTTTTCTCTAAAGGCCCTTACCAGATCTGTCTATTTATTTCTACTGTTATCAAATTTGTGGGTGTGATACCTGGATCATCTGAAATAAGCCCTTGCTCCTGAATGGATAGTATAGCCCTCAGAGACCTCAAGGTTTGTGTAGTTCAGAGCCAGAAGAAGTTCACACCCATTTGATATAGCTGTGCCAGGGGACAGCTAGGTGGCACAGTTGATAGAGCATCAGCCCTGGAGTCAGGAGTACCTGAGTTCAAATCTGGCCTTAGACACTTAATAATTACCTAGCTGTGTAGCCTTGGGCAAGCCACTTAACCCCCGTTGCCTTGCAAAAAACCTAAAAAAAAAAAGGAAAAGAAAAAAGAAGAGATAGCTGTGTCAGGATTCTGGAGAAGGACTAAATATACTGTTTTTGTATTTTTTCCTTTTCCCTTTTGTTATGTGCCCAACCAGTAAGGCCCTGATTCAAGTGTATATTCTTGCCCCCGCCCCCCTTCTGCTTACATGCAAGCAAAGACTAGCAATGATACCTGGGAAATGTTTCCTCTATAGATCTTCTCAAGGAACTAACTCTTTGGGCAATATGTTATCCTGGCTCAACTGGCCTTTCATGGAATCCTGGCTTATATCTGCCTCTCCTTTTATTTACCATCAGGCTACCCTTCATTTTCTCCCTTTGGCCAAAAGGGGAAAATGTCAAGATATTAGGAGATACCATTTTCTAGAGCTAAGGCCCAGAGAGCAAGCTGTGTCCTGAGGCTGGCATAACAACAATCTTTGTGCTTACCTTCTGGATGATCTCACCTTCTGGCAAAATCATATAATTTTTATTTTGCTTTGATCCCTATTTCCCATGGGATCCCAGAGGAGCTGGTACTGCAGCCAACATGCTTCAGCAGAAAGTGATCAATTAAATCTCCTGACAGACTAAGTGAACTAAACCAGGTGCTTCACTCCTCTTCCTATCCACACTAGCTTTGGTTCTGAATTCAGCTGAATGATCTCAAAGTTTAATGACCCTAATGAATTGAGACAATTACAAAGCTCAACAATTTTAATAACTTAGAGACTGTTCTAACAGGACTCAAGAATGCCTGTATTGTCCCAAGAAATACCAACTATGTAAATTGTTTACTCAAGACCTAGAATGACTATGTTGTGGTCCCACTGTTTTGTGCTTTTCAGGAATAAAAGCCCTACTCTTGCTACAAGGACAAACTCTCCTTTTAAGGTAAGTGGGCCTCTGCTTGCAAACATTTTCCTCAATTTGAAATCAAACTTCTGTTTGATCCCTGATCCTCCTGTCTCTCACCTGCTTTGTTTGACTCTGGCCACCCACTGGTTAGAAACTAGTTCCAATCTGGTTGACAAAACAAAAACAATTTTGAAAGACTTGAGCTCTCTGATGAATGCAATGGCTGTGATTTCAGACAGCAAGTGGTGATGAAGCTTGTTACTCACCTCTTGCCAAAAGTGATGAACTCAAGATGTGGGATGTGATACACAGCCAGAGTTCTATCCACTGCACCACCTAGCTTCCCATTAAGAACCATTTATTAAAAATAATACAACTAATATTTAGGAATAAATGTTTATTATTCAGTCATTTTTTTGAACAGGTAAGACTTTGTGATCCCATCTAGTGTTTTCTTGGCAAGGATACTGGAGTAGCTTGCCATTTGCTTCTCCAGTTCATCTTACAGATGAGGCAAGCAGGGTTAAGTGACTTACCAAGGATCACGCAACTCATAAATATCTGAAGCCAGATTTGAACTCAGAAAGATGAATCTTTGTCACTCCAGTCCTGGCACTCTATCCATTGTGCCACCTAGCTACCTCTAGGAAAAATAGAACTTTCCTTAACATGGGTATACATACATACATATATATATATATATATATATATATATGTATATATATATAAATATACATGTAAATATTTATGTATATAAAACTGTATTATAAACAAATTACAGAAGCAAGGAAGGAAAAATCTTTCACAACTATTATTATTTTTTCTTATTCAATCTTGACCTTTATTTTTAAATTTTATTTATTTTAAGTTTTGCAATTTTTCCCCTAATCTTACTTCCCCATCCCCCACTGAAGGCAATTTGCCTGTCTTTATATTGTCTTTACATTGATCCAAATTGAATGTGATGAGAGAGAAATCAAATCCTTAAGGAAGAAACATAAAGTATAAGAGATAGCAAGATCAGACAATAAGATATCAGTTTTTTTTCTAAATTAAAGGTAATAGTCCTTGGTCTTTGTTCAAACTCCACAGTTCTTTCTCTGGATACAGACAGCCTTAAATTGTCCCTGATTGTTGCAGTGATGGAATGAGTGAGTCCATCAAGTTTGACCATTGCCCCCATGTTGCTGTTAGGGTGTGCAGTGTTTTTCTGGTTCTGCTCATCTCACTCAGCATCAGTTCATGCAAATCCCTCCAGGCTTCCCTGAAATCCCGTCCCTCCTGGTTTCTAATAGAACAATAGTGTTCCATGACATACATATATTACAGTTTGCTAAGTCATTCCCCAATTGAAGGCCATTTACTTGATTTCCAATTCTTTGCCACCACAAACAGGGCTGCTATAAATATTTTTGTACAAGTGATGTTTTTACCCTTTTTCCTCATCTCTTCAGGGTATAGACCTAGTAGTGGTATTTCTGAATCAAAGGGTATGCACATTTTTATTGCCCTTTGGGCATAATTTCAGATTGTTCTCCAGAAAGATTGGATGAGTTCACAGCTCCACCAACAATGTATTATTAGTGGCCCAGATTTCCCACAACCCTTCCAACAATGATCATTGTCCTTTCTAGTCATATTGGCCAGTCTGAGAGGTGTGAGGTAGTACCTCAAAGAAGCTTTAATTTGTATTTCTCTAATAAGTAATGATTTAGAGCAATTTTTCATATGACTATAGATTGCTTTGATCTCATCTGTAAATTGCCTTTGCATATCCTTTGATCATTTGTCAACTGGGGAAACAGCTTTTTTTTTTTTAATTTGACTCAGTTCTCTATATATTTTAGAAATAAGTCATTTGTTAGAAACATTAGTTATAAAGATTGTTTACTGGGTGGCTAGGTGGTGTAGTGGATAAAGCACCGACCTTGGAGTCAGGAGTACCTGGGTTCAAATCCGGTCTCAGACACTTAATAATTATCTAGCTGTGTGGCCTTGGGCAAGCCACTTAACTACATTTTCCTTGCAAAAACCTAAAAAAAAGGATTGTTTCCCAATTTACTATATTTCTTTTGATCTTAGTTACAGTGGTTTTGTCTGTGCAAAAGCTTTTTAATTCAATGTAGTCAAAATCATCTAGTTTGTTTTTAGTGATGTTCTCCATCTCTTCCTTAGTCATAAACTGCTTCCCTTTCCATAGATCTGACAGGTAAACTAGTCCTTGATCTTCTAGTTTGCTTATAATATTTTTTTTATGTCTAAATTCTGTATCCATTTTGATCTTATCTTGGTATAGGGTGTGAGGTGTTGGTCTAATCTAAGTTTCTTCCATACTAACTTCCAATTTTCCCAGCAGTTTTTATTGAAGAGAAAGTTTTTATCCCAGTAGTTGGACTCTTTGGATTTATCAAACAGCAGATTACTATAATCATTTCCTGCTATTGTACCTAGTCTATTCCACTGATCCACCAGTTTGCGGGGGTCCTGCCTCCACGGGGTCCTTGGAACCTGACAGGAGGGATAGAGTCCGCGAAATGAGTTGAGTCAACAAGTGGGTAGAGGCAGGAGCAGGTTGACTGACTGTCCGCTGCTTAGATTTATTTTTATAGTCTCAAAATCATATGAAACAAGCAAACTAAAATCATTTCCTTGGTTACAAAAGTACACAACTTTCATCACTAATTATATAGTTCATATGGTTACAAGTTTGATCATGTAGTGGTTACAAGTGTGATTATCAATCATCTAGTTAATTTTCTTGTCCCTGTTCAGACTGTGATGACCTCAACCTGCCTGTTGCCTAGTTTGTTGCTACATAGTAAAGTTATTAATTAAACAGAACTTTCCTTATAATAATCTTTGATATAATTGGTTTAATGGAATGCTTTTATGTTTTTGTACCGCATATGTAATGTTTTTCGATATGCTCCCTTGATAACCTATGGTGAGGGTAGTTATGTTTGTCCACCCATCCGTTGACTCCTTCAATAACCAATTTTCCTTTCAGCCCTTGTTGGTAGATGCTACGGTTTCTATGACTTTTTATTCTTTCCCAATAAACTAAGGCTGTTAGAGTTCACATATTGGTTACCTATACTAACTATTCTTTCACCATCTTCATCATATATTCCTGTGTATGATAAGGGGGGGCAAAACTGCTAATTTCCCTGGAATTCTATCTGACCTATCTTGTATCTGGTTTCCTTGTATATATTCTGACATCTCCCTGGAACTCCCAGTGCTGTATCTTCCAAAGATTTCATAATGTTGAAGCCTTTTGTATGTCTCAGGGAGAGGCAGTCCTGTTGAATTTGGACAGAGTTCACAATCTGTTTTATTCAAGGAATTTCTCTGAAATCCTTCCTTTATAGTCATTCCACTATTAGGATGAGTAAGTTTTGCAATCAATAATAGACCTATAAATATGGGTATACATGGAATCCCTATATATATTGAAGAAGGAAATGTTGTTCCATCAGGCAGTGTGACTGCCTTGAGTCTTCTTGCTACTGTGTCAAACAGCTTAGAGACCCTGGCTCCCAACAGTGTAGCCTTGGGCAAGCCACTTAACCCCATTTGCTTTGCAAAAAACTAAAAAAAAAAAGATTGTTTCCCAGTTTACTACATTTCTTTTGATCTTGGTTACAGTGGTTTTGTCTGTGCAAAAGCTTTTTAATTCAATGCAATCAAAATCATCTAGTTTGTTTTTAGTGATGTTCTCCATCTCTTCCTTAGTCATAAACTGCTTCCCTTTCCATAGATCTGACAGGTAAACTAGTCCTTGATCTTCTAGTTTGCTTATAATATTTTTTTTATGTCTAAATTCTGTATCCATTTTGATCTTATCTTGGTATAGGGTGTGAGGTGTTGGTCTAATCTAAGTTTCTTCCATACTAACTTCTAATTTTCCCAGCAGTTTTTATCAAAGAGAAAGTTTTTATCCCAACAGTTGGACTCTTTGGATTTATCAAACAGCAGATTACTATAATCATTTCCTGCTATTGCATCTAGTCTATTCCACTGATCCACCACTCTATTTCTTAGCCAATACCAAACGGTTCTGATGACTGATGCTTTATAATATAATTTTAGATCAGGTAGGGTTAAGCCATCTTTTTTTGCACTTTTTTTCATTGAATCCCTGGAAATTCTTGACTTTTTATTTCTCCGTATGAATTTACTTAGAACTTTTTCTTAGAACTTTTTCTAACTCATTAAAATAATTTTTTGGATTTTGATTGGTAGGGCATTAAATGAGTAGTTTTAGTTTCGGTAGAATTGTAAGTTTTATTATATTAACTTGACCTATCCATGAGCAGTTGATGTTTGCCTAGTTATTTAAATCTGATTTTATTTGTGTGAGAAGTGTTTTGCAATTGTTTTCAAAAAGTTTCTGAGTCTGTCTTGGCAAATAGACTCCCAGGCATTTTATATTGTCTGATATTACTTTGAATGGTTCTAGCTCTTCCTCCTGTACTTTGCTATTCATATATAGAAAAGCTGAGGACTCATGAGGATTTATATATTTTATATTCTGCAACTTTGCTAAAATTGCTAATTGTTTCCAGTAGTTTTTTGGATGATTTCTTGGGATTCACTAGATATACCATCATGTCATCTGCAAAGAGTGAGTATTGTCTCTTCCTTCCCAATTCTAATTCCTTCAATTTATCTTCTCTTATTTCTGAAGCTAACATTTCTAATAGGATATTGAATAGTAGTGGTGATAATGTGCATCCTTCTTTCACCCCTGATCTTATTGGGAATGCCTTTAATCTCTCCCCAATGAATATAATGCTTGTTGATGGTTTCAGATAGATACTTCTTATTATTCTAAGGAATAATCTATTTATTCTTATACTTTCTAATGTTTTTAGTAGGAATGGGTGCTGTATTTTGTTAAAAACTTTTTCAGCATCTATCAATATAATCATATAATTTCTGATAGGTTTGTTGTTAATATAATTAATTATACTAATGGTTTTCCTAATATTGAACCAACCTGTATTCATGAGATAAATCCTACTTAGTCATAATGTATTATCTCAGTGATAACTTGTAATTGTTTTGCTAAGATTTTATTTAAGATTTTTGCATCTATATTCATCAGGGAGATAAGTCTATAATTTTCTTTCTCTTTTTTAACTCTTCTTGATTTAGGTATCAGCACCATGTTGGTGTCATAGAAAGAGTGAGGCAGAGTTCTGTCTTCCCTTATTTTTCCAAAGAGTTTATATATAGAATTGGAACCAATTCTTCCTTAAATGTTTGGTAGAATTCACTTGTGAGTCCATCAGACCCTGGAGATTTTTTCTTAGGGAGTTCAGTGAGGGCTTGTTGAATTTCTTTTTCTGAGATAGGGTTGTTTAAGTTTTTAATTTCCTCTTCATTTAACCTGGACCACTTATATTTTTGTAAATATTCACCCATTTCACTTAGATTGTCAAATTTATTGGCATAGAGTTGGGCAAAATAATTCTGAATTATTACTTTAATTTACTTCTCATTGGTGGTGAGTTTACCTTTTTCATTTATGATACTAGCAATTTGGTTTTCTTCTTTCTTTTTTTTAAATCAGATTGACCAGAGGTTTATCAATTTTATTGGTTTCAAAAATTTTATTAATGGAAGAATTCATAGCCAGATAAGAGATAGGATAATTGAAGAAAAATGAATGATTTTGATTATATAAAATAAATTTTTAAAGAATATATTCAATATACTTCAAATTAGGAAGGAATAAGATAATTGGAGCAGAAAGTTTCTCTGATAAAGTCTTATATTCAAGGTATATAAGGAACTGATACAAATAATTAAGAAAAAGAACCAGTCTCCACTTGATAAATGGTCAAAGCATATGAACAAAAACTCTCAAAGGAAGAAATTCAAGTTATCAACAGTCACATGAAAATTACTTCAAATCATTAATAATTAGAGTAAAGCAAATGAAAACCACCTAAATTTTCTATTTGATTAATTGTATTGGCAAAGATGACAAAAACAAATAATGAAAATTGTTGTAGAGCATACAAGAAAACAGGCAAATTAATGTAATGTTCCTGGAACCACAAACTGGAACACCCATTTTAGAAAATAATCTGGAACTATTACAATAATTTCACTAAGCTATAAATATCCTTTGACCTAGTGATAAAGTTACTTGGTTCATACCATAAAGAGTAAAGAAAGAGTAAATAGACCCATAGGTCCAAAAATATTATAAAAGCTCTTTTTTGTTGTGTCATATGTGTTCCAGGCTAAGAGCTATGAAGGGTTAACACAGAAATAGTTATGTGCTTTAACCAGCAAGATGTACTTCAGAGCTTAGATAAGGGAGTAGCTGCATGTCTGAGCTAAGGAGGTATATTCCCAGGCTCAGATAGATAGCGCATTCTGAGATAATTACCTTCTTCACTTTGTTTATCAAATCACTGTTTGGTTCTCAAAACAATCTTCTCTCTGTTTAGCAGAACACTGTTTGGTTCTCAAAACAATCACCTAAGACATGCACAAGGTATGCATGTGAAAAAAATGCTTGCTAAAATGCTTATGTAATTGGTTACGTAAATGTAGAGTATAAAAGTATGTGATCAATAAACGAACCAGCTTATGCATCATATTGATGTCAGCCTAGGTTCCCTCCTCCGGACTCGACACTTTTTGTTATAGCAAAGAACTTGGATAGCTTGAGAATTATGGTGTATGAATAAATGACATTTTGGGGGATTGTCTGAACAAAGTATGGTATATTAATGAATGAAAGGAACATCTAGATACAGAGAAGGTCAAGCAACACAGAAGAAAGACCTCCTTAAGGTGGGGTAAAAGCAGATAAGTAGGGGAAAGAAATCTTTTCCTTCTCACTGGTTTATTTCATACTGTGGCAGTTGGACTGAGATCTAAAGATGGATGGGCATAGAAGAAAGCATGAGGAGAAAGAGACTGGAGCAGGCTCATCAGTTTTAAAGATGCACTCTGTTCCAGTTAGCAGCCAGTGAAAAGTGGTAGGGAAAGAAGAGTACCTCCATCCTAGGACATCTGCGTTTGTTTAGGCAAATCCACTTCTATGAGCTTTCTTGTTAGGAGATCCAGGAATGTCCAGACAGATCTCTGATATTCACATTTAGAAGGTTTAAGTAAAAGTTAGATGGAAAGGACACCAGGTACTTAGGATACAGTGGCAAAGCAGATTTCACAGCATCAATTATAAAGCATTTTACCAGTCTCCTGAAGGAGGTGCAAGATCAAACATGTATTTTCAGGCATAGCTAATGTGAAAATTTGTTTTGCATTGTATTGCAAGAATTTTGTTTTTCTTTTTTTTTCATTTGGGGACAGGTGACAGGTTAGTGATAGGGTTGCCAAAAAAAAAAGGAAAAGGAAAGGAAAATATGGTTGTTGACTCACTCACAGAGGACAGTACTCAAAAAAAGAAAAGACAAGCAGCTTAGCTTTGAACCTGAATTTATCATACAATTTGAGCTTTGTGTAAATTTGCATTATTCAAATTCTACTTTACATAAAGCATTCTGAAAGAAATTAGCATTCCAATTTGATATAAAAATTGTACAAGATTTCATAAAGTTTAAGCGAGGAAAGGCTGTGAGTGCAGTTATTCAAGCAGCAAAGAAGTTCCCAGAATTCTGCAAAAAATAATAGATGAAGGTCCCTACTTGTCAGAACAAATCTTTAATGTAAATAAAAGTAGCCTATTTTGTCAAAGAATACCACCTACATCTCCACAAAGAAAAAAAAAGTATGCTAGGGCATAGAGTTTCAAAAAATAGAGTTATTCTTGTTCTTAGAGGGAATGCATGTGTTACTTAGAAATTCAAACCTGATCATTAAGAAAATCCCAGTACATTGAAAGGAATCAGCAAGGCAACAATCTGTGAATTATTTTGGGAACACTCAGGCATAGCTAACCCTTATCATAATCCATTGAACAGTGGATTATATATTGTTGAAAAGTTTTGTAATGATAATGGAATCCCTTTCAAAATTCTACTTGTTTTGGTGCCCCAGGTCACCCTCTACTTCTGGATGATTTTAATGAAAATGTAAAAGTGGTTTACTTTTCCCTTAAGGCTACCTGATTATTACAATCTATGGATCAAGGAGTGATCGTGAATTTCAAGGTGTATTATTTAGGCATTACATTTGCCCAGATAAAGTTGCAGTTTTGGATGCAGATGATAGTTGATGTTGAGAGATTTCTGGAAGTCCTATAATATTTACTATGTGATCTGGAATATTACTAAGGCATAGGAAGATGTAACAGAAACATGTAAGATGAGAAAAAAAATGTGCTCATAATTTGTTCTGTTGTGTGGATTTTACAGAAATGAAAGGAGTAACAAGAATGTAAAATTAGCACAAGAATTGGACCTTGAGAGGTGAGCATGACTTGGAGGAGTTGATTCTGTCACTGGACAAAGAATTATTAATTGAATCTCTGAATGAACTGCTGGCTGCAAAGATTACAGAAGAAAGGGAAGCTTCAGAACCAGAGGTTGAACCAAAAAATTTCACAAAAAAAACAACAGAAGTATTTCTTCATTTGAGTGAATTTTTTCTTGTATTGAAAATACGGATACAAATGCTTCAAGATTTTTTTAAAAAACCAAGATTAGTTGAGGATATTATTTCTTGCTATCATCAGATATCTGAGGAAAAAAAAGAGAGCCACTGTCCAAATATCTCTCTATAACTTCATAAAGTTGTGCAGCAAGTGATAAAAGCTAGGAGCAGTGGGTGGGGAAGGAGCAACATATTAGATACCTATGTTAATTTTATCATACAGTACTGTGCATACTTTGTCATTAACTTTATCTTTCATTTTATAATTTTATTTATTATCATGAAACAGTACTTAAAATTCCTGCATTTTAGATGGGTAGCTGTATAAAGAATTGGACCTGGAGTCAGGAAAACTCATCATCCTTACTTGTTTGTCTCAGTTTTCTCATCTGTAAAATGAGCTGAGAAGGAAATGGCACACCATTCCAATATCTTTGCCAAGAAAACTCAATATTGGTCATGAAAAGTCAGGCGTGTCTGAATAACAGCAAAAGTTTTAGTATATTTTATGATTTGCATTAAGATATTTTGTGTCTTTGTTATAAGGGCTAAATGAAAGACAGGGTTAGGGCTTATTAACATCATGCAAAAAATCACTTTAAATAGAGGTCTGTGAAACTGTCCACTTACATAAAGAGAGAATTGTCTATATTCTTTTTTTTGTTTGTTTTTTTCAAGGCAGTGGGATTAAGTGACTTGCCCAAGGCCACACAGCTAGGTAATTATTAAGTGTCTGAGGTCACATTTGAACTCAGGTCCTCCTGACTCCAGGACTGGTGCTCTATCCACTGTACCACCTAGCTGCCTCAACTGTCTATATTCTTAAAAAAAAACCCAAGCTATACATAATAGGGATTCGTGATTTCATATTCAACCTTCATTTTCTGTTTACTTTGTATATGAAAAGGCTTATTTTTTTGTTTGTTAAGTTCAGAGTGAAAACAAAAGGAATGTAGGATCCAGAAATGAAGACAAAACAGTATTTTAGATGTAAAGTTTTTAGGGTAGGATACATTGGAATAATCACTTCTCTAAATCTGGTTACTATACCTTACTTAAGGAAACCTAAGACTGCACTATTTTACTTAGCTACCATACGAACATTGGTGACTTATATTAAACCTGAAATCTACTTAAAAAATCCAGATCCTTTTCAGATGAATTAGCCTGGCCATACCTTTCCCAACTTAATATTTATGAAATTGATGTTTTGAATCTGTGTTAGACTTTATACTTTTTCCTATTAAATTTCATCCTCTTATTAACTTAGACCTAATGTTTTTGCTTGTCAGTATCTTTGGGATTCTGATTCAGTGAGTTAGTTATCTTTTCCTACTTTCTGTCATCTGCATAATTGCTAAGTGTGTTACCTATTCCTTTGTCCAAATTAATGATAAAAAGTTTAAACAGCACTAGGCTAAGCACATATCTCTTGGGCTCTCTTCTAGAGACTTCCTTCCAAATTGGTAATGAATTATTAACAAGTAGTCTTTGACTGAGACTACTCAGTGAGATCTGAATCTGCCTAGCAGGCTACTACTGAGTCAAAAATCACTCCAGATTTTCCAAAGAATAGCATGAGAGGTCTTGTTAAATGATCTGATAAAATGTTGGTAAATGACATACTTCACTCTGATTAATAGCTTTAATAGATTAATTACTTTGTGTTTATTATATATATATATATATATATATAATATATAGTATTTACTTTGTAATACTTTTGTATTTACTTACCTGTCTTTAAGTCTTCAGTAGAATGTAAGTTCCCTAAAGTCAAAGGATATTTCTTTTTTTCTGCTTTGTAACCTTAGCACAAAGCACATCTAAAAGGTGCTTAATAGATGTTTCATGAATTGAAGTTTACCAGTTTTTAATGATAATCATTCTGACTCTTTGTGATTATTGTCTCCATATCTAAATGTTCACTTTATCTTTTTTAATATAACAATACCTTCTAGAATTTTCCCAAAAAATCCCACTGACATTTTGTAGACTCCATTATCTTCTGTCCTTTGTAAATAAGGATATTTGCTCTTTCCACAACTTAATCATTCTTTACAGTCTTCCAAAGATCATTGGAATGGTATTATAATCATATTTACCTCCCCCCTATACAATAGGGTTTAGTTCATGTGGGCCAGATAACAAGAACTCATCAAGGACATCTAGGTACAGTCTTACAGTAAGAGAGTTTAGTTTAAATGAACTCAAAGTGAAATGCATAAATTGACCACTAGGTGATAGTCTTATGGAGCTATCTTTGGATATCTTTTCAATCCCTGTTGGAGACATGTCCAAAAATACTCACTTTTTAATTTTTATTTTTTAATGAATTTTTTTTACTGATGTCTTTTCCTGTTCAATATAATTATTTCTGGAAATTCTCTCCTTTACCTTCCCTATACAGTAAGCCTTGCCTTAGTGAAAAAGGTTATTTCTTTTTGTTTTTCACTTGTATTTGACTCTTAAGCCCTTTTGGGGTTTTTCTTGGCAAAGATACTGGAGTGATTTAATATTTCCTTCTCCAACCCATGTTACAGATGAAGAAACTGAGTCAAACAGGATCACACATGTAATAGGTTGTTTGGTTCTTGACCTTTGTTATTGAAGAAGACCAAAATGAAATTACTATTTTTTGAGACAAATTATAGTGTGTCTGTGGCTGAGCATACCAATACAAGCTTGGAATGTTCTACCACAAGTTGAGCACAAGTAGTCTATGTGAATACCTGGGATGGGTACTCTAAACTTACATAGTCATATTTCCTTTGAGTGGCTTCAATGATGCCTTCTTCATAGAGTGCAGCACCCTCACTGATGAGGGCATGCCATGCTGGGCGGTCCTGGGCTAATGTCTCCCAAGCTGTACAATCAATTCTAAAATTCTTCAATGAGACCTTCAGGGGGTCTTGGTATCACTTCTTTTTTTTAAAATTTATTTTTATTAAAGATATTATTTGAGTTTTACAATTTTCCCCCCAATCTTGCATCCCTCCCCCCACCCCCCACAGAAAGCAATCTGCCAGTCCCCACTCTGTTTCCATGTTGTACCCCGATCCAAATTGGGTGTGATGAGAGAGAGAAATCACATCCCCAAAGAAGAGACAAGAAGTCCAAGCGGTAACAAGATCAGACAATAAGATATCTGTTTTTTTATAAATTAAAAGGAATAGTCCTTGAACTTTGTTTAAAACCCACAGCTTCTTATATGGATACAGACAGCACTCTCCTCTGCAGACAGCCCAAAATTGCTCCCAATTTTTGCACTGATGGAACGAGTGAGTCCCTCAAGGTTGAACATCATTCCCATGTTGCTGTTAGGGTATACAGTGGTTTTCTGGTTCTGCTCATCTCACTCAGCATCAGTTCATGCAAATCCCTCCAGGCTTCCCTGAAATCCCATCCCTCCTGGTTTCTAATAGAACAATAGTGTTCCATGACATACATATACCACAGTTTGATAAGCCATTCCCCAGTTGAAGGACATTTACTTGATTTCCAATTCTTTGCCACCACAAACAGGGCTGCTATAAATATTTTTGTACAAGTAATGTTTTTACCCTTTTTCATCTTCTCTTCAGGGTATAGACCCAGTAGTGGTATTGCTGGATCAAAGGGTATGCACATTTTTGTTGCCCTTTGGGCTTAGTTCCAAATAGCTCTCCAGAAGGGTTGCATGAGTTCACAGCTCCACCAACAGTGTAGTAGTGTCCCAGATTTCCCACAACCCTTCCAATAATGTTCATTATCCTTCCTGCTCATATTGGCCAATCTGAGAGGTGTGAGGTGGTACCTCAGAGAAGCTTTAATTTGCATTTCTCTAATAATTAATGATGTAGAGCATTTTTTCATATGGCTATGGATTGCTTTGATCTCCTCATCTGTAAATTGCCTTTGCATATCCTTTGACCATTTGTCAATTGGGGAATGGCTTTCTGTTTTAAAAATATGACTCAGTTCTCTGTATATTTTAGAAATGAGTCCTTTGTCAGAATCATTAGTTGTAAAGATTGTTTCCCAATTTACTACATTTCTTTTGATCTTGGTTACATTGGTTTTATCTGTGCAAAAGCTTTTTAATTTAATGTAATTGAAATCATCTAATTGGTTTTTGGTGATGTTCTCCAACTCTTCCTTAGTCATAAACTGCTCCCCTTTCCATAGATCTGACAGGTAAACTAGTCCTTGATCTTCTAATTTGTTTATGGTATTGTTTTTTATGTCTAAATCCTGTATCCATTTGGATCTTATCTTGGTAAAGGGTGTGAGGTATTGGTCTAATCTAAGTTTCTTCCATACTAACTTCTAATTATCCCAGCAGTTTTTATCAAAGAGGGAGTTTTTAATCCCAATGTCTGGACTCTTTGGGTTTATTGAATAGCAGATTACTATAATCATCTCCTGCTTTTACACCTAGTCTATTCCACTGGTCCACCACTCTATTTCTTAGCCAATACCAAACAGTTTTGATGACTGATTCTTTATAATATAATTTTAGATCAGTTAGGGCTAAGCCACCTTTTTTTGCACCTTTTTTTCATTAAACTCCTGGCAATTCTTGACTTTTTATTTCTCCATATGAATTTACTTACACTTTTTTCTAACTCATTAAAATATTTTTTTTGTAATTTTGATTTGTAGGGCACTAAACAGTTTAGTTTTGGTAGAACTGTCATTTTTATTATATTAGCTCTACCTATCCATGAGCAGTTGATATTTGCTGAGTTATTTAAATCTGATTTAACTTGTGTGAGAAGTGTTTTATAATTGTTTTCAAAAAGATTCTGAGTCTGTCTTGGCAAATAGACTCCCAAGTATTTTATATTGTCTGAGGTTACTTTGAATGGGATTTCTCTTTCTAGCTCTTCCTGCTGTATCTTGCTAGACATATAAAGAAAAGTTGAGGATTTATGAGGGTTTATTTTATAATCTGCAACTTTTCTAAAATTTCTAATTGTTTCCAGTAGTTTTGTGGATGATTTCTTGGGATTCTCTAGGTAGACCATCATGTCATCTGCGAAGAGTGAGAGTTTTGTCTCTTCCTTCCCAATTCTAATTCCTTCAATTTCTTTTTCTTCTCTAATTGCTGATGCGAACATTTCTAATACAATATTGAATAGTAGTGGTGATAATGGGCACCCTTGTTTGACCCCTGATCTTATTGGGAATGCCTCTAGCCTCTCCCCATTGAATATAATGGTTGTTGATGGTTTCAGATAGATACTGCTAATTATTTTAAGGAACAGTCCATTTATTCTTGCACTCTCTAGTGTTTTTAGTAGGAATGGATGCTATATATTGTCAAAAGCTTTTTCAGCATCTATTGATATGATCATATGATTTCTGATAGGTTGGTGTTGATATAATTGAGTATACTAACAGTTTTCCTAATATTGAACCAACCCTGCATTCCTGGAATAAATCCTACTTGATCATAATGTATTATCCTAGTGATAACTTGTAATCATTTTGCTAAGATTTTATTTAAGATTTTTGCATCTATATTCATCAGGGAAATAGGTCTATAATTTTTTTTCTCTGTTTTAATTCTTCCTGGTTTAGGTAACAGCACCATTTTGGTTTCATAGAGAGGCAGAGTTCCATTTTCCCCCTATTTTTCCAAAGAGTTTATATAGAATTGGGACCAATTATTCCTTAAATGTTTGGTAGAATTCACTTGTGAATCCATCAGGCCCTGGAGATTTTTTTTAGGGAGTTCAATGACGGCTTGTTGAATTTCTTTTTCTGAGATAGGACTGTTTAGGTATTTAATCTCTTCTTCATTTAACCTGGGCAACTTATATTTTTGTAAATATTCATCCATTTCACTTAGATTATCAAATTTATTGGCATAGAGTTGGGCAAAATAATTTTGAATTATTACTTTAATTTCCTCCTCATGGGTGGTGAGTTCACCTTTTTCATTTATGATACTAGCAATTTGGTTTTCTTCTTTCTTTTTTTAAATCAAATTGACCAGAGGTTTATCAACTTTATTGTTTTTTTCATAAAACCAACTTTTGGTTTTATTTTTTAATTCAATAGTTTTTTGCTTTTGACTTTTTAAATTTCTCCTTTAATTTTTAGTATTTCTGATTTGGTATTTAATTGAGGATTTTTGATTTGTTCTTTCTCTAATTTTTTTAGTTGCATGTTTAGTTCATTGATTTCCTCTTTCTCCAATTTATTCATATAAGCTTTTAGAGCTATAATATATCCCCTGAGAGTTGCTTTCAATGAATCCCATAGGTTTTAGTATGTTGTTTCATTATTATCAGTATCTAGGATAAAATGGTTAATTCTTTCTATAATTTGTTTTTTGGTCCACTCATTTTTTAAAATGAGGTTATTCATTTTCCAATTTGTTCTGGGTCTATATCTCCTTGGTCCAGTATTGCATATGACTTTTATTGCATTGTGATCTGAGAAATATGTATTCACTATTTCTGCCTTTCTGCAGTTGATCATTAGGTTTTTATGTCCTAGTACATGGTCAATTTTTGTATAAGTTCCATGTACTGCAGAGAAAAAGGTATAATCCTTTCTATCCCTGTTCAGTTTCCTCCATAAGTCTACCCATATCTAATTTTTCTAACAATCTATTTACCTCCTTAACTTCTTTCTTGTTTATTTTATGATTCAATTTATCTAGATCTGATAGCGGGAGGTTGAGGTCTCCCACTAGTAGAGTTTTGCTGTCTATATCTTCCTGTAGTTCTTTCAGCTTCTCCTCTAAGAATTTGGGTGCTGTCCCACTGGATGCATATATATTCAGTATTGAGATGACTTTATTGCCTATGGTGCCTTTTAGGAGGATAAAGTTTCCTTCCTTATCTCTTTTAAGGCTATCTATTTTTGCTGCTGCTTTGTCTGAGATAAGGATTGCTACCCCTACTTTTTTTACTTCAGCTGAAGCAAAATATATTTTGCTCCAACCTTTTACCTTTACTCTATATGTATCTCTCTGCTTCAAATGCGTTTCTTGTAAGCAACATATTGTATGATTCTTGTTTTTAATCCACTCTGCTATTTGCTTATGTTTTAAGGGAGAGTTCATCCCATTCACATTCAAAGTTATGATTACTAATTCTTTATTGCCCTCCATGCTATCTTCCCTCTGTTTGTATTTTTCCCCCCTTCCCCCTTATCCATATTCCCCAGTATTATGTTTCTGAATACCACCCCTTCAGTGTGTTTGCCCTCCTATATCACCCCCCCCCCGCTTCTTTCCCCTTTCCCTTTTTCCCTTTTCCCTTCCCTTTATTTTGTTATTTCCCTTTTTCCCCCACTCCCCTTCCCTTTCTCCACCCCCCCTCCCCTTTTCCCCTTTTAATACTTGAAAGGTTAGATGTTTTATAACTTAACTGAGTATGTGTAGGTTGACTTTAAGCCAAGTCTGATGAGAAGAAGATTCAGGTGTTTCTCATCTTCTCCCTTCTTCCCCTCTATTACCATAGGTTTTTTGTACATTTTAGTGTAATAAGATTTACCCTATTCAATCCCCTCCCTCCTCCCATCTCCTTCCTGTTCCCCTTTTTAAGGAGATAGTGTTCTTTTAGATCATTCTATCTAAGTCGTAGAAAAATCTGAGTGTCTGTTCCTTCTAGTTCAGTATATTCTATCGAATAGAGTCAAAATTCCTGAGAGTTATTAGTCTTTCTCCCAAGTGGGGTTAAAGCTAGTTACATCCCATTAGATAGAAGTCTCATGGATAGGTCATGAATGTCCATCATTTCTGGCTAGGTATATTCTCTCTGTTAGAGTTACAATTCTCAAGATTTATCAGAATCTTTTCCCCCATGCTGCGATATAGCCAGTTTCAACTTACTGGATAGCATTTTTTTTCCCTTTTACTGCCCCTCCCTTTTTTATAAACCTTTTCATGTGTCTCTTGAACCTCCTGTTTGCTGTCCAAATTTTCTGTTTAGCTCTGGTCTTTTCATCAGAAATTTTTGGAATTCTTCCATTTCGTTAAATGTCCATCTTTTTCTCTGGAAGAGAAGGCTCAGCTTTGCTGGAAAGTAGATTCTTGGCTGCATTCCAAGCTCCCTTGCGCTTCGAAACATCTCATTCCAGGCCCTTCAGTCCATTAAAGTTGATGCAGCCAGGTCCTGCGTGATCCTTACTGTGGCTCCTTGATATTTAAATTGTTTCTTTCTGGCTGCTTGAAGGATTTTCTCTTTTATTTGATAGTTCTGGAATTTGGCCACAACATTCTTTAGTGTTTTCATTTTAGGATCTTTTTCTGGTGGGGATTGATGTGCTCTTTCAATAACTACTTTGCCCTCTGATTCCATGATATCAGGGCAGTTTTCCATCACTAGATCCTGTAATTTTAAGTCCAGGCTTTTTTTCTCTTCAATGTTCTCAGGAAGTCCTATAATTTTCAGGTTGCCCCTTCTCGAGCTATTCTTGAGGTCAGTGGTTTTGTTGATGAGGTATTTTACATTTTTCTTCTATTTTTTTCTATTTTTTGATTTTGTTTAACTGGCTCTTGCTGTCTCATGGAGTCATTAGTTTCTGTAGACTCCATTCTTTTTTTGGGGGGGAGTTTTCTTCATTAACCTTTTGCAACTCCTTTTCCAATTGGTCATTTTTACTTTTGAAAGTGCTTTCCATTTGACCAATTGAGGTTTTGAGAGAATTATTTTCTTTTTGCATTTGCCCAACTGAGGATCTGAGAGAATTATTCTCATTTTGCATTTGTCTAATTGACGATGTGAGAGATTTGTTCTCATTTTGTAATTGTCCAATTGATGATCTGAGAGATTTATTCTCCTTTTGTATTTGTCCAATTATACTTTCTAAGGTTTTGTTTTCTTGTTGCAAGGTATTAATTGTCTCTCCCAAATTTTTAAGCTCCTTCCTTATTTCTTCAAGGAAGTCTTTCTATGCTGAAGATCAGATAGTATTCTCCTCAGAGGTTCTAGGTCTTTCTGAGTTAGGGTCTTTCCCTTCCAAGAATTTTTCTATGGATCCTCCTTTCTGCTGACCCTTCTTCATTTTGCTAAGACCTTGAGTTGGGGAGGGGCTGGTTCACAGGGGCTTGGGATCGCTAAAGGCTTTGCTCACTGAGTGCAATTTCTCTGGCTGGCCAGTAGGAGGTGTTGGTTGCTTTCTTTGGAGTGTCTGTGACCTTGATTGAGGCCTTCTCCCTTTGCTTGAAGGGAGTAGTTGGAGCTATTGAATTCTTTTGCCTTCAATCAATGGTGCTCTTTACCCTGGCCTCAGGTCATTCACTCCCAATTGTCAGCTGGGCTGGTTCTTCTGCTCACACACCTGGGCCTGAGGCAGAATTAGTTTGCATTTGTTTGTTCGGGAAGAGGTTTGAGCTGCAATGGGACTCAGAGTTCCTCAGACCAGAGGAGCCCAGGGATGGTGTCCACAGCTCTCCTGCACAGGAATTCTCCCCCCCAACCCTGTCTGCAAGCTCCAGAGGGACAGCACCAACACCAGTGCCTCTGCTCCCTAGTTGACTCAAGCCCCTGCCGTCTAGCCGCACCACTGATCCATCAGGTCCGGCTCTCGGGCCCTCAGACTCCCAGCTCTAATTCAGCTGTTAATCTGGCTGATCCGGTGCTGATCCACCCTCTGAGCCCAGACTCACCTGCCCAAATTCAGCCAATGCTGCTGGGGGAGACAAATCCTGAGGTAGATGTTCTTTCTCCTGGCTTTTCTTTCTGGGTTTTGTGGGTTGGATTTCTTTTAAGAGGTTTGTTTCATATCATAGATAGGGGAAACATCAGGACACTTTAGAACTGTGCCTGTCTTCTCCGCTATCTTGGCCAGAAGCGGTATCACTTCTTCTAACAGCCTTGTGAGCACTTGTCCTGTGTGAGTTCTCTATAAAGTAGCTTTTTGGGCATGTCTGGCATTCTAACAACCTGTCTAGCCCATTGTAGTTGCACTCTCTGTTGTAACATTGGAGTGCTTAAGCAGTTTAGCTTGACAAAGGACCTCAGTAGCTGGTATCTTTTCAAGCCAGGTGATCTTCAGAATCTTCCCAAGACAATTTAAATGGAAGCAATTCAGTTTCCTGGCATGGTACTGGTAGACTGTCCAAGTTTCACAGGCATATAGCAATGAGGTCAACACAACAGTTCTGTAGACCTTCAATCTGGCAGTCAATCTAATACCTCTTCTCTCCCATACTGACTTTCAGAACCTCTCATATACTGAGCTAGCTAGCTTTGGCAATTCGAGTGTCAACCTCATTGTCAATGTGTTACCTCCAATGTGTGGAATAAAAATATACTAATGAGGACACTGCCAAAGTAAGTGAATCTGTCCACAGTATCCAAAATTTCTCTATTTGCTGTAATCTATGGTACCACATATGGATGGTGTGGGGCTGACTGATGAAGCACCTGTGTTTTCTTGATGTTAATTGTTTTTCTTTTTTTGTTTGTTTTTTAGGTTTTTTTTTGCAAGGCAATGGGGTTAAGTGGCTTGCCCAAGGTCACACAACTAGGTAATTATTAAGTGTATGAGGTCAGATTTCAACTCAGGTCCTCCTGACTCCAGGGCTGGTGCTCTATCCACTGCACCATCTAGTTGCTTGGTGTTAATTGTTAGACAAAAATGAGCATGAGCAGCAGATACATGATCCATACTTTGTTGCATCTCAGCGTCAGAGGGTGCATTAAGTGCACAATCATCTGCAAATACTTCCTCTACTTTGGTCTTGGTTTGAAGCCTTTTCAAGTTAAAGAATTTACCTTTGGTGCTGTAGCTGACCTTGAGGTCATGCTCATTCTCATTAAAGGCATTTTATAACATGGCTGAAAACATCATACTAAAAAGTATGGGAGCAAGGACACATCCTTGTTTTACTCCATTTGTGACTGGCAAATCCTGAGAGCATCATTCATTATCCAGAACTGGGGCAAGCATGCCACCATGGAACTGACATACAATACTGATGAACTTTTCCAGGCAACCAAATTTTGACATAATTTGCCATAAAACCTCATGATTGACAGTATCAAAGGACTTGGTTGGATCTACAAATGTTGTATACAGACTTCTGTTCTGTTCCTGATATTTTTTTCTGAAGTTTTCTGGCAGCAAACACCATATCAACTGTTCCTTTACCTTTTCTGAAGCCACACTGGCTCTCAGGAAGGTGACTAACTTCCAGATGAAGGATCAGTCCAATGAGAAGGACTCTGGCAAGAATCTTACCAGCAATGATAAAAGAGAAATACCCCTGTGATTGTCACAGGAAAATCTATTTCCTTTACCTATATGGAGATGGATGATGGAATTCTTGGGGGATAACCTCTTCATATAACCTGGAAAATTTCGGTCAGTTTTTGTATGGGCCATGAACTTCCCCCCGCCCTGTAGATTCCTCAGCTGGAACAAAATCAGCACCAGTGCTTTGCCTCTTGAAAGGAGCCTAATAATATTCAAAACCTCTTCTTCAGTTTGAACTTCAGCTAGGGACTGATTGAATTCAACTTGAGGTGAGTGGTCAGTGGCTTCTGTATTGATTGATGATAGTCTGTTAAGAATACTGTGGAAGTGTTCAGCCCATCTTTCTAGGATCAAGTCTCTATTGTTAACGTGGATTCATCAATACTGAGTAGTTGAGCTGCACCATGTGTCTTTGGTCCATAAGTAGCTTTCAGGGCATTATAACAGCATTTTGGTTTGTTACTGTTTGCATAAAATTGAATTTCATCTGCCTTCTTACTGAGCCAAGAGTCCTACATCTCTCTAAACTTTGCTTGGACTTTACTTTGAATGGAATTAAATACTGCCTTCTTAGAAATGGCTAAACCATCCTTCTGGTAAACCCTGTGGAGTTCTGTTAGCAGCTTCTGTATTTCCCCATCATTTTCATCAAACCAGTCTTGGTGTTAGTGAGTGTTCTGGCCCGGATGAGCAAATGCAGTACTGTACACAAGCTGCCCACTCCATTTCTGCCCCACTGTTGCCAGCTTTGTTTTAGATAGTTTTTCCTCCAAGTAATCAACAAATTGTTCCCTCTTAGAGAGACTCTCTACTCTCTTGACATTAATTCTTCTAGTATTCATTTTGCCTTGGGGCTGCAGCTTTGACTGAATATGAATATTTAGCTTAGAGAGGATGAGTCTGTGATCATTCCAGCTCTCTGCACCATACATTGCCTTTGTCATTCTCACATCCTGTCTGTCTCTTTTCATTACAATTACATAGTCTAATAGATGCCAATGTTTGTTACAAGGGTGTATCCAGGAAGTTTTATTGCATTTTGGTAAATGGAAGACAGTGTTGTGATGAAAAGGTCATGAGATGCACAAGTCTTCAGTAGAAAGTGACCATTGCTGTTCCTGTTTCCAACTCCATTCCTTCCAAGGACTCCTTGCCATGTCTGATAATCTGAGCCTATTTCTTGGCATTAAAGTCACCCAGAATTATAAGTTTGTCCTCTTTTGGTACATTGAGGATAAGAGTCTCCAGGTCTTCATAAAATTTTTCTTCTTCAGTGTTCATCATGGTGGGAACATAGGTGCTGTTGATAGTGGCATCATGTTTTCCTGGAAGTGGTAATCTCATTGTCATGAGCCTGTTATTCACTCCTTTTGATATGCATTCAAGAATGTTGAGTGGATTGCAATCAAAGAACCACACATCTAGAAGTCTGAGGTCAGATTTGATCCCAGAAAAATCAGTCTTCCTGTCCCTAAGTTTAGTGGTTTATCCAAGTGCCACCTAGCTGTATTAAAATAAGGGAATTTTAAATACTGTATCATGATAATAAACAACATCATGAAATGAAAGGTAAAATAATGATAAAGTATGCATAGTATCGTACAATATAGTAACATAGATGTGCAATATGTTGTTTCTTCTCCAATAACTGCATTTAGCCTTTATCTGTCACTGGTGACTAACTGTGCAACTTTTTAAAAATAAAGCTATGGAGAGATGTTTGGACAGTGGATCTCTTTTTTTTGATGAATCTTCCTGACTCCAGGCCTGAAACTCTGTCCACTGAGTCACCCAACTGACTCCAAAAGATTAAAAACCAACAAAACCAACCAACACATAAAATGACCTATACAATATTTCATATTCATAGTCCTTACCTCTTCAATGAAAAGAGAAAGGTATAGTTTTCCTTCTCTTTTTGGAGGTTAAGGTAAATACACACTGTTCAATTTTATTTGATTGTTTATTTACATTGTTGAAGTCATTAGTATTCTAATATTCTGTTATATATAACACAATTTGTTTAGCCATTCCCCAATCAGTGGATACCCATGTTGTTCTCAATTCTTTGTCGTATCAAAAGTGTTATTATAAATATTTTGGTGTATATTGAAACTTTTTTCTGTCTTTAATGATGTGCTTGACCTTATATACTTAGCCAGTGAGTCAAAACATTTGGACATTATATTCTAATTCTTTTCCAGAAGGTTTGAACAACATCTAGTTCCATCATTAATGTAAAAGCATGCCTATATTCCCCAAATCCTTCAAAAATTTATTATTTCTATTTTTTTATTTTGTAAATTTGTTAGGAGAATGAGGTAAAACCTCAGAATTTTAAAATTTGCATTTATCTGATAATTAGTAAGTCACTTTTAGATGGACTGCAATATTCTTTTTGGGCACTGGAGGGCATTCAAACTCTTCAAAAGCTTGGACTTTTAACTATAGGTATTGCTGACTGGGTGCCAATTTAATCTATGAGATGAAATGAAATATTGACCAAATATTAAAATATAAAACTTGCTGTCTATCTCTTATAAGATCCCACTCCTTAAGAGTTTCATTCTTTCAGGTCATTTTATGTCATACTCATAAATTCAGTCACTTAACTATATTAAACTGAAATTGTTTTTAATAACTTGGAATAAAGTGCGAAAGAAATACAAACTCTCTCCATTCTTCCAGATTCTTTAGTGGGGAAGAGAAAGGTCCTTCATACACACATCCACAGTTTCTAAAAAGGAATGAGGGGAGGTATTGTTCTTTCTCCCCCTCATCCCCACCAAACCCAAACTCATAGATTTAATGATGATGATGATGATGATGTTTGTCCTTAGTTCTTAATGAAGACCATGACATTAGAGAGGTACTGCCTTGACAAGCATATGAATTAGAATTGAGTGAGGAGGTGTTGTGTTAAGTCACTAGCCTTACTCTCTCCTCTGGAATATCTGGGTCTAGTGATCAGATATGAATCAGGATGATTGGAGATGGTCCTGGATCTGAGGCAATCAGGGTTAAGAGACTATCCCAAGGTCACACAGTAAGTATCAAGTGTCTGAATTCAAATTCAAACTCAGGTCTTTCTGATTCCAGAATTGGTTCTCTATCTACTGTGCCACCTAACTTCCCTCATAGAGTAAAAAGGAAAGTTGGGAACATGACTTTTCTACAACTCACCAGCCTGCAAATGAGGAGTCATAATGGCTGGCTGACTTTAGTTGATTTGGGTAATGCTGCCTGGGTCAGCCTGATTATTTCATTAGATTGTAAGCTCCTTGAGGACAGAGATCGTCTTTTGCTTCTTTTTGAGTTCCCCAGTGCTTATCACAGGGCCTAGCATATGTGCTTCATAAATGTTTATTTATTGATTGAATAATATCTCATTTGTCTTTGTCTTTATCTTTGGCATTGTCACCTCAGAGATAAAGGGAAAAAGAAAGAGTAAAAAAAAGAGAAAAGATGCAAAGCATAATTGACTTTTTTTGGTTTTTGCAAAGAAATAGGGTTAAGTGACTCTCCCAAGGTCACATAATTAGGTAATTATTATTTTTTTTACAAGGCAAATGGGGTTAAGTGGCTTGCCCAAGGACACACAGCTAGGTAATTATTAAATGTCTGAGACCAGATTTGAACCCAGGTACTCCTGACTCCAGGGCTGGTGCTTTATCCACTGCACCACCTAGCTGCCCCTAGGTAGTTATTAAGTGTATGAAATGGGATTTGAACCAGGTCCTCCTGACTCTAGAGTTGGTGCTTTATCCACTGTGCCACTGAGTTGCCTTACAGATGTCACTCTTAATCTACAGTGGCAAGTTTCCTTAGTTGTTACATAAAAGAATCTGTCTGTGGAAAATTTCTGGTGAAATCCTCTCAGGGTTGAAGATATGGTAAAAGTGGCAGTCTAATATAGGACATCCTGCTTTTGCAATAAGATTGTTTTACTAACTGAGGCACAATAATATGACATTGAAAACTTTGTTATTACTGTTTCTATTCTGAGTCAAAATAAGGTATACAAGTTTACTAGTACCCAATCACCCCACCATCTGGTGACAGACATATTTTAAAATATTACATTTCTTTCTTTGAGTCTGATGCTAGGATAGATTTCTGAGAATAGATTGTTACCCTGCTCCCCCAAATCCAGCCAATGGGCTGAAGGGAAGGGAGGTTAGGAAGAAAGGGGAGGGGGGGGATTGTAATTAGAATCTTTAAAAACCAAACTTGCTGTACTTTGGGTGCAGCTCCCAAACTCTCATCATTTGGTATAAGATTTTGAGTCTGTCCTTTTCTCAAGAAAAGCAAACAAAAACTTTCCTTTGCTCATCCCTAGTCTCTGAAAATTTTCTTTAGTGTATTTTTATCACACAGTTATGATTCCCTGACCAGGAATTGATCCTCTCCTTAAGACTTTCCTGGACACTGATGTACGAGCAAGCGCCAGCCAAATGTTTTGGTAGCTTGTGATTTAGTGCCGGGGAAGATCCCTTGGGGAGTGAGAAAAGAATCCCTGAGACTCAGCATGAGCAAAATTGGAAGTCTAAAGACTCCCAGAGGCAGCACAACAAGGGCCCTGCCTTGGAAGCAGACCCAAGGAAAGTAGCAGGGGTCCGTAAGTTTGTGCACACAAGCCTAGATAAGCAAGATCTGTGAGTCTGGGGAATTTGACCAGATACCACCAGTGAGACCCTGGGTGACGCGACCCCTGTCACACCCAAAGCAGCTCAAGGTCTGCAGTCCAAGTCTGTATAGTGTAGGATAAGGCCGAGTTGGAAATACTCCTGAATGGTTAGGCTCTAGGGAGAAATTCTGCAGGAATATCTCAGACAGTTTGAGATCGTGGTAAAGGGATGGGAGGGTCAAATTCAAAGCAAAATGGAAAGGCATTACTGTCACTGCCAGAAGTGTCAGCTGATGGTCCTTTAGGATCTAATAAATTATTGGGATAATGTACTAAAGTATCAGGGAAAGTACAGGAAATGATTAAATACTGTTTGACTTTTTCCTCTTCCCTGGCTTCTTCTTTGCTATTCTATGCTGCCAGATGCCTTTTTCCCCTTCCCAACCCTTTCTCTGCTGTTTGCAGCTTGCTTGTTCATCTTAACTTAAAAACAGGAGCAGAAAAAAAAAGGACTAGCTAAGAGAGGGACAGAATTGTTTCATGAAGATTTGGTAAAACAAGTGTTAAAAAGGGAATTTATTTGGAGTTAAAAGAAATAGGAGAGAGTATTATCAGATGGGAAATATATTAAATAAAGAAATCATAAAAAGACAGGCTATTTTACATTGAGAAAGCTTTGAGGAAGAAAATTGCAGGAAGATGAGTCAGGTTCATTCTAAAGTATATAATTTGATTATAAGGAAATGCCAGAAAAGGGAAATTTAAATGGTTGATCTTTTAACAGAATGAATCCAAGTTTACTTTATAGTAATATTAGTTATTGCAGAAAATAATGGGACAAGTGGGGATCTAAGAACAGAAGATTCCCCAGAAAGGATTTAAGATTGTCCCCTTAAAGAGAAGTTATTTGATTTACTCTAGCTGAAAAGGGAGACAAAGGATTTTCTAATTAGGCTGTGGGATTTTTGAGTGGCTGTTTGCCTTCTCAAAAGTTATACCAGTTAAAATAAAGTAGTTTAAAATATTAAAACCTTTGAATGGAGAGGTGCATTATAATATGGTCCATATAACTATAAAAATAAAGTAAGCTTTGGGAATCTAGTTCAGAACAGTATATACCAAAATCAAAAAGAGCTAATGGAAAAAAATACTGGAACAGTATATTAAGGGGAAATGTAAGTAGTTCAGTCTGAATAATATTCTGAAAGAATTGGGAAGAGAATAAAAAGAGTTGCAAGGGAAAATGAAAAGGCATATAGAAAAAGTTGAGATTCTTGAACCATTTGTGAAGTATGGAAATTGGTTAAAGCATGTGGAAAGGTATGATCAGATTTGACTCTATGTAAGTAAAATGATGGAGTTTGGGACTTTTGAAAAGGGATTTACAAATCAATGTAAGAAGAGAAAAATATAGAGAGCTACAAATCTAAATGGAGATATTTGCTGAAGTGAAGTTGGAGTAATTTGAAAATTGCATTAGACTGACACTTTTACAATATCTGGCAGTGAATTGATTAGAGAGTAATAAATCCCATAATATAAAAAGTTTGGCATGAAAGCAATTGCTAAGTAAATGTTAATTTTTTATATTTATTACTTCAATTAGATAATTCTATAATGTGCTAATTAATTTCGTATAAAGTGATTTGAAAACACATGTAACTGAATTAAAGGGTTTGTAAAAATGTATAATTTTGATTAAGGTGCTGTGATATTCCTAAATGTTCTAAAAATTAAGAAATATTGGTCAGTAAGGATAAAAAGTTCTTATAAGTTAGAGCATTGAGAAGTTAGAATTGCACTGATAAAGATAATAAGAATTTGCAAGCTTTGAAAAAGAAAATAAGTTTATATTGGATTTTTGAAATTATATGTATAAGCCTAAATTATTGGAGATCTTGTTTTCTTTTTTGAAAATAGGAGTGTATTTGGAATAAGAGGTAAATAAGCTTATGAAACAGATGTAAAAGATATTTGTGTGTAACAGATATTCAATTATAGGTTAAAACTTTCTGTTTTGCTTTAAGAGAATGAGATGTCAGCATGGAAACCTTATGTTTCATGTAAGTTAAGAGTTAAATGTTCAGTTTTAAAGAAGCAAAATGGTAAACTCAGAAGAATAGTATATAAGATATTGGGAAGTATATTGTAATTGCAAGATACCTTTCCAATAATATTGAGTAAGTGAGAGGGATTTTGAAAAATGATTGGGAAATTGAAAATTATGTAACCTTAGGTAACTTACTGATGAGTAAGATGTTGAAGACTTATGTGATGTACTTTTGTAAATAGAATCTATTTTATTGTAATGATGCCAAAGTCTAGAATTAATGATTGATTGCTTTGTAAGGATAATGGGAGAAAATATCAGAAGGCATGAACCTCTAGGACTTTTAAAATTTTTAAACAATGTGTTGGACCTTGCTTTAGACCTGTAGGTCCAGGTATAAATGCAATAATGGAAAGATTGTTTTGTAAAATCTAGCAATTAATGTGCTACTCTTATTAATGCTTTGTTACATTTGGAATTAATAATACATGTTGAAGATTTAATGTCCCCTAAGATGTTCTAATGGTTTGAAAGAATTCTGAAAAGTATTTTAAACATGGCTAATAATTAAACAGGTTTATTATAGAGAAGTGTTTGCTAATTATAGATACAACTTGGGATTATTGAGGATATAGATATAGATATAGATATAGATAGATAGATAGATAGAGAAGCTAGGTGGCACAGTGGATAGAGCACTGGCCCTGGTTAGGAGTACCTGAGTTCAAATCCGGTCTCAAACACTTAATAATTACCTAGCTGTGTGGTCTTGGGCAAGCCACTTAACCCCATTGCCTTGCAAAAACCAAAAAAAAATTATTGAGGATATACATATATATATCCTCAATAATCCCAATCACAATTTTGATATATATATATCTCAAAACTTTGGTTGTTTGCTTTGAAGTAAAAGTGCCTGAGTAACATGTGAAAGATAAAAATAATGATAATACTTTAAAAATTTTTAGTGACAACCTCTGGCTAATTGTTATGTGGGAATTCTGAAGATAATCTCTTAGCCAATGAAGGTGCTCATTTACTGTATAATTCAGCAGGCTAGAAGAAAGAGTTTCTAGCCAAGAGGTCCTTGACATACCATTTTTATCTAGAAATAAAGCAGATATGATTTCAGACAAAGGGATGTGGGTCCAGAGATCAGAAGTTAAGTATCACCAGAAAAACAGACCTTCTAGTTGAGTTATGGATCATACTTGAGAAGAGGTTTTTAATATGTCAAGGAATACTTTAGGGACTGGGGAAACTTGACTGCTTTTTGAACAGGTTTAAAAAATAATTTTTTATTTAGTGTATTCTAATTACAGGGATTCAGAGGGACACTCAGAGTAGATATGTGTGTAAGGAAGGGAGTTGATTTATTGTGAGCCCCCCAATCCAGATTATAATTATTACTCAGTCCTTGTGAACTGATTTCATTTGGAGGTCTAATTAGATGGAATTACTGGTTTAAATCATTGGACTTTTAATTGGCTTTTTATTAATTTATTTTTAAAATTTTCATCCATTTGTACATGCATATTACCAAGTTACAAACTTTCCCTCTACCCTTCCTTCCCACCCCTCTGCCTCTCAGAAAGGAACAGTCAGGTTAGCATTTTACATACATATTTTGTTAAACACATTTACAAATTAGTAATTTTGGCATGAGGAATTAGGGTTAAGGGAAAGAGATACATAAGAGATAATTTTTATAAAGTGTTCATCAGATTCAGTAGGATGTTTTGGCTTTTGATGTCTGATATCAGGTATGATCAACAAAGGAAATGCTCTCTTGAAGCCTGGAAGTCCAATGGAGGGTTGGAGACTACACAGGTGGCAGTGCATTGGGATAAAAAGTTGAAGGGTAGGATTTTTCAGTGCAGCTTGAGATTGGACCCTTTCTGACTTGATTTCCCCAAATATGACATTTGAATAAGGTCTTACCAGATAAATCTAAAATTTGACTTAGGGCATTTGACTACTCATATCTTTGCCTGGAAACTGACACTGAAAATTATATCTATAAAGGAATTTTCCTTTGATGTCCTGGATCTTTATAGTAAATCACTATAAAGCAAATCTGATTTAGAAATAGTAGGTCTATTGGAGTTTAATAGCTAGATAGGCTAGTGTATGGTTTTAACCTCTACTGTTGGTTATATATATTGACAAGAATTGATCCCTTGATTTTTCCATGTTAGAAAGGGATATTTAGGTAAGAATAATAAAAATCAGAAGGATCCCTTAAAAATTCAAACTTAACCTTAATAAGAATGACTTCTACTAATACCGGGAAAATGCAGATCCAGCCTTTTTTTTTTATTTAATGGGAATAGAACTGCTAAGTCAGCTATTCTACTTTTGAATAAACTTAATAAATTTTCCTCTTTCCAGTGTTCCCAATTGCTCCTAATTCTCTGTAGTTAAGCCAAATAACTCCACTTGACCAATTTAAATATTTGAAGACAGTAATCATGTGCCCCCTAAAGTCCTTTATCTCTTATTTTTTTAGTTTTTTGCAAGGCAAATGGGGTTAAGTGGCTTGCCCAAGGCCACACAGATAGGTAATTATTAAGTATTTGAGGCTGGATTTGAACTCAGGTACTCTTGATTCCAGGGCCAGTGCTCTAGCCACTGCACCACCTAGCTGCCTCTGTCTTTCATTCTTGAAGAAGACCATGACATCAAGAGTAATGCCATGACAAGCACATGAATTGGATTTGAGTGAGGGGGATGTTGTGCTAAGTCACCAGCCTCCCTCCCTTCCCTCCCTTCCCTCTCCCTCCCCATGACAGTGAGTAATTTGATATAGGTTATATATGTGCAATAATCTTCATCACATTTCCATATTAGTCATATGAAAAAAGAATCAGAACAAAAAAGTATAAACATAAGAAAAAAACATAAAAAAGGAATTTTAAAAAGTGAAAATAGTGTGCTTTGGTTTGCATTCAGATCCATAGTATTTTCTCTAGATACAGATGGCATTTTCCATCACATGTCTTTTAGAATTGTCTTGATTCATGGTGTTGTTGAGAAAAACTAAATATCTTAGTTGAACAAAATTGCTGTTAATGTGTACAGTTTTCTTCTGATTCTGCTCACTTCACTCAGCATTAGTTCATGTAAGTCTGTCCAAGTTTTTCTGAAATTCATTTGCTCATGATTTCTTACAGAATAATAGTATTCTAACACAATCATATACTGCTTTTGTTCAGCCATTCCCAAATTAATGGGAATCCCATCAATTTCCATTTCTTTGCCTCTATAAAGAGCTGCTATAAATATTTTTGGGCATATGCATCTTTTTTCCTTTTTTTATGATCTTTTGGATACTGACCTAGTAGTGGTATTGCTGGATCAAAGATATGCACAGTTTTATAGCTCTTTGGGAGTAGTTCCAAATTGCTGTCCAGAATGGTTGGATCAGTCCACAATCCTTCATCAGATGCCCTCTATATTCTAACCAAACTTTAGTCAGTCAGTTGTTTAGTCAGTCAATAAGCATTTATTTAGGACCCACTCTATTCTAGGCAAAAAATCTGCTCTCAAGGAACTTGTCTAATGGAGGAGACATTTTGAAGACACCTTTAAAGCAATAAGACTTATATAGGATGAATGGGAGATAATTACCAGGGGGCAGACACTAGCATTAAGGGGTATCAGAAAAAGTCTTTCTCAAAAAGCCAGCTTTTATTTAGATCTTGAAGAAAACCAGGGAAGTCAGGAGGTAGAGATGAGAAGGGAGAAAATTCCAATGAAAAATGCTCAGTTAAGACATAAAATGTTTCCTGAGATGAACAGCAAGGACACCAGTGTCATTGAATTGGAGAGTGGGGAAATTGGGGGTGGGAGGGAGAAGGAGACAAGAAGAAATAGGAGAGAGAGACTGTGTAATAAGATGGGAAAAGTAGACAGGGATCAGGTTATACAGGAATTTAAAAGTCAAAATGAGATTTTGTATTTGACTCTGGCAGCAATAGAGAACTATTAAGGTTGTTTAAATAGAGGGCTGATATGGTCATGCTTTCAGGAGATCAATCTGACAGCTGAATGGAGGATAGATCAGATGAGATCTGAGTCAGGGGAACCAACTGAAAGTCTCTTTCAGTATTCCAGGTGTGGGGGGATGAGGACCTATACCAAGATGATGGCAATGTCAGAGGAGAGAAGGAGTTATGTATGAGAGACATTATGAAAAATAAAATGAGAACTTGGCACGTGATTGGATATAAAGGGAGAATGAGAGTGATGAGTAGGGAATTATACCTAAGTTGTGAGGCAGGGTGACCAGGAGGATGGTAGTACCCTTAACAGTTATAAGGAAGCTTGGAAGACAAGAGAGTTTTAATAGAAGCTAAGTTCAGTTTTAGACATGTTGAGTTTAAGATATCTTTGACATCTGTTAAAAAGTCCAATAGACATTTGGAGATGTGAGACTAGAGGTCAGGAGAGGTTAGGGCTGGATAAATACATCTGAAAATGATTTGCATAAAGATGGTAATTGAAACCATGAGAGGTGATGAGATCAACAAGAGAAATAGTAGAATGGGAGAAGAGAAGAGGGCATATGACAGAGCCTTGGGAGGCACTCACAGTAAGCAGTTGAGATTGAAAAAAGATCCATAAAATTAGACTGAGAAGGAATGGTCAGACAAAAAGGAGATCCAGGAAAGAGCATTGACCTGAAGACCCAGAGAGAAGAGAGTATCAAGGAGAAGAGGGTGATAGACATTGTCAGAGACGGCAAAGAGGTCAAGAAGGATGAAGATTGAGAGGCCATTAGATTTAGTATTTAATAAATCATTAATAACTTGGATGGAGTAATTTCAGTTGAGTAATGAGATTGCAGAGTTAACAAGGGAGGGAAAGGAATTGGAAGCACCAATTGTAGGTGATGCAGAGTTATCACGTATCTTGTGCTGACAGAGAACATCTTGTAAATCTTGTACTTTGTGCTGATAGAATCATGCAAGGCTATCTTGTCTTGACAGGAACCATCTGGTACTAATGCCATATAAGATTGGAGTTTGAGGCCAGTACAAAAGGAGTTGGGATAACAGAATGCTAACTAGTAATTAAAATAACTCTGACCATTAGTTCATTTTCTGACATAGCAAGTCCACATTATCCTTTAGACTAGGGGTGGGGAACCCTTTTTTTTCTGCTATGGGTCATTTGGATAATTAAGAGCTATATTTGGTAAAAAATTTAATTAATTCACCCCTAAAAAACTTCTAGATTTATCTAATTTTGAGTCCTGCCTGCGGTTGCCTTGGCAATACCAGACCAAATGAAGGTGAGCTTCCCTACCTCTCCTTTAGACCCTCTCCTTCTCCCCCCATGGGTTTTACTCATTGAACTCTGGGCAGTACACTTTGGAAAGACATAGAAACTGCATGTGGCTTTAAGAACTATCTGTTCCTTCCTTTTCAGTTCACACACTAAATTCTGTTTTCCTCTTAAAAGCCATATTTCCCTCTCTAGGTTGCTATTTCCCTTAAGGAGCTTAGTCTGCTTAAGAGGGTTAAGATAAAGTTTATCTTGAGTTTGAATCTGGAGAATTCTTTCATTCCCCCATTAAACCATATCAATAGGTGGCCTCAAAGAGAGAAGAGAATGGATAATAACTTGCAGGAATGGAAGGATCAAGTGAGGATCTTTTGAAGATGGAGGAGAGGCTATAGCAAAGTTGCTAGTCAAATGGCAGAAGATAAGTGAAAAATTAGAGAAGATTGAAAAGGAAATTTGTTGGGGAAGATGATATGGAATGGTACCATTTGTACTTGTAAAAAGATAAAACCTTGTCAAAGAGAAAGGCCCTTTTTGTATGAAATGGATAAAAGAGGAGAAAGTGACAGAAGGCATCTTAGGAGAAAATGTGGAGCTATTAGAGAATGGCCTCAATTTTTTTCACTAAAGTATAGCTGAGATGACAGGGTCAGGGAAGCCATGGAACATTTTTGAAGGAATGAAAAGATTTGGTAACATCACTGTGTGAGACAGTAGAGAGGTGTGAAAGTATTGCCCTGCTTTAATGAAGACCCAGTAGCAATTAGGTGTTATAAATTTTAATGAATATAGTCAGTAAAGTTTTGACATCTTTCTTCATTTTTTCCCCATCAGCAAAGGCAGCACATGGTGAGAGTAATTCATATCTGAGGTTTGGTAAGAAAAGATTTTCAAAAGGATATGGGAAAGGGAGTAAAGAGAAGAGGACAGTGTTAAATTAGTTGAATTAGGTTGGGGGAGAGAGAGAGAGAGAGAGAGAGAGAGAGAGAGAGAGAGAGAGAGAGAGAGAGAGAGAGAGAATATATCACCAGAGTAAAGATGATGCGATGATGCTTTGGGAAAGAAATTAATTGTGAGAAATTGGAGATCATGGTAAGAATGAAGAACAAGATTTTTTGTAGGGGAGATGAAGAAAAGAGAGAAGCGGAATAGCAACAGATTGTAATGAGATCAAGGAATTTAGAGTTCATGAACATGAAAGTGATGCTTTTATTGGTGATGGCAAAAACCAATGATATGCCCATCTCTGTATGTAGCTGAGTTGAGATAGAGGAGGAGTTAATAAGAAATGAGTAAATTGGTGAAGTTGGGGGGGGAGGGTTAAGGGATTTGAGGGAGTAGTTGGGGAGAAGTATTCTGGAGGTCACTAGTCAACAGCTACCTAATCTAGGTTGGGAGATAAATATGGATTGTATCAAGCTTAAAAGAAGATTTACTATATATTTGAAGGAGAGATTGGAAATAGCAATAGAGAGTAAGGGGTATTCCAACTCTCCCACCCATGAGTAGACTAGTGAGTTGAGTGGTATGAGTTAAAAATGTAACCTGTGCTGAAAAGGGTAACCATTAGGAGGGAGCCAAATTCAGACAGTGCCAAAATATGCAAGGAACAGTAAAGGAAAATACGTAAGCTAGGTTGTTTCTTCTGGATCAGGCATTCCAGGGAGCACAATGAAAGATGGAATGTTGGAAGGGTTGGGTTAAGGGAGGTGGAAATAAATGAAAGTTCAGTAGGAGTCCAAGAACAAGGAAAGGGATTCAGAATCACTGAGAAGGGCAGAGAACAGTGGGGTGGGGGGAAGTATGTTAATCATTGAGGAATGAGTTCAGATAGGTTATCATTGTCCAAATTGATTTCAATCTGGGGATGGCATTGTCCCATGGAGTCAGGGTGGAGTGTGTAACTGGAATGTGGTGGTGAGGAGGAGGAGGAGGAGGACAAAAGCAAATTGACTGTTGTGGAGTTTGGGTTATTGAGAGAGAATATTTGGAGTACCCTGTGGCAAGCCTCCTAGCTATCCTTGTTTTTTTAAAAAAATATTTTATTTTTAGTTTATGAAAGAAAACAAGCATTTTTGAACAGTATTATGAAGTTGTTCAGGAAACTGCAAATCTATTATATATATAACTTGCTATTCTTTTAAAATAGGTGATAGTTATCATGTAAATTTCTTTTTTTTCTTTCATCTCCCCCCCCCCCACTCCCCTAAAGATGGCTATCATTAGACACAAATAGGTATACATATAAGGAAATTATACTATTCATACTTCTGTTTGTAAATGATTAAATGATATTCCATGTCCTGGGACCATACCTTGAATTGACTTTCCTCATGCTGGAATGCTTTTCCTCCTCAATTCTACCCAGGGTTATGCTGACAAATGTTTAAACTCTGAAAAAGCATGACACATTTTAAAATTTAATCTGAATTATTGACAGTTTCTCCATTACTTCCTTAAGTTTAGACAATCCAAAAACAATACATTAATTTCTAATTCACTTTTATTTTTGTCATGCTTGTTAGTAGCCTCCTATTGGTCTTTTCCTTCTCCTTTTTCCATCTTCCTCAACCTGGTCTTCCAACATCCTATTCTAAAATTATCAACCTTTCCTATTCTGCTCCCTGGAATGCCTGGTCCATAGGAAACAATTCTGCTTATATTTTAGACCTTTTCCTTTTGTGATCTTTTCATCTTCTGGCACTCTAAGAGTTGGCTCCATCTGGATTACACAGCTTCCCTGCCCATTTTTTCCAACACTAGTTTACATTTTTATCATCCCTTAAATCAATGGTTATGGTTGGGAAATTATAATATCTTTTTTCTTATTTCATTGTTACTTGTATTGAATGTTTTATTTTTTCCCTTATTACATGTAAAACAATTTTAACAATTTTTTAAAAAAAATGTTGGCCTCCAAATTCTCTCCCTATTCTACTTGCTTAACTCATTGAATAGGCAAGCAATTTAACATTGGATTTCACATGTGCAGTCATGTAAAGCATATTTCTATATAAGTCATTCTGTGAAAGAAAGTACAGACAAAAAAAATCCAAGAAAAATAAAGAAAAAGAACATTTGATTTGCACTCAGGCTCTATCAGTTCTTTTTCTGGAGATGGACAGCATCTTTCATCATAAGTCCCATAGGGACAGCTAGGTGGCGTAATGGATAGAGCACTGGTCCTGGAGTCGGGAGGACCCAAGCTTGAATTTGGTTTCAGACACTTAATAATTACCTGGCTGTGTGACCTTGGGCAAGTCACTTAACCCCATTGCCTTGCCCCCCTCCAAAAAAAAGAAATAAAATGTCTTATAGAAACTGCTATGGGTCATTGTATTGCTGAAAATAGCCATGTTATTCATAGTACATCATCCTACAATATTGTTGCTACGTATAATGTTCTCATTTCACTTTTCATCAGATCATTTAAATCTTTCCATTTTTTTTCAGAGAGCATTCTGCTCATTATTTTTTAAAGCACAGTAGTATTCCATCATAATATTATACAATAACTAGTTTAGCCATTCCTCAGTTGATGGATAGCCCTTCAATTTCCAATTCCTTATCACCACTAAAAGAGCCACTATAAATATTTTTTGTGCACATGAATCTTTTTCCTTTTTTTTTTTCTTTTAATCTCTTTGGGATACAGACCTAGTAATGATATTGCTTGGTCAAAGTGTATGCCTGGTTTTAAATATAGGCCTTTGATATAGTTTCAAAATGCTCTTAAGAATGTTTGAATCAGTATACAACTTTACCATTTGTACCTTAGTGCTTTAATTTTTCCACATCCCCTTCAACATTTATCATTTTTCTTTTCTGTCACATTTATCAGTTTGACAGGCTCAGAGTTGTTTTAATTTGCATTTTCTCATCAATAGTGACTAGAGCATTTTTTTTCATATGACTAGATAGTTTTGAATACTTTGTCTAAAAACTGCCTGTGCTTATCTTTGATATTGAGGAATGATTCTTATTTCTATAAATTTGACTCAGTTTTCTATATGTTTGAGAAATGAAGACTTTATCAGAGAAAGACATTTAAAAATTTTACTTCACAGTGAAGATAACAACTATATATTTCCCTCCCCTTTTTGTCCTATTCTTTTACTCTGTCCGATGTCAAAAGGGTTTTGATTCTGACTTTTATTTCATCAGACTGCACTCTTTTCTATCACCTCCTTCTTCTCCTCTTAACAACTTTCCATTCTACTTTCCTGTATAGTAAGACAGGATTTCTACAACATATAAGTATATATATTTTTCCCTCTTGAGTCAGTTTCAATGAGAGTGAAAGTTCATGTGTTTCTCTCCCCACTTCCCCATTTCCATTGCCACTATAAAATCTTATAAAAAGGCTTCTTTTATGTCAAATAGTTTAACCCATTCTATGTCTTCCTTTCCCCTTCTCCCAATGGATTCTTCTTTCTCATCACTTAATTTTCTAGATCATCATACTATCACATTCAATTCATACCTCTGCTTTCTGCCTATGTATACTCCTTCCAACTTCCCAAATAATGAGAAAGTTTTTGAGAATAATAAATATCATTTTCCCATGTAGGAATAAATGTCATTTTCCCATCTAGAAATATAAAGTTTAACTTTATCAAATCCCTTCTAATTTCTCTTTCCTAGTTTTTTAATACTTTTTCTGTATCTTGTATTTGAAAGTCAAATTTTCTATTCAGCTCTTATCTTTTCATCAGGAATGCTTGAAAGTCTTCTATTTCACTGAATGCTCATTTTTCCCCCCTGAAGGATTATACTCAGTTTTGCTAGATAGTTGATTCTTAGTTGTAATTGTAGCTCTTTTGCCCTCTGGAATATTATATTCCAAGTCTTCTAATCCTTTAATGTAGAAGCTGCTAAATCTTTGTTATCCTTTCTGTGGTTTCATGGTATTTGAATTGTTTCTTTTAGGCTGCTTGCAGCATTTTCTCCTTAATCTGGTGAGTAGGTTATTTGACCTACAATATTCCTGGGAATTTTCATTTTGGGACCTCTTTCAGGAAGTGATTGATAGATTATTTCAATTTCTAGTTTAATCTCTGGTTTAAGAATATCAGGGCAATTTTCCTTGATTATTTCTTGAAAGATGATCTTTAGGTTCTTTTTCTTTAATCATGATTTCAGTTAGGCCAAGGATTCTTAAATTATCTCTCCTGGATCTATTTTTCCAGATCAATTGTTTTTCCAATGAATTATGTTACATTTTCTTCTATTTTTTTCTTCTTCTGATTTTGCTTGATTGTTTCTTGATGTCTCGTAAAGGAATTATTTTCACTTGCACAATTGTGACTTTTAAGGAACTGTTTTTTAGGTGATCTTTTGCAACTACTTTTCCATTTGACTAATTCTATTTTATAAGTTCTCTTCTGTGAATTTTGATATGTTTTTTTTTCTAATTAGGCAATTCTGCTTTTCAAGGCTTTCTTCTTTTCATTGGATTTTTTTTGCTTCTTTTATCATTTGATCTGTTCTGTTTGGTAAGGTGCTATTTTAAAAAAAATTTTTTTTTGTGCCTCCTTTACTGAGTTGTTTACTCTTTTTTCATGATTTTTTTTTTGTATCACCCTCATTTCTCATCACAATTTTTCCTCTGCCTCTCTTACCTGTTTTTTTTCCTTTGTGGCTTTGTGTGATAAGTGATTAGGTTTCATTTCTAAATTAGTTATGGAAAACTGAGGAAAGTAGTTTATATCTTACAGAGAAACAGCTAAGAAAGATGAGGAAAGAAGCCATAGTGGTAGAATTTGAGGAATGTTGGCTTACATGTAAACTAATTACATCTTACTGGGAACTAGGGGAATTGCTTTCTATAGAGAGGAAGGGGATGGACTGCCAACAGGAAAACAAGGGACCATAGAATTAGCAGTTTGGGTGAATTAGTGAATGAACTGATGCCAGTAATCAGCTTCACACATCTGTGTTATCTCTTTCAAATACCTTGCTACCAGACTGTTGGGAAAGAATTTGAACTTATGAAGATAATTGGGTACTTCAGATAGGTCTTTGACTTTGTCAATACCCAGTCAATTGTGGATAAGGAAGGGACTTATGTTTCTACACAGGAGATAAAAGACCTTGATTTCATGTGCCTTATATGCCTATTTTTATTATGGACACCCATTCTTAAGGCTATATTAATAAAAGGATCCTTTTTGGTCCACTAATGGTTGTTCTGAATTCTTGGTAAGGTGCTTGTTTCTTACACTTTGGATGCAGGAATTTTGACTTTGTCATTTTGTTCTGTGGGTTTGTTTTGATCTTCCTTGTCATCATAATAACTTTCATTGGCATAATTTTTTTTTGTTGTTTGTCCATTTCTAGCCTATTTTTTTACTTTTAACTCTATCCTAAAGTGAGATTCTGCTTTCCTACTAGAGGGTCACTGTGCAATGCTTCAGGTTTTTGTACAGTTATTTTTCACTGGCAATTCTGGGAATGAATAAGTTTTTGCTCTTCCAATGTGGTATGATCTAGAGAGAGATGTGTTTACTACTCTCCTATACTGTGCAGTGATTTGTGAGTGACCACAAACACTCTTTTCAACTCTGGAATTGTGGCCAGGGTCCCTGTTCCCCTTCAGTCACAAAAGTTCCTATGCTATGGGAGTGATGTAACATTGAAGACTCGTTCATTCCATCAGTGCAACAATCGGGAGCAATTTTGGGCTGTCTGCAAAGGAGAATACCATCTGTATCCAGATAAGGAGCTGTGGAGTTTGAACAAAGTTCAAAGACTATCCCATGCAATTCAGAAAAACACAGATATCTTATTGTCTGATCTCTAAGGATATGATTTCTCTCTCATCACACCCAGTTTGGATCAAGCTACAACATGGAAACAAAGTAAAGACTGACAGATTGCTTTCCGTGGGGGAGTGGGGGAAGGGAAGTAAGATTGGGGGGAAAATTGTAAAACAAATAATATCTTTAATAAAAATTAATTTAAAAAAAAGTTCCTATGCTAGCACTCTTCCTTGCCCTGGGACTAAAATCCAGGGCTATGACCCAGATCCAAGTATAGTCTATACAACAGAGTCTTGCCTCTGGTGCTAGCAAAGGCACCCTTCTAAATCTCTTTCTGACCCATTTTCCAATCCCCTTACTATTTGTGGGGTGGGAGCTCTGGAGACTACTATTGCTGCTACTGAGGTCTGACCCTGAGTTTTTGCTAGGACCTGGTTTGCACAGGCAAGACTGCATTGGACTGTACTCCTCTCTTACCATGGCTCAACAACCTTTCCTTTCAATCCTTTAAATTGTCTCAGGCTAGAAAATTGATTCACAAAAAGGTGACTTTTTGTGGGTCATCTCACTCTAAAACTGGTTATTATATAGAGTATATTGAAAGATATTTAGAGAGGTTTTGGGGAGAGTCATTCTGGTGCTGTCCCTGGAATTGGAACACTTCTTGCTTCTCACTGTCACTTCCCAGTTTGGCATTTTCAAGGTGTAAATGCTCCCACTGAAAATTTAACAGTTGTTCATAGGCCTGTATGATCTGACCAGCACACTCATCTCTCTATCTCTTATAATCTTCAGTTCTATTCTGGACTAAATTAAGTGGAAGCTATTCTATAGAAAAGTTTTACTGATTTTTCTTCCTAGTTATTTGGAATCCTATTCCACAAAATGACTTTTTATATTTTTTATTTACCTATTTATGTAAATAGCCTTCATACATTCATTTGTTTATGTACTGTGTCATCTGAGATAATGAAAGTTTTTTGAGGGCATGTACTTCTCTACTCTCTGGTCTTGTATCCTACCTATGGATCTCCTAGAAGAGGGTCTAGCATGCAGCAGGGGCTTAATATATGCTCATTGAGTTGAAATTGAACTTAAAAAAAATTATCCATGCTGGCTTTTGTGATCATTATATTTTTTTAAAAAAAGTTGATTAAACATTTCTTTAACAATGTTATTTTTCTTAATTTTGTATCTTTGAAACAATGAGCCATTTACATTTTGCATTATAACTTAAAGGCATGAATTTTAATCTTTTTAAAATAATATTTAAATCCAGTTTTAAAACTGTGGCAAAAACTCCAGTAAATGCTAGATTTCCCCCTAAGAACTGAAGCTAATTTCACAGGTTTAAAGTCCTTTTTTTTCCAAACTAAGAATATTTCTATTGTTCTATAAGAAACCATAAATGTTGGACTATGAGAAACATAGAACGAATTACAGGAACTGATGCTAAATAAAGGGAGCAGAATCAAGAAAACATTACACACATTAGCAATATCATGGTGAGTTGGTCAACCTTGATGGATGCAGCTTTTCTCAGCATTTAGAGAGCTAGAACAACACTAGGAGACTGTATAGGTTTATGCAATCCCCATCCTGAGGAAGAAAAACAGAACAAACCAAATTAAAAAAAATCCAACAGAATTTGAATGAACTCTACATTCACTTTTTAAAATTTTCTCAAAAGTGTTACTTATGGTTTTCTTTCTTTTTCCTTAATCCTAATTCCTCATACCAAAGATGACTAATCTGTAAACATGTTAAACACAAATATGTAAATACAATATTCACCTGACATTTAGCTGCCTAGGAGAGTGGGGTGGGGAAAGGAGGGTGGAAGGAAATTATGTAACTTAAAAATATGCATATGCATATGGATAACTGTTGAAAACCTTTCAGGATATTTACACATATCAAAACATATGATACCTTTCCCATTCTTTACATTATATCAATGATTACTAATCAAGGGTTGTCAGTTGCATTTGCCAGGTCTCTCAGGTCTCTATTGTGGTTGGAACTTTTGTCTTCATTAATCAAGAAGCACTTATCTTTTTAATCTTGATTTTCTTTGCCTTTCAGTCTAGCCCTTTTTATCTTGATTATCAACTTCCATTTAGCTTTGTCTTTTGTTCTTGCCAGTCCAAAGTCCATTTTCCTTGGCAGAGAAAAATACAAAAAAAATAAGTATTGAACAATTTTGTCTTTCATTTTCATCATCCCATTTGTGATTGTTCAGTCATGTCTAGCTCTTTGTGACCTTTTTTTGGGGTTTTCTTTACAAAGATATTGTAGTAGATTGTCATTTCCTTCTCCAGATCATTTTACAGATGAGGAGACTGAGGCCAATAGGGATAAAGAAACTTGACCAGGGTTACTCAGATGGTAAGTGTCTGTGGTAGGATTTAAACTCTTATCTTTATGACTCCAGATCTGGAGATTTATCCATTGAATAACCTAGCTACCCTATCCTGTTTTCTCTAATTATTTATCCTATCCCTTCTTTAATCTGCCTTTTATCTTCAAAATAACAAGAAAAAAAATCTTCACTTTAATCTGAAAATTAGTACCTAGATACTATTTTTATATCACCATGCCTTCCTTTATTTTCATTTTCTACTAAATGTTCTTTATTATTCCTTCTCTTTATTCCTTTTAAAAACACAAGCTATTTGATAAAAGAGAGAGAGAAAATAATCATTTAGGTGATCTACTATGGGCAATGAATAGGATAGGTCCAGAACATTCATGGAGGGACTGGCCTTGGAATACAGGAAATAGAATTAAAGATGAAGAAGCATGAAGATATAATGGTGTTTGGAGGCATGGACTTGAGAAAGATGAGAGTGCTCACAATGGATGGTCTTGACTTTTTCCAACAGGTGGAAGACAAGGTCAGCTGATAAAAAAGACTAAGTTGAGGGTAGAAGAGAAGTCTGAAGGTGAGAGGAAACATTTTGAAATAACTGAGAGAAAAAGAATAGAGGAATAATGAAGGTACTTCAGTTGAATTGAGATAACTAGAAGTTAAAAAAACCTGTAATTTTCTGTAATGTTCAATAGCATGGGGAGAATAGAAGAGAAGGTAGATAGTGATGGTGACTCAAGGCTGAAGAAGGACTGGATGTAGATGATGAAAAGATAAGGGCTGCAAGTTTGCTAACCTTGGGTGGAGGATAATATGTAGTTGAACTCTAGGTTTAAGACAAAAGTGAAACCAGAGCAAATTTTTGGATCTGGTCTTCTGAATATGTTCTGATTTCATCTAATTGTAGTTACTCTGTAGTTACTTAGCTCAGATCTTGGTTCCATAAAAATCAAATTCGGATTTCACTAGAGTATTGAAAAAGACTTTATTAAATTTCATGGTAAAAGTCCTAGAATGATGAATAACCTAGGGCAAACTCCCAACTTTCTTATCTCTCAAGGATCCTATTGTAGGCCAAGAAGCAACAGTTAATCTTATTAACAAGATTAAAAAGATAACATTCACTTATTAAAAAGATTAAGGGGCAGCCCTGGAGTCAGGAGTGCTTGGGTTCAAATCTGGTCTCAGACACTTAATAATTACCTAGCTGTGTGGCCTTGGGCAAGCCCACTTTAACCCCATTTGCCTTGCAAAAACCTAAAAAAAAAAAAAGATTAAAAAAGCAATCTAAGTAGAAAAATGGGTTGATTTAAGATTGGAAAAGGAGTATGATAAGGTTGTATATTGTCACTTTATTTGTTTAACTTATATTCAGAGTACATAATGTAAAATGCCAGAATGGATGACTGAAAGCTGGAATTAAGGTTGCCAGGGGAAATATCAGCCATCCCAGATATTCAGATGATACTACTCTGATGGCAGAAAGTGAAGAGGAATTAAGGAATTAAGGAGCCTCTTGATGAGGGTGAAAGAGGAGAGTGTAAAAGCTGGCTTGAAATATAACATCAAAAAAACTCTATGATTTTGGCAATACTTCCTGGCAAACAGAGGGAAAATAAATGGAAACTATCAGATTTTAAATTTTTTGGACTCAAAGATCACTGCAGACAGTTAACTGCAACCATGAAAGTAAAAGATGCTTGCTTCTTAGAAGGAAAGTTATGACAAATTTGGACAGCATACTAAAAAGCAGAGACATCTTTTGGACAAAGGTCCACATAGTCAAAGCATTGATTTATGGGAGCAATTTATGTGTATGAGATTTGGATTGTGAGTAAAGTTGAGCATTGAAGAATCTGTACTTTTAAATGTGTTTTTTTATTGATATTTTATTTTTCCAGATACATGTTATGAAAATTTTTTAATATTCATTCATACTCAAATGCATATTTTTAAGTTACATAATTTACTTCCACCCTCCCTTCCCAGCCCCCTCCCCTCAGTAGGGAACAGACAAGTGAGTATTGTACATATACATTTCTATTAAACTTGTTTACAGATTAGTCATTTTCAGCATGAGGAATTCAGATTAAGGGAAAAGAAAGAAAACCATGAAATAGGAAAGAAATACATTAGAGAAATTTTTAAAAAAGTGAATGTAGTGTTCATCAGATTCTGAAGGGTTTATTTTTAGTTTATTTTTATTTGTTTTGTTTTTCCTTCCTCTGGGGATACCATTGTCCATAGTGGTTCCAATAGGGTTGTCTTGGCATCTGGACTGCTGAGAGGATCAGCCATCAAGGTTGGTCAGCTCACAATCTTGTTAATGTGTATATTCTGTTGGTTTTGCTATTGATATGTTCAATTATGTTGTGTGTTTTCCTAATATGAGCCATCCCTGCCTACCTGCTATAAATCTTACTTGATCATGGTGTATTATCCTAGTAATATCTTGCTGTAATCTCTTAGCTAAAATTTTAGTTAAGATTTTTGCTTCAGTGTTTATTAGGGAGATTGGTCTGTAATTTTTGTTTTAGTTCGCTGGTTTAAGTATCAGCACCACACACACACACACACACACACACACACACACACACACACACACACACACACACACACATTGGTTTTTGCAAGGCAATGGGGTTAAGTGATTTATCCAATGTCACAAAGCTAGGTAATTATCAAGTGTCTGAGACTGAATTTGAACTCAGGTTCTCCTGACTCCAGGGCCAGTGCTCTATCCACTGTACCACCTAGCTGCCCCATATCAGCATCATATTGATGTCATAAAAGAAATTTGGTGGAACTCCTCCTATTTTTAAAAAAATTTATATAGCATAGGAATTAATTGTTCCTTAAAAGTTTGGTAGAATTCACTTGTAAATCCATCTGGACCTGGAGACTTTTTCTTAGGTAGCTCATTGATGATTTTTTCAATTTGTTTTTCTGAAATGGGATTATTTAAGTATTTTATTTCCTCTTCTGTTAATCTGGGAAGTCTATATTTTTGTAAATTTTCATCCATTTCACTCAGGTTATCAAATTTATTGGTATACAGTTAGGCAAAATGACTTCAAATTTTCTCTTCAATTTCCTTCTCATTTGTGGTTGGTTCACCCTTTTCATTTTTTGATACTGGTAATTTAGTTATCTTCTTACTTTTTTAAAATCAGATTAATCATAGATTTATCTGTTTGGTTTTTTTCATAAAACCAACTCTTAGTTTTATTTATTAGATCAATGGTTTTCTTGTTTTCAGTTTTATTAATCTCTCTCTTGATTTTCAGAATTTCTAATTGGATTTTTAATTGAGGATCTTTAATTTGTTCTTTTTTCTAGTTTTTTTTAGTTGCATATGCAGATTCATTGTTCTCCTCTTTCTATATTTTATTCATATAAGCATTTAGAGATAAAATTTCCTCTCAAAGCTGCCTTGGCTGCATTCCATAAATTTTGGTATGATGTCTCATTGTTATCATTTTCTTGGATAAAATCACTGATTATTCTATGATTTGCTATTTGATCCACTTATTATTTTAAATTATTTAGTTTCCAATAATTTTTGGTTTATTTTTACATGACCCTTTATTACATATAATTTTTATTCCATATGATCTGAAAAGTATGTATTTATTATTTCTGCCTTTCTGTATTTGATTTTTAAGGTTTTTATGCCCTAGTACATGGTCAGTTTTGGTATAGGTGACATGTACTGCAGAGAGAAAAGTACAATCTTTTCTATTCACATTGGTTTCTCCAAAGGTCTATCACATCTGTTTTACAAGTTTTTTTTTCACCTTACTTCCTTCTAGTTTAATTTGTGGATAGATTTATCTAGTTCTTAGAGGAAGGTTGAGGTCCCCCATTATTAAAATTTTGCTATCTATGTTTCATTGTAATCACTCAGTTTTTCCTCTAGGAATTTGGATGCTATACCACTTGGTGCATACATGTATATTAATGATATATCTTCATTGTAGTTTCCTTTTTATCCTGTTTAATGAGATTGATTTTTGTTTTTGCTTTGTCTGAGATCAGGATTGCTACTCCTGAAGCATAATATATTTTGCTCTATTCTTTTACCTTTACCCCATGTGCTTCAAATGAGGTTCTTATAAGCAACATATTGTAGGATTCTGGTCTTTATCCATTCTGTTATTCACTTCTGTTTTATTCACTTCCATTCATCTCATTCACATTTACAGTTAAGATTACTAAATCTGTATTTTCCTCTAGGCTATCTTTCTCATTTAATTCTCATTTAATAAATTGTGGTTTTGGAGAGACTTTTGAAAGATCAATTCGGTGTATCTTTGGAAGGTTAACTACTAAAGCTGAAGCTTAAATACTTTGGCCATCTAATGAGAGTTTGAAAAGAGTGAAGGGGAAAAGGAAAATGGAACACTAGAGGATGAGATGGGTAGATAATGTCATGGAAACAATATGAACTTGGACAGACTTTGAGAGATAATGAAGGCATAGCATCCTATGATCTATGGGGTCAGAAGAAGCATATATGACCGAATGACAGAGCAACAAATCAAAACAAAGATTAACTGGCAGCATAATAAATAGGGATTGGAGGAAAAGATATTTTGGAAGCTGATAGACTTACTGGGAAACTATTAAAGTAATTCAGACAGATATTAATAAAGGTGATTAAAGTGATGGAAGTAGGACTGGTGGATTGGTTCTTGTCCTTTGTTATGTAAGAAGACCAAAATGACATCACTTTGTTAAAGACAAGTGACAATGTGTCAGACTGTGGTTGATCAAATCAATGTGAGAGGGTTGGCTAGGTGACACATTGGATTGAGCACTGGTCCTGGACTCAGGAGTACCTGAGTTCAAATCCAGCCTCAGACACTTAATAATTACCTAGCTGTGTGGCCTTGGGCAAGCCCCTTAACCCCATTTTCCTTGCAAAAACCTAAAAAAAAATCAATATGAGAATTCTCTACTATAGGTCGAGTACAGATAGTCCATGTGAACTTAGTATAGTTAATCTAAATTTATGTATCTCATGTTTCTTTTGAACTGCTTCAGTTTTGCCTTGCTCATGAAACACAGCCCCTTCTTTGATGAGGAAAGGCCATGCTGGGCAATCCTGTGCCAGTGTCTCCCATGAGCACAATGTATTACAAAGTTCTTAAGAGAGACCTTCAGAGTGTATCATTTCTTCTGACCCCATTGTGAGCACTTGCCCTGTGTGAGTTCTCCATAAAACAGTATTTTTGGGCAAGTACATGTTTGGCATTCAAACCACATGGCCATCCTATTGGAATTGCAATCCTTGTAGTAATGTTTGAATGCTTGGCAGTTCAGCTTGAGAAAGGACCTCAGTGTCTAGTATCTTCTCCTGCCAGGTGATCTTCAGAATCTTTCAAACACAATTTAAATGGGAGTGATTCAGTTTTCTGGCATGCTGCTGGTTGCAGACACTATCAGATTTCACAGGCATATAGCTAGCAATGAGGTCAGCACAATATTGATCTTCAGTTTAATGGCTCTTCTCTCCCACACTTTCTTTCAGAGACTCCCAAACACTGAACCAACTCTGGCAATGTATGTGTCAGCCTCATTGTCAATGTGTACTCCCCTGGAAAGGACATTCCTGAGATAAGTGAACTTATTCATTGTATTCAAAACTTCTTCATTTGCTATAACCAAAAGTTCCAAATATGGATGATGTGTTGTTGGCTGATGGAACACCTGCATTTCCTTGGGGTTAATTGTTAGACCAAAATTAGCACAAGCAGCAGAGAATTAATCCATACTTTGCTGCATCTCAGTTTCAGAGGCTGCACTGAGTGCACCATCATTTATAAATAGAAGATCAAGTACCAATACTACCTCCACTTTGGTCATGGTTAGTAGTCTTTTCAAGTTGAAGAATTTACTGGCAGCGCAGTAGCTGACCTTGATGCCATATTCATCCTCAGTGAAGGTGTTTGATAATATGGCTGAAAGCATCATCCTAAAGGCATAGAAGCAAGGACACAGCCTTGTGTCCAGGAAATCATGAAAGTGTCATCCACTATGCAGAACCTGGGCAAGCACACCATCATGGAACTTACATATAATACTGATGAACTTCTCTGGGCAACCAAATTTTGACATAATTTCCTATAAGCCCTTATTACTGACAGAGTCAAAACTCTAGGTCAGATCTCTAAACCTTCTAAACAGATTTCTGTTCTGTTCCTGTCATTTTTTTCTGGCGTTGTTGAGCAGCATATACCTTACTGACTGTTCCTCAACCCTTTCTGAAGTCACAATGGCTCTCAGATAGGTGACCCCCATCTTCCAAGTGAAGGATCAGCCTATTGAGATATAGCAAGAGTATTACCAGCAATGACTAAAATAGAAATACCCCTGGGATTGACATAAGACAATTTATTCCTTTTACCTTTACAGGGATAGGCAATGGAGGCATCCTTGAATTCCTGGGAGATAGTATCTTCATGATATATAACCTGGAAATTTTCAATCAACTTTTGTATAAGCAATTGGCTCCTCACCTTGTTGATTTCAGCTGGAATAGAATCAGCAACAGGTGCTTTGTCACTTGAAAGGAATCTAGTGACATTCAAAACCTCTTCTTTAGTTGAAACTTCAGCTAGGGATGGATTGACTTCAACTTAAGATAAATGTTCAATGGCTTCTGTGTTGATTGATGATGGCCTGTTAAGAACACCATGGAAGTATTCAATCCATCTCTCTAAGATCATATCCTTATCATTAACTAATATGACTCTATCAGCACCAAGTAGTTGAGATGCAACATATATCTTTGACCCCTAAATAACTTTGTGGGAATTATAAAAGCATTTTGGATTATTACCATTAGCATAACACTAAATTTCATCTCCTTCTCCTGAGTTAAGAGTCCTGCATTTCATTAATTTTTGCTTATACTTTATTTTGGATGGAATTAAATGCTATCTTCTTAGAAATGGATGAATTTATCCTGCTGCAAACCCTGTGGAGCTCTCATTTTTCATTTAGCAGATTTTGTATTTTCCCATCATTTTAATCAAACCAGTTTTTTTTTTTTGTTTGTGAGTGTTCTAACCAGGTGAGTAAATGCAGTGCTGTATACCAAAGCTTTGAAAGTCGCCCATTACTTTTTTTGCTGCACTGTTGGTTGCTGTGTGTTGACTCAACATTATCTCAAAATTAGCATCAAACTGTTCCCTCTCAGAGAAGCATTCTAATTCTTGTAGCTAATGTAAGTGTTGTGGTACCTGGCTGTTTACCAGGTAGGAATGGAGGTTTGCCTTTTCACTCCATCTCTATTCCCCTATCTTTTTGTGGGTTGGGTTACTCTTGATTTAGTTATTTTTCTTTAGCCAATTCCTTTGCACTTTTGGAGTAACAGGCAAGTTAGATCTTGTGGTACAAAATGAAGCAGGGCAAAGACTAATATAGTTTTTTCAAGATAACTAATCATAAGTTCCAACAACCAAAAAGTGATTCTATATATGGAAATCAGCAAATGGTCAATAGTGCAATCAAATCGATTATATACTTTGAGGCCAAAGGAGGAAATGTTCTATACAATCAATTAAAATAAGACCTAGAACTGACTGTGGCTCAGATCATGAGCTTCTTATTGCTAAATTCAGACTTAGGTAGAAGAAAGTAGGGAAAACCATTAAACTATATAAGAATGATCTAAATAACATCCTTATGAATATAAAATGGAAGTAATAAATAGATTTAAGGGATTAGATCTGATTGGTGTCTGAAAAGCTAAGGACAGAGGTTCAAAAATTGTGTATGAGGTAGGTTCCTTGAGGCTTGACATTTTGGTCTCTTGAAAAATGTTGAGATACATTTAAAATTTGCAAAGTTATGCCACAAGCATCAACCAAACATCAAAACAAAATTATAAGAATGACTAATCCCCAAAATGATGACAAGAGCAGATGGTGTCTTAGGTGCTCTTTCATAAATCTTTGAAATTAAGGTCTTTAACTAAATTTTCGAGAGACAGAACCCACAGAGGGATCCAGTGAGGCAGTTCTACTCAAGGTAACCTGGAAAAAGAGCAGAAAGGCTCTGCTCCCCAGGGTTGGAGGGGCAGCCAGCCAGAGGGGTGGCCTGCCAGAGTGAAAGAACTTCAGCCTCAGCTCCCAGCAGCGGGGGAGTTTCCTGAGCTATGCCCCCAGGGAGCACTGGGCACAAATTGGGGGAATGGGTGACCTTTGCCAGAGTGAACACTTGAAGTCCAGCCCTCAGGGTACACAGCAAGCAGGTGGCCACTGCATTCCAGATCCAGGAAACATAAGCAGGTGGAGCTAGTAAGCAGGAGCCCCCAGGCCATGAGCCCATTGAGCTGAGGGAGGGGAGTGAAGAGAGACTGCCCAGCTCTGTCCTCTGCCCCTGGAACAGGACTCTGGGGCTCTGAACACATTCAGATCCTGATCGCAGTCTAGGCCCCCCCGTAGAACAGCAGGGTCCCCTCCACCTCAGCCCTGTAGCAGAGGGGGGCACATATGGTCATTCACAGACCAGGAGGGAGGACAGAGCCTCACACACTGAGACCCTTGTGGAAGTGTCCCCAAAGCTCAGGAAGCACCCCCCAAAACAGGCTTAGGCTGGGAAAATGAGCAAATAGAGAAACAAGAGGAACACCATTGAGAAATACATAATCTATGATCCCAAGAAGGATCAATATATTCAGTCTGAAGATGAGGAAACACAAGCTCCTGCATCTAAAGACTCCAAGAAAAACAGAAATTTGGATCAGGCTATGATAGAGCTCAAAAAAGACTTTGAAAATCAAATGAGGGAGTTAGAAGAAAAACTGGGAAAAGAAATGAGAGAGATGCAGGAAAAACATGAAAATGAAGTCAGCAGCCTAGTCAAGGAAATCCAAAAAATTGCTGAAGAAAATAGCATGCTTTCAAATTATGGTTCATCCTAATTCAGCACAGAATAAATTACTTTAGAAAATGACTATCTTCAGTTCAGATAAATGGAGCACTTGAAAAGGCAGCCTAGTTTGTGATATGATAATTGCTAAGAACTAAGATCTACTGCTATTGAAAAAAAAGTAAAAAGGAAATGCTTCATTACTTTCTGATGCCTCTATTTATCTAAATTCATTTTAGCACTTGAGGACTACATAATATTTAAAATGAGTAAGATTTGGCATAGAAGTCCTGTACTTTGTATTATGCAATTAATAGGTGTCATGTTATTTTTCCCAGCTCAATTTTGTAGGTTTGTTCTCTGGTAGAGATTATCACATCATGGGTGGCTAAATATTTTCATATAACTTCCAGTTTTCACATATTACTACATTATACATTTGTATTGCTGACCATGAAAATAAGCAATAATCAAGGGTAGTGCTACTTATTTTTAAAGAAGCCTTTCTTGTTACAGGCCAATAGTGTGTGACATGTCAAAATGAAATGAAGAAAGATGTAATGACAGAATAGGAAGTAGCATAAATTTTTAAATTACTCTTTGATTTTTTCCCCCTCAGAATAATTTGTTATGAGACAAGTACTGTATTATGGTCTAAGTATTTTTCATAGAAATGTGAAAAATTTCAGAAAAGAATAGTTGAAGGAAATGGGGATTTAAATGTTATCTTGTAAGAGTTAGAAAATTAATGCATTCTATACTAAAAACTAAGAGAACTGTTCATATATTTTGCTAACCAAATCATTTTATATCTCATGTTTTGAAATGTCACCATGTGTATTTCATCTTATGTTGATTTGTCATAGATTTGGAAACTATATGTATATTTGTTTTTAACTCATTTTCATTAAATATTTTGCTTCCTTTATTAAAAAAAAAGAAAATAGCATGCTAAAAACCAGCTTAGGTCAAATAGATAAAACAGTTCAAAAAGTTATTGAGGAGAAGAATGCTTTAAAAAGCAAAATTGGCCAGATGGAAAAAGAGATAAGAAAACTCTCTGAGGAAAACAAATCCTTCAGACAAAGCATAGAACTCAGGGAGATTGATGAATTTACAAGAAAACAGGACTCATTACTTCAAAACCAAAAAAAAATGAAAAATTATAAGAAAATGTGAAACATCTCATTGAAAAAACAACTGATATGAAAAACAGATTTAGGAAAGATAATTTAAAAATTACTGGAATACTTGAGAGTCATGATCAGGAAAAGAGCCTTGACATCATTTTCAAAGAATTACTACAGGAAAATTGCCCAGATATCCTAGAAGCAGGGGGCAAAATAGAAATGGAGAGAATCCACTGATTCCCCTGAGAAATAGATCCCCCAAAACCAACCCTTAGGAATATTATAGTCAAGTTCCAGAACTCCCAAGTCAAAGAGAAAGTATTACAAGCAGCCAGAAGTACACAATTCAAATATTGTGGAGCTGCAGTCAGGATCACACAGGACTTAGCAGCAACTGCATTAAAAGCTTGTAGGGCTTGGGATATAATATACTGGAAGGCAAAAGAGCTTGGAATGCAACTGAGAATCAACTACCCAGCAAGGCTGAAATGTCCTCTTCCAGGGAAAAAGATGGACTTTCAATGAACCAGGGGAATTTCAAATGTTCCTGTTGGAATGGCCAGAGCTGAACAGAAGGTTTGATCTTCAAATATAGGACTCAGGTGAAGCATAGAGATTGGAGGAGAAGGGGAAAATATGAGGGACTTAATGATGATGAACTACATGTATTCCTGCATAGAAAAATGACACTGATAATACTCATATGAACCTTCTCAGTTAATAGAGCAGGTAGAAGGAGCTTTTATAGTTGAAGCACAGGAGAAAGCTGAATCTGAAGATAAAATATGGTGTAAAAATGGAGTCAATAGAAAAAAGGGAAATGTAATGGGAGAAAGAAAAAGGAGAGGGGGGAATAGGCCAAGATATTTCATATAATAAGATTTTTCTTCATTACAATGAGCTATTGCAATGATATGGAAGGGGGGGAAGGCAAGGGGGAATGAGGGAATCTTTGCTCTCATCAGAGGTGGCTAGGTGAGGAAACAGCATATATACTCAATGGGGTATAGGCATCTGGAGTAAGAAGGAGAGAGAGGGGGGACAGGGGGAAGTGGGGGGTATTAGTGATGGAGGAGAGGATGGACCATGGGGGGAGAGTGGTCAGATATAACACATTTTCTTTTTTTACTTCTTGCAAGGGGCTGGGATTGGAAGGCCTATCCTAGACCATAGGGCCAGGTGGATGCTGGGCCTAAAGGGTGGTGGGGGGGCTTGGGGCTCCTTGGCCCCAGGACCAGGGATCTGTCTGCTGCGCCACTCAACTACCCTACAGCAGAGTCAGAGTGAAAGGAGAGAGAAAATATAGTACATGGTAGTGGAGAAATAAGAAAGGAGGGAGTTGCAATCAGCAATGGCAACCGTGGAAAAATATGGAAGTAACTTTTGCGATGGACTTATCATAAAGAATGTGATCCACCCATGACAGAATTGTTGGTGTTGGAACAAAGACTGAAGCACATTGTTTATTATTATTATTATTTTGGGGGAGTGCAGGGCAAATGGGGCTGGGTGGCCTGCCTGGGGCCGCATAGCAGGGTGATCGTTGCGTGTCTGAGGCCGGATTTGGAGTGGGGTGCTCCTGGCTCAAGGGCCAATGCTCTGTCCATCACCCAGCCACCCCTACTATTATTACTCTTTTATTTTATTTTGGGTCTTTTTTTCTTCTTTTTTTTTGATTTTTGCAGGGCAGTGGGGTTGGAGTGGCTTGCATGTCACATGGCTGCGTGATTGTTGGGTGTATGGGGCCAGATATGGACTCAGATGCTCCTGGCTCCAGGGCTGGTGCTCCGTCCATTGCACAACCTGGCCATACCTACAATTATTACTATTATTTTTTTGAATTTAATTTTTTCTCTCCCCTTTATCGCTCAAGTGAGTCTATATGTTTTTGGGGGAGGGGGTATTTTGTTTACTCTTAAACAAGAATATTTTACTAATGTATAAAAAACATTATTTGTACAAAATGAGAATAAATAAATATTAAATATAATAATAAAAATGATTAATCCCACACTCCAGGTTATTATCTCAGGGGTCTATTTATAGAAATTGCACATCAATAATATAAACAATTGTTATATAACAGAGTAAAGCATTATTCAATAGGTTGTTTTGTTACTATAGGTTTAAATTACATATAGGACAAAACTATACATGTCAAAAAAGTATATGCACAGTCATAGAGCAAATTAAATATTGGTAAAACAAAGCAAAACAATAATAATATCATTAAATTTACATAATAACATCACAAGCAAATTCAATAAAGTCAAACTGAGGTACATCAAGCATAGTTAATTCATTAACAGTGACACATATAACAATTACCAAAAGAGATCAGACTACCTACCTCAATAAGGCCCGTAGCCATAGTGAGGGTAAAGGAAGAGGGTCTTAGTAGTTGTGGAACTAGTAAAATTGACTATATTATGAAAAGTAGACTGACATTCAGGTGAAGCTAATCATGTTCTTTCTCTGGAAATTAAGGAATTGAGTAATCATATAAAATGGGCAGTAACACAGAAGAGGATCAATTACAGAATAGAATAAATTTTTAAGTGATAGAAAATCAATTTAATTTCTTCAAAAACAAACCTGTGACAATTTATATGCAAATAATCAGGCAAAAACTTATGAATTGCTAATAAAGAAATCTATAATACTTATGACATTACTCTTTATCCTGTTCTCCTTCATGGCCTCCATTCCCTCTGTCCCTTGGTTCTTCTCCAAGTCATCTCCCTTATACTGACAACACCACTCTCTTCTTTATTTTTTATTTTTTTAAATTCAAAATTAAATTGTCTTTTTTGCTTTTTTAGTAGTATCCAAAGTAAAATTATACACATCCACTTTCCATGGACTTGTATTGTTTGCAATTAAATTTAATTTCAGTTATTGATATCCACTATCTTCTTTATATTAGCTCTCTTGGCGAACCAGTTAAGCTCTCCATTAACTTCTACTTTCAAATTTTTTGCCCCAATCCTATTGCCAATTATACCTCTGGATGATCCCCAACATCTACTTTCTTTGTTCCTGTCCACATACTACCACAGGAAACTGGAGAAAATCATTAAATCTTATTGAATGGGTCCCCTACTTAATTATATTTTCTGATTTCAACTTTAGTGAGGCAATTATTCAACTTGTTGCTAATCAATTCACTTTCTCACTTCTACAATAGCTGTTTTAAACTTCCTTCACTTTTCTTAAACCTCCCATGGTACCCCCTCCTCCTACCCTCTCTGCTTTACCTCACTCAAACTTGGCTGAAAAATTTGAGACCAT